>NC_140590.1:1498087057-1498687263 GCF_964204655.1 Triturus cristatus
CATCTTCTACCCAATTGTTTGCCGCAGCTGCATTTAATTGTCCTGCGTTCTTGTGTCTACCTACTAGCTTCTTTAGTGGAACTGTAAGTCTTGGCTGGTTTGATAAGGGTGACTTGTTCAGCAGCGTTGGTGATCCAAGTGGGGAAGTTCTGCACTACTTGTTCCAGGTTTGTTGCAGGGTCGGGTTGGGTGGTGTTCAGAGTGTCCATCCATTGAGATGTGTCACTTTGTTCCAGCTGTGGATGGAGGCGTTAGGGGGGCTGGTGGAGGTACACAGTGATCTTGTGATGGTGAAATGGTCATTGAGTGGTCAGTCCAGGTGAGTTCTGTGGCATGGCTGTAATTGACTCTGTCAATGACACAAGATCGGATCCAGTGTGTGTCTCGCTCTGTGTGTGGGGTCTCTGGCCAGCTGAGTGAGGCCGATGTTGCCAATACATTCCTGGAGATTATTTGTGTTTGTGTTTGTGGGGTTGTCAGGTGGAAGATGAGGTCTCCAAGGAAGATGCAGTACTTGGACTCAATGGCTAGAGGGTAGGTGAAGTTGGTGTTTGCATTGCAAAAGCAGTGCGTGGTCTGGGGGTCTGTAGGTGAGGGTGCCTCTGATAGTCATTCTGTCCTTGATGCCGAGTTGGAAGTTGAGGTGTTCCATGATCGGTGTGGTATTGTCTTCGGTGGTGGTGCAAGGACTGCTTTTTTGTGAAAAATGGTGATTCCTCCTCCGTGTTTGTTGGTGTGGTCATGTGTAGGAAAGTGATCCTTTTTGCTGTGATGCCTTTGATTTTTCTGACTGATGCTGTTGGTTACTGACTCTGAAAGGGCCCTGGGCCCTGTTAACCACACCCATGGCTAGTGCTCTCAATCAATCAATCAATCAATCATTTGTAGAGCACACTACTCACCCACGAGGGTCTCAAGGCGCTGGGGGGGAGCTGCTTACTGCTCGAACAGCCAGTTCTTGAGAAGTCTCCTGAAGGTCAGCAGGACCTGGGTCTGTCGAAGGTGGATTGGGAGGGTGTTCCATGTCTTGGCGGCGAGGTGGGAGAAAGACCTGCCACAGGTGGTCGTTCGGTGGATACGTGGAATGGCGGCGAGAGCGAGGTTAGCGGAATGAAGCTGGCAGTTGGGAGTGTAGAAGGTGAGTCGTTTGTTGAGGTATGTTGGTCAGGCATCGGGGAGTGCTTTGTGAGTGTGGGTGAGGAGCTTGAAGGTGATCCTCTTGTTGACAGGGACCCAGTGCAGGTCACTCAGGTGGGCAATGATGTGGCTGTGGCAGGGGATGTCGAGGACGAGGCGAGCTGAGGTGTTCTGTATGCGTTGAAGTCTTTTCTGGAGTTTGGCCGTGATTCCCGCGTAGAGGGCATTGCCGTAGTCCAGCTTGCTGGTGATGAGGGCCTGGGTGACCGTCCTTCTGGTTCCGGTGGGGATCCATCTGTAGACCTTGCGAAGCATGCGGAGGGTGTAGAAGCAGGAGGTGGAGATGGCGTTGACTTGCTTGGTCATTGACAGTGATGAGTCCAGGATGAACCCCAGGTTGCGTGTGTGGTCAGTGGGTGTCAGCACAGCTTCCAGCGAGGCCAGCCACCAGGAGTCGTCCCAGGTGGTGGGGGTGGAGCCAAGGATGAGGACCTCCATCTTGTCCGAGTTTAGTTTCAGGCGACTGTTCTTCATCCATTCAGCGACGGCCTTCATTCCTTTGTGGAAGTTAGTTGTGGCGGGGTCCTTGGTGACGGAGAGGATCAGCTGGGTGTCGGCATATGAGACAATGTTGAGGTCATGCGATTGGATGATTGGATTGGCGAGCGGTGTCATGTAGACATTGAAAAGAGTCAGGCTGAGGGAAGATCCTTGGGGTATGCCGCAGGTGATCTTGGTGGCTTCGGATCGGATGGAGGGAGGCAGACTCTCTGGGTTCTGTCAGTGAGGAAGGAGGTGATCCAGTCCAGGGCTTTGTCGTGGATCCTTGCATAGTGGAGGCGTGTGCATAGGCTGTGGTGGCAGACAGTGTCGAAGGCGGCCGAGAGGTCTAGGAGGATGAGGGCCGCAGTCTCGCCGTTGTCCAGCATGGTCCTGATGTTGTCGGTGGCAGCGATAAGGGCAGTTTCGGTGCTGTGGTTGCTGCGGAATCCGGATTGGGACGAGTCCAGGGTGTTGTTCTCTTCGAGGAAGCAGGTCAGTTGTTTGTTGAAGATCTTCTCGATTACTTTCACTGGGAATGGGAGCAGGGAGATGGGCCAGAAGTTCTTGAGGTCCTTTGGGTCTGCCTTGGGTTTCTTGAATAGGGCATTGATCTCGGCGTGTTTCCAGCTCTCTGGGATGGTGGTGGTCTCGAAGGAGTTGTTGAAGATCTTCTGGAGTTGGGGTGCGATGATGGAGCTCGCTTTGTTGAAGATGTGGTGAGGGCAGGGTTCTGACGGTGAGCAAGAGTGGATGGTGTTCATGGTTTTGATGGTGTCTTCGTCTCTATCTTAAATAAGTATATGGTAATTGGTGTAATTACACTTGGTTCAGACAGCCTATTTCTAAGTCCCTAGTATATTGGAGGGCATGCAGCTTTAGAAACCCCAGTGGGTTTTATTGCACTTGGGTGTGCACTGCTGTGGTGCCCAGTATTCTTTTAAAGCCATCCCTGCTTTACAGGCTGGTTTTAAAGTAACACTGTGTCCAAATTCAACGTTGCAATTAAAAGTACTTCCAAATCCCAAACTACCTTTTTATCACATATACCTGACCTTTAAGGTCTGCCCTGGGTGCCCCTAGGGTAGGGTGCCTTGTTATAAAAAGCAGAGACATTATAAAATATGTTTAAATGCCCTGGTGAGGAAAAATCACTCAAAGTCATTTTTCCCCATTTTAGTGCCGCTAGCTCCATAGGCTAACATGGGAGGGCTTTATTGAACTTTAATAAAGTCTAACTTTTGAAGGAGTTAGTTAGCAACCTAATTCAAAGTATCAACATATTAGATATTAGGTTGTGTCTTTTACCTATTTACTTTTTTGATGATAACACATGCTGTACTCACCTGTCTCCTAAGTTGAGCCTGACTGCTCGTCTGCCAAGCTACCAAGTGTTGACCGAAGATTCATTTATTGAGACATGACTGGACCTTATTTGTGATTGCGGTGTTATTATTAGTTCTCAGTACCTACCTGCACCTACTAATAAACCACTTTCCAACAACATGGTAATGCCATCTAAGTAGGCAATGAGCCAGTGACTGGGCAGAGAGATGTTCAGCAAAAATTAATGGTATGAAGCACATGGAAATTCCATCCTGATTCCTCCAAAACCACAAGAGATCCGCATTCATCTTTGAATGAATTGTTGCAAAAATTATACTTCTCTTTCGGGGATGTGCAGTAATTAGTTTTTTTGTCTATGTACAACAGTTTCCCCACAGCCTTGAAGTATGCTTTGTGTATGAGGCTCAGTGCTCATTCAGATTTAATTTGCTATCCATAAATTCTGATGGCAACAATTTTATTGTGAACACCTCAATGTATGGGGATGAGTTTCAGGAGACCAGTCTCTTCAACACTACATCTCTCAATCAAGTTTGGGTTCCCAGTCTAGTTCTGGGTTGTGATTTGAGGGTATATGGACCCACTAGAACTTAATTCTCCTAATTTATTTTTTGGTTTGATCTGTTTATTGAGTTTCATATTTGTTAGACACATATATCAATCACATGCAAGGTATCAGTAACCAGTGTACATTTACACCAATCTAGTAGTTTACAGCCAATAAATTGCAATATAGACAGAAACTGGCCAAGCTGGCCATAAAGGTATCATAGAGTAAACAATGTCCAGTACAGGGAGACTAGATCGTCTCCATCAACACCATTCACATATTGATGAACTAACAGAATTTCAGATCTCATGCTGTAGACAATTACATTACACTTACAATTCACCCAATAACTATAGACGGCCTAGCTTTTTCTTCAGGGTTTTTGATTAAAATACTTTATAGATAACCGTCAAATGACAAACAATGAACCAATAAAAGGAAAATAAAAATAAAAAGGGGGAGGGAGGGCAGAAGCTGCACATTAATACGATAGACATTCGAAAGCTACCATAAGGATGCCAATATGACGTATTGTGATGTATCCATACGAGTCGTGAATTGCAGCACAATGGGCCAGTATTCAATAATTATTGACAAATGTTTCTTAGCATTTCAGTTAACTGGCATATTACAGTATGTGTGCATCCTGTATTTACATAACATCAGGAAGTCTAAGGGTAGATCTGAATTGTCTTCATGCATGGGTTTCTTCTTGTTCGCAGCCTCAGTCCTGTGTGTGGTGGTGATGTTAAAAATTTTCATGGATGTGATCATCTGTCTGATGTCTGTTTGCTCCAGCTATACTGTAATATGTAAGTGGTTTTGTTGCCTTTTGGGTTAACCTATCCGAGGGAGTTTGGAGATAGACGTGTTGGACTAAGTAGGAAGTCGAACATTCGGCTCTACTATCCAGTGTTGCCTGTAATGTATTTGTTCTGCAAATTGAGATTGAAGCTGTGTTTATGTGACTATGTCAGATTTGGGATATGGTTTCAGAGTGAAGTTTTCAATTACAACACAGAGGTCTTGCTGCTTTAATGTTTGCTCTAAAGATTGCCAACAATATAATGAATAAAGGCGATAATGTGAAAATATGAGTTCTGAAATGCCCTAGCCTAGCTCTAATGAAGTAGATTCTGAATTCAAAAGACACATTTCAGAGAGCAGTTCTTGTAAACAAAACTATTGTTTTAATTTATAAGGCACAGGCCATTTTGCTGTGTTTGTCACTTCTATAGCAGTATGATCTCTGATGTGAGTAACCTCAGCACAGAAGCTTATTGTGCAGGGGTTATTTCTACATATACATGTGTATTAATGCTAATTAAGGCCCCCTGCGTATGGTTACCATGGCACTGGATGATTTCTAAGATGTCTGCTCTTCAGTTCATTGGAAGAGAATAAAATACATATTTTTGAATATAGAAAGGTTTGCATCTGATTTGTGTTACTTTTATAACACAGACCTGTAGCAAAATCATTTGTGGGATTTACAAACAAATGCAAATTAGTATTTGCATTGGTTTGTAAGAACAAAGTAACGCAAACCAGCGCAAAGCAGTGCTTTGCGTCACTCTGCATCAAGGGGGCATTCCATGGCTGGTACATGGGCTTTCCTATGCTACCACCCATGTGTTTTTTATACACAACCCTATCTACTAATAATAGTAGACAGGGTTTTGCACCAAATATAAGCACCACTTGAAACAGAAGTAAAAAAGTAAAAATGCTTTCATTTTCAACTTTACATGTATACTGCACTGCACAGTACACATTCAAAGTAGGAAAAGTATTATAATCAGTCTAACCATAGTAACAGGGAACAGCGCTGTTCTGATAGGAGCCACACTAGTAAAGAATTTTTTTTGCCACTTGCACCTTAATTTTGAAATCTAGGTTTAAAACTGATGAGCTCCAGCGGGTGCCATTAACAGCTAAAAACCCTGGACACCAGCAGAAAGTCACATTTGGTTTGCCCATAAAAATGTCAAATTCTATATAAATACTTATAAGTATTAGAAAGTAAGGTTTAAGCCTGGCAAAAGGTTTACTTTGCCAGGTTAAAATAGCTGTTAGAAACTGCACTACAGGCCTGATACATGCTTTATAGGGCTACGTTAGTGGGGTAGGTGGAACAATGAGTTCTGCATCCCACTAGTAGCATTTATTTTGCAGGCTTATAAGTAAAATAAATGTGCCAATAGGGTGTAGAACAATGTTACCATGGTTTCAAGGGAAGCACAAGCCCTTTACCACTGGCTAGGAGGGAAAAGTGCACATAGTCCTAGAATTTTAGCAAAGGAAGGCTAAATTCTGGCAGATCCCTGCACAGAGGGCTGGGTCCAACAATGGAAAATCCACAGAAGACCAAGAAAATCATCTACCCTTCCTGAGTCACTTGTGCTCTGAAGAACCCCTACACAACTGTCACCTTTTTAGAATGTGAGGCATCAACAGTACATTGGAGTTACGCACAACTGGAGGTTTGGGGAGAAAAGACACCCAAGGAGATTTTGATTGAAATCTATTAGGCTGATTGGCTTTGTTAGTCTATGGATAAAGGAGGTGACAGGGCATCAAAACAGCATCGGAATGGGTGTATCATACTAGCATTTTAATAATTAGTTGGGTTGATCATATTTTGCCCTATGAGATGACCTTGTCAAATAAAAAAGATCATGCAAATAAAAAGCTGGGAGTGGGAAGGCTTGGAGTGTTAATGCTATTGACTAAATGATCATCAATAGCCGCTCTTGATCTTAAAGGACAGAACTTTCCTGGATATGAAGACCTGCCACAGAATAGAAGAATTTGTGTGTGTGGAACATCGACTTGTGAAATGACTAGTCTCCCGGGGCCTTATTTGTGGAGTTTTGGTGTAGGGCAGAGCAACAAGTCACCTTGCTGTGCTGTCCTACGTCAAAGTGAAGGGGGCAGAAATGCACCGTATTTATCCAAAACGGTGCATTCCTTTCCACCTGCACTGGTGACATTTTGGCAGCCTAGCGCCAATGCAGGCACCATTGCACCATGGTGCAAGGGTGCCTGTGTTGTTGGCAGGATTGTTTTTGTGCAAGAAGGTGCTTTTTCCTCTTTCTATGTGTACTGCAGAAATCAGCACACAATGAAGAAGGAGAAAATGAGGAGAAATAAAGTTATTTCTCCTTGTTGCGCCTCCCCAGGGGAGGCATAAGATTATGGCTCATCCCCAGGTTTACATGGTTTCGTAAATCGGGGGAAGCGTCAAAATCTATAGGTGTTGCATGGAAACACCCACTGCAATGCCCATGGAACGCATCCCTAGCGCAAAGTAGGGCAGCTCACCAATTTAGGCTGCTTTGGCATACTCCTTATCTATGAGGCCCTTCAAAGTCGCGCCACGTGGCTTTGCGGGACCTCACAGATATAATTTTGTAGTTTGCGCCACCGGAGCATCACAAAAAGTGACGCCCTGTCGGCATAAGAGGCTCATAAATATATGCCCAAATCTATTCTTCTGTTTCATTGCAACTGAGTCCAGGGCTGGTAGTACTACTCTACTGCTGATCCCGAGGCGCTCAAATTTGTCAAGGTCCCACTAAAACCTGCCTATCTGTGCAATTCTTGACTTCAATGGCAGGACTGAACAGAGTATCCAAAAGCATAATAAGCTGTTGACAGCTGAGATGGAAATCAGCCAACAAATTACCCATGAATGCTTTTCTTTCTTGTCCAAGTAGAAATTGTCTCATGAGGCTGGGGAATACAAAATGTACCGAGGACACAGGCTCTGTTTATTACAGCAGAGAAATCAAAATAACTGCTTGGAAGTGAACAATTGGTTGTGGACAAGAAGTACAAATTATGGGAAGACTTCAACAATTGCATACCATGAATTGAGGTTAAAAGACCTATTTAAAGAAGGTTTTAAGACTCTTTTTCAAAGTAGCAGTTCTACAAAATATTTTCTTCAGTGCTATAGAGTAGTGCCACAGGGACGAATCTTTTTCATATATCTTTTTTTTAAATATATTTTCAACTGAATTACCTGCCAGAAAACTATTGCTTTCTTTCACTGCCAAACAATTCCACTGCTGCCCCTGTAGCTAACATGACACAAGATGTTTTCGAGTTTGCTGCACAATGTTTCTCTACCAATTGGCAAAATTGGCAATTTCAATTCTTTTTGCTAAAACGTTTGATTCATCCATATGATTTTCGTATTACTCGTAATAACGCACAATTTATTTTTTGTAATTTTAAGTACATTTGGTTGGACCTTCCAAGCAATGTATTCATTCTCATTTGTATTTATTTTGGCTACATATTTTACATATACCACTAGCATTTTATTTGAAAAAGGCTTTGTTGCTTGAGCCAAACTGGTGTGGACCAAATTCGTTTTCCTTTATGTACTAGATGACTCGGGGGCATATCAGCAACAACCAGCGATAATTATCGCAAAGCGTGCTTAGCGCTAGGATAACTATCGCCGGCTATCGCTGGATATTATCACTGAGATAGTGTGTTATCAGCGACGCTTATCTCCAAAGCGATAAAAATTCCACAGTTAGCTGCCAAATGTGCGATTATCGCTGGAAATCCAGTGATAATCGCACAACGATTGACAAAACGTTGTTGATAGGGCAGGGCAGACTTAGCCATTATATCCACCTTCCATTGGATATAATGGCTAAGTCAGATTGAAAGCAGGCGTAAGAAAAGTAGCGATAAGCGCGGTTAGCGCTACTTTTCTTATCGCCATGCAAGTTAGCGGAAGGTTTGTTGATAGGAGAAACGTCGGTTAGCGACATTTCTCATGTTATTTTTGTGCGGAACGCCCAGTTTGCATCTCATTAGAGATGCAAAGCTGGGCGTTGAGGGAAAGGGCGCTAAGGCAAGGATTCACGCGATAGCGTGACCTTGCTGATAATGCGATAAAATTATCGTCGCTTTACGCCCGAAAACGGACGCTAAAGCGGCGATAATTTTATCACGGCGCCTTGATGATATGCCCCTAAGTCTTTTGGTTGGTCTGTCACAATCACTTCACTACAGTTTACTTTCTTTTACACAGTTTAACAACACAATTTTGTTCGCACTACAATTTTCTGTGTGCACAGAGAATTTTCTATTCGGTTCACTCATCATAACCCTATGTCAGTTAAACATATGTTCAGTCTTTTCAGAATGAAGCCAAAAATGAATTTATCTGGAAGTCTCTTAAAAATTAGGGTTCTATTTTTAACAGCAACAGCTTATTGCCATTAATATTAGATGTACACACTTCCAGTTATCTGGTTGAATACCAGTATATATTTTTTAAACTGAGAACGGGGATTGCCCCCACGTATCTAAATTAGGGGCATATTATCAAGCACGGCGTTAAAATTATCGCCGATTTAGCGGCAGAAACTGTCGCTAAAGCGGCGATAATGGGCTTGATAATAGGCCTCAGAGAATTCCAATAGAAGCCCATGTTGACACCAGAACATGCGCTTCTATGGAAGTTCTCAAGGGCATATTATCAAGCCCATTATCGCTGCTTTAGCGGCGATAATTTTAACGCCGTTTCTTGATAATATGCCCCTTAGAGTCTAGTGAATTTATGGCCTAGCCTTCAGGACCTATAACAGCAGGAAACCTTCTAGCCCGCATATTATTTTTACAATTTGAGTATGTCTCATTTTGAAGTGGGAAATTACAGTTCCTCAAATTAGAAAACACTTTTACTGCAGGAATACTAAAACGTTTTGCCAAATGTATTTCCCATATCCTTTTCAGAAATGATTTTAGTGCCGCCATCTTCTAATGATCCGGCTCTATTCTTCACTTTCTTTAAAATGGTTAATTACACTTAACATCTATGTCCAATGAACATTCAAAAAATCAGATTTTTTGTGTGTTTTTTTACTTCCATAGGTCTGCTTCTGCTAGTTCAATTTGCCACTTGTTGGAGACCATTATATAGATTAAATCTCCAAAATGTCATAACCTTGACTGGAAAATTGTATGTATTGCACACATAACCTGGTCAAACCTTTCCTGATTTCACACCTGAAGAACGCAGCAGTTTTTCCAAATAACACACATTGGGGCATATTCTCGAGCACTCATCGCCGATTTAGGGGCACTTTTCTGCCCTATTCAGAAGCCTGCGCTAACAGCCGACATCGTCAGTTTACCTGCGATAGCTGCCGCTCAAAACATCGCCAAGGCTGACACTGACAACTAACGCTAATCATATGCAGAGTAGGCAATCCTGTCCAAAACCTCACAATAACACCACTTTGCGATATTCTCAACGACCAGCCAGATCAGCGATGCGGGCTAAAAACAGGCGATAAGGCACGTTAGCAGTAGGTACTTAAGACCTGCTTTTTCTGGTCTTAAGTAGGACGAAAACCTGCAATAGAAAGGGAGCCCAGCCCAGAGCCACATCTGAAGACCAACAGATGCCATGGAGCTATTAATCCTGCAGCTTGGAGACCCAAGAGGGCCACAACACCCACCGCCATCACCCCCAGGACCACCCCAACACGCCCACCCCCACCCCCAGGACCACTCCCCCCGGACTACCACCGAGGCTGCGCAAAACAAGACAGCGGACTTTCCAAAAACACACCAGCCTCAGAGACTTAACGCCAGAGGATGTCATTGCCCACAACAGGCTCAAAAGGACAACCATCCTCCGCATCCTGACCCACATTGCCCACAGTCTGACGTTACCAAACACAGCGGATAACCAACATCCCTCCGCAGACAAAGCTGCTGGCTGTGCTGCACTTGTTGGCCTCTGATACCTTCCAACCAACAACTGCCAGAGTCAGAGGAGTCTCACAGCCAGCACTATCAAAGTTCCTCACACCTATCTTGGATGCTATCATCAGCTTGATACCCCAGCACCTTCACTTCCCCCACACTGCACAGAAACAGCTGGAGACCAAACAAAGCTTCTATGCCATAGCTGGCTTTCCGCACGTGTTGGGGGCAATTGACTGCATACATGTCCTACTTGTGCCCCCTGCTGACACTGCACACAATTACCACAACAGAAAGCACAAGCATTCCATCAATGTGCAGGCAATAGTGGACCACCGGGGACTGTTCACCAATGTCGTCACCAACTTCCCAGGCAGTGTGCATGATTCCTACATCTTCTGACAGTCCATCATCAACCAGTCCTTTCAGGATGACACCTATCGAAATGGACTGCTCGTTGGTAAGTAACAACGGAACACACCACACACCTCAACTCCACAATCATACAACTCAAAACTGTGGGAATGCACACGTAACAAAATCATATACAACATGCCAAACAACATGCCCACCTACCAGACACAAAAACACAAGTAACTGTGGAAACAGGGGCCAGACCTGTAGACAAACCATCCACAAAGACAAAGCCCCTCTGCCACACAATTGCAGAATGTGGGGAGAGGGGGGAACCATGAATGTGCGAAGGAGGCAAGTGACCCATGAATAAGAATGGACACAATGCCAAGTGTGGCGGTGATGTGCTGGACAGTCTCGAGTATGCAAAGGACAGACATGTCCATGTGGACATATACTGCTGGTGTTTGTAGTGTTGTGAACAGTGGACGCAACCATGTTACCTCAGGCATTGGGGAAGACCTTGGACATGTAGCTATGTCACCTCTCCTGTAAGTGTAAACATAGTGGGCTGGGCCAGCGTATGCCAGTCCAGCGTAGGAGTGTGAATAAATAGCTTGGGGTTCTGGGCGTGGTTCAGTTCCGGGATGGCCACCAAAGTACCTACTGCGTGTGTCTCTGTGACCGCCATATCCTGACCATTGGCCAATGGCCTACACACACGTGGCTGACCATCTTCAATGTACAAATCTACACCAGCAGTGAGGTGGCTACATCACACGCCACTCGGCGCAACATCTCGTCATCGCCAGGGCAGCGCCCCTCACCCTGCCACAATGTCGCCGCCATGATCGTTGGTGCCTGTGCGATCCTGTGCGCCTGCTGCACCCCAGCCCACTTTTTCCCAGAACCGTCCGGTGCCCAGCAGAGATTGCCCACCCCTGCGCCCCCAGGCCTCACTGCTCACCTAACTCCACCGGCGTGTCTCCAAGAGGGCCCACCATGTGCAGGTGCAATCTTCAAGCCCGAGTCCCGCAAGCTTGGCAGCCTCCTCAGCCGATCGCTGGCTTCCGCCCAACAGACCCCCAGCGCACCCAGCGGAACTTCACCGCGGAGTTCTGTGTGTGCTGACTGCTCCCTTAGGCCTACACTGCGGTCCAGCAGGTATCAGACAAATCCATTCCAGTCTGGCCCAACAGTCTTACTGTATCTCCGCTCAGCTCTTCCGGGGGGCCTAGCTCAGTGCACCACAAGTCATCGGCCAGCCTCAAGGCCCCTGCATCATTGCAGGCTGCACACCCACCCAGGTCTTCCGGTGGGCCTACCCCAGTGCACCACAAGTCCTCGCTACATGGTGGTAGGCCCGTGCCGGGTGCAGTGCCTCAGGTGCCACTACCTCTGTACACCGCAAGTCACCGTCCTGCCTCCAGGCCACTGCATCATCACAGGCTGCACACCCGCTCAGCTCTTCAGGTTGGACTAACTCACTGCACCGCAAGTCATCGTCCCATGGGGCTACCCTACAAGTCCGCCTCCAGCAGCCAACAGCATGTCCTCGGTAACGCCCCTGGAGCCCTTCACAGCCACCGGGCCACCCCTGTCCCAGGCAGGCTGCTGGAAAGCCTGGGTGGAAAGTCTGGAGACGTACTCCAAAGCGCACGACATCCCTGCACCACGGCGGCGTCCCACGTGTAGGCATGTGAGGAGTGTGAAGAAATGGCCCAGGGCTCTGGCCGTGGTTCAGTTCTGGGCTCCGGGGATGGTTCAGTTCTGGGCTCTGGCCATGGTTCCGTTCTGGGCTCAGGGCATGGTTCAGTTCCGGGCTGGCCACAAAAGTGATTATGGCGTGTGTCTCTGTTGTAGTGGCTGCGCCACCCTGCACTTAATCGACAATGTTGCAATGTAGCATGCTAACAATATTACAAGAAGTTATTCCCTTGGAGTCAACTACCATCTAATAAACTACATTCATCCATACGTAATATATGTATTTAAGAGAACCGAGCATATAATTATAAACACAACTTCACAATCTAGCATAAAAAATCACATAAATCTATTCAATATATGTGAGCACTGATGACTGATACAATTCTTAAAAAAGACACTTCTTAATAAAGACAATACATATAATAAATCAATAAACAAAGGAGACAACAACAAGTGACATTAAAAATTACCAGCAATACATTCATTTGATTGAATCTATATTATCAGAGTCATATCACTATAAACGATTTCTGACTCAATAGTTCCTCGAATTTAACACAACAGGAGCGTCAACGCGTTTCGGTGTGCTAACAGATTATGCACCACCTTTCACGATAATTGTCTCTTTATGGGAAATAGCACAAAGTCATGTGTGCCTGTATTGGAACAAAATGTATATATCAAACATCATATGAGCAATATACCTTAATATATACTGACCAATTATATTAAAAACAGTAAAAACATTTAAAACCAAACTAGTATTATATCCATAGTACTAAAATAATTCTAAGATTTCTAAAAATCAATAACCTCATTACATACTTTTTATAATTATTGTCGGGTTATACAAAAATGACACAAATGTATTCATACTACTCAACAAAGGGCAATCAACCATTTTAAGGAGAGGTTAAATTATCCTTCTACTATATCCCAGGTCTGATCGTATCTAATGTATTATTGTCATCACTGCTATTCATTTAAGACCTCTCGGTTTAATTGCATTTAAGCTTTTTTTTATTAATCATAAGTCTAAGGATAATTATAATGAACAAATTATATATCCAACTACCTCAATAGAAGAGAGCGTAAATTAATTGAAAGGCCGGAAACGTGCTGGAAAGCCATGCATTTAACACAGAATCACTTTAATACGGTACGTTGCACTATCCCCGGAACGATTATCGCGTCTAACCACGATGGCTTTCCAGCACATTTACGGCCTTTCAATTCATTTACGCTCTCTTCTATTGATTTATGCTCACTTTTGGCAACACAGTAGTACTTTCATATGTCACTGTGTATTCTATCATTTATAATCACTAAATTTCGATCTCTTCGTTCACTCTATAACAGGACATTGCACCAAAAATGTTCATAATCATCATGAGCCCTTTTTGTGGCTTTCTGCACAATCTTCATTTTTATCTTGAGGGACATGTTTCACTAACGGATCACCTCTCTTCGCTGAACTTTGGAAGGTTTATATGATTTTACAAGCATGCGTTCATTCTCATCTTCATTCAAGCACTGTGGTCTTTATTGGGTTCATTTGCAGTTTATTTTCAGCATTTTGAAGACACATGTCGCCTGATTGTTGTCTATCTTTATTTTCTTTAGAAATTTACTCCCTGACAAAGGGCAAGTCCATTGCCCGAAATGCATTGGGGTTTTTTCAATCAAATGATGTATCTATGAACCATGAATAACCCATTCAACGCATGTATTTCAAAGGATTCTACATAACTCATGAATACAATGAGGATATGATATACTTATAAAGAATTGCTTGAATAAATCCAATTTTGAACTCATCAAAACTTTATTGGCTATCTTGAAAAAATCTCTTTTGAACATTTGCATTTTGGCAGTGCGCATGGAGGGACATCTCCCGAGAAGGGATATGCTACCTTACTGATTCTACGACGCCTTGGTTTAGAGGACGCCACCTCCCCGCACGCCCACCGAAATGAACACTTTTAGAAACTTTGTATTGAACAGTGTAAATTGGAGTGCGTGATTCACAACCACAGTTACAATTTTTCACGCTAAACCAGAATCACAGCAACCTTGAAAACTATGGCATACCAGGATATCACCAACCTAACTGATAAAAAAGCCAACACTTTTGCCTTCAGAGAAGATGAAGATCAAAGAATCTACTCTTTGATAGACGACATTGAGACGACCTCCACAGGATCTGGAACAGTGCAAAGTAATATCAAACAATTGATTTATTTAACCAAACGTGAAATAAGCCAACGTCTTCATGCCAGCACACTTATCAAATATCACCGCGCCCAACGCATTCCCAGAGGCTTAAGAATTTCACTTAAACCTTCATTATGTAAGAATGACCCCAAGTCTGTCGACAAATGGTACGGCATTTTAAACAAATGCTCGCTTGACTTAATATTATTGATAATAGAAGAAGTATCAAAAATCTTGGAAGAACTCAATACGGATATTTCACAACTTAAAAGTGAACTTTCTTCCAAACTCTCTACTGAAGACTGGTCACAAATACTGACGGATATCAATGAACAACTATCCAAACACACACACGAAATCAATGAACGCAAGGTCCGCAAATTTTGCAGAGATACTTTAGACTATAAACTCGGTGAAGTATATAATTGGGCGGAAGTATACGCAAAAAGGAGACAAAATAGACCTTCTAACAAGACATTTGAAACAGACACATCATCGGCTAGCAGTGACTCAGAAACTACCAAACGCAGACCTAAACCGACAACTCAAAAGGAACATTTCACTTCGGATCTTCCATCAACCTCAACTGTAGCATCTTCTTCTTTGTCAACCCCTTCATCTGCGGTTCCTTTTTTAGGAACAGGCTACCCGGGCAGCGAAGAACCAGGAGGAGTAAAAGGAGGAAACATTCTCAATTCCACAATGGAAAAACGAGTCACCAGGAGACAGAAATAAATGATACTGACAACCTTGTAATCAACATTTCTTCATCCACCTTGACTAACCATGAGATCAAGGTTTTACAGAAAGGATCTTCTTTTGTGCCCACATACACGTCAAATTTGTGGGAGGCAGAAGTGAGCTTATACAAATTTATGTGTACATTGAGATTGAGACTTTTTTTTGATAATGTCATGACAGTGCCGTTTGAAACAAAAGAGAATACTTTGCGGGGATTAAAAGTCAAAAGCACTTACACAGCCCTATTAGTCACAAAGTACTAGACACCTTTGAAACCCTAGTAAAAAACGACTTACAGAAGGTATTCAAACACAACAAAACCAAACACTCTAATCTTACTATGAGGGACAAGAACACTCTAAAACAACTGGCGAACAATACACAGATCATGTGCCTCAATGCTGACAAAGGAGGAGCATTGGTTATAATGGACACCTCACATTACAACAGAAAGATCGACGAACATGTTCAAGATTCAACCATTTACTCCGAGATAGGATTTAATCCCATTGAACATTTTCAACAAACACTAAAAGCTATTCTCGACAAAGCAGTCAATGACGGCACCATTGGAGAAACAGATTGAAGATACTTAATTCAGGAATTTCCTGTATGTCCAACATTACTGATGCTTCCTAAAATTCATAAAAATCTTCTGGATCCACCCATGAGACCGATAGTATCCACAAGAAGATCAATACATGAACCAGTTGGTAAATATTTATATAAACATCTACAGCCTCTGGCACAAACCATGTCAACCTACATCAAGGACACAACCCAATTTCTAAACAAAATCAACACCATCTCCACACAGTGGAATGATCATATGCTTTTTTGTACCATCGACGTAACGGCATTATACACCTCCATACCCCATAATCTGGGCATCAAAGCAGTTGAATACTTCTTATTAAACACTGATTTGAATCAAGATTTCAAAGTTTTTTTGATGGAACTTTTGCAATTTACATTATACCACAGCTATTTTTTTCACAACAATCGATTCTTTTCTCAACTTACCGGTACGTCCATGGGAAATTGCGCGGCTCCCAGCTACGCAAATCTTTTCATGCACAAATTTGAATTAGACCACATTCTCAATGTTACCATCTGGCAAACACATCTAGTAGCATTTTTTCGATACATTGATGATATCTTTTTAATTTGGCATGGCCTCAAGACAACACTGATCGCTGCCATCGATCAACTAAATTCCGTGAATGATCAATTAAAATTTACCTACAACATTGATGATCTTCGGATTAACTATTTGGGTGTGTTGGTATTTGTCAAAAATCAGAGAATCGAGATGACTCTATACAGGAAAAGCACTTATCGAAACAATTTGTTACACTTCAGCAGTTTTCACCAGCCAGCTTTGAAAGCTCATTTACCTTTTCCCCAATTGTTGAGGATCAAGAGAATCATTTCTAATCCAGAGTTACTTCTCAATAACATATTGGAGATGGAAAAGCGCTTTCACAGCAGGGGTTACCCCATAAACATTACATCTGCAGCAACAAAACCAGTCTCTTTATTCTCTAGAATAAAACTACTAACCTCTAAAGATCACACAAAAGTCACATTGAGATTGACATTTGTCACGAAATTTTCCACGGAAAGCATCAGTCTCAAAAAGATTATATTAAAGTATTGGCCTATGCTCCAAGAAGAACCGGACTTCAAGAACACGTTTTCAGAGAAACCTCTTTTTGCGTACAAGCGAAGCAAAAATCTTATCGAAATCCTCAAACCACATGCCTCTGTGGAATCCAATCCAGTGTACAAAGGCACTGTACCTTGTCACAATTGTGGTAACTGTAACAACATTATTAAAGGTAACACCACACGTCATCCAACACAAGGTTACGACATCAAACTTCACACCACAGCCACTTGCTATTCCATGAATCTGGTATATCTATTAAAATGTCTGTGTGGTTTGGTATACATCGGTAAAACCGAGAGGAAAATTAAAACGAGACTGAATGAACACAAAAGTAACATACGTAACAAGAATCTCAAATCGGTTGTGGCCACGCATTTTAATGATCACAATCACAACATCAGCCAACTATGCTTTTTAGTATGTGAAATCGTGGATAGTAAAGAAGGAAGAGACAACAGGAAACACCTTCTACAGAGGAAACATTTTGGATCAAGAAAATGAACTCGTTGGTGCCGCACTGCTTAAATGATCATATCGAATACAGCTGTTTTCTATAACCATGACAGGCCAATTGCACGACTTCCAGTATCCTCTTAATCACTCACTTTCAACTAAACACTTATTGTTTGCTTCATGATGTTCCACTTGATGTATCTCTCAAATGTTTACCTCTCTCTACTTTTTATTACTTTTTCTCACTTTTTCTCACTGCTTCTTCTTTTTATATTTATTTTTCACACTCATATTCTCTTAATCAAGTCATTTGGCAACCGTCATACTAAGAATGCCTCTTTTGTATTATCAACATTCATAATCATCTGTACTATCACCATAGTTATCTTCTCATACCACCTTTTACCTCTTTTTATGATTTTATAAATACTGCTACAGGCACTCAATTTCCATTATGAAATTGTTTTCAACCATTATTTTTTCACTTTTCCTTCAACCATTCACACTAGCTATTTACATAGTTTCCATCTTTTTTGACTTTATACACACTTCTTTTATGTATCACTCCATTCAATCATAGGCACTCAACCTTCGTTATCAAACTTTTTTCAAATCATCATCTTGCGAAATTCCTTTTCAAATCAACACACCATTTCACAACGTTATTCACTTTTCCAAGATGTCTGCCATACATCTATCTGAACGGTATCGCTATCTAACACCTTTTTCTCTTTCTAACATTCACTTCCGCGTTCATAACTAACGACCGCGCCTTCACTGGTGAATACAACTACCGCGGGAGACATGCGATCAACAATTTCTTCACTCTAAGGTAATAATGAACATTTGCTTACTACTTTTTGGCACAGCGTTTAGTCACGATGTCTTTTCAACACTTTTTTAGGTCTGCATTTAACACGGAATCACTTTAATACGGTACGTTGCACTATACCCGGAACGATTATCGCGTCTAACCACGATGGCTTCCCAGCACGTTTACGGCCTTTCAATTCTCTTCTATTGATTTACGCTCACTTGTGGCAACACAGTAGTACTTTCACATGACACTGTGTATTCTATCATTTATAATCACTAAACTTCGAACTCTTTGTTCACTCTATAACGGGACATTGCACCAACATTTTTCATAATCATCATGCGCCCTTTTTGTGGCTTTCTTCACAATCATCATTTTTATCTTGAGGGACACGTTTCACTAATGGATCACCTCTCTTCGCTGAACTTTGGAAGTTTTATATGATTTTACAAGCACACATTCATTCTCATCTTCATTCAAGTACTGTGGTCTTTATTGGGTTCATTTGCAGTTTATTTTCAGCATTTTGAAGACACATGTCGCCTGATTGTTGTCTATCTTTATTTTCTCTAGAAATTTACTCCCTGACCAAGGGCAAGTCCATTGCCCGAAATGCATTGTTTTTTTTTCATTCAAATGATGTATCTATGAACCATGAATAACCCATTCAGCGCATGTATTTCAAAGGATTCTACATAACTCATGAATACAATGAGGATATGATATAATTATAAAGAATTGCTTGAATAAATCATATTTTGAACTCATCAAAACTTTATTGGCTATCTTGAAAAAATCTCTTTTGAACATTTGCATTTTTGGCGGTGCGCATGGAGGGACATCTCCCGAGAAGGGATATGCTACCTTACCAGTCCTCTGCATTAGCACATCACTCAGACAAGTGTAAGTGCAACATTAAGTGCTAACAATTTCACAAATAGCAAATAGATGGTGGGGATGTCACCTCTGTGCAGGGAGGCTGTTTAGGGTTGCGTATTCGAAATGCCATTTCAGGGTGTCAAATGTAGTACGTAATCCCACTCATCAGTGTATCACATGTGTACAAAAACATGACATGAAGGCTGTCATTGGTGTTCAAAAAAGGACAACAGGGTGTCATTTGGGGTCAGATATGACATTTCAGTTGTCATTTGGGGTCAAATATGAACCACCCTGATGCAGAGATGCACCCTGTGACTCAGGTCATACAACATGAGCAACATGGATGTAAGGGGATGACATCAGGGGTTGTTTGTGCATGTGAATGTGTCAGAGTGTGACCTGCTCCCTTACGGATGTGGTCCACACTCAGCCACCTCAGTGTCGTGGCGTGCACCATGTCATGATAATTGGACTGCAGTCATGCTAATCGTCATGCAGTGTCACTTGCATTGTCAGTGTGGCTCATGGACCCGCAGCTTTGCTGGGTTCAGCACATGTGCATGGGTTTGTTGTGAGATTAGTAATGTATGGGAGGGCCCCCTCTGGGCACATTGTCGACGGGGGCCTACTTGCTGTTTCTATGTGTGCTGCAGTATGCCAAGGAGATCAGGGACATGATCCAGAGTCATTGTGGCTGTGCACTGCGCTATACTTAATTGTGCATGTGTGCCATTGTGCCCATCTCCCCCCATTCCCCGAGTCCCTGGTCGTTACTCGCCATGTTGGGTCAGGTCATGTTGAGCAGTGTCCGGTCCCCCTACTCCTGCCACAGTCTCCCTACTGATTACTGTGGACACCATTTCCTCCATCTCATACAGCTCCTGCTGTGGCGCTGGACTCCCACCTCCAGTCTGCATTGCTGCTTTCCGGTTGTTAGCGAGTTTCAGCTTGGTTTTGCGCTTCACATCATTCCAGCGCTTCTTGGCACTTCACTCTGACTGCATTCACCTTGGCCAAGATGGACTACCATATTGCATTTTTAGTTGCCAATGACACAGTGGAGGTGACGAACAGTTGTTGGTGGTGTTCTATCACCTCCGTAATCCGGATCTTGTTTCCCTGCGGACTGAATTGTGGGTTCCTCTTCTTCTTCTCCTTGCCCTTCTCCTTCCCTGAGGTCCCTGGTTGGTCTTCCGGGGGTTTGTGGGGTTCTGGTTGGCCTCTGTAGTTGCTCCAGCTTCCTTCATGGTGCTTCTCAGTTGTTTGGGTTTTGTGTGTTTTTTTAATTTATTTATTTCCAGCTTTTAGAGTGATTTTTCCCGCCTGACGTGACAATAGCAGGCCTGGCGCTGCTTATCGCTGATATTTTTATCGCTGTTGGGCCCATCGCCACTTTTTTCACATTCGGGTTTCCTTTTTTATCGGCGTCCCGGTAATTTTATTGCAGACATTTGACGCATTATCGGGAAACTATCACCTGTTGCCGGTGTGTTGAGAAAACGCCGTTAACACGGTGTTAGTTTCCCGTGATAGACGGCATTATGTAGAATTGCGTTACCTAGGTTGGCGATATTTAGTGAGACAAGGCAGATTTGTAACAAGGAAAGTGCTCAATGTATGCCTAATCCACTTGAGCCTTAAGCCTACATCGAGCAGTTCACGCACAGCCATATTAAGGGTTAGCATCAGTAGAAACACTTAGTTTAATAATCTCGCTCAGTTATTTTGCAATAAGAAGGTCCAAGAACTATTATAGTAGTCACCTGAGACAAAGGTGTAAGTCCACAAAAAAGTCATACGTTGATATTGGCATGTTTTGCCTATCACTCTATGTGCCTTGATTAAACCTGTTTGGCCAAGCTGCAATGACTGTTAACCATGTGGGAGAGGAGGACGCCTTATGGTCAGAGCTGCCAATTTTGGAACTGGGGATCCAGGTTTGAATCTTGGTGTCGCCAACCATCCTGAGATTCTTGCCAAATCACTTATTTCCTGATGTCTAAAAAATCATGATTGTGACCTTGTGTAATTGAATGGGTGGGTGCTCATGTAAAGCTCTCCAATACATTTGGGTTGAGTTTGCGCCACATAAATCTTTAAAAAAAGAATATATTATAGGCCTAATTCCTGGCATATTCCGTGACAGACATATGTTTACCACTGAAAACATGTCTGTCGATCAGTCCAAATGTGCATCCTAACAGAATATACTACCAACGCTTTTCTACAACATGGGTGTATTGATTCTTGAACTCAAAAGCCACCATTAGATATCTTCTGCTTTGATTCTCCTGGATTTTATTTTCTGACCCTTCTTCTCATTTCACGTCTTTTTATTTTATTTTATTCAACCTAAGAGAGCTTTTGCTAAAGGGGAGTAGATTGTAGAAAATGAAGGTAAAAACGAATGTTAAGGACGAAATTAAAGCTAAAAAAGAAACCATCATCAACGTAGGTCAAGCCTTAAAAACTGAGAGAGGACTGAAGGCAGGAGGGCTGGGGGGAGGGGGGACTGGTGGGATAAAGCTTGGTTGAGAAAAAAGTAAGGGGGAGTTAGTGCTAATGTTTAGCAGCATTGGTCATTCCCTGTGAGCATAGGCCTGGGGCAGAATTCTGGTCACAATGCGAAATTTACAACATTTTGTGTCATAACAGTTTGCATACGTTTCAGCAATGGAAGTTGGGTTTTGCTCCAGAGACATTTCCAACTCCAACTTGTACCCTACCAATATTGTTTTTTTATTTTTTACATGAGTTATTACCCTATATGACATTTTCACTCAACCCACCAACAAATCACATTTTGCGTAATTTTCTGTAATTTTCTTGAAATGTCATAAAATATCATAGTAAAAAATTATGTTATTTCATGCACTCCTTCTTGTGGCCTAGACGAAAATTATCCTTAATCACTCAACTTACACTGCCACTTTAGAGCAGGACTGGACAATTTTTATATTTATTTCATCAGACATTAATACGACAGCTTCAGGGTTTAATAGTCAGGCCCTGAATTAGCCTTACTTTAGCCCATTTGTGGTAACAGAAAAAAATGGTAGGGGCATATCATCAAGGCGAGGCGATAGAATTATCACTGCTTTAGCGTCCATTTTCTGACGAAAAGCGGCGATAATTTTATCGCTTAATCAGCAAGGTTACGCTATTGCGTGAATCCTTGCCTTAGCGCCCTTCCCCGTAACGCCCACCTTTGCATCTCTAATGAGATGCAAAGTAGGCGTTCCTTCCCAAAATAACTGGAGAAATGTCGCTACCCGGCATATCTCCAATTATCAATGGGCACGCTAACAAGCATAGCGATAAGAAAAGTAGCGCTAACCTTGGTTATCGCTACTTTCCTTACGCCTGCTTTTAGTTTGACTTATCCATGATATCCAAGGGAAGGTGGATATCATGGTTAAGTATGCCCTGCACTATCAACAAGCTATCGCCAAACATTGTGCGATTATCGCTGGATTTCCAGCGATAATCGCACATTTGGCAGCTTGCGTCTGGAATTTTATCGCTTTTGAGATAAGCGTTGCTGATAACACGCTATCTCAGCGAGAAAATCCTAGCGCTAAGTGCACTTAGCGATAATTATCGCCGGTTGTTGCTGATATGCCCCGTAATTTTTTTACCTCACAAGGTAATTGTGGTATTATTTATGATGGCAATAACTTGTGGAATGAATTTTTCGACAATGTTTGGTGTGGAATTAGCACTAACTTTTTCTAGTGCTTCTGGAAAACAACTTTTCTGTGCTGAAACGTGCATTTCTGTCTCTGAGACGGGTGCAGTTTTCATTTAGCATTCAGTCCACTCCAAGCCTCCAGGAGATATCCTGCGTGCCTGCCTTTTCCTATAGTGCCTGCTAAAAGAGTCAAATAATACCGCACACTGAATCTGAGCAACTATGAATAATTCAGTGGTTGAGAAACATCTGCAGGTATTATTATTTTCATCTAATTTTAAAGGGTAGGGTGGTGGAGGCGGGTATTGACAATATAAAAGAATAGATTTTGTTGTCATTTATATCAGGAGAAACCTATAATAAGCCTATGTATTTTGATGAAGAAGTGTTTCTTTTGCTGATTGATGTGCGAGAACAACACATAGCAATATACAGTAAAGTATATTAAAGAAAACTTACAGTGATGTTATGTGAAATGAAGAGACATACTAGCAAGCAAAGCAATGAAATAATTATTTCATAATAAGGCATGGTTCAATGGGATTAAAAGTGGGTTCTGGAACAAGCAGTATGAACATTTTAGAATAATTATTTTTACATGCGAGCGCTGTTAATCTGGTTGATTGTAATATTATATATTTACTGTCAATACTGATATATCCGATTAATTTAAATTTAAAAAGTAAAAATCGTGTTACTGTAGAGATAAAGAATATACCTAGAAATTACGCATTCACCCTCATGCAATGAATCCATCTTTTATTTTTTTTAATTATATTATTGTATTGCTTAGTTGCTTTCAAACCATACGCTGCCGCTGGACCTATAGAAAGTCTCAAATTCTCCCGGAGCATTTTCCCATTCCCACTATGGAGAGTTCTACATAACGTAGACATCCACACAGAGCGATTCCTCTGCAAAATGCAGTTTTTAAAACAAAGAAATCACGAGGAAACACTTTTCCATGTTTTACGCCTTTCTACAGACAAATGCATCTGAATGGAAAACCTCATAGCAACAAATACTTCAACAAGAAGAACAATAAGTAATAGGGACAAAGAGTGGCCCTTGGCTCAGACCTCCTTTAACCATTTGCTTGTGTTTGCATGTGCCCGTCAGCCATTGGCCTCAAGAACTGTCCATCACAGCGCATGACATTTCCTGCCTTACATTTCTTTGCTCTATTTCTCCTTTGATACAGAGGACAAAGCGTATTTTCTCCTGAGCTTAGCTGTCACTGACGATGCTGCCGAGAGCAGAGAAGACTCTCTCGATAAATACAAAAACAACAGTTGATGGACAGAATGCAGAACAATGTCATACATTCACCCCAGTACAAAGATCAGGGCCAAAATCTATCGATTCTTTGCTCATCATGCCATTCTAGTTTAAACCCAGCCATATGCAAATCAGTCTTGACCCTGTGCCTCATGGGAACAGTCCATCCCAAACTGCCAAGCCAGGTCCTCCCTGGACTGGAAACAAACATCCTAGGACCGTTTTCGGGGTTTCACCCCTCTTCAGCCAGGATAGCTTGATTCCAGTGGCATGGAGAGCACGAGACCCACGTCTGAGCGTACCCAGCCACTCGGGGTGACAAATGCAAAAACAACAGTTGATGGACAGAATGCAGAACAATTTCATACAGTCACCCCAGTACAGAGATCAGGGCCTAAATCCATCGTTTTTTTGCTCACCATGATATTCCAGTTTGAACCCAGCCATATGCAAATCAGTCTTGACCCTGTGCCTCATGGGAACAGTCCAGCCCGAACTGCCAAGCCAGGTCCTCCCTGGACTGGAAACAAGCATCCTAGGACCGGTTTCGGGGTTTCACGCTCTTCAACCAGGATAGCTTGATTCCAGTGGCATGGAGAGCACGGGACCCACGTCTGGGCATACCCGTCCCACTCGAGTTGACAAATGCAAAAACAACAGTTGATGGACAGACTGGGGGTGAATGTTTTGATTTGTTTTGCATTCCGTCCATGAATTGTGTGTCTTTTGCTTTCTCGACTCTCTCGATTAAGCTCATGATAGCGAACTGGACCCTGTTTTGCATTTTTATCTATCGGAGCTGGGCAGGGTGTCAGCTGCACTTCAAATCAACCAGTCTGTACAATCACTGGATGTGCAGCAGAGTAAACCTTTACTAATCATTTAAAGCACTGTCACACAACGAATCATACACAACGCAAGAGTTAGAAAATAAAAACTGGGCAAGAAATATCCTAATAAAGAAGGTACTTTATTTTTTTATATAAGTAGGTTATCTGGCTGTTTGTTATAAATCTCTAGGGTCAAGGCTGAGTAACCCAGCAAAGTCTCTATGAACTGATCATAGATGTGCGAGAAAAATATGGAAAGATCAAGCACAGATCACACATTTTGAAAGATCACAGTGTCAAGCTCACATATTTCTATAACTAGCTAGGCATCTACCATTCCCATTGAATTGAAGAACAATACTGAGGAGTCCAGAGTTGTGTTAAATTGATAGAGAATGTAACTCTGAGGTCAGGCGTGGCCACCAACCTGGTGGAATAAAATGAAACACGGCATTTGCCATTAGACAATCCGGCGGAACTGGAAATAACAGTGAATTTCTTAGAGATTGGATCTTTTCTAAATGCCTATTTAAAACATGCTGTATATACAATGAGAGAAAACGGGAGTTTTTAAGTTAGCACATCTGTTACAAATCCTTACTCTTAAGTATCTTAGTCCGCTTAATTCAGCGAAAGCACACTTAAACTACCTATTCCAGAACACATTAGTTTGTTAAATTAAAGGCTAGAAATATTGTTGACAATGATAGATAGGTGTGCGTACACCAACAACCATCAAAACAAGATTTGTCAAAGTCCATAATTCTGTCTCTAATGTGCTGATGCATTCAAAAAGTCATGCAGATTTTTTATTTGCATGAGTTAGCATATGGTGCCTTTGAGCCATGGCAACCCAACCACTATATTGGACCGGATTGGGCCTCCTTCAAATGGTTCTTCATGACTCTCTCCGCTGGTGAAATGTAACCGCCATAAAATTACTCTGTCTTATAATAAACCTTTTTGACTATGTGCACTCATTGGTATGGCTTGCTTTGAAGTAATTTTACACCCACAAATCCTCTTGTAGGAGGCTCCACCATCTGCTTTGAATGGGTGGAGATATTCAAATCTACATCTAGGCGAAAATCTACATTCAGAAATGGCAATTAGCAATAAAGTGCAGAGGTAGCCCTAGGTTTGAATACACACATTGGTATATATGGAATGTATGACGTAATTCCACTGCCTTTTATCCCGCAGGGAATCTCAACGCGGTCGTTACAACGACCGCGTTGTGATTCCGCATGCCATTACTCCGCAAGTCGGAACAACGACTTGAGGAGGGGGGCGCTGGATGTTGGAATGGTATAATTTACTATTCCAACTCCAGTCTGTGTGGACACTAGGGAAGGTGTTGGATTTTAAATCCAACACCTCTCCCCCCCTCCGCAAGTCGTTGTTCCGACTTGTGGAGTAATGGTATGCGGAATCACAACACGGTCGTTGTAACGACCGCGTTATGATTCCCCGCGTTTAAAACGTTTCGGGGTAAACGTTGTTTACCGTATATATGTATGTGTATAATTGCCTTTGTGAATAAGCCATTGTGTTGCAATATTACATATTGAGAACGTCCATCGTTTGTGTCTTCATATACTATTGCATCAAAGTTCTATTGGCATGTTCTTCTTCGCATACACAAGAATGCCTTACCACGTTATATTGCATACAATTAACTTTTCCCCTCACAATAAGAGGTTTCAATGTACAGTTATTAAAGTAGGTTTCGGTTTGGTCAGTATTATGTTATGTTATGTTAGCGACATTTGAAAAGTGCAGCGGTTACCCAAAGGTGTCCTGGCGCAAGCTATAGGGGCAGATAAATGGTTTAAGAATGTGCGTCTGCCAGGAGATTAGGAGCATCTGTTGAAACCTTCCCTAATAAGTGCATCAAAAGATGCACCAGTATTGAGAGATGAGGCAGTATCTTTACATAACGCATGGCTATGAAGGAACATGTTCCTTGTGATTTTTCATTATACTTCTATTCTTAGCCCTAGGCAAATCTCTTCTTGAGCATGCATTATTAAAATGATTGGTTGCACAGGATTTCAATTTCTCTAGCAAAAATAAAAAGGCTGTCATTGGATCATTTTGAGGGAATTTACAGATGTGGTGTGCTTGGTTTTTAACCCTCTAATAAATGTCTTCATCAATCGATTTCTGTGTGGGTCTCTGGTTGCTTCACCATTACCCATATTTAAAATGCCAACAGTCAGAATATGTACCCCTGAATGAGGTCCAGATGATGAGACTCCATGCTAACATCTACAATGTCATCTTCAACGGTGGATGCCCTCTGGGGCTTTATTTTTAAATAATGTAAGCTAAGTCACTTCTGATTTGGCAGCAGTGAACTTAAGGTGAAGATACAAATATCCGGAAAATGTGTTGAATAAACTACATGACAGCATCCATAATCCCTCCCTGGAAAAACAACAGCCCAAAGTATGAGAAAATGTGTACACCTATCGTAATGGTGTTACATCACCTAAAGTCTACTTAATAGGTTCTCTTGCTGCATGGTGTTATGCCTGGTGCACTAATCATGGTTTATTGTTCTCGCACAGAGGTAGGTGACAGTTTACGTACCTACTTACACATAAGACCATTGAAAGGGTGTTAAAATTATAATTAGCTCAGCCCCTTTGTTGGTCTAAGGCAAAGGGCTGTAGCCAAAGACAGTTCCATAAGGTCGGATACCCCTTTGGAGAAGAACAGCTGAAATGAATAAGAACACAGCTGGAGAAGTCGCAGAGTCAATCTAACTGGCGATGCACCTTGGGCGGATAGGCAAACATGTTGGCCCTGGCTTGCTCCTGGTTCTCAGAGCAGTTTTTAGCCAAAAAGTCCCCACTTTTGGATTCTGGCTATCTGGGCATCTTTGGCACCACTTCCAAGGGTCCAGGACTGGAGGGGCAGTACATGGAGGATCAGGACTCAATCAGACTGGGTCCAGGTGTGGATTCAAGATGAAGGAAGTCTTTGGTGTCACTGTGGCGCTAAACTGGAGGCCAGCTAGCATGCCCTTGTGAGTCACTCTGGAGTTCCTGGGACAGTTAAAGATCAAGTCCTTGTCCACATACAGAAGGTAGCAGAAGGTAGCAGAACAGTAGGATAAAAAGGGCAGCATAAAGTTAGGTTAGTAGTCTTGTAGAGCAGCAGTCCGGCAGAGTGGCAGATTTTCCAGTAGAATACAGAAAGAGGCGTGGGTGGTGCACTGCATAAGCTAGGTGAAAGGTATTTTCGTTCAATGAGGTCTGGGTGCGCAATCAGGGTGGTGTTATCCGTCCTAACACCATCAATGAACAGCTGAGTAGTGTCTTGCAGAGATCTGCAAGTACATCCCCTGGGTAGGCACTCCAATGGGTAATCAAACTAAGTTGATTCATGCGAAAGTGAATCCTTTTAAGATGCGTGTTTTTAAATGCTTTTATTCAGCAAATTAGTTCAATTCGATATTGTTTGGCATATCAAATGTTCATTTGTAATTCATACTAGCAGATCTATGAATCTTGATCAAGATTCATAGATCTGCTAGTATGGATTACAAATGAACATTTGATATGCCAAACAATATCGAATTGAACTAATTTGCTGAATAAAAGCATTTAAAAACACGTATCTTAAAAGGATTCACTTTCGCATGAATCAACTTAGTTTGATTACCCATTGGAGTGCCTACCCAGGGGATGTACTTGCAGATCTCTGCAAGACACTACTCAGATTTTCCAGTAGCACAGTAGTCCTTCTTTATGGCAGAGTATCTGCAGGCCTAGAAGTATATTGAAGAGTTGATGTTAGAGATCCTACTATTATACTTTGGTGCCCTGGTTCTGGAATGTGGGAGATGTTTCTAGACAGTGGCTGTGAAGTGCATGGAGTCTCCTGCCTCTGCTGCCCTAGCTCTAAGCTGGCTGAAATGACAATGCAGTGTTGTTAGGCCCTTTGAGTGAAGGCAGAGCACCGACCATTCAGCTTTAAGTGGGACTGTGCTCAGCTCTGCTCCCCATCCTGCCAACAGATGGCCCATTCAGGCACACCTAAGCCCTCTATTGTGTGACTGTCTGGGAGGAATTCATGAAGTCTAACTGTCAGTTATACCCACTCATATGACCCAGGCCAGGCTATCGGTACAAAAGAGCTGAGGGAAGTAAACTAACAACTTTCTAAAAGTGGCATTTTTATAATGGTGATATAAAAATGTGACTTTACTATTAAGTGAGGCTCTTCACCACAATTCCAAAGACACCAAACATGACATGCCCACCAGTCCCCAATTAGAAATTAAAGTTTATTAACTGTAATAAGTAATCCCAAATGTTATCCTATGGGAGGAATAGGCCTCATAGTAGTGAAAAACGAATTTAGGAGTTTTTAACTACCAGACATGTAGAATTGAAAATTACATGTCCAACCTTTCAATTAGACAGCACCCTCCCCAAGGTGAGCTTAGGGCCTAGCTCAGAGGTGACGTATATGTCACAAAAGGGGAGCTAAGGCAAGATTTAAATGCCAAGATGACATGGCAGGTTAGAACTGCATTCGGGATACCGTGACAGAACTGGGGAATGTTTCTAAGTGCTACTTAAGTGGGTGGCACAATAAGTGCTGTAGGCCTATCAGTAGCATTACTTCACAGACCCTGGGAATAGGGCATATCTCTCTACATGGGACTTACAAGCAAAATAAATATGCCAATGAATATAGCCGCTTACAAAAAATGCGTTGTTCATGCATTCCTTGACAGCACGGTCGTTACAACGACCGCGTTGTTACCACGCGAACCATTACATTGCAAGTCGTTGCAATGACTTGCTGTAGGGGGCGCCCTGGACTTAGGAATAGTATTATTTACTATTCCTACTCCAGTTTGTGCAACAGCAGAGAAGGTGTAGGATTCTAAATCCGACAACAGCGCACCCCCTACTGCAAGTCTTTTGCGACTTGCAGTTTGCTAGGCGCTATTTTGCATGGACAACAGTGTGTTTAACAGTTTGCGATTCCCAATGGGGTCGCAAATTGCGAGGGTCATGAATATTACTGAGCGGCTCGCAATTTGCGAGCCCATTGGGAATGATATGCCCTCCCATGTATGGTGGCCTGCTGGGCTCAGCAGACCACCATGTCTGGGATTGCTTTTAAATAAAAAAGCATTTTTTTTAATGCAGCCTGTTTTCCTTAATGGAAAACGGGATGCATTTACATTTTTTTTAAAAAGAGACGTTTTCATTTCATATTTTAAGAGCAGGTAGTGGTCACTGGGACCACTGCCTGCCCTTAAAAGATATATTTGGACCCAGTCACAAAGGGGTAGGCGTCCCCTGGGGAGCCCTACCCATTTGCAACTTCATTACCACCCTCTTGAAGAGGGCGGTAATTTGCAAGTGTTTTGCGACTGCAATTGCAGTCGCAAAACATTCATACATGGCTCTGCGGTCGCTATTAGGCAGGGAATGCCCCTTCCTAATAGCGAGTCATAATACACTATTTTGCGAGTTGCAATTTATTTGTGACTCACAAAATAGTGTAAGTACATGCCCCAGACTAAAATTGCAAGCGCAAACGGGTCACAAACCCATTTGCACATGCAATTTTACATCGTACATCTAGCCCTACATCTTCATTCTTAAGGTAGGCAGTGAAAAAGAAAGAATGTTCCCTTGCTTATTGCCTACATTTGAACAAAGATCTCACTTAGTTTATTGCCAATAATTTGAATTCTGTTACTTTTAGTTGTGAGTGTGAAATGCAGAGCTTCGAGTGCCAGAAAAGAAGAGTAAAATATACCTCTGACATATGACAACTTGAGACCTCTGTAGCACTTTCAATACAGGATTAAGGAGAGCAAGTAAAAGGATAGTCTGGCAGCCATGTGTCTTACAACACTAATTTATTGTATTGGGTTACTGCTTGAGGGAAACTAAACCCTACTCATGCAGCAACCATCACTCTTGTCAGGCTGAAACACACGCATACCCCCAAATTAACCTGTGCTCAACCCTTTGGTAGATTGGCAAAAAAAGCAGTCAGGTGTAACTTGAAGGCAATTTGTAAATGATTCATGCAGCATACACATAGTAATAAAATGAAAACACGACACCAGAAAAATCCCTCACTAATTTAAAAAAATAGAGTAACCTTTCATAAATTATTTGACACGAAAACAACATAAATCCAATCAGTAGAACTGGAGTTATGCATTTGTACCGATTTGAATGAAAGTAGTGCTCAAAAGAACACAGCACAAATGGTATCTTCGAGGCTGCATCAAGCAGCAGCAGTTCTGCAGAGCTGCAGGGCTGTGATGCACTGTCCTGCATCGAGGATGCATTGCACAGTGGCAGTTCCAAAGGGGCTGTGGGGTCTTGTGTTGGGGCTGCATAAATAAATAGAGGTTCCATTGCAAAGCTGCTAGGTGATGAATTGTGTTGCATTGGTGACTGCAGGTGGGCAGACAGAGCACCATCAGGCCCTCTTCCAAGGGTCCAAGAGTCGGATGACACCACTTGGGGGTAAGACGTACAGCAAGCAGAGTCCAGATGCAGGTTTCAAGGTGGTTGAGCCATTTTTGTTTCTGGGGCTCTGATCATGGCAGCAGGGTAGCAGACTACCAGGGTGGAAGAGTAGCAGTCCTTTATTACAGCAGAACAACGCAGCAGTCTTTCTTTTGAGGCTTCCACAGGTCCAGATGTGTACTGGAGAGTTGGGTCTGAAGGTTCATTCATCCTTCTGCCAGCTTTGAAGTAGGCAACGTTTCTAGAGGTTTTGACCCCCGGAGATGTTTGGAATTACCTTCCTCCCTGCACTGGCCCCAGCTTGTCTAGGGGCACAAAAGACCAATGTGAACCCCTGTATTAGTGTGCTGAGGCAGAGTTGTAGTGTTGCGCAAGGTTGGTAGGTGACAGCTCCACTTCCAAGTCAGAGATGGCCCATCCTGCCAACACCTATTACCGTTTGTCTCACTGTCTGGGAGTAATACACAAAGAACAACTGACAGCTACATCCAGTCATCTGGCCCAGGATACAGGCCTCGGGTACCAAGTGGCTGAGACAAGAAAATGGCAACTTTCTAAAAGTGTAATTTTTGGAATTATGATTTAAAATTCAACTTCACCATTAAGAAGGTTTTAAATTACAATTCTTTAGAGACCAAGCTCAAGATTCCTTCTTGTGCCCATTCAAAAGTAATCACCTATTATAGGTAATTCAATGTTATCATATGGGAGAGCTAGGCCTCACAGTTATGAAAAAGAAATTTAGGAAATGTTGTCCACCAGGACATGCAAAACGTGCATGTCCAACATTTTAAATACACACCAACCTGCTCTTTGGGCTGTGTGGGCTTTGTGACATATATATTAAAAAGGGAGGTTTAAGCTTTGCAAAATGTATATTTTGCCAGATCGATATGGCAGTTTAATACTGCCCATACAAACTGCAATGACTGGCCTGAGTTCAGAAAAAATTAGAGTGAAGGCAAAAAATGTTGGGTTGACCATGCAGAAAGGGCCAAGTCCAACAACTAATGTTGCAAATGCCATATCTGAACAGATGGTGTAAAAGACACTGCAGCATATGTCTCTTGGCACAGCTATGTTTAATCTTTGAGGTAGGTTTCCATAACAGCATTGGGCCAATTTAAATTGAAATGGATGAAGTGCCCTGAAGTTCCAACAAGAATCCTAGTGTATTATGATATTGACAAAAGCTCTTGCTTGGAACAAAATGATGATCTTTGGGGTTTTAACATTCCTATGAAAGTACTGCAATCAAATTCAGCAAAACAGACTTTCTCTCTGATACAGATTTTTTAAATCAAAGACAGTAAATGTTGGACAGCTTTTTATCCACCTGTATAGTTACCTTTTAAGATCTGGTGAGCTTCTTCCCTCTTGGTTTGTTAGTTTATCAAACCAATCAAAAAAAGCAGGGAACCTCTCATATCCGGTCTCCGCTTGAATAATTTCATTCATTGATTCAGCTGCCAAAGATTTTACTCGGCTACTTCTCTAATTGACTGAAAAGCGGTCAGTCTATAAAGATTGATGCCCTTCTAATAGAGTGGTTTTACCTGAGAAAGAAGCACGGCTCTCTTGGCCTCATTCTTTTTTTTTGTAAAGAATGCAAAAAACAGAGTCCATTATATACCTGCTTCATAGACTTATCCACCATGTTTGGCATTGTTTTCTGTGCCACTGTGTGGTGAAAGATCATCAGCTCAAATATAGTAAGTGGACTTTTTTTATGTCTTATATTTCATTGTATTAAAGTGCCACGGGCACAGGTTCTGGTAGACATGATAATGTCCTTCTGTGTGGCAATCTACAATATTGCAAAAGGATTATTAGTGGTAATCTTTAGGCAAGGATTAAGAGAGCTGAATTAGAAGATGAATTATAAATCGCTGCCGATTGAAGGAATTGGCCCGATTAGGGTCACCTGGGTCTCTAATGACCACCTCTTAGCCTTCCATACCAAATGAAGAGTCTGTTAGACAGTAGAGAATACAAACCAATAACTGTTTATGCATATACACTAAGAGCGGAGCCCGGTCTGCCCAGTCACTAGGAGTGCTGCAGGGGGGACTGAAATCGACATTATGTACATTTCGCAACCTGGCTAAAACATACCCACAGTGGAATTTTCCAGGCAGGTGCAGCTAAACAGTAAAACACAAAAAACGTTTCAGCGGTTCTATCATTAACAAAGTATCTCAATTCCAAGGTCGTCCATTCAGGCCCGGCACCAGCCTAGTGGGAGAGGGCGTCTATCTAGTGAGAAAGGTATGCACTAATAGGAACAGTGTACTCATTACGGGAACAAGTCTAACATGTCAGAAATGAAACTTAGAATGGAAAATTTCTCAGAATTAAACTATATCAGTTTCGAACAACCTAAAATGGCACCTGTAAAGAAAATGGCGCAGTGAATGCTAACTTACATAGGGCAAAGCGTAAACGTGAACATTTCTAGTCTAACACGATGATGTCTAGAAATTCATATGGGTTTGTTTCATTTTGTTAAAAACTCTTTTAGTGTCCTTACCAAAACATGACATCTAGTAGTGCTTCTGGTACAAGGAAAGTGCTAATAAAATGTAACCACTTTCCTTGCTCATTTAGAAAGGTCCTTCAAACTCAGGATTGCATCAGTTGCACAGTATTGTTCTTCCCGGACATTTCTTGAAGCAATGGCTAATATTATTGTCTTCTATGGCAATAATGGAAATGTAAGATGGGACTACTGCAATGTAGTGTGACTAAAAATGTCGACTTCAAGTGAAGCACCCATTCTTTGAACATAGACTCTAAACTGTTGACTTTACAATTCTATTGAAAACTATGCAATTCGTCTGAGGCCCCATTTGGAAGCTTGTATATTAAAGAAGTCATTGATAGCACACTTATGTGTCCTAGGATGTACTTAATGAAAAATAGTGTCCAAATAATTAAATATGATATCTTGTGCAAGTCATTTTAAAATAGATGGCTTACTAAAATCAATACAGATGAAATAAGGGCTCCTTTGAGAGATGTTCTTATTGTGATGACCAAGAATATGTAAAAAACACTGCACCTACTCCATAACGTGCAATATTATAATGTCATTGTCAAGTATCCTCTTTTTACTGCAGGCTAGCATTTGAGAAGCCTTCTGCAAAAAATGTGATTAACATTGGATCCAATGAAGGCTCTAAAGGGAGACCAAAAGTACTTGGGAAAGACTGGGAATGCTTGAGTTTCTGCCCATGCAATGTGGGCATCAGAGACATTCCTTTTCATATGTTACTAATTTGTCCAATGTAATCTTCACTGAGAAGATTCTGGAGGCCAGTGGTGTTAGAACAAAAGAGTGAGAGCTAAATATTTGTTACAACTTAATGCATCATCTTCTATAATTTTCTTGGTTACATTTGAAATCATATTTTGAAATGAGGTGGAAAATGATATAATAATGGGTTTAGATACATTTTTAAATGGCTGTATATACTGCTACTTTAAAAAACATAGTACCATATCTTACAAATAACCACAAAAAGATACAGTTGAGGATTTACATCTCCACCTAAACATACGTTATTTAAATTCTCAAACACTTACATTAGTAACCCACAGAAACATGTGCCATAATCAGGTTTCCAGGGACGACATAATGCAGCAAGACAACTTGCTGCACTGCACAAAATAGAGAGGGTAAGAGTGTGCCACATCTATTAAGATATGACACCATTCCTGCTCTCTCCCTGTGCTGGTGCACTTGTGATTGCTTAGCAGCAAGTCAGGCACACTTGCGCCGGGCCACTCGAGGACTCAGTGCGTCTAATGCAATGCAGCAGGAGAGAGACTGGCGCACTCCTGTACTCCTCCTGCATGCCTCCCCAGGCCACACATGCTAGTGGCTTCCAACCGGAGTCAAGCCTGAGGGATGCGCTGCCTCGCTCTTTCTCTCTCCCCGCTCATCGGACGTCTTGCTGGGCGCTTCCGATAACGACGCAGCTCTGATGCAAGGCGACACTGTAGCCGGACAAGTTACGGTGCTGCCTTCTCCGTTACTGACGATCTTGGGCAGATTCTTCTTGCGAACAACGATCACGATTACCTCATGACTTCCTTAGCTTTGCAAAATCATCTAGCACGTTGCGGCTCGGGCCGGCGATCTTGATCTGCAGCCTCAGTTGCGATGACGGCTGGGGCCACAAACAGCTAAACAGCAGCGTGGACGATGATTCATGCTGTGGGGGCACTGCGGTCACGGGGCACTTTCCAACCAGCACCACGGACCCCACGGCAGTCTCAGACTGCACACGCACTCGCACAAAGTGTCACTGAGACTCAGTTGGGCTTCAGGCCGCACAGACCCGGGGCAATTCTTATGAAGGTCTCATGCTGCAAAAAGCACATGCACACAGTGTCGCTGAGACACACTTGGAAACTTTGATGTTCCTGAGTTTCCACAGCAGGGAGCCAGCTCTCCTTGGGTCCTTTCAAGCTGTTCTTCCTTGGCAGTGGTTCCTCTTGATCACAAAGTAGTTTCCATCCTTTTCATTCTTGATCAGTCTAAAGTTCAGGGGTTTCAGCTCTCATAGTTATACCCCTAAATGTCTTTGAAGTCTTTGTGTTCAAGGGGCACTGCCCCCTGTCCAAACCAGTTCTGGGTGTCTTCCTGCCAGTGGCACCTTCTTCCTTTAATAGTGGGGGTCTGGTTCCTCAGACACTCAGCAGAAGGTGGAGCCATTCTTTTATGGCAGCAGCCCAGGCTTCTTCACATCCAGGGGGCTACTCCTCCCCCTACACTCCAGATGCAGGTCAGCCTGTTGCTGTCTCACCTACTCCTCCCCTGGGTCAAGACATTTCCCAGATCCTATCACATACAAATCCAGACAGTCAATCCACAACCAGGCAGAGACACACAGAATTGTTAGAACAAAACAAAACAGCCACTTTGAAAAGAATGGTTTCTAAACAAACAATTCAAAAACCACCTTCACAAAAAGATGTGTTATTAAATTGTGATTTCAGGCATACTAAACTTCACCTCTCCATCATATGCCGATGGGAAGATAGGCTAGAAATATATTAAACAGCCTTCCCTATTCTGTCCCATGGGCAAGATGGCCTTGCAACAGTGCAAAACGAAATTGGGAATGTTTCACTATCAGGACATGGTACACATGTCAGTACATGTCCTACCTTTCACTGACACTGCCCCCTGCCAAGGGGGGTACCTTAGGCCTACTATAGGGGTGTCTGATGTGCAAGGGAGGGGTAAGACCTGGCAAGTGGGTGCACTTGTCAGGACAACAGGGCAGTTAGCAAACTGAGCGCAGGCACTGCAGTGGCAGGCCTGAGTTCTCTTTTGAGGGCTACTTATGTGGGTGGCACAATTAGTGCTGCAGGCCCACGAGCAGCATTTTTTATTACTAGCCCTGGCACACATAGTGCTCTTTACTAGGGACTTTACTAGTAAAACAAACATACCAATCGTAGAATCACTAATCCATACTACTTTATACAGGGAGCACTTGCACTTTGACACTGATCAGCAGTGGCAAAGTGCCCAAAGCATCTAAGTTGGCAACACCATGTCAGAAAAAAGGTCAAGGGGGAAGGCAAAAAAGTTTAGGGAACTCTAGCCAAAAAGGGCCAAGTCCAACAGAGAGGAAACAACAAGGAGAAATAAAGATATTTCTCGCTGTGCCTCATTCGGGAAGGTTTACACATTTGATACATTTGCTGTTGAGTAGTCTTGGTAAATCTCGGAATAAGCCAAAATATATGGGTGGATAAGTGCGAACACCCACTTCCACCCATGTAATGCCCTACCTGCACAGAGTAACACAAGGCAATTAACTTGTGTTGCTTGGTAAATCTGACTTAAGGGTTGTGTTGCCCTTTCATGCAGGCATACTACTGGGAAGCACTTGTGGCATCTCCTACTGGCACCTATTTCCCCCATGAGAAGCATATATTTCAGCAAAGTGGAAATGAAGCCTGCTGTGCAAATATCTCCCCATTAAAATTATTATTATTTTTTTAACAGTCAACTTTACCTACATTTCATTGCCACAATACTAGGTATATTTGCAGTGAACACATTTCAAATTTCCAGTGTCTGATATGCTTTCTTGTGTTAGAAGTTAAACATTTACAATAGTTAATACCACTAGTATTGTATCTATCTGTTTAAGGAAGGAACAGCATGGATAGAAAGGAAGTAAATCTTGTTTAATTTGAACATAAATAATAGGTCACATTACAAGTATCGTTCTGACAATCTGTTTAAAAGGGGACAATAAAGGTTAAAGAGGAAGTAAACGGAGGTGTGGTTGTAGAATCAGAAGGGCATTATGACATACATATAGAATAGAGAATTGATTGTGCGATACTAATGATCAATATAGGGAACCTAATAATTTGTAGGAAGCTTGAGGGACTGCAGAGTCATGCAGTGGAGTTTTCATGGGTGCGAGACACTATCAAAGGTTGCAAAAGGTCGATTTAGAGTTAGTTGTTTTTTGTAAGGAGGATTGACAGATAATTATAGTCTTGAGAATATCAGTTGTTTTAAGGAGTTTTGGAAGGATGTGTAATCGTTCAGTGACCTGATTTCTATGGCTAGGTTGTTCCAGACTTTTCGTTCAGCCACTTCCAGAGTTTTGCTTCTGAATCTTGTTAGTCTCCATTTTGTGAATATCAGTTGGCACTTGGGGTGGAACATAGCATACAACATTTAATGGAACATACATAAGAAAGATTACCCTGTGTTGTGATTGGTGTTCAATGGTTAGCCAACATAGCTGAAGCCTGAAGGATGAAACAAGTTAATCCACATTGCTCTAATTTGAACATGTTTAGGGATATTGAAAATGCATTAGCGTAGCCATTATGTGACAAATGTTTTGGATTAGTAATTTTGTGTGTTTAATGGTTAAAACTACTGGGGGAGGGCTTCGGTCAGGTGAAAGAGCTCAAGAGATATTTTGAAGAGGTAATTTATGATTATTTAGCTTTAGAATTTCTGTCTTATCAATTTTTAAGCATGGCCATTGGGGTTCATCCATTGTTTGATGGAGAGAAGGCATTTGGTGAGTACAGAATTGAAGTTTGTTTCCTAGGTCTACTAGACATTGTGTGTCAGCTTATGGCTGGCATTTAAGATTGTTCATATAGAGCAGGTAGGCTAGAGGGCACATGTATAAGTTAGAAAGGAGAAGGACCAGTGTTGATCCTTGGGGGATGCCATATATACTATGGCAATTGACTTTGAGACATGTAGATTGCATTTTATTTGCTGGTTCCATTCTTGCAGGAAGGATTTAAACCATTTACATACTCTTTCAGTAATTTTAAACCACAGTTAAAGGACATTTTGGAGTGTTTTGTGATCTGCAGTATCAAATGCAGGAGATTAAGAGCTTGGGGGTGTGGCTGGAGCAGGACCTCTCTTTTAGGACACACGCTAAAATAACAACAGGCGTGTGCTTTGGTCTGCTCCGGGCGGCCCGGAAGATCTTACCTCTTCTCCCGATGGCTTCGAGGAGGCTGCTAATCCAGGGACTCATCATCTCACGGTTGGATTTCAGCAACGCGCTGTTTCTGGGGGCCCCAGAAACAACCCTAAACAAACTGACGGATCTTCCCAGGCGTCAATCTGCCCGCCCGGCGCTTAAGGCGCTTCACTGGCTTCCTATCAGAGAGAGGGTGAATTTTAAAGCACTCTGCATGGCCCACAAAATCCTGCAGGGTAAAGGGCCACCCAGCCTACGGGAGATGGTTCAACCCTACAAGGCCCCTCGTACATTGCGCTCGGATCACCAACATCTGCTGCAAGTCGCGAGAGTGAGGAAGGCCAGGACTGGCGGCAGAATATTTTCCATAAACGTTGCAACTCTGTGGAACTCCCTTCCGTTATTCCTTCGCTCTGAAACGAGTACTTTACGTTTCCGAAAACTTTTAAAGACCCACCTGTTCCCTGCTTAATGCCGCTGTCTTGTGTTATGGTGCCTTTTTTTCTGGAAGAGCGCGGGGATGCCCAAAGGTAACCAGGCGCGATACAAAACTCAGTAATAATAATAATAATATTAATAATAAATGCAGCTGAAAGGTCAAGTAGGATGAGAGCCAAGAGGTGATTTAGGTTTCTTAAGTTTAGCTCTATTTCTCTGTTGTCATAACCCAGGTTTCAGTACCTCTTAATAGTTGGAATCCACATTGTGATTAGATGAGCAAATTGTGGGATTCTATGCAGTTCTTGAGTTGGTGTTCTACCTCTGCTTCAATTAACTTCACCAGGAAAGAGAGAGTTGATTTAGGTCCTCAGTTGCTTGAGGTGGAAGTGCCTAAAATTGTTTTTTGAGCAGTGCTAAAACAATGGCATGTTTTAGAGCATCTGGGAAGTGATCTCTTTGTAGTAATACTTTGGTGATGCAGCAGATATATTTGGCTAAGGTTGCAATGTTTACTTTTAGGTGTTTAGTGGGCCGTGCATATAACATTGATCCAAATGGTCTCATTTGCGATACCCGCTTAACAATGTCTTTGGTTGGGATCACTAGCATAAGGAAAATTGAGGGGGCCGCCTGCAATCTACATAGAGGGACCAACTCTCGGGTAAGGTCAAAGGAATTGTGACTGCATTGAAATTGACTAGGAACAATGGGTTGTCCACTGAGCAGTCTAGGGAAAATATGGCAATTCTTTTGCGACTATCTGTGATTGTGAGAGGAAAGTATGGGACCAGTTTACATAAAATGATTGAGAGCTGAGAGTGTGTTGGGTTGTTATTGAGGATTGCTAGCTTTATGTAGATTTCACAGGGTTTCATTTGAGAATGTTCTACTGAGGAAATCTGACCCTTGTAGGATTTCATGGCAGCACAGATGCCGCTCTTATATTTGGTGCAATGTGATTTACAGGCTTGTTTTTCAAATGTCATGCAGATTTTTACTAGCATCCTTTAAGCCTTCTTGATTCAGCTAGTAGATGAGGAGTTGATTGAAACAGGTTCTGGATTTGCTGTTCTTCATAGAAAGATTTATAGATTTTAGAGTAAGATAAATAATCATTTAAAATAAAGTTGATTTGTGATATGGCAGGTTTGTTTGAGATATCTGATTGAGAAGGGGATAAATAAAACACAGAAGATAGAAAATTTGGATGAATTATAATATTAGTCGTAGAAATGTAATGATTTTGTTTATGTGCATGTTGTTTGACCTGCGATGTAGGCACGGTAATAGAGAGCCTTATGAGTGCACAGTTTCTCTAAGATAGTGGAGTGATGTAGAGGTTTGAAGGGGGAAAGTGTGTTCTAGCTTGAGGTTGAATAGGTGCTCAGCTTGATGGGTGGGACCTTTGGAATGCTGGGTGAGAGAGTCAATTTGCGAGTGATTCTTCTTTATCCAGTTGAATGTTGAAGTCATCCATTCCTAGACTTTGGTTAGCGATATGTTGTAGATGTTTACACAAGCTGCATAATTCTGGCAGAGTGGTAGAATAGTGTTTTGGGTTTTGATGAATGAACTTCTTCTTTCAATGAAAAATAATGATGGGTTATGGTAAGAAATTTAACAAAACAAATTATGAAAAAATGGAAGTCCTCTAGATGAAAGTCAATACATACCTAATGGACCTGGCTCAGCTTTATGCACACTGCAGTCACATAGCACCCATGCTCATGGTCCAATATGTCACAAGCTTGAACTTTATGTGTAAGCAACAGACCCTCCCTGAATTTAGTAATCACCATACTACTACATTCTTAACTCAACATCGCTTTCCCCCTACACTATATATACCTGAAATGCCAGACTCAAAATAACATACTGGCCCAGTTCTATGTATATTTGTCTCTATTATTTATGTGATAGCATTTTCCTTAGACATATATTTTTCATGATTAAGTACTTTCTTTGTGTTACATCCAATGCAGGTACTCAACTAATATGATTATAGTTACAATGTGTTAACTATGATGTACAGAAGTGAATTGATAATATAGTCTATTTGTGTCACATTTTTATTAAATCGCCGTCTTAGTTTATATGGATGTTGTTTTTAATGTTGCTCATTTCACTTCTGCTAATCTCTCTCCCATCTTGTTTCCCTGTGTGCCTTCTCTCCCCACATGCCCCAGAGAAGCAAGGTCATGCTGAAGTAACAACAATTTTCCTGATGTGCATTTGTTGAAAATGAACTTTCTAGTGTTCCTATCTGGTGTGCCTGTTCAAGGTTCTTCCATCCTTTGGCAGCTCCATTGCAGCCTTAGTACTTTTGGCTGGGGTATAGTCTATTGTTCAAAAATGTTGCATATTAGTTGAATTTCCTATGATAATGTGATCCTGAAGATGCTCAACTATTTCTTTGAAACTGGGATAATGCTATTGTATAATGTTATGGAAGTGGGTTTCTCGCATTTGTCAAACGAAATGATACATGGGATCATACTCTGCTGAATCTGTGGCTTAGCTAATTTTACGTCCAAGAATTGTTAATAAGTTACCCTTTATTTATTTTATTTCATTTTATTTTATGTTAGGCAACTTGTAAAGCGCACAAATACCCTTGGGTGTCTTGGCGCTACGGACTGGAAGGAGAGGAAAGGCCAAGGAGAGGAGACTTATTGGTTAAAGAGCCAGGTTTTAACTGGTTTCCTGAAGGTTAGCAAGGTAGGACTAGTCTTGATATGAAGGGGGAGCGTGTTCCACAATCCGGCAGTGGAGACTGTGAATCTTCTATCGCCCCATGACGCTTTCTTGGTGTGAGGGACAATCAGAAGGTTGGCAGCAGATGAGAGCAAGGGTCTGCTGGGCACATATGAGCTGAGGGCTTTCTTCAGAAACTCAGGCCCTGTATTGTGGGTTGCCTTGTAAGCGATGCACAACGCCTTGAATTTGGTTCTGCTTTTTATGGGCGTAGCGGATACCCTTGACTTTGAAAGTAAGCCAGATGACTTTCCTGTTCTCCTAGGGACTCCATCTATTTTAGAAGATTTTACATGCCTTTCTTTTCCACTAGAGATCCTGTCAGATTTTTTTATTATGTTGCTATTGATTTGCAACTTAGGATAATTCAGCTTTCAGACTGTGTACTCTGCATTTGACCATTCATGGCATTCTGACCTTTACTCTGTACCGCTTGATTGTAAGACTTTTGTGTAATAAAACATTTTAACTTTTCCCTGATCTAGAAGTCAATTATTGAGTGGGCTCAAATAATTATTTGCAACACTCTTAACTAATGTTGAGACTGATGTTGAGAAGGGTGCCTTTTAATGCCAGATATAACCCAGAGCAGAACCACCAGAGGGACATTTTGGGTGATCTAAAGTTTGGGCTGTCTTAAACACACTTATAAAACTTGCCATTTATTCTTCACTTTCTTTACTGTTCTGTCTCATATGTTACCTTTGTTTTATCTTCCATGCCAACATAATAGCTCTTGATGGGTTACATGTCATACCACTTGATAACTTTGTTGACCGCCTTTTACATTTATATTCCTCTTTTATACTGTATACTCAAAATTGTCACCGTAACATCCTTTTCTATGTTTATTATACATTTTTTGTTGTCCTTTGTTCTATTATAAACTCCATAAACAACATTAGAAGACAGATAAAGAACTTTATAGTTTAATAAGTTAATTATTCAATTACAGTGCGCTATTTTCTGGAGATACCAGGGCCCAGATTTAGTATGGGCTTGCGTTGCCCTTGAGTTACAAAAGGGAATGCAAGCCCTTAATTGAGATTTACTAAGCCATGCAAAGCCACCTTGTGAGGCCCTGCATGGCTTAGTGCATCTAGAGTAAAGCAGGGCAGCGCAAGTCACTGCTTTGTGTTATTCTGTGTCGGGAAGGCATTCCATCGGTGAGGTGCAAGTGTTCCCACACATCCACCCACGATTGTTGGTGTATTCCCAGATTTACTAAGACTGGTAAACATGGAAATGCATGAAAATTGTCCGAACAGAGGAATAAAGAAGAAAAATATTGTTATTTTTCCTTGTTTCCTCTTTCTACACGTGCTTTATACTACAGCACACATAGAAAGAAGAAAATGCCTCTGAGGATTGCTTTTGTGATGGAAGGTGTCCCTTCATGCAAAAAAACAATCCTGCCTTAACTCAGGCACCCTTCCACCATGGAGCAAGGGTGCCTGTGTTAACGCTAGGCAGCACATACAGATAACGGGAATGCACAATAAATGAGTACATTGGTGCATTCCTGCTACCTCCATTTGACGCAGTGCAGCAAGTTGCCTTGCTGTGTTGCATCGTACCACATCTAAGGAAGTGGGGAGAGAATGTGGTTTGACGACTAGAGCTGCCGACTTTAGTGCTGGAAACCAAAGTTCAAGCCTCAGGGTCGCGTCCACATCCTGTGATTCAAGGCAAATCACATAATCTACCTGTGCCTACCCAATAAAATGAATGTGTCCTTGTGTAATGTAACTGGTGCTCATGTTAAGCCCTCCAATACCTTTGGGTCTAGTTCGCGCTATATAAATCTGCACACACAAAAAATATCCTGGTCCCAGGTGTTTCTTGTCCTAGGTGATCTTGAGGCAGTGTCTTCTTTTACCATCCTACTGCTTACTGTGATATCATTGTTACCTCTTAGCTTCAATCTCAGCTCAACACATCAGTTTAACATATCATCAGCAGATGACTTCTGTTGCTGCTTGTTGCTGGGATGATTAGAGGTAATTTGCACAGTCATAAAGGTGTGCTGCTCAGATATCCATAGAGGTAAACGTCTAGATAAATACATAGAAAGATGAACACCAAACGGAGCTTTGGTGTGAATGAACTTATATCAGACGTCACCCCTGCTTTGAAAATCATGTACCACCAAGACAGTGGACGATAACAGACATCAACAACAAAAACACATATATAGAGAGGTCACTAAGCCTAGGGCACAACAATATTCCATTTACTTTTTAAAAAACTGGCTTCATTCATAACTCAGGAGATCCTATCGTCTTCTTGGAAGGATTAAGTGTTTCACATCACCCATCATCAGGACCCTTAAAATGATTCTTAAAGAGAGAGGCTCCCTCATTCATTCTGTGTTTACAGCTGTTCCACTATCTATTACGTTACTCTATAGTCCATCTCACTGCTGCCATGTTGGTATCTTACCCCAAAATAAACATACATAACAAGGAGTGTTTACAATGCTACCAAACTGCATTTGACCCCGGAGGTTTCTGCTCACAAAACTGACCATTTTTATTGAGGTCAAACTTGCTGAAAAATAATGAAAAGCCTTAAATATGAATATCGTTCAACTTAAATACACCACTGATATTCAAATCAATATTATCAATGTACACTGCACAATGAGAAGCCGGAATTCTAGTTTCACAGTCCTGTACCACACTGCTTAATCCACCTATGTGTGCAGCCACCAAAAATTACATCTGATTTGAATGCTATTTACGCTATGCAAGCAAATACTGAGAAGAGTGACAGACAACAGGGATCTTCTCAGACCGTTATCTTTATATGTATCGCAAGCACCCCATATTTCCCAGAATTAAAATGATAACATCACATGCAGAGCAGTGGTGCAATGTTAACTCATCTTAGTTCTCTGCAGGTTGGTGAACATTATCTCCATAAGAACTGTTTCCTCAGTCTCATACCTGTTAGTCCCTGTGTGATATTTGATTGTTTACCAGTTATGTAGGTGATGCATGCTCAGACCTTCTTGTATAAGGAAATCTTGTTAACCTTTCCTATGTACTTCCAGATCCTGTGTTGCTTAGGGAACATGCATAGGGAGCGTGCATTGAGCCACAATAAAGAGTCAAGGCCACGCTCTGTATGAAATTCTTCTTTTTGGGCATATTTATAAAAAAATGTCAGAGCGTGGAGCTGTGCCAAATTTTGCAGCGCCACTCTCAGACATTTTGAAAAGGCAGGGATGCGGCATATTCACAAGAATGTGACACACCCCTGTGTTTCACCTTGCGCTGGGTCGAAAAAAGCTGCCTAGCACCGGTGCAGGCACCCTGCCACAACGTAGCAATAGTGCCTGGGCTGCAGGGACGATTGTTTATGTGCAGGAAGGGGCACCTTTTTGCACACAAACAATCAATAATGCTGATTTGCTGTTTCCATGTGTACTTGATGCAGCACACATGGAAAGAGCAAAAATCGAGGAGAAATTAATATTTTCTCATCGTATCGCCATCTTAGTGCCTGGTATTCCATGGCATTCGTTTTGCGTGCAGCCTCAGCCTTCCAAATTCTGGGGCAGCGTCAAAATACAATAGGTGTTGCGGTGGAACTCCCATAGCAACACTCATTGCACGCCCCTTTGCCGCAGAGGACTGGGGTGGAAAGGAGCATATTTACAAGGTAAAGTTAAGCCACGCTAAGTGGCTTAGCGCCACCTTGTAAACATGGAAAATGGTGCTACACCACCGAAGCATTAAAAAAAAGTGACACTCCAGTGGAAACAGCGGCTTGTAAATATCTCCCTTGGTATGTGTGACAGCTATGACTCCTTATGGTGTGTTATTGATACTGAAGCAGCTATAGTGTGATCCTCGGATATGTGCTTTATATCCAGTTGTTATAGATAATTCATGCTTTCGATCATTTTCTGCACACATCATTAGGATGCAAGACTGATGTTTGCTGGCTCTCCCTACCCAAGATAAACGTTTGCTGGAATATTAATGCAAACTAACATTTAAGGCTGTTTTTCTACATTATCAGTCCATTTGACTGTCAGCTTTTTCAATTCACATAGTACGTGGACTGATGTGAAAAGCAGTATTTTAGCATGAATATTTGATAAGCCTGCTGTCTGACTCATCTTCCTCTCTGGCTTTAGGATGAGTAAAATGCATATGTAGGCGAGGAGATAATGCAGTGCTCTCCTATCTGCTACTTTAATAAAGGTGCGATGGAGGACATAGGTATGCATACGTGCATTTTACAAAATACTACTTAGTGGTGTTTGCAACTCAATACTTTGTTGTTCCTGATGTTTCCTTGCGAAGAAATCATAGAACACCTTTATTTCCCAAAATTGTACCCTAAGAATAATTTTACTGCCACTAATATTTCTTCTTCAGCAAATTATTTTCATGTGCAGTGTAAACCACTTCATGTCGTTGGAAAACAGAGATGCACCTCAATTTGGTCTATTATTGGTCAATCTCAGTAGGGTTGTACACTGGGTACACTGCGAGTAAGAACGCTCCACCATTTCAACTCTCAGACCTAAGCCTGGGCAACATTTTAATTAAGCCTGGGCAACATTTTAATTAAGCCTGGGCAACATTTTAATTACACCAGCAGAATTTGCATATTCACAAATTTTGTGATTGGTGAAATTCAGAAAATTTCTTAAAATTACACATAAGATGATTTCTCATAATTTCTCTATGCAAGCATGCACCTTGCATAAGAATGTCCCACGAGATACTAGCAGGACAATTCCTCACAAAGAAAATATCTCACCAAGAGTCGTTTTCGGCACGAGCCAATCACCTTTCGGTATATTGTCAGACTTTTTTTGCACAAGGTGTGGTCTTGCTTAACCCCTTCACTGCTAGGCCTTGAAACCCCCCCCCCCCCCCCCCCGGGCTAACCCTTTTTTTTTTTATTTGGGGTACTGCGCGCTTAGGCCCCTGTAACTTTTTGACCACATAAGGTATCCACGCCAAATTTGCGTCCTTTTCTTCCAACATCATGGGGATTGTAAAGGTACCCAGGGTTTGTGGATTCCCCTGGAGGTGTCCCAGAAATTAGCCAAAATACAGCAACAGTTTGTTATTTGGGGGAAAAATGGGAATACCGGGCTGCAAATGAAAGCGTCTGGGTTTTTCTCTGCAAATGGTATTAAAAAAAGGGTTTGTGGGGCTGAAATCACCACTTTCCCAGCTTGTAGGGAATGACAGACTTTTGTCAGAAAATCAACATTTTTTACACAGTTTTGGCATTTTTCTGGGACATAGCCTATTTTTGCTATTTTTTGTGCTTTCAACCTCCTTCCAGTTAATGGTAGAAAGGGGTGTGAAAGCAATAATGGATCCTGGAAAGCTATGCATTTTAGAAAAGTAGATACAATTCTGAATTCAGCAAAGGGTCATTTGTGTAGATCCATCACGGTTTCTTTATAGAAACTAACAGTTAAATATAGGAAAAATTTAAAATTAGTTGGAAAAAACAGCCTTTTGTGTCAACGTTTTCACCTGTAACTTCTTCTAATTATGACAGCTCTTTAAAAGCAATATACCGCCACATCCTCTGGACCTTCCTGGCTGTGGGGATATATAGGACTTGTTGGTATACCAAGAACCCGACAAACCCAGAGTCAAAAACAGAGCAGCAATTTGCAATGGTTTTTTATTTTGTTCCCGGTATATAGCAATTATTGTGGGAAAATGTATACAAGGAAAAATCGGTATGAAAGACACCTATGACTTTCTGAAATGGGAACAAATGATAGAGCTTAGAAACAGCACATATTTGCACATTTTCGAAATTGGGAATACTCATACTAGCATGAGAATTATCGGTCATTTTTCAAAATGTCTTCTTTTTTACACAATGTCTTTCATTTGGAAGGCAGAAATGCATCAAAAATCAATAGGTAATAACAGTTGCTTTACAAATCTGAATTACTTACTTACTTAAATAACTTTATTTCGGTCAAAGACCATAAAAGCACAGAATAAAAATACTACAATATACAATTTCAGTGCAAACAAGCAAAGACTACCGCCAATTACATAAAAAATAGTGCAAATTTTGGCTGACCAGAAATGTAGTCATTAATTAATTGTAAAAATTAATTGCGAGAGATTTGCACAGATATGGATGCTATCAAAATTTCTTTGTGATATACATAGATGATAGGACGCCGGGGACCACATAAGTCTATGGATCCTGCAAGATGGACTATACAGGGAGTCCATCCTTTATAGCACATACACTTGCTATATCTACAATGTAAAAAAAAGGCCTCATTTAGCTAAAGCATCTCATGTCAGAGAAACATATTATATTCAACATGTAGATCTTGGGAACATAAAATGTCTCAAAGTTAAAAAAATGTCATGAAATAGGATAAAAACCCTCAAAAGTTAAAACCTGAATCAAAATTAAAAATTTGCGCAGTATACACAGAAATTCACATATCACTTTACAAGGCCCCTGCGTAGATACCACATCGAATTTAGAAATTGGGAGACAGCAAAAACTATTGGGGGATGGGTATCATGTTTTAATATCCTAAAGGCCTCTAAATGTAGCTTAACCCCTTCAGTGCCCGCCCCTTTCCCCGCCCTGTGCCGGCCGTTGTATTAGCGGGCGGGGTCTATGACGAGCTGGACTCGTCATGGGCACAGCGCCACCGCGGCCCATGACGAGTCCAGCTCGTCATGGGCACTGAAGGGGTTAAACACAAGATTGCGACATATTGGTATTATCCAGCGTTTACGTGGGAGGGGGTATGCCGGGCAAAAAAATAGTACACGTGTTTCAGACTCTTCCCTATAGGTACATGCAGGGCAGGTCCTCTTGTACCCTAGTGCCCATTTGCTAGTAAGGGCATTTAGAGGGAGATTCCCAACTCTAAATTGCATGTAGAGTTTCCTGGCCTGCAAGGGATAAATCAAGTCCAGGAACTCTTCTTTCCTATATTCAGCCTTGACTAGCAAAAACTCGGCAGTCATCGAGCCCCCGATAACACTTCCCTGGATAGCCAGAAAGTTAACCTGTCTATAGAGGAGAACTAGGTCTTGTCTAGATATTGATCTACATGATATCTCTGGGGTTAGCCAGAGGTCCAGCCTACCTAGCCTAGCCAAGAGATCCCTAATATATAACAACCACAGGATCTTTTTTGTGGTTTTAATAGTAGTAAGGAACTCCCTCAGCTCGTCTCTGTAGGCGGAAAGTTCAGGGGTCACCCACACCCTGCGCCAAAATGTAATAGGCCTCAGGGCAATTTCTTCATTTATAGGCAGCAAGCCCAGGTCCATACAAAGGGGAACTAAGGGGGTACTGAGTGGGAGACCTACAATTGGCAGCAGACATATGTCCCCACATTTCAGCCCCATATAAAGCAGCTCCTCTTGCCTGGGCTTTGTATATTTCTAGTGCAGGTGCCACTGGCCTATATGTGGTTGACCTTTGAAATTTCATTAACCCACCTACTGTCTGTGTTAATTTGAGTCTGGCCTTGACCATTTGGGGTTCCCATGTAAAATCTTTGAATAAGGTAATACCCAAGTAGTCAAATGTCCTCACCCTTTCCAGGGGTATACCATCAAGAGAGGGACTTGGTCGAGTAGTTTTGGGGGGTTGAAGATCATGTATTTTGTCTTGGTTAAATTGATCTCCAAACCCCGCTTGATACAAAACTCGGCAAATCCATCCAAAATGCGTTGGCTGCCTGATGGAGTTTTAGACAGCAGCAGGGTGTCATCCGCAAACATCAACGCGGGTATCTTCCCCAAACCCAATTTCGGGGCATCATTATCCTTGGTGTTGTTAAGATGGTCAATGAGCCCATTGAAATAAAGACAAAATAGGGTTGGGGCAAGAACACATCCCTGGCGTACCCCCTTTTTAACAGGGAAGCGCGCAGATAGTTTCCCATGTTTCCCACTTTAAGGTGATAGGGCGGAATCCCTAGGTTGTTTAAAACTTCCCAGAGTTTCCCCCTGGGAACCAAATCAAAAGCCGACTTCAGATCGACAAAAATAAGATAGAGGCTGCCACCCTCCATCTTAGCTGTTTTCCAGAACAGCAACTGCAGCCTGAATATCTGGTCCACAGTTGAGGTACTTGATCTGAAGCCAGCTTGGTAGGGGCTCAAGATTCCTTCCTCCTCTATCCAACTTTGGATACGATCGAGAAGGACCCTGCCCATCAGTTTTTGTGAAATATCAATGAGACTGATGGGCCTGTAGTTTGACGGTAAGAGTGGGCAGCCTTTTTTGTAAATGGGAACAATCTCGGCCCCATACCAGGAATCTGGCGGGACCATACCCCTCATGATGGCATTAAATAGGGCACATAAATAGGGAGTCCATATTTTTGGTTCCATACGAAAGGGCTCCCCTGGAAGTTTATCTAGGCCGGGGGCTTTATTAGGGGGTAATCTGCTAATAGCATTTCAAACTTCAATCAGAGTAATGTCACACAATCCTTCTGGGTAAGGGTCATGCAAAGAATCCAAAAAAGCTATGTTGACACCCACCAGTTCCTCCCGGCATAGAGGGCCTCAAAATGCCTCTTCCAGGCTTCTGACGGTATGTTGGGCTCCCGGGCCGATTATCCTTCCTTGTTTCCCACACTTACTAGATGATTTCAAATCTCTGTCCTTCAGGGCAATCCTAAGAGCCTCCCACTTCTCGTTTTCCCAATTTTTATTTTCCCTTTTTAGGGTCCCTTTGTATGTTGCCCGGAGATATTTAATGCAGATTTTATCCTTAGCCTTGACTGCAGCTATTAGGTCCTTCTTTGCTTTGCGGCAGGTGGCATTAAACCAGGAGTTGGTGTCATATTTGGCTCCTGTGCGTGTTGCAGTTGGGTAGACTATCTCGATCAGCCTAGCAGCTAACTGCTCGTGGATCTCAGCTGCCCTCTTCTGAGTCCCATACCAGACCTTCATTTGGCCTAATGTTCCCATTTCCTCTATCAGAGGTATCGCCAGCTCATATACTTTAGCCAACTTTGTTGGCGATTGTTGTATATGGCACCACCTAACCCTTCGTCTGTTGTTTGAGAGCAACAGTTGGTTAGCCCCCACGCTAGGCGGAGATAGAGGGTTAGAAATGCCCATGCTCTCTGGATTCAAAGACAGTACCAAAGCATTGTGGTCACTGTACTGTCTCTCAAGTACCTGAAAGTCAAGGACCTTGTCCTAGGATTTAGTTTCCACTAAAATATAATCGATCAAAGATGATTGGCCTTCCTTGTTGAATGTATGCTGGGCCGGTTGATCAGATTTTGTTCTCCCATTACAGGCCCTGAGGGAATGTGCCAAAGTCAATGAGTGGAGTTGGATGGCCAGTGGTGTCCAGATTTTTATAGGAGTAATTTGAGGTTCGGGTATAGACCAGTGACGATCTTCTTCTGAGGGCTCACCTAGATTTAGATCAGTGAGTGGCTCAAACTGGCAGTTGAAGTCGCCCCCTACAATCAACATCGTATCTGGGTCTAAAGTTGATAAAAAACATCCCAGATTGTCTAAAACCACAGATTCCTGTCTATAACATACAGGTCTGGAATATATGTTAATGAGAGCTAGTTTGAGCTTGGTGGGAAATGTCAACAAAACACATAAAATATCATTCGTTGACAAAGTTATTAACTCAGCTTGCGCCCCAATGTGCGTGCCCAACCATATAATTAGGCCACCCGATGGTCTACCCCTTCCGCTGGAGGTGGCCAGAATGTTAAACGATGCAAATCCCATCCTATAATATTCCTCCGTGGCCCAAGTCTCCTGAAAGAAGCAGATGTCGTGTTTGTCTATAAAACCTCCCCAGTCTGAGCAGGATAGTTTGTTTTTAACACCTGCTAGATTCCAAGATAAAATCTTCAGACTACCCCCTGCTTTACTAGACAGTTCCTGCACTGTGATTATGGGGGAGCATAAAGCTCCAAGGGAGTTATTGCCCGTCTGACTAACATCCTGGGTCTTTATCCAAAGATCTGAAGGTGGAACTATCAGATCAATTGCTTGCTGTGCCTCCAAGCACAATGGGTTGGCATTTGATAGTCCCTCCTTCCCCAGACCATATGCTCCGATGTTCATAGTTGTATTTTGGGTCCGGCCCCTGCAATCTTCCACTAAAATCTTAACTGGATTATCTTTAGACAGGCCTCCCTGCCTTAGTGGTAAGATGGTATAGGCAGTCTCATTTTTCCCCATAACAGAACCTATGTTAGATTTGCGGTGATTGAATTATTGTCTGTGGATGAGTGGTGGTTTCTAAACCTACAGCCAGCACCCCCATAAACTAATATGAATTACCCTAAGTCTCCCGATAAAAATGGTACCTCACTTGTGTGGGTAGGCATAGTGCCCACGACAGGAAATGGCTCAAAACCCAACGTGAACACACCACATTTTCACAATGAAAATGTATCCTTTTTTTGTGAAGTGTCTAGCTGTAGTTTTTTAACACTAGCTCTGCCGGCACCTAGGGAAACCTAGCAAACCTATATATTTTTGAAAACTAGACACCCAGGGCAATCCAGGATGGGGTCACTTGACTGCCTACCACCAGGTTCTGTTACCCAGAAACCCTTGCAAACCTAAACAATTGTCAAAAAAAACAAATTTTCCCCACATTTCTATGGTGGAAAGTTCTGGAATCTGCATGGATCCACAAATTTCCACCCACCCCACGTTCCCCAAAGTCTTCAAAGAAAAATGGCACCTCACATGTGTGGGTCGGCCTTGTGCCCACGACAGGAAACGGCTTAAAACGCAACATGGACACACCTCAACTTCGAAGTGAAAAATTACCCTATTTTGGCAAAGTGCTTAGCTGTAGTTTTTGAACCCTAGCTCTGCCGGCTCCTAGGGAAACCTATACATTTTTGAAAACTAGACACCCAGGGGAAACCAGGATGTGGTGACTTGACTGCCTCCTACTAGGTTCTGTTACCCAGAATCCCATGCAAACCTAAAAAATTGACAAAAAAAACACATTTTCCCCACATTTCTGTGGTGGAAAGTTCTGGAATCTGCGTGGATCCACAAAATTCCACTCACCCCGCGTTCCCCAAAGTCTTACGAGAAAAATTGTACCTCACTTGTATCAGTCGGCCTAGTGCCCCCTACAGGAACTGGTGCAAAATGCAACGTGGTCACACCTCAATTTCGCAGTGAAAAATGACCCTTTATTGGCAAAGTGCCTAGCTGTCGTTTTTTAATCTTAGCTCTGCCAGCACCTAGGGAAACCTAGCAAACCTATACATTTTTGAATACTAGACACCCAGGGGAATCCAGGATGGGGTGACTTGACTGCCTCCCACCAGGGTCTGTTATCCAGAATCCTCCGCAAACCTAAAAAATGTCCAAAAAACACATTTTCCCCTCATTTCTGTGGTGGAACGTTCTGGAATCTGTGTGGATCCACAATTTTCCACCCACCCCGCATTCCCCAAAGTCTTACAAGAAAAATGGTACCTCACTTGTGCGGGTCGGCCTAGTGCCCGGGACAGGAAACGGCGCAAAACGCAGCGTGGTCACACCTCAATTTCGCAGTGAAAAATGACCCTTTATTGGCAAAGTGCCTAGCTGTCGTTTTTGAACCATAGGTCTGCCGGGACCTAGGGAAACCTAGCAAACCTATACATTTTTAAAAATTAGACACCCAGGGGAATCCAGGATGGGGTGACTTAGCTGCCTCCCACCAGGTTCTGTTACCCATAATCCCTTGCAAACCTAAACAATTATCAAAAAAAACACATTTTCCCCACATTTATGTGGTGGAAAGTTCTGGAATCTGCGTGGATCCACAAATTTCCACCCACCCAGCGTTCCTCAAAGTCTTCCGAGAAAAATGGTACCTCACTTGTGTCGGTCGACCTAGTGCCCGCGACAGGAAACAGTGCAAAACGCAACATAGTCACACCTCAATTTCGCAGGGAAAAATGACCCTTTTTTGGCAAAGTGCCTAGCTGTCGTTTTTGAACCATAGGTCTGCCGGGACCTAGGGAAACCTAGCAAACCTATACATTTTTAAAAATTAGACACCCAGGGGAATCCAGGATGGGGTGACTTAGCTGCCTCCCACCAGGTTCTGTTACCCATAATCCCTTGCAAACCTAAAAAATTATCCCAAAAAACACATTTTCCCCACATTTATGTGGTGGAAAGTTCTGGAATCTGGGTGGATCCACAAATTTCCACCCACCCCGCGTTCCTCAAAGTCTTCCGAGAAAAATGGTACCTCACTTGTGTCGGTCGACCTAGTGCCCGCGACAGGAAACAGTGCAAAACGCAACGTGGCCACACCTCAATTTCGCAGGGAAAAATGACCCTTTTTTGGCAAAGTGCCTAGCAGTAGTTTTTGAACCTTAGCTCTGCCGGCACCTAGGGAAACCTAGCAAACCTATATATTTTTGAAAACTGGACACCCAGGGGAATCCAGGATGGGGTGACTTAACTGCCTCCCACCAGGCTCTGTTACCCAGAATTCCTTGCAAACCTAAACAATTGTCAAAAAAAACACATTTTCCCCTCATTTCTGTGGTGGAAAGTTCTGGATTCTGCGTGGATCCACAAAATTTCCATGCACCCTGCGTTCCCCAAAGTCTTAAGAGAAAAATGGTACCTCACTTGTGCGGGTCGGCCTAGTGCCCGCGACAGGAAACAGTGCAAAACGCAACGTGGTCACACCTCAATTTCACAATGAAAAATGACCCTTTTTTGGCAAAGTGCCTAGCTGTAGTTTGTGAACCCTAGCTCTGCCGGCACCTAGGGAAACCTAGCAAACCTATACATTTGTGAAAACTAGACACCCAGGGGGATCCAGGATGGGGTGACTTAACTGCCTCCCTCCAGGGTCGGTTACCCAGAATCCTTTGCAAACCTAAAAAATTGTCCAAAAAAACAAATTTTCCCCACATTTCTGTGGTGGAAAGTTTTGGAATCTGCGTGGATCCACAAATTTCCACCCACCCCGCGTTCCCCAAAGTCTTCTGAGAAAAAATGGTATCCCTCTTGTATCAGTCGGCCTAGTGCCCCCTACAGGAACTGGTGCAAAACGCAACGTGGTCACACCTCAATTTCGCAGTGAAAAATGAACCTTTTTTGGCAAAGTGCCTAGCTGTAGTTTGTGAACCCTAGCTCTGCCGGCACCTAGGGAACACTAGCAAACCTATACATTTGTGAAAACTAGACACCCAGGGGGATCCAGGATGGGGTGACTTAACTGCCTCCCTCCAGGGTCTGTTACCCAGAATCCTTTGCAAACCTAAAAAATTGTCCAAAAAAACAAATTTTTCCCACATTTCTGTGGTGGAAAGTTTTCGAATCTGCGTGGATCCACAAATTTCCACCCACCCCGCGTTCCCCAAAGTCTTCTGAGAAAAATGGTAACTCACTTGTTTCAGTCGGCCTAGTGCCCGCTACAGGAACTGGTGCAAAATGCAACGTGGTCACACCTCAATTTCGCAGTGAAAAATGACCCTTTATTGGCAAAGTGCCTAGCTGTAGTTTGTGAACCCTAGCTCTGCCGGCACCTAGGGAAACCTAGCAAACCTATACATTTGTGAAAACTAGACACCCAGGGGGATCCAGGATGGGGTGACTTAACTGCCTCCCTCCAGGGTCTGTTACCCAGAATCCTTTGCAAACCTAAAAAATTGTCCAAAAAAACAAATTTTCACCACATTTCTGTGGTGGAAAGTTTTCGAATCTGCGTGGATCCACAAATTTCCACCCACCCCGCGTTCCCCAAAGTCTTCCGAGAAAAATGGTAACTCACTTGTATCAGTCGGCCTAGTGCCCGCTACAGGAACTGGTGCAAAACGCAACGTGGTCACACCTCAATTTCGCAGTGAAAAATGAATCTTTCTTGGCAAAGTGCCTAGCTGTAGTTTGTGAACCCTAGCTCTGCCGGCCCCTAGGGAAACCTAGCAAACCTATACATTTGTGAAAACTAGACACCCAGGGGAATTCAGGATGGGGTGACTTGACTGCCTTCCACCAGGGTATGTTACCCAGAATCCCTTGCAAACCTAAAAAATTGTCAAAAAAACAACATTTTCCCCACATTTCTGTGGTGGAAAGTTCTAGAACCTGCGTGGTTCCACAAATTTCCATCCACCCCGCGTTCCCTAAAGTCTTACGAGAAAAATAGTACCTCACTTGTGTGGGTCGGCTTAGTGCCAGCGACAGGAAGCGGCGCAAAATGCAATGTGGTCACACCTCAATTTCGCAGTGAAAAATGACCCTTTTTTGGCAAAGTGCCTAGCTGTAGTTTGAGGAAAATGTGTTTTATTTTACAAATATTTAGGTTTGCAAGGGATTCTGGGTAACAGAACCTGGTGAGAGCCAGTCAAGTCACCCCATCCTGGATTCCCCTGGGTGTCTAGTTTTTAAAAATGTACAGGTTTGCTAGGTTTCCCTATGTGCCGGCTGTGCTAGGGCCTAAAATCGACAGGTAGGCATATTGCTAAAAACAAATCTGTGCCTAGTCTGCTTTCTGCCGCCCTGGGGGGGGATATCGGGGGTGGGGTTGCCCTGATATACCCCCAAGGGGGGGCAGAAACACTGTGGCTATTTGTTTAGGGGGTGGAGGCATGGGCATGTACATTTTGGGCAGCCCCACCCTATTTCAAATTTGCCCTAAAAAAAAACTGGCATTGGGGGCTAATGCTCCCATCTGCCCCCCAGGCGGGCTGAAAGTCCAATAGACGCCAGGGAGTTTTTTGGGCAAATTTTAATTACGTTCGGGGCTTCCCAAAACAGGCATGCCAATGCCCCCACCCTAATAAAAATTTGCCCAAAAACATCCTTGGGGGCTAGTGTGCTTTTTGCCCCCCCGGGGGCAGATTGAGGGCTACTGCCCCATCTGGCCCCCAGTGGGGGGCAGGAAGGCTGTAATTTTTGCGGGGGAGGGGGTGGGAGCATGGGCATGCCCATTCGGGGCAGCCCCCTCCCTAATTCAAATATGCCCCAAACTAACCCTGGCGTCTAGTGGGCTTTTTACCCCCCGGGGGCAGATTGGGGGCTACTGCCCCATCTGCCCCCCAGAGGGGGCAGAAAGGCAGTAATGGTGGTGGGGGTAGGGGCATTGGCGTGCCCGTTTCGGGCAGCCCCACCCTAAAACAAATTGTGTGGAAAAAAAAACTGGTGTCAAGTGGGCTTTTTGGCTCCCGGGGGGCAGATTGGGGGCTACTGCCCCCATCTGCTCCCCAGGGGGGGCAGAAATGTTGTAATGGTGGTGAGGGGTGTGGGCATTTGGATGCCCATTTTGGGCAGCCCCCACCCTAAAGAAAATGGTGCAAAAACAAAATCCCTGGCGCTTAGTGGGCTTTCTGCCCCCCCCCGGGGGCAGATTGGGGGCTACTGCCCCATCTGCCCCTCAGAGGGGGCAGAAAGACTAATTTTGTGGCCAGGGAGGTGGGGGCATCGGCATGCCCATTTTGGGCATCCCCCACCCCTAATTAATACCCAATAGGAAAATCCCTGGTGTCTAGTGGGCTTTCTACCCCCTCCGGGGGGGGGGAGATTGGGCGCTACTGCCCCCATCTGCCCCCTGGGGGGATAGAAAGGCTGTAATGGTGGGGGGGCATTGGCGTCCCCATTTCGGGCAGCCCCCATCTCCCCCAAAAAGGGGCTGAGATAGCCCCCTGAGCACGTGGAAACTGAAACTGAAATGAGCCTCTTTGCTCATTTCAGTTTCGGTTTCACTGAAATGACGTCAGCGCGACGTGAGCGCCGATCGTCATTTCAGGGAAACCAGGGGGGGCCTCGGGAGCTGGGGAAGCTCTTCCCCAGCTCCCGAGGCTATTTTAGCTTAAAGGGAATCCCTCTGGTGCCCGCACCAGAGGGATTTCCCACGCAATGTTTCATGACGAGCTGGACTCGTCATGAGCACACGACCACTGTGTGCCATGACGAGTCCAGCTAGTCATGAGCATCGTAGGGGTTAAAGACAGTCAGCCTAGATAGCAGTAAACCACATCTGGTTATAAAAGTACAATATTGCAAAATATTCATTGAATTTCAGAATTTTATTTGCATAAAAATGTACTTGATTTTGCTCACCCATAAGCTAATTTGAGCATTCTGACTGGATCTATCATATATTGCGATGTGGACTAATGACTGTTAATAATAGGGATGCTTTTCACTAAGGGGTCTTATTGACATCTGATAGACAACAATGTAGCTCGAATGAAACAGAAGAATTTCTGTGAGTAAAGAACATATATTTAGGTCTCGCCTAGTAGCGCACAAGCGAAGCTCTGCGAGACTTATTGTAAGGGTCTTTCAAAAGCTCACCACACGTGGGTAACCGCAAACAATAGGCCACACATGCACGAGTGTGGGCAATTGCTTGCGGTTACCCACACGGGCACCATATGTTTTGAATTATCGTGCCCAGACACAGGTGCGATAATTCAAAACATATGGCCTGGTGCTCGCTCTCGCTCGCGCGCCACTCGCGGGACGCTGCATTCCTTATTTTTTTTTAACTTCCAGAAATCGCTTCTTCAGGCAGGGCGCGCCCCTGGCTGGTACTGGTATGCGCGGTATAGTCTGGTGCCTGTGAAAAGGTTCACTTAAGCAATCCGCAGGCGTTATTGTGTTCATCTGAAAGAGTTTTGCCAAAGGCAATCAACTTGGTCTTTCTTAAGTGTTTGGAGGGGCTGTGACCCAGGAGAGCAAAATCTCATATGGGTTATGATACACCCCCGCTACCCTCAACAGTGTTAATAAATATCACATTACTCACCGACGATTTGCATGCATGGTTTATGCTAGTTTGTTTTGTCATGTGTAAAAGACACACACATAGGCATTTAACCAGAACCAGAGAGCAAAATAACATAAAAGTAGATATAGCTTGCTTGTAATTTGATAATAAATCACGTTGACCTTTGTACTATGGTAATCAATTATTAAATGTGCCTTAATTAGTACAATTGTTTGAAAAAATTGTGTTTTATTCGAACACCTTTATTTTAACCAGCATGAGATAAACGTGCGATTGTGTGCGTGGCTGGGAATGTGATATACTAGTTGGCATTACACGTGAAATCCTTTGCGTTCCTTAGGGGCTTCACTGGTGTTTGCTTTAGAGGTAGAAGGGATATCTCCCAGTTGATGGACCATCTAGTGAGAGGAGGAAAACTTCTTTTGTGCAGATGGTTAGGAGGTGCCTATTGGTCATAGCAATGTGCATTTAGAACATCTTGTGGCTACCGAGCATTGATAATTAGAGGTCAAATTAATGTGACCTGTGCCAATCAACAGGGTTTGAAACCGGTGCCTGCTATGTAAGTTCTAGGCTCCGTATTGACTGCATTACATGTGCTGTCTTAGGCTACACTGCATTATCTATGTCTATTTCTTCCAAATTTAAGGCCAGATTAGTATTTCAGTATTTTTAGTTTTGCTGAGTGATCTCAATCCATGGCAAACCTGTTCAGTATCCGACCTGCTGTTTAATCTATGTTGTAGAAGACTACTATTTTAATGGTGTTACTTATGCAGTGAAAGACAGTTCTGTTTTGAAGTGTGATGTTTTTCTGTGTACTGTAGCCTTGTGAGTTTGCTGGACCATAATATATATATATATACACTCTTGAACTGATGGAGTCAAATTATATATTTTTTTGTTGGAACCTAGTTTGATGGCCTTACTTTGGAAATATTTTCCATATCATCACAATTTATTTTGCGGCCAAGGTAATATTTGTTATTGCAAATCTTAGAAAATATTTGATAATCCAGACAATACCAGTATAGCGGATCGGTTACCCTTTTATTAGTCACTATGAGAATTTCAATCCTGAATTGTAACCCACTTTAATTTGGAGATTTGCAGTTTATAAGTGAGTGGGGTGAGGTGCAGAGCTTCCTTTCAGCCGAAACGTATGGGAAATGTCATATTTTACATATCACACGTAGACACAGCAGTGGCAGCATTTGAGTGGTCAGGAGAGGCCCAACTAACAGCGTTTTATTTTGTAAGAGCTGAAGGTTTTCAGTGGGGAGAGGATGTAGCCTTACGGCTAGAGCGGTGGACCTCGAAGCTGGGGAACTGGGTTTGAGTCTCGGCTACGACGCTCAACATCCTGTGATTCTGGGCAAATCACTTAATCCCCCCGTGCCTAACAGAAATGAACGTGTACTTCTGTAACGAAACCGGTACTCGTGTAAAGCGCTCTGATACTCGATTCGTGTCTAGTTCACGTTATATAAATCTCTATTAAAAAAAAATCATTGCAGATGTAATTTGTTTTCCTTCTAAGGTGGAAAGAATGATTAACTGGCCCTTCCCTAAGTTCAACGTCTGTTTACTGAAAGATGTTCTCAGGCAGGGTAATGTCCTGCCAGGCACTCCACAAATATCACGTTTTGAGGATAAAGAACCTGTAGGGATTAAGGGAATAAACCTAAGCAATTAGGATGTATCAGATGCGCCAATTCACCTGCTCGAAAACGAAGGTGATGTTTTGATCACTTGTACATGCATGATGTAAATTTTGTAAAGAGGTGCTCAAAGATTAAAGGCAGGAAACAATTTGATTAATTGATTCAGAATGGTAAATCCCCAAGGTCAGGAGGGACCATAGTCCCATCTTGTAGGTCAGTAGTCCCCAAGCTTTTGTTAGCAATGAATAAAAAATGTATATCAGTTGCAATGAAAAGCAGCATCAAAAACACAATGTAAAACATTGGAATACATTGGCTAAATAATTGCTGCGTGATTTAGTAGCTATGTACCGCATACCTATAAAACAAGCATTGGCATAGCCAATAGGTCTCGCCTTTGGGACCTTATAAGTGTTTAGCCATGCAACAGCTGATGTTGTTGCACCAAGGATATTGTGCTGGATAACTAAACACTTATAAGGTCCCAAAGGCGAGACCTATTGGCTATGCCATTGCTTGTTGTGTCTTCCAATGGCCTCAATAGGACAGCATAGACACTAGCTAAACACTAGGGGGCAGATTTATAATAACTGGCGCATCCCTGCATATCAGCAGGGATGCGCCAGTTATTGTGCGCCACAGCTCCACCACCATGGATGATCCGCATTTACAATGCGGCGTACCATGGGGCAAAAACGGCACAGATGCGTGACGCATCTGTGCCGTAAAAGTGGCGCATTGCTGGAGTTGCGTCGCAAGCGCGACGCAGCTCCAGCAATGCTTTGGGGGGACCTATCTTCACAATGCTACGTCAATCCTTACGCCTGCTTCAAGCAGGCGCAGGGTTTTGACGCAGCATGGGCTCAAAAGTGACTGAGTGAAATCTTGTAGATTTCACTCAGCCACTTTTAGGAGGCGTTCCTGCGACGGAACGCCCCCCCCTGCACAGGTATGCCTACTGCTGGCGCAGGGCTTAACAACGTGACGCATCTCCCAGATGCGTCACGTTGTAAATACCCCGCAGCATGGCGCAGGATTTGCGCCACCGCTGCGTCACAAAAGTGACGCAACGGCGGCGTAAATGAGGCGCAAGGGCCTCATAAATCTGCCCCAAGGTGTGTGTTTAGAGGCATTAGCCCTCCAAGGTGGAAGATACACCTTCAATGATGTTGATCAATATGCAGTTTCAAGTTATCCTTGAACATCCATGAGACGCATGGCAAATATGAGAAAATATTTTGAAACTCTGCAAACATATTTTACAGAGTTTGAGGATAAAACCTATGGGTCCAATTCACAATGGTAAACTTAGATCTAAAGTCTGAGACCTTAAGTCTAACTTTAGACCTGAAGTCTAGCTTTAGACCTGAAGTCTAAGGAGCAGATTACGAGTCTGGCGGTCCTACAGTGGATGGTGCAATGTGCCATCATCTGTAGGACCAGTTAACCTGTGGTGCGACAGCCCACCAGATCAGGAGTTTATTTCTGGTCTGGTGGGATGTCTTGGGGTGGCCTGACAGCGTCAGTCTGGTAGGCTCAAAGAAGAGCACCTTCCTGCACAGCGTGGCATACATGCCACACCATGCAGGCACTGGGGGTGCAAACCCATGGGGCGTTACTTGTGCCCCCGCATGTACGCCCCAGAGCATCCGCTGACATGGGCCCTAATAGGTCCCATAGAGATGCCTCACCGCCACCCTTCTCAGGGCAGGCTCACTGCCATTAACAGGGTGGTGGTGAGGCAACTTGAAATATGCTATGCCGTGCCGCTGCAGCACCACCAGCATATTTCTTCCTCTGACTCCTGCGCAATCGCCGCAGAGTCCTGGTCTTTGGCAGTCACTGCGGGCCTGTGGCAGTCCAACCGCCGCAGTCATAATGCTGCAGTCGATCTTGCAGTGCAGCGGTGGTTGGACCGCCATCAAGGACAGCCAAACTCATAACCAGGCCCTTAATTTAGACCTGAAGAGGAAGCAATTCACAAAGGGCCTCTCACTCATGGCAGAGGCCATGCAGTCACAGCGAGGTGGGGTCAGCAATCTAGACGGGGGCCACACATAAGAGTAACTGCAGTACGGAGGTCCCACCACTACTGCAGAGCCTCTGCCATGAGTGTGGAGACCCTGTGTGAATTGGCCTAGTAGACTTCAGGTCTAAGTTTACCTTTGTGAATTGGGCCAATAATGTTAAAAATCAAAGATAACAGTTCGTGCTTATGATTTGCAATCCACTTAAAAAAAACAAGACACACAAAATCAAATTGACCGCACTCCATCCAATTCATTAAGCCATTTGTGCATGTAATTCGATTTTGGGAGTTCCAGTAAGGGAATGCCTGGACATTTAGTAAGCTTACTTGTTTGTTGGTTTTTACCAGATCATTCCAAGGCAAATTCCCACCTGTCAATGGGTGAAAATGTATTAAATTAATGGGCAAACCCTTTCATCCTTATGGAATAGGGAGACAACAATGGCACAACTGGTGGGGGTAGAGGGAAAAGGGTTTCAATAACAGGAAAAATATTTTGCATGTGGATTTGAACATATGGAAGACATTTGCACATGCCAAGTCAAGTCAAGAAAAACTTTATTTCGGAGAATCTCCATAAAAGTACATAAAATGAATATAAAGAACATTTAAGAACAATAGATGAAAATGGTTAAAAATTGGTGCAGCCGCACGGCTAGATACCTGCTAGTTACATAAAATCATGTGCCTTTTAACACAGTACAAAACGAATCATGGTGACATTTTTAAGTACCGCTTCCGTTTGTGCCATAAGGCCCCCAGAAATTTTGCCACAGCAAACACAATGTGTACAGCCATTTCGCTCTTAAGAATTCTAAAGGCTTCGTGGCATCTGGTAAAACCCAGATTCCTGCAAGCGGGAATGATCCATTTTCTGCGCGCCTCGGTATAGCCCGGACAGAAGAATATGAGATGCAGCTCGGTTTCATCGCTTGCTCTGCATGCCGGGCAAATACTGAGTGTCGACACAGACCAAAGGCTAGTGAGAGCACGAATTGGCAAGGACCCGTGCCTCCATTGCAAATAAAGCTTCCTGATTATTGCGGGGTAGACATTGTCAAGGGCTAGTTCAAAGCTATATATAGTCTTCATGTGAAGGAATTGGTGTGTTAAAGACCCTAAAGATTTTGAAGGTCGAAGTGAAGGAGCCTTGGAATCATAATACATTTTGGTAAGAGCTTTTTTAGGAAGCTTGGAACAAGCGTTCCAAGGTTCGTTCCAAAGTGCGTCTAGACCTAGGCTCACCAAACTATTCCTTACAAACTTAAGCCAGGCAATGTTCCCCAAATTTGGGAAGCCAAGAACTTCCTGTAAACCCTGTCTATAATGAATCAGTTCAGGCACCGTCCATAATCTACGCCAATAGATCACGGGGCGAAGTGCCAACTCTTCCTCCAGGGGTCTAATGCCTAGGTCAAGTCTTAGAGGCACTAGTGTACATTTACCCCTACAGAAATGCTTTTGCAAAGCTGAGAAGCAAATACCCAAATGGTTTCCAACAGTACAGCTGCAACGTGTGACCATTGCATGATCACAGGCATACTCTTTTAAAAGTTTGTACATTGCCCAAAATTGTAGTACTTTAATACAGAATTCTCAAATTATTTTTGGGATTGAGCATAATGTATTTTTTGCATTCCTGAATATTTTTAAGGTGAACTAGATGAAATGTGAAGAGGTTCTGTCTACCTTGTGCACTTCCCTTTAAACCCGAATGTGCTCATTCATATATTGAGTGGTCTGACACCTTAAAATGCACCACTTAACAGTTTCACTGTATCCGATTCCTGATGCCAGGGCCTGTAGACCATAATACACCTGTACTTAGCCTCCTTTTTAATGTATGAGCTATGAAAACGACACATGTTCTTGCCTCATTCCATTCTCCAGGATGGTATAGCAAGCCTCTAATGACTGATTTAGGAATTGGCTCCTTATTGGAGGTAACTGAGTAAAGCTGAATTAAGTAGAGTATTATATCATGAGCTGAGCATCACCTGTAAATCGGGAGCTCACCCATGACAAGCTTAATAGATCTAATTGTAAGAGGCTCCTATGCTGTCAGACAAAAATGTTGTTATGCAGCCACAGAAAGGGGTTCCTGAACCAGTGTGTTTTTAGAAGATATTTCAAGCACGGCACATAAAGGAGGGGTGTTCCTGAATTTGGAAGAGTTGCCTATGAAAGATCTGTGCAATTTGCACTTCTTGAAAAGTGGAGTACAGGGATTTTTTTATTTTAAAATATTGTTTAGGGATTGTGGGTCTCAAGAATGTTCAGGCATGGATAACTTCAGAGAATGGTAGCTGGGAGTGTTGAAGTGTATCCAAATTTCAAATTTTTCAGTCGCAACGCAAGTTTGTGGCTACATCAAAGCCCTGAGAAGGGCAAGGGGCAGCGCTGTAGAAAACACAAACATAACACATCAGCCCTTTGCATTATGCAGAAGACATTGGGGCACAGAAGGGGGCTTTCCCCAGCACATTTTCAGATTCTGTTATCTGAAGCCTTTGCAGCCTTGAGCGGTCCACTTATGCCCCAGCAGTACTCACTTATAGTGCTTATCCCGTTGGAGAAACTTGAGAGAAAGTTGTGAGTGGACTTTTTCCCACTGTTTCAGAATAACACTATCAATGGCTTTTCGTACATTTTCAAGCCCAGAGTCGCAACTGAAACTTGAAATATAAGGAAAAAAAGCTCAAATGACACAGCGGTAGCAGCAGGCCTGGGGAAGTTGGAGGGGTGAGTAGTATCTCAATCACGTCACGAGCAGGGCATGGGCATAGATTAACTTGAATCAATCTATGCTTGGGCCCTGCCCCACAGAAAATACCGGAAATGATGTTTGGCCTAGACTGGCCTGGCCAATTAGGGAGTCTGTAAAGAAGAGTGACATCAAGCGAATAAATAATAAGCAATGGGCCGGCACCATGCCCTTTTTGTAAACAAAAGCTAGGGAAAGCTTTGAAAGGCTCGTCCCTAAAAATGAATTTCATTTTCTGAAACTATAACTGGTGCTCATGTAAATTGCTCAAATGACTTGGGGCAGAGTTCACAGTATATAAAACTACAAAAAAATAATAACAGGAAATTCTGCAAAGCCTGGACAATGATAATTATAGAGACGTCTTTATATATAAAAAGCCCCTTTTACTTTTTAACATATTATTTCTGGATTTTTTTTTAGTTTAACTATCAGTCACAGATCATTAAGGCAGCTTTAGAACACATTTTAAAGTTATTTGGACTTACATTTACTATTTAAAGTACATACCTGTCTGATGAAAAAATGCCGGCTTTGGGTGATTTTCTGCTGTTTGGTACTGTCCTGGTGGGGGTTACATCCATTACAACGCATGCGTTAGGTCGCATGCATTTACGTCGCAAGCGTTACAATGCAAGCGACGTTAGGACGCAGACCATTACGCCGCGCACCATTGCATCGCATGCACATTCACCACGCATACGCTTTTAGATCGTATGTGGTGTAATGGACGCGAGGCGGGAGGCACGGACAAGCACCGGGGAAGAGGCGGAGGAGCACCGGGTCGAAAAAGGTAAGGTGGCTTAAAGTTTAGGGTTTAGGGCAGTGTGTGGAGATTAGGGTTTAGGGCAGTGTCTGGACATTAGGGTTTAGGGCAGTGTCTGGACATTAGGGTTTAGGGCAGTGTCTGGAGATTGTGCGGACAGTGAAGTATTTAGGGTTTAGGGCAGTGGCTGGGGATTGTGCTGACATTGTAGTGTTTAGGGTTTAGGGCAGTGTGTTTAGCGTAGTGTATTAGGGGTTAGGGTTTAGGGTTTAGGGAAGTGTAGGGTACTTTTTTAGGCTTAAGGCGAGTGTGTGTTATGTAGGGGGGTATTTGGGGGAAAATCGCGATGTTAAACCATGCGGGGTGTTTGTGTGCGTTGTAAATGTGTTTTGCATGTCTTTGAATGCATACGCTACGTAATGGTTTGCATGGTGAAAGATTGCGTTGTACATGTGCATGCGATGTGAAGACGCCGATGTAAAGGGATGCGATGTAAACGTTTGCGATGTCGCATCATACATCCCCTGGTGGCAACCCTAGCCAGATCAAGTGTGTGGCCCTTGGTTATGTTATTTCTCCTTGCCCGCATGCAGTGCTTATAGTTACACCAATGTCACTGGCTCTAGAAGCTTTAAAATATTTAATTTACCAAACATTTCTCAAAACAATTAGCCTAATGAGACTATTCCATAGGGTGATCCATGGAAGAGACGATGTGCGAATGTGGGCCACTTTTTTTGGGAGTGTCCACGGGCCGAATTGTGATCCCAGTCCGACCCTGGGGATACATATTCAACAAAAATCTGTGTATACCAATGAATTAGATTTTTTGTTTACTATTGCATTGCCCAAAAAATGTTTTTTTCTGTTATTGTCGAATTCAACATAGGACAACAATGCATTTAAGCTTAAAGAAGGTCTGGGAGAAAATGTAACCATTTCCTCAACCTCATACATTAAATGGTATTCTAGACACTTGTTACTGCAGCACTTTGACAATTCCATATTTGGCACATCTCATTTCACCCGTTATGATCCCAGGCCACGAGGGCTCCAAAGTGCTACTTGCTGGTGAATTAGCTAATGCTAAAACTGGGTTTTTAACAATGATAAAAGAGTTTATGTTCATATGGTATTGCAGCAGAACCTGCTTACAGCAGACTAGGGTTCCAAACTCAAAAGAAATGTTATTTGTGGAGTCACTAGGTGGATGGAGGAAATCAACACTGCATCTACATGTGACATCTAGCATTTAAACCACTAGTGCACTTCCTGCACATCATTATGAATTCCAATTGGGATAAATGATTAATTACCATGTTTAAGTAGCAGAGGCATGTTATGGTGTGTGGGAACCTCACAAAAAGGATGCACTCACTTACCCACTTCTCTCACATGTTTACACTCTCTTACACCTGGCACATATTTGAATAGTAGGCCTTACATTCTCTTCCGCCCACCTTTGATCTTCATTCAAACCTCATCTTTCTGACTAAGTCCATTGCCTGCACTCCTTATTAGAGGGTAGAGAGTAGGTATCATGCTCATCACTTGGTGTGTAGAGAAAGGTCGTCAATAGGCCTGCACAATTTAACTGCTTCCTATGTGTGTTTAAAGACCACAGGGAGGCTGTAGAATCACGTGGTAGAGATGGATTAGTGCCATTTGACATTCCACCAGTTTTGTGTGTTCTGTGGAGATCAGAGGATTGCAGGGTAAGATGGTAGATGCAATTATTGCCACCTGCCATTCAAATACTTCAGACATCTATGAGAACATCTGGAGGGTATGGGATCTGTAGCTGCCTTTCTGCTGCTTCTCCTTGGTGCTTTGAGACCTGGAAGATGTAGGTCGAGCCCAGGATTTTGGCCACTTTGCCTTTTCTCGATGCTCTTGCTTCACAGGATTTGGCTTTTCACTCATCTTACATGACAGCATTAAATACGTTTCAACAGATACTGCTAATGCCACTATTCACTTCCTAGAGAAGCCAAACGCAATAATGCATTTTCATTATAGAAAACGGTTTGTTCTTTGACTTTTGCTAATATTTTGAAGCCCATAGTGATGGAAACAAATGGTTTAGTGAAATGTCTAAGGGCTTGAAGATCACTGAACTATTCACAGCTCTTGTTTAAATTCATGTAGACAGCTGGCCAGCGTGTTGATGCCTGGCTGAAGTGTGAACCATTTCATGCCCAGTACCCTGTAAATTTGAAATGCAGAGTTTAAATTAGCTGTACATTCAGGGAACGCCTTAGAATGCTGGTAGCTGGGTTGTGATAAAAAGAAATAGGAGAAATATAATAAATGGCTCAAGAAATGAATTTAGGGAATTTGCAGATAAATTAAAACAGTACTATTCCATCCATTAATTATTTAGGTGGATATATTGTATTTCTACTTTAATAAGCACGTGCATGCTTTCCACGGAGAAGTGGCTGGCTTTTAGCATGGTGATGTACATTAATGAGTAAGCACTGAAAGGCATGGCTTAATAGATACATTTCCTATATGTTGCACCTTCTTGCATCATTGCTCTTTCAAAAACGTCCCCTTTGATCAAAAAAAGCATGATGCATAATCACATCTATTGCAGATCACAAAATGCGCGTTGGTGTAAAAATGGTGATGCTGTACAATTTTGCTGCTTGTGTAATCAAGAATACAGTAAACATGTTTATAGCGGGTTTGCGCAGCATTTGCACACTGACTGGTCCTCATTTTTAGGTTTTGCCTGCATAGTGTAGTCTCTTATATATAAAATTTTTTTTTAAAAGTGGCTTAGAGCCTTCCCATTAGTTACCGTCACTTACCATTGGATGCCCCCGCATGGCTCCCATATTACTTATACTTACCATTGGTTGGCTCCCACGTCGGTCTTGTTTCCTTGCTTTCTATTTGTCAGCACCTCATCCTCGCCTCCGTCTTCCTCCTGGGCTTCGAGTCTGTCTTGGTTGTGCTGCGGACCCTGGTCCAAGTACTGCTTCCGTTGGTCAGTGTCTTTCCACTACATGCTCCAGCAGGCACTCTTTTTTTTGTTACTTTTAAATATGCACCCCCACCCTCCTCCCACTCTCTGTGGTCATTCCAAGCACTGTCCGTTGTCTCCTCACCTCCCACCCTCCTCCCATTCAGTTGTTACCCCAAACCCCCATCCTGTGTCTGTTGTTTAATCCTCCCCACCGAAAGGACCACACTGTAAAACTGAACTGTAGGTAGCCTTCTCAGCGGCTAGCAGAATACACAAACCCCAACTTTGTGAAACTTTGTATGAGGTGTTTGTGCAGATAATTGCTTGTATACTGAAGGTTATAAGCTTGTGTCCCATGCCCCAGTGCTACTGGTCAAATGAAGTTGTTGTTTTTACGTTGTGTGCATGGCTGCTGCTGCTTGCACACAAGTTGAGTGTACCTCTTCCGCCATTGTGCAGTGATTTTGGATCGATGGTGACTGCCTTTGGGATCATTTTCGGGTCATTGCAGCATACAAGGGAGCCCCGCCCCCACACACACGTCACACAGTGGTGGTGTGTCCATTGGGGGCGTTGGGGCATTGCCCCACTAAGCTGGACAGCCCCAACGCCTCCAATGGACGCACCGCCACGGAGGCTTCTGTTGTTGTATTTGAGTATTTCGCAGCCGAGATTGCAGTCTGTGGGTGTGACGTGTGTGTGTGGGGGCGGGGCTGCCGCTGACGTGGATAGCGGCGCGCAGCAGTCCAGACTCTCTAGAGGCACCAGACAGCAGTGGGCAATGGTGCGCATGTCATGTTTTGGGCTCTATTCTGCAATCCTGGCCCGAACATGCGCAGACGTGTGTGTGTGGCACTTTGAAATTTTGAGTAGTACAGTGGTGACTGGGACCCGAGGGTGCTTCTCCTAACGCAGACCCCGGGTCTCATTATGGGCAGGGACTAACCCTGCTCTTAAGCCAATCCTGGTTCTGCTGGCACAGTGGCGCTGGTAATGCAGCACCAGGATTGGCTGAGTCTATTCACCGCGTATGGTATGGCCAATCACACTGCGGCAATGTGAAGCCATGGCATGCAGTAGTGATTGGCCATTTCAGTCTCTACGCTGTTCGGCGCACCACGTCACCACGCGCCAGTGCCTGCTGCCTGCCACATGAGTCGACACACACGAAACGACATGACCACGAGGTGCGAGGAGTCACGATTGGAGTCACGAGTCGGAGCGAGCACGACGACGAGCAGACGGACGCAGCCAGCAGCGAGTCAGTCAGTTTTGACTCTATGTATGTGCCGATTTGGAAATTCTTATATTGCGATGATGTATAATGAGCGAGGCGTCAGTGAACATCAGTGCGCCTTACAGAGAACTTTGTATGGCAGCAACAGAAGGTCTCGGACAAGCGGTGATGCAGGCCAGTATGAAGGGCCGCTGAAACCAGAGTGCATAAAACAGGGAGTGAATTTACGATAGAAAATTAAACCGTTCCGATTCTGAGCAAAGGGATAAAGCGACACAAACAATACTGTAATAAAATAAAACTGACGCGATTTGCCCAGAATCACACTGATTGGGTGCCAGATTAGAAGCCAAGCCTCGAAGCACGTGTAACCCATTCATCTTTATGTTTAAGTGTTCGAGCCCATCGTCTCGCACTCACCATAGTATTATCATCAGCCCCTATTACTTCTAACATTTAAGTTAATTCATTCTTCAGCCCACCTCTCTTGGTTAGTGAATTCAACGATTTAACATTTTCTAACGAGAAGACTAGTCTGCAAAGAATCTAACACTTGGACGTTATTCAATGATAATTCATCACCAAATACGCTCGTAAAACTGACGGGTGAAGACTGAAGGACGAACTTGGAACACACCTCAAAAAGGAAATGGAAATAAAAGTGTCCAGTTATGAAAAAGCAACTGTGCGAGAAAGTTCTGGCAGTGGCGAAGAATGATCACTTTTTACGAGGCTAACGCCAACGCCCCCATCCTGGAGGAGTGCTTCGACTATTTTGGCGGCCCTGCTGGACATCGCCGCTTTAAAGGGCTCTTTCAGGGCGCTTTACAGACATTCCCATTTGTCATTACAAAGGGTCATCGACAGCTTGTTGGCGGACTAGACGGACTCTCCCCGCCACCCTTATAGGAGCCACGGGCGTGGAGGCAGGGGAATTTTTGGGCGTTTTAAAACTGAATGCAGTAGCTTTAGTATGAAACAAAAAGGAAATATTTATAGAAATGTCGCCTGCTATTGGCCAGACTGTGTTTGCTAATGTGATTTATGCAGGTGGAGGCAATGGGGGAAATAAAGCATGACACGTCCCTGACTCTCACAGAGCTCACTTGCTACCCAGCCCTCTAGCCCACGGCCACTAACCGCCAGCAACTGTGCACGAATTTGCAGTGCCTTAGAATCCCTGTCATTGAGAATTACAGAGAACACCAGTGAGGTGCCTGTTCTCCTCGCCACTGAAATGTAAATCGGTGGAAAATTCAGGCGATTTGATAAAAAATGCACTCTTGCAAGAATACGGGGACCTAGCGAGAGGGTCAAAGTTCCTGGTGACGCTCAAACGCATTCCTCGAGGCATTGGAAAACGTAGAGATCTATTATAGCGGTGGCAGAGAAAGAACAAAGTGCCAACTTGTCAAACAAGCCCCAAGGCGACTGGACACGTGGGTGATCTGCTACAGACCCCTCATCTTTACAACGTTAAGGGGGAGAGGGCGTAACTTGAGCTGTTGGTTTCCGGTCCTCGGCACGGCACGTTAATTGTCAGCCCGGCTTTAGTGGCAATCCACCAGTTGTGGCGCGGTCTTTTTATTAAGTTTAAAATGAGCAGAAGTGTTAATACGTCAAACTACGGAAAAAATGCCTGAATTGTATCACTTGAATAGTGCGATTGTGTGTTGGCACTGTCACTGGCAGCGCTGGCAGGGGCAATGCCTGTGGATTGTGGAGGCTTAAGCGTTTGTATTTTTTTTGTAATGTGTACAGTACAACGTCACGTCGTCACCGAGCCCCCCTTCGACTGAGGCCCAGTCAGTCCCTGACCCTTATAGTTGTAACATAAGAACCCCTGGCCTCTCCTCACGCGCATCAGCTCCTGCCTGCCTGCTGTAAAATGGAACCTGGGGGCGTTGTGTTAAAATTTTGAAATAGCTACGTAATATGGCCATAAGAAGTGCCATAATTGTGAAATTGTGCCGTTGCTGCATAAATGTATTTGCCCTTCCACACAATGTGTTTCTCATTTGCATCATAATTCCAGTGTCCCATACTTAGTATTGGCTTCAGTGTGATCTACTCCTTAATTTAGAGGTGTAGGTCTTGCTTACCAGGGCTTTGAAAATCAATTCATTACTGTTTAATGTTTGTTGTCAGGATGTAGAAAGGAATGGTGAAGGGGGGGGGGCAAAAGAAGGGACAGGGGAGAGAAAAGAGCATATGAAGTGCAAAGGTGAGAGACTACAAGACAGAGAGGGGTGAGATGGGGTAGGACAAGGTCAATAAGATGAAGAGGAAGAGGAAGGAAGAAAGCAATTACGAGGGAGTAGAATGAGGAGCACGCGAGAGGAAGAGAGAAGAGATGCGAAGAGAGGGAAATGTTGTTATAGATGTAAATGCAGAGATGAGAGGAAGTGTGAACGAGCGAGGAAGGAAAGGGGCAAGGAATAAAATAAATAGAGAAGGAGGGGAGACAAGAAAATGGAAATACGATGGAACGGAGGGAATTTCTCAACAATTTTATTTCAAGCCTATGGTCAGCATTTTTAGCATGTTTAAGCGGGAACCTGTGGTTATACTGAATAAGCAGCTACCTATGTTATATGACATGATCTCTTTATTACTGTCATAAATGCACTTTCTTCATTGCTTTATTAACCTTTCTGCTTTCTCAAATTTGCTTGAAAATGCACCATTTTTCCACTCTTTTTTCAAAATTTTCCAGGGGAGAGAACCCCCCCGAACCCCTCTTAGGTTGTTCGGGCTCGCTCGCTACGCTCGCTCGCTATGCTCAAGTATGACAAACATTTTACGTCTCACCACTTTCAAATGTCACCGTCCGCCACTGACGTCACACCCACAGACTGCAATCTCGGCTGCGAAATACTCAAATACAACAACAGAAGCTGCCGTGGCGGTGCATCCATTGGAGGCGTTGGGGCTGTCCAGCTTGGTGGGGCAATGCCCCAACGCCCCCAATGGACGCACCGCCACTGAGCAGGAGGTAGGTCCTGGATTCCGTCTTGCTCTCCGAATGCGGAAGGAATTATGCAGAATATATCTGAACTAATAGTTACGCTGTAAAAGTCATGAAGCAGTGACATGGGCCATGCGTTTAGTTATGTTTCTTCGATGAACCTGGATGAGACTGTTTCCGGTTGGCAATTGCGATCTTTAATTAACCAGCTGCAAAAGGCATTCTCAATTTGAGTTCTTTATTTCTGAGACACCTCTAGCACTGATGTCCCTACCTGGGCATGTTAATCTGTAACATAAAATGCATGCTTGTCCAATACCATGAGGAGGGTCTATGTGAATTTAGATTACAAAGGGGGGGACGTGACATCTCCCTCTCTGTGTAAAACATTTTAGTTGCACACAAAATATGCAGCTACTTACCTACCAATGTCTGGTGTTAGTTAAGACGGATAATAATAAAATTAAAATAACACATTTCGGATTATTATCCGCAAAACCGATTGCTCTTGATTCTCGCAATCTCCTGATTTCCAGTTTTGCTAAAGATCTAAATAGTTTCTCATGCATTCAGGTGCTTTTGTGCCACTTTAATTTTTTTTATTAGGGGTGGGTGGAACTTGCATAATTTGACTCAGAGGAATTCCGCTGAGATACATAAGAAACTCCACAGGATTCAGCGAGGTTCCCCCAATGGTAAGAAACAGGCAATCGTGCTGCTTGCACTGTGATTTTGGGCGGGAGCCCGTTGCCTGCTTAAAAATCCACGATAACAGCACCACATGGCATCCTAAAGGGTGCAGCTACTCGAGTTGATTTTGCTGCGGCTCTAGTAGATTTTCTACTTGAGCAACAGCCTTCCAACCACGAACGGTCGCCACCGCTAATGTTGAAAAAATCTTGTCCAAAGTCCTTCTAGTGACCAAAAATCCCACTAGGGGAAGCCAAATTTTGCTCGAGCTCACCAACTTACCGTTTTTGCTCAAGTGCAAGAAACAATTCCACAACACTGTGACTGGTTGACTTTGGCCTGAAACTCCATGTTCCAAGTGTAAGGCAGAGCTGCCAACTTTCTGCCAATTCCACTGGCAGAACAGAATATTTTGCCCACCTCTACTTTTTACTTTAAGTCATGTTGCACAGTAGCTCAACTGCTGTGCAGCATGTAAAAAAACATAGACAAAGACAATAGACTTTGCATAAGTGTAAATGTTTGGCTTTGCCAATGCTTTTTGCACTGTGCTGGTTGTACGAATCCAGCACTGTTCATATTGACTTTTCGCATGGAGTAACTGGCAATTTGCTTCACATGTATTTATGAGGCATGGCTTGATTTGCAGCTGCACTATTTCTCCAAGTTACTTTCAAATAATGTTAGCTCTAAGGCCTATCTTGCTTAAATCCGACAAGTGTGCCACTAAAAAGGGAAAACAGACTGAGCATGCGTCATCCAGAGGACCTTTCTGTATTTCTTCCTGCTGCTCTAGCTGTCACTTGCACAGTGGACATTGTCTGAATGTCTGCCCTTTGCACACTGGACACGGTCTTGCACTGTCCTTGGCAGTTGCCAACAGCTCAAGGATTCTCATGTGCAGTATCACAACCCTGCGACACATTGCTGTGTGAGTCAATATAGAGCACACAATGACCAAGACTTCCAGTTGGCCTCCTGTCTTGCATAGAATTGCATTGCTAATATTCCAATTCAAAAATGATTTCTAAATTTGCAGTTGCAGTTTCCTACGTTATATGTGGGATATAAGGGCGCAAAGCCTGCAGTTTGAGCATGGTACACTTTCAACATGCAAAATACCTCCTACACATGGCCTTATGCTGCAGAAAAATGCACCATGGCAGCAAAAGATAATTTAGATCGTAGAACCATTTCAAAGCATCCATAAAATATGTATCCCATAAAACTGACTCACATCTGCAGCGTAGATTTTAACAGGGGCATCTTAATTTCTGAATTGTTTTACAAGCAACTGGTATTTCACACTTTTAATAAATATGTACCCTAGGAAAAAACTGTAATTAGCTACTTTAGTAAATCTACCTTGTATAAAGACTGACTTTTCTTCTTTCCCTTCTTCTATGATATATTGATAAAAATGAGAACAATGTCACCAATAAAGTAATACATACTGTTGGAAGTGGGGGTCCTTATCGCTTACTGCCGCCACCAAATGCTGGAAGCGGGAGTCCCGGACCCCTCGCTTAACGTAAGGCTAAGTAAGGACACCGTCTGAGATAGCCCTGCTCACCCTCTTAGTAGCTTGGCATGAGCAGCCATGCTCATCTCCAAGGCACAAGTGTACAGTATGTGCAACCACTCTCACAGTAACCCCATGATGTCACCACAAATAGACTCCACACGAGTTTTGATAAAATTAGTATAATCTCTATATAAGGAATTATACGATACGACAACACGATACAAAATCAACATAGAAGAATGGGTAGTATTCTTTCCGGTGGGTTGGTAGGTTCTAATCCCAACCACCGCTTCTAACCAACAGTTAATATCACTTCTAACCGTTTCCAAAAGGTTAGGCAAGTCGTATAGCTAGAATCACACACGTTGCAAAAGGAAACAAATACTGCAATGCGTAACGATATTCTCTTATAGTCTGCAACAGAGAAACAATGCCATACGTAGCGCCACAGTCATGTACGTTGCAATTGAAGAAATAATGCAATGCGTCACGCTACAATCCTGAACCGTGCAATGAAAAAAATAATACACTGCACCACGTTATAATCAGATACTGTGCACTGAAGAAATAATGCAATGTGCCACGTTACAATCAGGTAATCTGCAAGGGAAAAATAACGCGGTGCGTGGCGCACCAAGCATGTAGTTCATCAGGCATAAATGAGGTCAAGCATCATAGGACAGTTCGATAGTTCATTAACAGCCATAATGCAAAGTGTAATACGACAGTTTTAGGTGCTCCGTTAACAGTGCCCCGTTATGGATCAAATGATGGCACAAAAGTACTGCTTCCCACTCTGGCCCCAGTACTGCCCCTCCTTGGGTCAGCACGGGCCGAGATCCGAGCCGAAGCAATGGCTCACGCAGCTGACAGAAGTGGGAGGCCGAGAGAGTGTCCCTCCCGGCCCGCACCCCACCCCAGGTGTTGATCCACTTTACCTGGGGGGGTGCAATCCCACTCTCCTCTCCGATATCAGCGACTTGGGCCTTGATCCAGAACTCCGTCACGGGGTGTGGCGGACTCAGTCCGGCGGCTCAACTCTTCCAGGGCTGCCGGTCAGGGCCGCTGCTGGTTTGCTCCGAGAGCCCAACCTGGCCCTCCTTCCGGCCGTCTCAGTCCACACCGAGATCCTTCCCCAGCACTATGGAGACTTTACTTCCAATTCGGTGCACACCCTACTCAGGCACTCCTCACCAGTGCCTCAGGTTGCACTTCGACATTCAAACCGCGCGTTCGATACTCGCCTCTTCTCTGGTACGCACCACGACCCGGCGCTCTTCACCAACGCCACGCTTGCACCTCGACACGCACCCTGCACGTCCGAGTCTCTCCTCTTCTCCCGGTGCACACGATGTCCAGGGGCTCTTCACCAGCGACCTGGATGCACCACAACATGCACTCGGCGCGTCCGAGTCTCACCTCTTCTCCCGGTGCACACGATGTCCAGGCGCTCTTCACCAACGCCCTGGCTGCACCAAAACACGCACTCTGCGCGTCCGTGACTCACTTCTTCTTTAGGTCACACGATGCCCAGGCGCTCTTCACCAATGCCCTGCCTGCACCACAACACACTCCCAGCGCGTCCGAGACTTAGCTTACTCCTGCGTGTCCACAATCACAAGGCACAACTTCTGAGGGTCTCAAGCTGCAAAAGCACGAGCACACCGCATTGCTTTGGACTTCTCCAGAAACTTTTATGAACCTGTATTTCCAAACAGGGAGCCAGCTCACCTCGGGCCCATGGGGTTACAAGACACAGCACAAAGCACAGTCTTCTTGAAGCAGGGGGTCCCAGTGCCTCTAAGCATAGTCCCAACAGCCTCTCCCTTAGTTACAACAGCAATCTGCAGACCAGCCCCAGATCAAAAAGCAAGGATTTGTCTTTACACAGCAGTCTCTTCAGTTTCTCTTTCTGTAGCAGAGGTTCCTCCTGACCACAGAATGGGTCAACGCCTTTTCAGTCTTAATCCATATCTGTTTCATTCCAACTTTCAGGGGTTTCAGCTCTCATAGTTATACCCCTTACTGTCTTTGAAGTTTGTTTGTGCTCAGGGGTCCCTGACTCCTCCCTAAATCAGATCTGGGTGTCTCCCTCCCAGTGTCACCTCTCTCCCTTTGATACTGGGGTCTGGATCCTAAATCACTGAGCAGGAGATGGGTCAATTGGTTTATAGCACCACCCCAGGCCTTTTCACCTGCCAGGCTTCTCCTTCCCCTACTCTCCAGCTGCAGGGTAGCCTGGTGCTATCTCAACCCCTCCCTTGGTCAAGACCTCTCCCAGCTCCTCTCACCTTTCAGTTCCAGACAGGCAATTCACATTTCAGCAGAGACACACAGAAATGCCTAGAGCACAAAACTCAGCCACTTTCTAAATATGGGGTTTCTGAACACACAGTGACATAACCACCTTCACAGAAAGATGTGTTATGACACTGTGAGTTCATACATACTAAACTTCACCTCTGCATTATAAACTGACAGAAAACTAGGCTAACAAACACAACACCCAGCCTCCCCCATTCTGTCCTATGGGCAGAGTGGCCTTTCAGCAGTGAAAAACGAAATGGAGTGTTTTTCACTGTCAGAACATACCACACACCTCAGCATATGTTCTGCCTTTTACCTACACTGCACACTGCCCAAGGGTTACCTGGGACCTACCACAGGGGTGCCCAATGTGTATGTAAAAGGGAAAGTCAGGCCTGACAAGTAGTTGTACTTATCAGGACAACATGCTAACTTAGCACTTTGCGTGCAGGCCCTACACTGAAGGCCTGAGTTCCCTTCTATGCGCGTCTTTGCATTACTAGCCCTGGCACACACAGTGCACATCGCTAGGGGCTTTACTAGTAAGGCAAGCATACCAATCATGTCCATCCAATCACCATTACGTTTTTCATAGGGAACACTTGTACTTTGACACTGATCAGCAGTGGCAAAGTACCCCAAGCATCTAAATTGGCATATCTATGTCAGGAAAACGGTCTAGGGGGAAAGCAAAAGGTTTAGTGAACTTTAGCCAAAAAGGCCAAGTCCTACACATACATTGCTTTAATCTGTTTAAATTGCTTTAACCAAATAACATGTATCTGTAGGAGCCCCTTTAACCTTAGGGGCTTATATAAAAGCCTTTTGCTGCTCTGGAATGTCACTTTTTGTGAAGTTACAGTGGCCTATAGGGTTTAGCCATATATATAAGGCCACTTAATGCCACCCTGTGTGTCTTTTCATGGCCTTGTAGATGTGGACTAAAGCAAAGCAGCGCAAATCACTGCCTTGCTTTACTCTGCCTCAAAGAAGTGTTCTATGGGTGTTGCTGTGGGTGTGCCCACACAACACCCATGGACTTTGGTGCTGACCCAGATTTACAATATTTCGTAAACCTAGGGCATCCTCAAAAACTTGTGCCTCTCTATAGCAACCGTAACAAAGAGAAATGTTTACATTTCTTCTAGTTTTTACCTCTTTCCACGTGTACTGCATTCACACATGAACTAGGAAAATGCCTATTGTGTTTGTTATTGTGCAGGAAGATGTACCTTTCTGCACAAAAACAATCCTGCCAACAACACAGCCACCCTAGCTCCATTGTGCAAGGGTGCCTGCGCTGATGCTCGGCTGCTAATTGTGTGCTGGCGCAGGCAGAAGGGACAGGAATGCACTGTAACTTATAAAGACAGTGCCTTCCTGGCCTTTCAAATTGGTGAAGGGCAGTGCAGCAAAATGACTTGCGGTGCTACCCTATGTCAATTATTTGCAAAAATGTTGTTGATAGTGCATTGGGATCAGTGATATCTACCTGTATTAATATTAAATCCATTACACACCCTCCCTATATATACCATCATGGTAACTATATATTTACTGGTTTTATCTTCACATCTACTTAACTGCACTAACATTGAGATGTAGTGGTTAGGTTGATGAAGTGTGTGCAATATTTTGTCAACCGATATATTGCATGCAACAAAATGAGTGCATCTTAAGCTTTCATGGAACTACTGCTGAGGGATATAGCTGTTTTTAAAGGCCACACACCTGAGTGAAAGGGCTGAGCTGCAGGCAATGTTCAGCGGACTGTTAACAACTGGGATAATTATATTAGAACATTCCACTCACTGAGGGTACACATTGCTAAAATAAACAGCAAGAAACAAAAAGACAATTTTAGAAATGTTGGAACTAAAGTTGTATGGAAGCAAATATCAATGAATTTTACTCTTATAAAATATTTGATTTTATAAATGGGTAGAAACATTTTGGAATCTATATTTGTTCTATCATTATCATGACTTTTAAAAATAATCATTGGCATGTATATAGCACAAGAGGGAAATTAATGTCACTTAGCGCATGAACAACAGCTATTATGATCCAAATAATTTATATTTGTATTGACCTAGGAAGAAGCAGGCAGTTTTTTAAAATTGCTGCGATTGCAAACTGTTAACTGCTGCCTCTGAGCAAGAGTGCAACATACTGATCTGTTTTGCTAACATTTCAATTTCTAATTTGTTTGCTCTTGTTCTTATGTACACTCAAAAGCCAATCGTCCTTCTTTGAAGATGTTTTTGCCAATTGGTGAGCCTGATTTTCCACCCACCTCTGCTGCAACCGGACCTAATTAGAGGCATATCCCTATCATATAATTTTGGGCTACTTAGAGGTATAAATGTTGTCTATATATTTTTGTTTATTACAAAAGGAATATATAGCATATTTTCTTGTAACCAGTACTTTGGTGGTTCAGGACCGTTTTTTCACAGTAAAATTGAAAAGATGAAGAATTTAGAAATGACACATTTAAATACACCTGAGCCCTCATTTATGGGACTTTGGCTTAGGTCAGTGCAGCAATGCACCTTGCTGCGCTGCCCTACACCAAAGTGAAATGGCAGGAATGCACTGTATTTATGCAATACGGTGCATTCCTGTCCTTTCTCCCTATGCTGACACCGTTTCGGCAGCCTAACACCAATGTAGGCTCCCTTGCACCATGGTGCAAGGGATTGTTTTGTGCAGGAAGGTACACTTTCCAGAACAAAAACAACCGATAGAGGCGTTTTCCTCTTTGTATGTGGGCTGCAGGAAAAAAATAGGGAAAAAAAAAATATTTCTCCTTGCTACTCCTCACGCCGGGAGGCGCACAGATTAGGCACTGTCCCAAGTTTACAAGATTTTGTAAATCTGAGGCAGTGCCAAAATCCATGGCTGTTCAGTGTAAAACCCAGAGCAACACCCAAAGAACTCCTCCCAGATGCAGAGTAGGGCAACGCAGTGATTTGCGCTGCATTGCCTTAGTCAAGATTTATGAGGTCACTCAGAGTGTTGCAAGGGGGCTTTGCGTGTCTTCATAACTTGGATTCAGAGCCCTGCGTAACGCATGCACCACTTTATGTGGTGCAAAAGTGACGCAGAGCTCTCATATATAAGACTCTTGATTTCTATTGTATCGGTTGTTCATAGAAATCGATTGTCTTTTTTGTGTCCCTGAAAAAATACTTGAGAGTGTTTGTTATCCTAATTATGACAAGTGATATTTTCCTCCTTTCCTTACTTAAATTCTGTCCATCAGACACTCCATTGCTGGCGCAAATGCTGCCCTTTAATTATTATTATTTTTTTTTTTAAAACCTATGCTTCTAAAGGGCTGCAGATTCCTCCTCCTCTAAATGTTTTCCAATGATTGCTCTTTTGTCAATGTAACCATCCTTCATGGCAAAGGGGGGAACACAACTAACGAGGCAAAAATGTAACAATTTTTCATAATGGAGATCCATATGTAATCAAAGCATTACACCCTTGCTGTGCTTCCTCATCCCTCTGCTCATGAACTGCATCAGATGACAGAATAACTTACTCATTGTGGGAGTCACCAGCTTTAAGCATTTTTAGCAGTGCCCAGATAGGAGCCAAGAGCAGCCCTGGCAAAACAAAGAAACAAATCATCCCAATACCGCTATACACTGAGTGGCAATCCCACAGTGTTTGTAGTGGTTCTCCGTCAAGACAATTTAAGAAAATGTGAAGTCCAGCAGTGTGTTTTACAGAACACTTTTCTGGAATATTCAGTTAGTTTTGAGGACTCAATAACGAAAAATTCCAAAACTTAGGGGCATATTATCAAGACAGGCGATAAAATTATCGGCGCTTTAGCGGCAGAAAACTGCCGCTAAAACGGCGATAATGGCCTTGATAATATGCTCTATGGAATTCCAATTGAAGCCCATGTTAGATGTGAAGGACATCTAACCTGAGCTTCAATTCCAAGATGGTGATCCCAGCACAGCTAACATTTTGTTGATACAATTTTTAGAAAAAATATGCTGTCTGGCAAAGCACATACCCATTTAAAAAACAAACATGTTGCTCTATTTTGGCTATTTTTCTGTTCCATCCTGGGAAATCCACAAATCCAGGGTAACTTTCGACTCCGCATGCAGGAAAAAATATGAAAATGTTGTCAATCGTTTTTGGTAAGGGCATAAGCACAAAGTGCGCAAACCATCAAAAAATGCCCACGGCTAGGAAAGGAAAAGCCTCAGCATCTAAGGGTCAATTACCAAAGCTAAATGTAGCAAAGCACTTCTGAATATAAAATGGAAATCCTGTGGACTAACCACAAGCACTCATTTGTTGTCTAAATTGGACTACATTTTCCAAGTATTTTAGGGCTAAGGGTGTCTGAATTTAAAACCTTGACAGAGTAATTGGGTGAAGATGAAAATGTGACCTGCAATGGAGATGGGTGAACTTTTCAGATTGTACCCAAAGTGAAAGTTTGGTTTGTCTGTCACGTTTGATTCAGTCTGAAGTTCAATTGGACACCTGACAGTAGGGAATTGTTTTTCCAGCTGTTACTCAGCACTGTCAATGCAGGCGGGCACAATAGCTTCTGCCCAAGGAGCTGTGTAGTTCCTGTGTCCAGATGCTGTAAGTTCCATTCCTCAAATGTTGACCCTCAGGAAACCTTTCAGGACATAGGTAGCACGCCTTAAGTTTCAAACAGCATGCTGTGCCCCTGAGAAGGTCTGGAAATGTTCCTGTTGTAAAGTCTAAGGCTCTTTTTTGCTGTTTTTTTTTTACTTTCTCCCGCTTCGCACTTCGCGAAGATGACAATGTTTTAGAACATATGGAACTTTATAAAGCCTTAAGCATTGCAACTTCACACAACTATAATCAGCATTTGTTTATAGATTTCTTTCCAGACAAGGTATAACACTTGCACCTTTATTTGTGAGTCAAATGTTAGGCAACGCCAGAGGATTTGATATTACACAGTCAACTAAAACTGTGCTAATAATAATGCGCCTGGCGTGAAATCAAACAGCCTGAAGTGCTAAAATCAAGTTCCGGAACAGATTTAAGCAGACTGCTGAATCATAATTTAATCTAGTTTAGCAAAAAGACTTTGAATGACATTTTAACATGCATAAGGGACTGGTCAATTTGTTTTACAAGGTAATTACATGGAAATGTGCATTTTAGTAATATCTGTGACAGGATTGGGCGGTCTCCCCAAAGTGTCTGTCCAATGAAATGAGATAGAATCTGCGTTCAAACTGACCAGCAAATAAACATCTTTCCTCTTGGTTCCGAGGAATGAGGAAGATGCAATTTGCTTTCTTATCCAAGCTTTAACTGCTTGCCGCCAATCAAAGGCATGCATTGTTTGCAAATCAAGCAAAGATGTATATTTTGCATTGGAAAAGTCGAACGAACTCAATATTTTATTAAATATCTGCTACTTGGTTCAGTTGCTTGGGCAACATATTGTGGTTTGTGTAACTGAACTAAAGGATCTAAGAGCATCAAAGAGACTGGTCAGTACTGATTGCTCAGTTCTAATGTTCACCCAGCTTGATAGAAAAACAAGCATTGGCATAGCCAATAGGTCTCGCTTTTGGGACCTTATAAGTATTTAGTTATGCAGCATAATATCCTTGGTGCAACAACATAAACTGTTGCATGGCTAAACACTTATAAAGTCCCAAAGGAGAGACCTATTGGCTATGCCAATGCTTGTTACTGTGTGTATTTAGTAACCCTGGGCGTAGTTCGGGAAGTAGCACTTCGTGAAGCTACGCAAAGTGCAGTTCGCGAACTGCGTAGTACCTTGTTCGCACTGTGCCAGGTGTCGTTTTCAATGATTGCACAGTGCGGACAAGCAACCGGCACTGTGCAATCATTGAAAATGGCATCTTGCACAGTGCGAGCTGTAGTTTTCTGCTGCTCGAGTAGATTTTTACTCGAGCGGCAGCTTTCTCAACGCGAACTGGTAGTTTCTCATCACGAGCGGTCGCGAGCATACGCGACCATTTGCAATGAGAAACCTGACCTCCTCGCGTTGGGAATCTCGCCGGGAGGTTTATTTTCCATGCTCGCGATCGCCAACTTGATGTTGCTGATCGCGAACAAGGAAAAAGTCTCGCCGGGATGTCATTTTGCTTGCTCGCGGTCGCCAACTTGACGTTGAGGACCACGAGCAAGCAAAAAATGACCGCAGCACTACGCAACACTACGCTACGCGTGTTCGCACTGTGCTACGTGCAGTTCGCGTAGTGCGAAGTAGCGCGAAGTAGCGCGAACTTCGCAAACTACGCGAGCGTAGCGTAGTGCTTTGCCCAGGCTTAGTATTTAGTAGATGTCAATATGCTACTCCACTTTTCCACTATATTTCTGACCTGATTTCACTCTGCTCTTGGATATTATTTTACACTTTCCTGCTAAATCGGGCAAATAATTAAGCTGATAAAAAACACATATCAAAATCATCAATTGATTTTTTTTTCTCCATCTTCACTAAGTAACATTTTCTGACTGATGATTTCTTTAAAAAAAATACAAGTGGAGATGTACACTTCTAAACTCCCATTTATCCCTCATTAGAACGATGCTGGTGCTTTATAAATGTTGTGTAATTTTCGTGAGCTGTAATGTTACTACCATTACATCTCCTGGTAATTAACACAATTTAACATCTGGAGTAAACTAAAAGTGGCAGTGGCGTAACGCAAAGTGATGCCCTCTTGCAGAATGTGATGAGGGTCCCATGTGTCTCCCATGTCTCACAGATATTCATGGGCCTTGGGCTGAATGTGGACACCTGAAGGATAGGGGGCCCCCAGAAAGATTGGCCCCCCCCTCTGCTGCAGGGACCTGTGAAAACGCCCCTGAATAGCAGAAACCATGTTACCGCCAGTTACTCCACAGTGTTAGTAGACATGCATGTGGTAATAATGATTGACAGTAATGCTATGAACTCCACTGCCTTTAATGCCAAATTTTCTGTTCCAGGGTCAGTGAGGCCAAGCCTGTCAAGAAGTTAAAGCATATTTTAATATCGGGTGCGGGACTGTAACAGTTAAGTAGGGCAATTAAGCTGACTAAAATTTGCATCGACAAAACGACTTACTTTGTTTGAGAAGGATTCATGAAAAGTTTAGTTGAAATTAGTATTTCATGCCAAAAAAAACCCTAATTCTATTAGGCTCAAAACATATTATGCAGATTCCATTGCTTTCTGAAGACAGCTTTTAATTTGTCTTGGTACATGTGGACAAATCAATGCGTTGAACCAGGACTGAGCTACAGATAAAATGGCAGGTGAGGGAGAGACAGCATCACGGAAACCATTAGAAATGAATAAGTATTCATTCTTCACAGAACCATCTATACAAAGTGTGACAGGACATTTGAGGGTAGAGAAGTATCAGTAAAAAGCACGCACAAATGGAGATACCAACACAGAATGTGAAAGTGAGACAAGCATGCTTATGCAAACTGGGGCTGATGGTAATGTAGCACAACCAACACCTTCTGCTGCAACTACTATATCAACCATAAATCCCAACGGCTAGTGTGAGAGTGAGTAGACAACACTCATTGTATCACCGAAAAACACCCACTGCAAAGTTATGCCCTCCAGAGTACTAGATGCAGAAGGTACTTCTTCTTTGGCATAACCGCTTAGAAAGTTGGAAAGTGCAATACTTCGAATCCAAAAGACAGGTCAAAGAAATACTAATTTGAAAGTATTTCCTACAGTATAATTTGTCTTTTGTATTCTGTTTGTTTACTTTGTATAGGAATAACAGAGTAGGGAAAGGCACCCAGGAGAGGACAGCTCACATAGACACTCGCCTTCAGGCATAGTTGAGAGTTCAGCTGCAAGCCCGTCAGCTATGTGTAAACACGCTTTACATGTGCATGATAAGTTGACAAGAAAAACATGTTTTAGTTACGGTTATTAATGCGCGTTTATACAAAAACAAGACAAAAAAAACAGCAATTTACTGAAAAAACATAGTTAAATTGAGGTTACGCTTCCAAGTCAAAACCTAAAAAATTATTGAAAAAAAAAACAGATATGGTATGCTGCATAAATATTACATCAGAGCCATCATTGCTGATATTCATGCAACATAATTGATGATATCACTAATGAGAGGTAGGTTAGATTATATGGTCCTTCATATATGTTCCTAAATTAACTAGAAGTCTGATTCTAATCAGACTGAGTGCCTAATAATCTAATTGGGTAGTTCACGCTTCATTTGAAGTGCTGTGATGTTTCTGGTACTATTTGTTTATTTTTCACGTAGCTTTATATAGCGCGAACTAGACTCGAATGTTTCATGTATGGGAGCACTTTACATGAGCACCAGTTGCGTTATAGACGGACACCTTCATTTTTGTTAAGCACTGGGTATTAAGGGATTTACCCAGAATCACAGGCTGTTGAGCGTCCCTGCTTAGACTCGAACCCAGTTCCCCCGCGTCAAGGTAAGCCACTCTAACCTTCAGGCCGCATACTGTCCCCACTCCACGGTGAATCGTGATTCAGAAAACACGGTTGTCTACTGGTAAATATTGACCTCTAAAGGTGAAGCTGATCTTTTGGATAATCAACATTTAAAGAATAGAAAAGCTAAGAAAATATGGCACTTGGCGAAGTATGCTACCTTTTTTTCAAAATAGCAATTTCTTGCTTGGTGCGTGTATTCATATATACAAAGGCAGTTAGAGCTAAAAGCAATTGTACCTTTTAGTGGAATATGGCCTAATGTGTTTCGAGCACTTTAAACAGTGAACTGCAGCAAAATCCCGGGCTCTGCAGCTTCGAGGGGCTGAATGGTGAAATGTGAGTTTGTGATTTTTAATGAGAAAAGGTATCTACAACATACAATTTCCTACCTAGCTCCAAATAATAATTCATAGTGATGTCCCTTCCAGATAAAAGACGTTTGCTGGGTAGGAAGCATGTGATAAAATGATCATGATGAATGTCAGACCACTGCAGGTAACAACTTCACAAACCAATAAGATTAGCCTAATCTTTCGACGGTGATAACAGTAACCAGACTGTGGCTCTATGTGGTAATAATATCTCAAAACAGGACAAGCAGAGGCGATTATCGTGCGCAGTTCAGGAATGCTGACTCAAGTTATCGGGTGTTGACAGTTTTTCTTTTGCGAAATGGCTTAATATATAGCAGATCGGGAATCGGATTTGGTAAATCATTTCAGGTACTTTTAAGCAACCATATTGTTTGTGCATCAACAATTTGTCGCTATTATTGGGTCAAATATACAGGACACCTTTAGATTGTTTAGGCCTAAAATGCGTCCATTATATCAAGAACAAGCACAAGCGCAAGCGCGTGCCTCGTGCGGCAGCATGGGGAGGGGAGAGAGGAGGGGGCCTGTGCGTATCCCTTGCGGGAGTGAGCAGCAAGGTGCGATAATTGATAACATATGGCACCAGCTGCTTGCTCCCGCAAGTGAATCACCAGATGTGCACGCGTTGCCATTGGAAGCAATGCAACGCGTGCACGTTTTTGCCGGAAAGCTGTGCCGATTGCTAAAGGTCTCTTTCCCAAGTAGCGCATGTGTGCTGCGTAGGCGAGACCTAAAAACGAAAACTCAAATGAATGTTTAAGATATCTGAAAATAAGGGAATGTTCTAAAAATGACTGCATAATGCTGGACTTCTCTACTATATGGGCTGTAGCTTTAAAGTTAAAGGTCCTTTGCCAGTTTGGTGTCAGGGTCGGACTGGAAACTTAAAATAGCCCTTGCAAAAATTATAAATTCAGCCCCATATGCCAATGTGCAAAAGCTTGTTAGAACCAGAACAACTCTTTCAAGTTGCCTGGACCGCGTTATGTGCATCACCACTTATGGAGGCCGAAACCCGCCTCAAAAACCAGCCGCCTGGGGCACCAGCCTCCCAGTGGATTGCCCTCTTGCATGGCTAGCCAGTCCAGTCATACTTATGATATTAGAAATATATGGTGTATTTAATAGTTTCTTATAGCTCATCATATTCATAGTGCCGTACACTACGGTGTTAATAACAAGATGACATTGCATGGCCTAAAATCACATCCAATATCGTTGAAAATTGTACATGGATTTGAGGAGTGCATTAACCCACTGAGCTACCTTATCATTTATGAGCAAATGTAGACATAGTATGCCATTTAGAGTTTGGTGGTAAAGAGGCAAACATCAAAAATTGGCAGGTGTGGTGTCATCCCTGACTTTAGTTAGAGGTTGATAATTTCATTCATCTAGATATCAGGGAAGCTGGAAAACTGTGACTGTCCAGCAAATTTCTAGTGACTGGGCTCAGAATGTCTACCTTTGGACAGTCTTTCAAGGCCATGCATCCTAAACACAATTTCCACGCACAGGATAGTGGTAAGGGATAGAAAAAGAATGTCCTCTGCCCAATGGGAAAGAAAAATCACCCTCTAAGTATCAGGGACATTTATTTATTTGTCTTTTATAACTGTTTTTGTGGGTTTGCCTTTGGAAAAAAATGCCAGGTGGTCTGTCATGGCCTAGCAGATAAATTGACAAAGTTTTCTTTTGCTGAATCGATCCTGCCATGTATGTAGGAATATATTTATCAATAAAAAAACACTCATGTGATTGGGTTCTCAAAATCCAGGCTGCCGGCAGTGATACCTCTTCAAGGGCTTATATGAGGCTCATGATTACTTCCTTTCTTAAGTATTCACTGCACATTTGCTCATGGTCCTGAATTCAGAGTACACGAATAGAGCAACTTGTTAAATGAAATTTAACTGAATCGGTCCCAAAAAGTTGTTTCAATGTTTTTTTGTACTTTTGGAGATCAACCTTTCAAACAGTTAAATGAGGAGCTCTCCTATTGATTGACAGTCACACCAACAATCCTCACCTATCTAAATTATCACTAGGAATTGATTAGTAGACAGTGCCGTCACAAAAACGATTTATTGATATTTATATGGCATCATGAGTGTACTATACATTTCAAAGATTTTTTTTGTTGCAAAAACACTACAAACTCCAACAATACAATTCACACATGGAAATAAGATGTGGTGCTATTGCTTCCATCAGTAGAAATTAAGACAGGGGATTTAGACTGAAATCAGGCACCACTAGAGATTTTCTGTATCCTCAGAACCATTTTTCAGACATACATTTGAACTTCTATTATGATGTATTACAGATACATGGAACTTGTTATTGCAGCTAAATGATTACTTTAATTTTAATAAGTGTAACACCTCTAAATGTACAGAAATTGAAATTCCTCAAGTCAAACATTTGGAGACGAACAGAATCCAAAATTGTCATAATCTCTATTTAAAACAGGCATTGGATGGGGATTTTTGGGTGCCTTTACTTGCAAGCCAATTGTTTTTTTACTTTAACTTACATTAAAAGCAAAATTGTCATTAATCATCACATTTGTCTTTATATGTAAAGCAGCCTGGAATTCACATCAAAACTGTGACACAGCCTGAAGCCTGACCAAGTCTCTGACCTAGCTAGGAAAATTGGTTACGATTTCCTGTGCCGAAAATAAATAGGCACAGGAAATCTGCATCGCCATTTGACGTTGCAGCGTGCGCAATGTAATTAGGTTTATTTATTTATTTATGTACTTACCTCCGTTCGGCCGTATGCCGGAGTTTACTACCCCCCACCCTGCCCCTCCCCCACCCCAACCCACCGCCCCGCACACTCCCTCCAGGAGCCACTACTGCCCACAGCTAGGTCTCGGTCAGAGAGCCGCCAGCAAACCCTGTTGCACTGAGTCCTTATTTTTGGGAATGGGCACAGCTAGTCGAGGCACCATATGCATTTCACACATGTGCGTCAGAGGTGGTCCTTCTCTGCTACCAATCGCCACCAGTTTATTATCTGGGAGCTGGCATTTATGCACAGCTCTATACACCTATGTTGCCCTGATGAATGTCAGACTATTGGCTGTAAGGAGATGTGTGATTTTGGCAATGCATGGGCCCCGCAAATATGTGCTCTCCACAACTTCAGGCCTCTAGATGATTTGCCCAACTCCTGGTGTAGGCCTTTTCCAGAGATACCCCAAAACAGACTGGTTATGACTATCACAATTGAGCTAATCTGCTGATCAAACGTTCAGCTCTCTTTATATCAGTTCCATGATGATCCTCACTCAGTCTGGATGGAATAACCTACACAAACTCCTGAATCCATTGAAAAAGTGAAAAGTTTTTTTCAACAATATCTTGAAGATCATAATCTACAATATTAATGGCTTTTCACTATTTCCTTTTTTTTGTGATGTCAGTTTCAAACCATGAGATGAAGATTGGTTCAACATTTTCACCAGAAATTGGTTAGCACATACTGGGGTAGTAAAAATGAGGCAATGCATGCCTTAAGATATGTTGGTGTATATTTATGGACTCATCTATGTGGTAGTTGTTTTATAGTATTTATTTTAATATAGACCTAAAACCCTTTGACTTTTATCTTACTACTCAAGTAAAGAGTTATACTATTGCCAACTCGATACAAACTCTACTCATGGCATATTTCTCTAACTACACCTCCATTTTTTCATATGTATTTTGTGCATTCCACAATTGTTACTGGCGTACATAAAAAGGTAATTTTATAGCTTACTTCAGAGAGGACCACTGAAATGTGTGGACTACCCAAATAATTTAGGAAGGGGTAGCTCTGACACTGAACTATTTGAGAAATTAGGGAAGTAAGATGTGGAAAAAAGAAAGATACAATCTTCCCAAACCTCCATGTGTAAGACACATTCCAAGGAGGATTCTAGATATTCTGCTTTAGCTAAAGCACTGTTGTTATGTGTGTTAGCACAGCTACATTTTGAGTTGTGCATGTCTTGAGTGGTCTTTGTAGACTTGTAAGTAAAGCACCACCTACGTGTCGTGCCTAGTGCAAGCCCCAGAGTCTGGAGCTGAGGCCCGGTCAGAGGGACAAGATAACCTGATGCCACTGCCTTCTCTGCTCATTGTTAATGGCCATGAGCAGCCGTTCTGTGCATGTACAGTATGCTTATTCACTTTGGGGGATATGTTGTTGTGTTTGTGCTATATGCGCACTGGTGGAAGCCCCTGAATGAGGAGGGCACAGGTGCAATGTGTAGCCTATTCAAAATGGCCCACACCACATCAACCACCTTGGTAATTGATAAATTGCTGCGGTGTCCAATCTACTTTTGTTTGTGAGTGATGCAGACATAGATTGTCATTTTACCTCACTAGACCTATTCTATTTTAATAGACTAACACTGCACTCACAACTTCAATGCTGTGAAGGTACATCCCTACTTTTGACTGAATTACCTCTTTCTAAAGTAAAAAACAGATCCCTTTCTCCAGGGGTAGAGAGAAAGATGTCTTTTGAGGAAAGTCAAGAATTGCTTTCATTACCAAAGCATGTGGCTAACCCTTCAGTAATATGTTCCTACAACTTACAGCTCAAATATGCATGAGGCACTGAACATATGACGCTTGCAGCAGAAAACTAATATTATAACTTGAATTACAATCACTTCCAGCTCAAGCAGAGCATGCTGTACATCAAGGCTAAGATTCAAATGAAAATAAATTATCCTCAACGAAGGGTTCAACACAGGACATGGCTTTCAAACTCCTGTGCAGACAACAAAGAGCCTTAGGAACATAATTTACAAGGGGTTACTGCCACCAGAATGTCACTTTTTGCGACGTTCTTGTTGGCAATATGCCCTTCTCCATATTTACAAAGTTGCCAGGATCCTGTGCCTGCTAGTAACAATTAGATCACTAGGGGGCATATTATCAAGCACAGCGTTAAACTTATCGCCTCTTTAGCGGCAGAAAACTGCTGCTAAAGCAGCAATAATGGGCTTGATAATATGCCCTGGAGAATTCCAATAGAAGCCCATATTGACACCAGGACATGGGCTTCTATAGGAACTCTCAAGGGCATATTATCAAGCCCATTATCGCCTCTTTAACGGCAGTTTTCTGCCGCTAAAGTGGCAATAATTTTAACGCCGTTTCTTGATAATATGCCCCAAAGGGTTTCAAAGATGGAATATAATAGATTTCACTTCAATAAAATCACCAATTGTCTTATTAATGGAAGTGCAGGATTAAGAAAAGGTCTGCTTATTTCTAAAAGCAATTATTTTTGTTTGAGTTCTTTCTTGAAATCATTTCTATGACGGTATAAAAAGGCCAACATTTGAAAGAAAATAGGCTATACAACCCTTATGAAATATGTCAAGTGGTCCGAAACATTGTCTTCAAAACTTTCAAATTTGTATCTTGCATGTTGTACGTTTAACTTTTATCTTTTAATAATACCTTTTTTACCTTTATCTTTAATGCATAGCTGATTAAATTCGTTGAGAAAACACTGTATACATACAGTAACAATTCAAAAAATGTCAACAAGTTACAAAAACTTCGACAGCCAGTTTCATCAGTTAAATTACATGGTCGAACTATGCCTGCATAATATTTTAGAAGAAAGGTGTCAGTGTTGCGTTGAACTGTGAAAGAGATTTTTTATATTGATGTGTGATTTTTATAAACTTCACAAAGCCACTTGGTAGGTGCTTATCGTTGGAGGTAAGGCATTCTTTGTTCGCTATAATGCAGGATGCAATCCCCAATCATCAGAAAGATGGAAGTTAAAAAATGTCTCAGTGTTTTCACAGACTTTGAAAACAGCATATGACGTGAGTCAGAGATTCCGATTGACACTGATAGAGCATACTGGGTTCTGTGTAGGGCACCATTCAATTTCCATTTTATCTTTCCAATGTCATACCGAATTTGAATGAGCTTGAAATGGTAAGGTTGCAGTTTTCCCTGAGTATATGGAACTAATAAAGTGTCAAAGGGCCAGATGTACGACCAGTGTAAATTGCAACTCGCAATTTGTGCTTGACTGTGAGTTGCAATTTACAATGTACAACAGTGTCAGAGCCAATGGGGTTGCAAAATGTGTGGCTTATGAATATTAATGAGGCACTCGCAATTTGCGACCCCATTGGGAAGGGCTGGCCCTCCCAGGGATGGTGCCCTGCTGGGCTTAGCAGACCTTCATGTCCGGTACTGCTTTTAAATAAAGCAGTTTTTTTTTTAAAATGCAGCCCGTTTTCCTTGAAGGAAAATGGGAGGCATTTTAAATAAAAGGAAACATTTAAAGGCAGGTGGTGATCCCTGGGACCACTGCCTACTGCTAAAAAATATTTTCCCCTGAATTTGCAAAGTGGGTTCCCTGGGAACCCCTTCCCCTTTGCGACTGCATTACCACCCTCTCAAGAGGGAGGTAAATTGCGAGTGTTTTGCAACCGCAATTGTGGTCGCAAAACATTCACACATAGGGCTGCTAGTCGCAATTAGGAAGGGGGCCCTTGGAATGCCCCTTCCTAATTGCAAGTCTCTAAACACTATTTTGCGAGTCGCAATTGTTTGTGACTCGCAAAATAGTGTTTGTACATGGCCCACGGTGATTTTGCATGCCCAAACGGGTCCCAAACCTGTTTGCGCATGCAAAATCACGTCGTACACCTGGCCCAAAGTGCTTTAATGCATGACAGATTAGATTCACATTTGCTTATTTTAAATAATTTTAAATTGTGAAAAAGAAGACAAAGTTGGATTTCAGGCTTTGTGCATTTGTAGAAGTTCTGGTGAGCTGCATAAAGAGTTGTGATGCCATGATTTGTTCTTTGGGGCTGTTAGAAATGGGGGTCTCTAGTTGGCAGTGGCTTGCACTCTGTCCATGTAGGGACCCTTCCTTCTAGTCAGGATGAGTAAAGTACACACCTAAGTTTGCCTGTGCTCACCCTCTGGTAACTTGGCACAGAGCAGTCAGGCGAAACTACAGAGGCAATGTGTAAAGCATTTCTTTATAATCCACAGTAACACAGTGAAAACACCACAAATGGACATTACAGCAGTTTAGAAAAATAAAGTATCTTTATCTTAGCCAAACAAGACCAAAATGACAAAAATCCCACACACAGATATTAAAATGTGACTTTTAGAAGGTAAAACAGTTCTGTCTATAAGAAACTATGGATGCGTCACTTTTAGCACAAAGTACTTGGGATGCATCAAAATCACAAGCAAAAACAGCTGCAGGTAAGGTGTTGCGTCGGTTAATTATGTGCAGGGAAGGTGATGCATTGGTTCCTTGCTCCAGAGGAGGTGATGTGCTGGTTCCTTAGTGCCACACAGGGGAGGTGATGGGTCGGTTCCTTACTGGAGTGGAGGTGATGTGTCGGTTTCTTACCACAGCCCCAGCATTGGTGTAGATTTGGTGCACAGGTGCCATGCGTGGAAATCCGGGCACGCTGGGCGTCGATGTGGTGGCGATCACACAGGTGCTGCATCAATTTCTTCAGCCGTGGTCCCACTATGTGTTGATTCTTATAGCCACACAGCAGGGCCTGCATTGGAGTCAGTGCAGTGATTTCAGATTTCGGAGAACGGTGCATGGGACTCAGTGTGTGGTGGTTTTCTGGGCTTTAGTATGGTGCTGTGGAAATTTCTTCAGCCGCACAAGGCTGTGCGTTGGAAATTTCTCCTGCACAGCATTGAAATAAACAGCAGCTAGCAGAGCAAAGCATCAATTTCCAGGCTTTCCCAGCTTCTTGCGGCAGGGACAACTTCCATGGACCCAGAACTGGAATCAGGCACCACCTGGCAGGACAGAATGGTCGACAGAGGGAGCAGAGTGGCATTTCGTGCCACATTGCACCTTGAAGAATGTGTGACTACAGGGCAATGTCCCTGGGATTGGACTGCATACAATGAAACTTGGGTACGCCACTCAAAGTGCATCTACTAAACTGTCTTATAAGAGCAAGTATTGCCACAGACACACTCCCTATAAGTACATGGTGAATAACTAGGAGGGAGTGTCAGTAAATAAAATAGACCTGTATCCTGAGGAAGGCCTTCGAACCTGTTAGGCTATTCCATAGGCTGAAACATGTCAGTATGAGCAGACAGGATAATGGAGTCACAGGTTCTCACACATACCCATTTATAAATAATTTTTAATCCTGCCAAGAGGGACCCATAATAAATGTATAAGTGGATACCCTCCTAGGTAGTTATAATTCTATTTGTTTTCTACATCTGAGATCCCTAGTTTGAAATGATTGTGTTTCATATATTAAAATTCTCTAGGTTAAGAATAGTGCTCCACCCTGAACGTTGGATTACTTCAGGGTGTGCTAGCGGGCCCTATGATGAAGCATGCCACTATCTAGTGGGTGAGGGCAATCATAAAAACCTATAGGGTTTTCCGTAAATTATTTGAGGGCGTTGTTTAGTTGGGTCTTCCCCTTTGTGTATGTGATGATCATTAATGTATTTGTCCTTCTCGATGTGTGATTAAAACTGATTGTTTGGGAGAGCGAGAGGAGATGTAATCTCTTGTCCTCTTCGGGTTTTGAGTATAAAAATGTCAGAACTCCTACCGGTGGAGTTCACGTAAGCTGTTGGTGAAGTCTTTGTGTCCCTGAGACTCCAGAAAAGAATACAAGCACACACAAGCCCTTGGAGATTCTTCTAAAGCAGTTTCACAGGAAAGTCCAGTCTTTTTCCTCTCCTTGGCAGAAGCAGCAACTGCAGGTCAATCTTGCAAAGCAACACACAGCAAAGGGGCAGTCTCCTCGTCACAGCTCTTCAGCTCCTCTCCTTGGCAGAGTTTTGTCTTAATTTCAGAAGTGATCTAAAGTTCTGGGGTCTTATGTCTAATATTTATATCCCATTTCATCTTTCAAGCCTTTGTTCCAAGAGCCTCTGAGCTCAGTAAAACCAGTTCTGCCCTCCCTAGTCCAGCTTCACCAGAGGAGGTGGAGACAGCATTGTGCAAAGAAGACACAGCATATTCGAACCCCCTTGTGTTTGTTGGAGTGAATGCACATCCTCAGCTCCTGTCACTCCAAAACCAGATGGTGAATACAAGAAGAGGCAGAGGCACAGAGGATAGTTAAACAAGAAAATGCCCACTTTTTAAAAGTAATAATGAAATGCAGCCAAAATGCACTCAGTATACCAATTCAAACATTTATCAATGATAAACAAACAAGGTAAACTTATTTGTGATGGTGATGTGTGCACCGGAAAAGGGGTTCTGCAGACAGCCTGATTCAAACAGAGAAAACGAAATACCTGGAAATGTATCCAAGTTGACCCAGTGCACTACGATGGTGTCACCAATAAGGTGTAAAAAAAGTAATCACAAAATAAATGAAACAGTCCTCAATATGATCAAAGGTCACAACAATAGACAAAACAGTGTTTCACTGTATTCAAAAGTTGACAAATTTTCCGGAAACAGAAATGCTTCAAGGTCTGTTTTAATTCAGAGTCCTCTCAAATAAAATCCAACGATGCATGAAATGAAATGGCTTGTATTCAGCATACGAAAAACAGAAGCTTCATAAATCCCAAAGCATTTCGGGCTGAGAACAGCCCTTCGTCAGGGGAACCTGAAACAAGTGGATATACAGATTATATATTCCAAATATCTCGGAAAACATTACAACTGACATATAGGCTCAGAAGGTCAGAAAAAAGTAACAAAATGAGGGATAGGAAAAGCGCTGTCTTTACACAACCATGTTCAAAAGAGTATATAGACACCATAGTGTTGTATTCATAGGAAAGGGAAGAAAAAAGAAAAGTAACCAGTGAGTTCAAACCGCATGGTGATGTTCAGTGTTACCCATATCAAAAACGAAAAGACAAAAAAGTCCAATGATGAAGCTCAGACACCAACTCCAAATTTCAGCGAGCAAACCCAGTGATATTAAAAGACTAAAAGTGCTCAATACACAACACGGACCTAAAAACTGGAGTGAGAAAACGTCCTGCCTGCGAGCCTCAGCCAACAGGTAAAATACAACGCTGCCAGAATAATCACGAAAAAAATAAATAGAAGATAAATAAGAACTTACTCAAAAAGAAGGTTGTGGTTCTCTACATGAGCCACTTGGACACAACCTTGATGTGTTCCTTCAACCCATAGTGCAAGCCAGTCCGTCTTATCTTCAAGACACCACCCATCTGTTGAACCTCTTAAGAACGATTGTCATTCCTGAGGATGTACCTATTTGGCTGTGCACTATTGACGTTGTGGCATGGTACACATCTATTCCTCACACAGAAGGCATTGAGGCTATAGAATGGGCCCTGTTGAAACAAGAGAACATGAGAGCAAACAAGGTTTTCCTTTTAGAGCTTCTTTATTTTTGCTTGTTTCACAGTTATTTTCAATGGGATCAGCGTTTTTTTCTTCAGGGTAATGGCACATCTATGGGCTTTTCCGGAGCCCCCAGCTACGCCAACATCTTCATGGTTAAATTTGAAACTGAGCACATCTTGTCTGAGCACCTTTGGACTTCGAATTTGATTGTTTATAGGCGCTTTATAGATGACATACTCTTAATTTGGAAAGGGTCACGAAGTCTACTAGAGACTCAGATTCTGAAATTGAACACTATTAATCCTCTGATTCAATTTACTCTTCACATTATATCTCAGTCCATTGCTTTTCTTGATGTTATGTTGAGTCTTTCTGGCACTACCATTGAGACCTGTGTTTATAAGAAGCCTACTGATCGTAACAATGCTTTACTTTACCAGAGTTTTCACCCTTGGCCGTTAAAACGCCATCTTCCTTTTTCTCAGTTCCTCAGGATTAAACGCATCACTTTGGATGCTGAGCTAGGCATGCAGTCCATCATGAATTCTAAACAGAAATTTCTGAACAGGGGTTGTCCCTCAAAAGGTGATTGATCAGGCTGAACATAGAGCATTGGCTTTAAATCGAGAGGACCTTTTTAAAAATAAATATACCAACTACGTCTCAACCTAGAGAAGTATTTGTCTCTACTTTTTCTACTCACTCTGATCTTGTGAAGAACAGCATTTTACTTAGATGGGATTTGCTTCAGTCTGAGCCAGATTTTAAGGGCATGTTTTCCAATCCTCCTCTATTGCTTATAAAAGAGCGAGAAACTTGAAAGAAATTTTAAACAAACCATCTGACGTCAATAAAGTTTTGTTTAAAGGAATGACTAAATGCATGAACTGCTCTCATTGCAACAATGTTATTGTTGGGAACAGCGTACTGGCAAAAACATCCCATTAAAATTCAATGCTAATTGTAACAGTCATCATGTGATTTATATAATCAGATGTCCATGTGACCTGTTTTACGTAGGAAAAACGGAGAGGATTCTCCACATCAGAATCACAGAACACAAAAGTAGGATTAGGACTAAAACGTTGAGTTCACCTTTAGCTTTACACTAGCAGACTGAACAACATTCTATTTCACAGCTGAGGTTTGGGGTGCTCGAAAAGCTAGAGAATGATTTAGAAAGAGACATTTCTAAGTTATTATCTCAACTTGAATCATTCTGGATTTGGTTCATGCAAACACTGTCTCCTAAAGGACTTAATGGTACATTTGAATTATCTTGTTTTCTGTAAATTACATTTTTGTTGCAGTCTCTTGTTGTCTGCTCTAGTCAGCTTGCTTATGTATCAGTTCAGTTGTTGTCTGTTTTGTATCTACTACTTACTCAACCATGCTCATGATTATCTATGTGTTTATTTTTGGTGTATGTTTTTCTAGACTATCGTTTGTTCATTTTTCTATTTTATGCTATCAGTCCATGCTAGCTTTTCCATATTTCTTTTTACTTTTGTTTCATTACTTTTCACCTTCGTTCTATTTTTCACCCTGTTTTTACTCATTGTTGACTTTGTGTTTGAGGTTAACACTTGGTGCGTTTTTATTTCACATAGTTTCATATTGTGCCTGATTTTTATTTTCATTTCATGTTAGTCACATTTCTTTTCTCTCCATTCCTACATTGACTCGTTGTGCTTCACGTAGATGTATTAACAATTATTCAATTGTTTTGTGGATTTTGGTCACTTTGAGCGCTATTTTCCATTTGAATGCGTATAATACGATGTACTTTATTTTTATTTTCTTTTTTAGCACATTATTCACATTTTAATGCCCACACTTTTGGATTGATTAACCTTTTCTATTTATCACAATCTTCTGGCTCATGGCGGCCGGTTTCTTCGTATAGATTTGGTATCGTTTGTGAGTCCTATTTCTATGTTGATTGTATTGGTTGTTGCCTTACGTATATCTCTATGGCGTGTTTTGGCGTCGATGTGCACTTGCATTCTACATTGTTGGGAGAGGGCTATTTTCGAAACACCGTGTTGGCTGACAGCGCAAGGTATTTTCTTCTTCTTTTCCCGTCGCTTTGGGTCCCTTTGATACTCTTTTTGAATAGTGTTACATTGGACTTTTTTTATTTGTAGGTGTTTTATGTACATGCATTTACTTGAAGGTGATCACAGTTTCCCTTTCTGCATTGAGGTTTAGGTAAGCAGTTTTTTCTCGCGCCTTGTGCGCTTGGTATCGTTATTTTTGAGTAAGTTCTTATGTATCTTCCTTTTATTTTTTTCGTGATTATTCTGGCAGGATTGTATTTTACCTATTGGCTGTGGCTCGCAGGCAGGACGTTTTCTCACTCCAGTTTTTAGGTCCGTGTTGTGTATTGAGCACTTTTAGTCTTTTAATATCACTGGGTTTGCTCGCTGAAATTTGGAGTTGGTGTCTGAGCTTCATCATTGTACTTTTTTGTCTTTTCGCTTTTGATATGGGTAACACTCAACATCACCATGCGGTTTGAACTCACTGGTTACTTTTCTTTTTTCTTCCCTTTCCTATGAATACAACACTATGGTGTCTATATACTCTTTTGAACATGGTTGTGTAAAGACAGCGCTTTTTCTATCCCTCATTTTGTTACTTTTTTCTGACCTTCTGAGCCTATATGTCAGTTGTAATGTTTTCCGAGATATTTGGAATATATAATCTGTATATCCACTTGTTTCAGGTTCCCCTGACGAAGGGCTGTTCTCAGCCCGAAATGCATTGGGATTTATGAAGCTTCTGTTTTTCCTATGCTGAATACAAGCCATTTCATTTCATGCATCGTTGGATTTTATTTGAGAGGACTCTGAATTAAAACAGACCTTGAAGCATTTCTGTTTCCGGAAAATTTGTCAACTTTTGAATACAGTGAAACACTGTTTTGTCTATTGTTGTGACCTTTGATCATATTGAGGACTGTTTCATTTATTTTGTGATTACTTTTTTTACACCTTATTGGTGACACCATCGTAGTGCACTGGGTCAACTTGGATACATTTCCAGGTATTTCGTTTTCACTTTCTAAAAGTGGCATTTTCAAACAGACAAGTTAGAAACCACATTCTCTAAAAGGTGTGTTATTACATTGTGAGTTCAGAGAGCCTAAACTCTAAATCTCTGGCTGTTCCCAATTGAATACTGCACATGTAAAACGTTACAGTGTAGCTCCAATGATAGCCTATGGGAGAACCAGTCCTTGCAATAGTGAAAAACAAAATACACAGTATTTCTCTGTCAGTACATGTAAAACAAATCAGTACATGTCCTACTTTTACCATACACTGCACCCTGTCCATGTGGGTACCTTTGGCCTACTTAGGAGTGTATTACCTGTAAGGGAAGGTTAGGTCCTTGCAAGTGGGTGCTCTTGCCTGGTCAACAAGGCAGTTAAGAACAGCACTTGCAGACACTACAGTGGCTGGTCTGAAACGCATTAGAAGGGCTACTTGTGTGGGTGGCACAACCAGTGCTGCAAGCCCACTAGTAGCATTTGATATATAGATCCTGGGTTTACACAGTGCACTTTACTAGAGATTTCTAGTAAATCAAATATGCCAATCATGAATAACCAATCATAATTACACTTTACACAGAGAGCATGTGCACCTTAGCACTGATCAGCTGTAGCAAAGGGCCCACAGTCCTCTAGCCAACAAAAACAGTGTCAGAAAAATAGGAGGCAAAAGGTAAAATGTTTGGGGATAAACCTGACAAAAGGCCCAGGACCAACAAGGGCAGTCCCAGTTTCTGACCATAGATGGAATTTTTGTGAGCCGTATGTTGAGATCTTATATCCTTGCCAGAAACTCAATACATTTCATGCATGAGTGACTGCTTCATCAAATACATTTCCAATGTATTTGAACCTGTGCAGTATAGGATGACAGAGCATAAAGGAGCCTGACTAATTGACACATATTTTGCTCAAATATTATCAAGCAGAGAACTGGAATTCTGCCTTGTGTCTAACAAATCATCCTGTGCTTTGAAACCAAACTCCATTCATTTATAAAAGAGAATCAGTGTGATCTATTCAGTATTCAATAGCCAGCTAGTTATCCCTGATTTTCTTATGCCAAAAATGCACCTTAGATTTTCTGGGATTCACTATTAAATGATTTTCCTTACATTAAGATTGAAGCTTTCTGAGCATTTGTTTCAATCCCATGCTAATTTTGATAAAATCATCTGCGTACGTAAGCATTGGTATTAATATCCCTCTAATTTAGGGTGGGTATGCTCTTGAGTTATCATATGGGTTAGCCATATTGGAAACATAGAAGGTGAACAATATTGGGGCTAAAACTCATCCCTGTTGAAGTCTTGTGTTTGTAAAGATTTACTTTGAGAGGGAGGTATCACTGTCAAGTGTTACATGAATCCAAGAGTCAGTATATGATATTTGTATGGCTTTTAGTTTTGCCCAGAAAGAAAGTCGCTTCACTCGCGTAGTTTTGGGAATTTGAGCACTCCGTGCTCCGCTGCAGGGCACAGAGTTTCTGAATCCCGCTTTTTCAGCGTAAAGCGGAGTTTCTGTCTCTGTTCGAGCGCTCAAGATTTAATTTGTCGCTTGCTTACACAACAATGCTCCCAAGTTGTAAGCGAACACTAGTGAGATTTCGCCCCTGCTTGCATGGCTTCCGCACACGGCGGCAAATGCATCTCAAGTAGCTTTTTCTGCTCAAGAAACAGCTAAATCTACTGAAAAATGGATTTTCGGAGGGATTTTTGTCTCCATCGAAGTTTAAGTGTGAGAAGCCTTTTTGTCTTTTTATTTTCCAACAGGAAGGAAGTGCCCCAGAAAATCCAACTTCCTGTTCCTGTCTAGCAGGCTCTTTCTAGTGCTTTGTCCATCTCCTGGTCACTTTTCATGTGAATTTGAAGTTGAAAGGATCCTTCTCTTTGTCTGCTGCATATATACCATTGGATTTAACGACTTTGAATTTAAGATTTCACAAGTAAGTTCAAAAACTATTGTATAAGAATGTTTTTTGTTTGATAGAGGGCATGCGCCAGTATTTATGTGTACTTTTAATCAATTTTTCAAATGTAATATGGTGCGTGACCTACAGTTTCAGTAGGGCCTAGGTAAAGTTTTGCCTTTCATTTTTTATATTTTATAAAAGGAACAATTTTCCCCATGTTTGTTAAGTGTGCACTATTTATTTATTTAAGTAAGTGGTCAAGTCTCCCAATGGGCCACTCAGCCAGTAGGCCCAGGCCAGTATTAGTGATGGGTGTATGAAACAACTGTTTTTATGGTATATGTTGTTTTAAAAACATGATCTGGGCTGGGATGGCATTGGGTTAAATTTAAAATGTGGCTTTTTTTGTATTTCACATTTATGGGTTACAAAAGTGTATATGTGTGGTTACCTTCTATGCCTTGGGAGGATATGTGTTGTTGTACATTTTTTATAGCTCATTTAATTTTCTTTTTTGGCATTGCTGAATTAATGGTAGTATTTTCTTAAGTGTTACCATGCCTCCTTTGTCTGGCCCATGAGTGTGCTTGCCAAAGGCCACATTTGTCTTTGTTCTACATGCAATGTGGTCAGGTGCAATTCTGTGCAGTGTTTGCCCATAGGTTTGCATGTGTATTTTGTTCCCCATGCCTTCTTGCTCACTGTTGTTGTTTAACCATGTGGCTGATAGCCATTTTGGGCATCCACCCAGTGTGCCTTTGCCTTTGGCATGCATGTGTTCTTTGTTCACCATGTCTCCGAGCTTGCTGTTGTGGTTTGGCCATGTGGCTGGCAGTCATTTTGTGTATCCACCCAGTGTACCTTTGCCATAGGCTTGCATGGATTGATGTGTGATATCAGTTTCATAATACACTTGAGGATCTTTGTAGTATATGTATATTAAGAGAATATGATTTTGATAAACAGTGCTTATACATTACATGCAAGTTCTGGAATTTTTTATTTTGCACCTCCTTGCCTCTCAAACAATAGGTTTTTTCTCATCCTCCCATACAAAGAAATATTGATATTTTTAATGATTTATTTTCGATTTTTGGACATTTGAATGGTTTTTCAATTTGTATTTATTTTTTGTTTTAGTATATTTTTTATTGTTTTATTTATTGTTTAAAATACTTTATTTCTTATTTTTAATTTTTTGTAATATTTTTTAATCTTTGTTTTATTTTTTTAATTTTTAGGAAAGTTTTGTTTTTAAAAAATGTATAAATTTTTGTGAAAACATTATTGTGTTTTGACTCCATCCATCCATCAATCCACCAATCCATCCATCCATCCATCCATCCATCCATCCATCCATCCATCCATCCATCCATCCATCCATCCATCCATCCATCCATCCATCCATCCATCTATCCATTATAGGTGCAAAGTCGTACAACAGCATTAATTTTTTTAGGTATATTTCCATTTCCTCCTGGACATCCTGGCATGGTGCACTGCAGACACAGCAGTATCATTCATTTTTTAAATGATTGTTCCACTTCCCCCTGGACCACATTGCCTGCCATAGGCGCATGCTAACCTTCATATTTTTACAGACTATTATGCCATTTACCCGTACACTTCCCTGAGTGCCCTAGGTGTCTCCTTTAGAAAAGATGGGCATAAAACAAAGAACTATATTTGTATGTTGTGTTATCCTGATTGGAAACTAAATTTTATAGTATGGTGGTGTTGTTTGGCTTTAAAGTGGTTGATTTGTTATTACCTAAGTAACCAACCACACTAATATTTCCCTTGTCTGTACTAATTAAAACTGCAACAATTCCACGTTTCATTAAATGTTTTTCTTTCTTGTTTGCTTTTAGGTGCACAAAAATAGAAGCGACATCACCTGCAGTACTGCCAAACATAAGTCCTGTACAGTGACATCAGTCCTCCACTCTCTTCTGCTTGTACAGCTAAGTGCCAGTGCCAACTGAGAGCTTTAAGATGGCCTCAAATAAAATTGTTCTCAAGAAAGTGTTCAGTGAGAAACAACGACGTGCTACCAGCGGCATGCCAATGACAATTATTTTTGAGAGTCCTGTGCCTGCTGCTTGAGGAGGAAGCTGGGAGCAGCACTCCCCATCAACAACACTATCCCAAATTAAGCCCATGACCATGTCTGTCAGTAAGGCAGCCACTGCAATCATGGCGACACTAACTAGCAGTGATGCTGAATTTGAGTTGTCCCTTTCTCAAAGGAGTACCCAATCATTTCAGGAGCAGAGAAAATTGGACAGCAGCCACATCCAGCAATAGTACATCTTCTTGAAGTTGGAGCAGAACAGGAGGTTGAGGTTCATGATGAGCTTGAACCTCCACTTTTACAATCATTGGCTCCTAGATCTCCAGCAAGGAAAAGGAAGGGTACTATTCCACCATCTTTTCCAAGCACCACTTCTGATGATGATAATAGGTACATGGAGTGGAAACATCAGGTACAAGTCCAATCATGGTGGGAGGTGATGAGGAAGGAGAGGGTGACATCCTCATGCAAAGCAGCCATGTCCCCAGCATTGCAAGTGCAGAATCACCACCCTCAGTTATCTCAGCATGGCACAAGAAGAGTCATAGTCAGATGTAGACAACACGGCATACAGTGATTACCCCAGCATGATGGACATTGAGTGCATCACCACCTACTTCTCAAAAGACGCCTGTGTCAGTGGCCTCAGAAAAGAAGAAAATCCAGGCTACTATTACAGCATTTTATACAGGAGGGGCGCTACGACCGCAACCACTCAATGGCATATTTGTACAAAGGAAAACTAGCAAAAATGTTAGCGCTGGACCTCCTCCCTGTTTTTTTTGTGAAAGGAGTGGGATTCTTGAAATTTGTGGCAGCCATTTGCCTGAAATGGAAGGAGTTGCTGTTCCAGCACTGCATCGTGATGTGCTGCAATTGGCTGGACAAGCTTTGCAGCAAAATGGTGTTCACCCTGTCCACCTAACGACCGACATGTTGACAGGTTGTTAGGCGACTGATTACATGTGTATCCCTGAATACTGGATCTCTTTTGTGGTGGTAAAGCAAAAGATATTGACAGGTCTTGGCCTTGAAGAAAGTTTTAAGTCCATTCGGTGGCATGCAACAGTAGCCATGTTAAATTTGGAGATATCATATACAGCTGCAAACATCTTGGACAAATTTAATAGCAAGGTTTCAGGATGGCTGATACAACATACTAAATATGCATTTTGTTATGTTCTGAATCCCCGGAAAAAAGCTTTCAAAACATATGTTATTTTACATTTTCATTAACCTTAAAACAAATTGTGCTCAGTGGTACACTGACTTCCCTGGTGACCACATGCATCTGTAGCAGGAGGCTATTTGTGAGAGCTTCAACATCAAACACTGCCTTCTATTGACTGAAGAGTGAATTTTAAGCAAAAATCATTTAGATAGAAATCAATTAATTCACAAATCTTGGACATACAGATACAGCAAAACATCTATCAAAAGTAAGTGAATGTTTAAAATAACTCAGATTTGATTTTAAGCTAAAAAAAAAATGTGATTCAAATCTCTGAAGAAATCCATCAGTAAGTTTAAGCTAAAGTATTTTTATAACCAAAAAAACGAATTTTGATTTTGAAATAAATAATATATCTTGAGAAAGATGCTGGTCAGTAGTCTGAGGCAAAAATTCTAAATCTGCAGGGTGCTTACCTCTGGGAATGTGCTGGCCAGATGTGGGGGGCAAAATTACTATTCTAACTCCATGATGTGTTAGCCTCAGGGAAGGTGTTAGACATAGGTGGGGGGCAAAACTACTATTCTAACTCCACCGGTGTTTGCCTCAGATTGTAACAGGCATATTTTAAAGCAAAGGCACTGCTACAAAATATACTGTGTATACTAAAAAAAACACATTCCTTCCAAAAATCCTGAATAATGAAATGTTTTTGGCAAAAACACAAGAAATCCATTCTTGCAATCCACAGTCCATACATTTTAAAACCATCTATAGTCTTGCAAACATTTACCAAAACGAAAAATTCTAACTGTAACATGCAGTAAAATTTCTACATGAAGTAAAAATCCTATAGAAAAACTTCCAAATCGTCCAAAACATTCATTCGGCCATCCATGCCTCTGTGTTCTCCAGGCTTCCACGTGGTCAAACAGCTGTGAATAGAGATGCACCAAAAAGTAAAAAATATATTGCATTCTTCAAAACTTCGGTTTCAAAGAAATCTTAATCTTTCTTTATACATATTTTTTTTAAACCAAAAGTGTTAAAAAAGCAATCAACCCGACATGGGCCTATCACAGCTACCTGTATAGGAATGAAAATGGTGGTTAAAATATATACCAAAATGCTAAGTTATATCTAACTACCTCCCTCCTCTCTCCTTAAAGTAAACTATGTCACCCACATCTCTCTTTAATAAATAAAGTTTGTCTTACCTGAGCGCAGCCCTTACTTGCTTTCAATCTTGGCAACGATGCTCCACCCACTGTAGAAACAGAGGCTCAACCAGGAACATCATCTCTAAAAGTAAAAAGGAAAAAAGAACAATTTCTCCTGTTGACTTCAATGGAAAAGCGTGGGAAAAAACTGGAAAAATAAACAAAAATGTAAACTTTTTGTGTTTTAAAAAATGATTTATATATTATAACTTATTTATAAATATATATTCTTTTAAATTCAATTTAGAGTTATCTCTTTAAATACATCAAATTTATTATTAACTTTTATGTGTCCTAGTTGATTATTTCAATAAAATTAAATGTTGCTAAATTTCTTTTTCATATTATATTATTTACTGTATTTTTATAAATTTGTATGAGTGAACATATATCCATATTTACTTATTCTTAAAAGTTTATAAATGTGTTTTATGTTTACTAAAATTAATAAATAAGATTTTAAAAATAGGTCATACCCCTACATAAAACCCCTATTTCTCTAACATACCATACCAGATTGTAAGTGGTAAACGATCACAACTATTGATTTTAAATCTTAGATAATGTAATAAATTAATATTGTCAATTACATTAAATTAATATTCAGATGTTAAAATTAACGGACCCCACCTAAAACCCCTAATTCCTTTGCATCCGGTGCCAGTGGATGGGTGATACACCCTCTTAAGCATTAATTGTAATTACTTTTATATTACAAAAAAGTAATATTAAAAGCATTACTGATTAATACCCAGGTATTAACAGTGATACCTGGGTATTAATACTCTACCCCACATAAAATCCCTAATTCCCATGCATTCCATCCCAGAGGATAAGTATTCTTTTTATTTCTTTTTTAATTACTAAAATTAAATGCTGATTAATAGCCAGGTATCAAAATGAATTTCTAGGTATCAAAACACTCCCCCCCCAAAATCCCCTAATTCCTTTCCATCCCATGCCATAGGGTGTCACAGCCTGATAAGTATTGATTTTAATGATTTTTTAATTACCAAAAACGAATATAACAAATGCAGATTAATACCCAGGAATTAAAATTAATATATGAGAATATGTGAATATTAGTATAATCACCAGCCCAGAACCACTAATTCCCATACATCCCATTCCTGCAGATAGATGTTACTCCTCATAAGTATTAATTGCAATTGTTTTTATTTACTAATAAGTAATATTAAAATCAATACTGAATAATACCCAGGTATTAAAAATAAAACCTGGGAAGTAATAGACTCCCCCACCCACTATCCCTAAATCCATAGCACCCCGTGCCAGAGGATTAGAGTTACATCCTCATAAGCATTAATGTTAAATATTTTTAAACGACAAAACATTTTAATTCAATTCTGCTTAATACACAGGTATTACAATTATTTTCTGGGTATTAATGCATTGGTCCACCCAAAACCCCTAATGGCCAAGCATCCTGTCCCAGAGGATGGGTATAACATCCCCATAAGTATTAATTTTAATTCTTTTTAAATTACTAAACGTTTATATTAAATCAATACTGATTAATACCCAGATATCAAAATGAATACATAGGTATTAATACACTCCCTCACCCAAAACCCCTAATTCCCTTGCATCCCGTGCCAGAGGATGAGTGTTACACCCACATAAACATAAATTTTGTAACATTATCAATATTAATATTAAACACTATTGTTCATAAAATCAGAACATATTAAATACCAGGTACTTAAATTAGTATAAGGGAAGTAATACATACCTTACCTAAGCAAAAAAACATACCTTACGGTAAAGCATTTACCATAATTCTCACTACAATAGCATGCGTTGTAGTGGCATATGCGTTGTAATGGATTCATTTTAAAGGCATTGGGATGTAATGCCTGCATTTGTAACAGATGCTTCCACATTACATACCACGCAATTACATCATTCCTTAAACAGCACAGGCAGAAGAAGAGGAATTGGCCAGAATCAACTGTGTTAGTTGACCACCTTCTATGTGAACCACCAGAGTTTGAAGATGAACTCTACTTCCCAGGCTGAGTATGCCAGTTGCACCATAGAACTCTTTATTTATTTCTCATTGAATTTCTCTCTTTGCAAAAAAAATAGTAGCTAGTGTAACATTATGTTTGTGTCAGATTTATGCTGCCCTACCATTTCAGTCCAGATTTGACTTTGACCAGTATGAAATGGAGAAGTGCCACAATTCCTTCATGACATTAGAGGCAATGGCTACCACCCTTTCATGCCTATCCATTTATTTGCATCACTTAGCAGGACTGCCCCTAAGAAGATTATTGATTTACAAGAGTGCCAATACCAAATTTCAATGTGTTGCTTGCGTCAAGGATGCAATTGTGCAACTACTGCCTAATCTCTCCATGCTTGGATTGGAAAAAGCAACTAGAACTATTGCAACAATTAGTGAGTGTTGTGAGTGATAACTGATAATTTATGTTTTGGCAGACAGTGAGAGACAAAGAGGGAGGGTGCTCAATTAATGGTACATTAGGGTTTGATTTATTGCAATGTTTGGTGCCTGATGGGTGATAATTTTTCCTACAGCTAATTGGCCTTTACAAACTCACTCAGCAAAAATGTACCTGTATGATCCACTCCTGATTTTGGGTTAATGAAAGACCAGGTCACTCAATTAAGTTAACACATACAAATCTATACAATTCTGTTACTATTCTTGCTCTTCTACAGCAGTGGACTACATGTCTATCTTGCTCGTGTTGAGACTGGGACGGAATTACCAAGAGTCAGGAGGAGGATGAAAGGACTTAGGGTGGGACTACCACATCAACAGCTAGAAGAAGGAAGTTATCAACTTCAAAGGGAAATCATGGCTCTGAGGCCTAGTAATCAGCTATGTGGAATGAAGAGAGGTGTGTTGATTTGGGAAATTCCTGAGTGTTTATATTGCACTGGTGGCAATAATGAAACTCTGAGTCCTCTTGTTTTTTGCTCTGCCATTAAGGCTTCTTGGTGCACTCCTCATGAAGCTTACTTCCCTTCTGTCCTTCTCTTTGACTCTACAATACAGTTTCTGTTTTACAATCAGCAGGCCTTTTTCTCTCCTGCATGAATGAAAGGCAAAAGCTGAGCTCAACACTCCTGCTTACCTACTGGACCAGATTGGTCATTCCAGAGGAGAATGCAGATGCACCGACAATTTGGCAATACAGTACCATTTTTCTTTTAACAATCATATTTTTAGAACAGGGTGGGTTCAATTCATTCTTCCATCGTTTGACTTTTTCGAACCTAGAAGACTGAACATTTAGAACAGATATCTAATACATTTGGGTGCCAATTACGATCCGTTAAAAAATTTCCCCGTACGACTCGTATCCGGTCTTTTTACCGTACGAATCGTACAAGTGCCGTACAAACTAGCAATCACGATTCGCATGGTAAAAAGACCATACGAACCGCAGTCGGAATATTTCCCCACACGTCCTCGGGTCGGAAAATGTGTCCGACACGTCCTCGGACGATTTACCGTACAAATGTGAAAAGTCAAGTCCGACCGAGGAATCACGATCCAACCCGTGCGTCCGAACTCACAACCGTATGGTAAAAACACCGTTTGCACCGAACTCCCATTGCAACTATGGAGACATGTCCCCGCATACGCGGCCAACACTCCCCCCAGCACCCATACGTTCGAGTCGCACTCCCCGTTAATGTACACACCCCCCCTGTATGTACACCCGTGTACGTGTCAAACCCCCACCCGTGCATGTACACCCCAGTACGTTCGCGTCGAACCCCCACCCGTGTACGTGTCGTACCCCCGTGTATGTACACCCCCAGTACGTTCGCGTCGTACCCCCACCCCTGTACGTGTCCTACCCCCGTGCATGTACACCCCTGTACGTCCGAGTCGTACCCCCACCCCTGTACGTGTCGTACCCCCGTGTATGTACACCCCAGTACGTTCGCGTCGTACCCCCACCCCTGTACGTGTCCTACCCCTGTGCATGTACACCCCTGTACTTCTGAGTCGTACCCCCACCCCTGTACGTGTCGTACCACCGTGTATGTACACCCCAGTACGTTGGCGTCGAACCCCCACCCGTGTACGTGTCGTACCCCCGTGTATGTACACCCCAGTACGTTCGCGTCATACCCCCACCCCTGTACGTGTCGTACCACCGTGCATGTACACCCCAGTACTTCGCGTCGTACCCCCACCCGTGTACGTGTCGTACCCCCATGTATGTACACCCCAGTACGTTCGCATCGTACCCCCACCCCTGTACGTGTCCTACCCCCGTGCATGTACACCCCTGTACGTCCGAGTCGTACCCCCACCCCTGTACGTGTCGTACCCCCGTGTATGTACACCCCAGTACGTTCGCGTCATACCCCCACCCCTGTACGTGTCCTACCCCCGTGCTTGTACACCCCTGTACGTCCGAGTCGTACCCCCACCCCTGTACGTGTCGTACCACCGTGTATGTACACCCCAGTACGTTCGCGTCGAACCCCCACCCGTGTACGTGTCGTACCCCCGTGTATGTACACCCCAGTACGTTCGCGTCATACCCCCACCCCTGTACATGTCCTACCCCCGTGCATGTACACCCCTGTACGTCAGAGTCGCACCCCCACCACAACCTCCTAAGTAAGGAGCGCACCCCAGGCCCCAACATCACAACCGCATGTAAGAGTCGTACCAAGCCACACACAAGGACAGCACCGTACAACCAAATGGCCCATGTACACACCGTACACACGCTCAAAACGCACCTACACAACCAGGACAAAACAAAACAACACAAGAATACACTATTCGAATGGCACATGGGCAACAAACACTAAAAAAACACATTCACTGACCTGCAACTGCCAAAAACAAACAGAGGCCCAAAACACCACCACTCCTTATAACACACCCACCCAAACTTCAAACACAGCCACACCCACCAATGGACCAATAAAAAGGGCCCACACACACAAACCATGAGCCTTTGCAACAGACTCACTGCTGCCAGACACCACAGAACCATACTACAAGCTTCACCACACCTTACACTTGCACACCTTCACACAACCACCTTCACAAACACCCCCTCATCACATTCACACACACACACCTGCACAACCACACCCACACACCCACAACCATCCACACACCCCCCCCCACCATCCACACCCACACCCCTCACCATGCCCACTAACAAGAATCCAAAGTTCAGTAACCGAGAGTTGGAGGTCCTTGTTGATGAAATCCTCAGAGTCGAGCCACAGCTCTTTGGAACATTGGTCAGACAGACCAGCATGGCAGCAAAAACAGCCATGTGGCAGACCATCGTCGATGCTGTGAATGCTGTTGCGGACACCAGAAGGACCAGGCAGGAATGTCAAGCCAGGTGGTACGATCTGCGGAGGAGGGTCCGAGCCAAGATGCTGGAGGAACACAACCAGGCCAACGCCACTGGAGGAGGGCCCTCCCGCATACCCATACACTACCAGCCCTGGGAGGAGAGGGTGATGGCCATACAGCCGGTGGAGGCAGTCGAAGGATTAGGAGGACTCCGAGACCCGGGTGAGTACATAAACAACGCACCTCACATGGGGGGAACGTCATCCACAACCAAAATCACTAACAGGCACAAAACCACCCCAAGCTATCGCATGACTCAACCACACTCCATGAACACGCACATGCCACTGCCGCCACCATGCCCCATGCACCCAGCTGGACAATGTCAAGTCACAGGCCACACAAGACACCAACACATGACACGGTAACCCAGATGGCGGGAGGGTGGGCCCCAAAATTCACATAGTGCAACTCAGAAGCAGACAACAATGCCCTCTGCCCATATGGCCTAGGTCACAGCCATACAAACACTGTGTCCCCACACAGGAAAGACTCGCCAGCAAATGGCGGACGCCTTGCATCAACACATGGGGGTGAAGGCACCGTTTTGCACATGACAGCAGCTAATGAACAGCCAACATTGTGAAAGAGTGGCAGCACACACCACCACAGCAGCAGCGCAGAGACACACACTACACCCAATGGGTGCCTGGAGATCAGAAACAAACTCACATCAACAAGCCAAGGGCCATTCAAAGATCTGCTAACAGTGTGTGCCCAGGAAGCTGGGCTGAGGTGACAGAGGGTGACACACAGAGGGAGGGAGAGGGGGATAGAGAGGGAGGGAGAGGGGGACAGAGAGGGAGGGAGACACAGGGACACGGACAGAGGGGGGAGGCTGACACACGGAGGGAGGGAGAGGGGGACCGAGAGGGAGGGAGACACAGGGACACGGACAGAGGGAGGAGGCTGACACACGGAGGGAGGGAGAGGGGGACAGAGAGGGAGGGAGAGGGGACAGAGAGGGAGGGAGACACAGGGAGACGGACAGAGGGAGGAGGCTGACACACAGAGGGAGGGAGAGGGGGACAGAGAGGGAGGGAGAGGGGGACAGAGAGGGAGAGAGACACAGGGACACGGACAGAGGGAGGAGGCTGACACACGGAGGGAGGGAGAGGGGACACAGAGGGAGGGAGAGGGGGACAGAGAGGGAGGGAGACACAGGGAGACGGACAGAGGGAGGAGGCTGACACACGGAGGGAGGGAGAGGGGGACAGAGAGGGAGGGAGACACAGGGACACGGACAGAGGGAGGAGGCTGACACACGGAGGGAGGGAGAGGGGGACACAGAGGGAGGGAGAGGGGGACAGAGAGGGAGGGAGACACAGGGAGACGGACAGAGGGAGGAGGCTGACACACGGAGGGAGGGAGAGGGGGACAGAGAGGGAGGGAGACACAGGGACACGGACAGAGGGAGGAGGCTGACACACGGAGGGAGGGAGAGGGGGACAGAGAGGGAGGGAGACACAGGGACACGGACAGAGTGAGGAGGCTGCACGGAGGGAGGGAGAGGGGGACAGAGAGGGAGGGAGACACAAGGAGAGCAAATCAGCCATGTGGTGTGTGGGAATGTCTGCTTGTCAGCAGGTAGACTGCGTGCATGTAGCCAAGGGTGGCCAGTGCCAGAACCCCCCCTCTTCTCCATGGCCAAACACAGGGCCATCTCACAACCTGTTCACGAGCACAACGACAGCTACCTGCATTATATAAGTGTGTGGATCCACTCCATGTGCACATGTACAGTGCTACACGGAAGGTGCCAATGCATGGCTTGCCACACCTGCCCACTCCACTGCTGACTGCAGTCACACTTGACGCAGCAAGTAAGACTGTGCCACACATAGTTAAAGGGGCAAAAGTGGTGCACAAGGGACACACCCATGCACAAGTGCACTGTGAGTGGAATGCAAGACAGATCCTAATTCCAAGAGGAAATGTGCCAACGTTGAAACTGATGAAACATGGATGTTGCATGGACCAAAATTAACATTGTCTCTCTCACACACAGGTCAACGTCGTGGTTCACCCCCCAACACTGGGGGGGAAGACTCACAGGACCCGGATCTGCGGGAGGCCGATCCCACCGGCAGCGACGACTCTCACCACTCTGTGGACGACCCTGACCAACCTGGCCCCTCTGGTGTCCAACCACCTGCAGCACCTGCGTCAGGTACAACGGGGCCAACCACCACCCCCACTCCTGCCACATCCCAGGAGACACCCAGGATCCCTGCCCCACCACCACAAAGCAGCCAGGCTGGCCAGGAGGGACACGGTGTCCCGGGCACCCAGGAGGAGGCAGGCGACAACGCAAATGCCACCCCTCAGGGGTCCCGGAGACCCGATGTGCCCACAAGGGCAGGCCAGGTGCAAGTGGGCAGGGGTGGTGGGAGTGGAGGATGGCGGAGGCGCCAGCCTGACCAGTTGGCTGTGGAACCGGTGTATTCCCATGTCCGAAACATCCTGAAAACATACCGGCAGGACACCACGGCCTGGCCCAGGTTGTGTCCGTCCTCGAGGGGATCAAGACACAGCAGGCCCAGCAACATGCGGAGCTACATGCCTGTCTACTGCAACACCAACAGAGGATGGAGGACGGACAGGCTGAGCTCATGACGGCGTACACGGGAATTCACGATACACTCCGTCGGATGGCCGACAACATGGCAGACCCTCCCTGTGCCAGAAGGCAGAGAACATCACCACCCACAGGGAGGGATCAGGAGGAGGAGGAGGAAACATCCGATGGAGCATCCCAGACGTCGTCACGGCCTGCTTCTGAGGGTCCCCGCAGGAGGGCGGGTCGTCCACGGAAAAGACCGTGAGGGTCGGCGCAACATCACCATCTCCCAGGACACCTGGCCTGGCACCTGGCCCACTGGAGCAACAGCATCACAGCATCAAGAGACATTCTCAGCCACATGGCCCTGCTGGTCACTGTCTGACCAATGTTGACAAAGACTGTGGCATGGACAATGAGGATTTCCAATGGCAAGGACACCAACTCCCCTACTGAACTTTGGATTCCAAACTCCCGGAAAGCCCCTCACTTTATCCCCCCTCCCAAAATAAAATATCACACCATGAAGAGAAGATGCCTGCTGGTTGCATTATTACCTTACATGTGTGTTGTAAAGTCTAAACATGCCTGAGTTCTCTTTTGACTTCAACCATCCACACCCTGGGGCATGAGTCTGGCACAGGACACACGGGTCACAGTGTATTAGGCAAGACAGACATGGAGCACCATACACACCCGCGATAGGCCCAACCAGCTGAGGGGGTGGCCGCACAACCGTGCTGACAGACACATTGAGTACAGCAACAGTCATGCGCAGAGGTCAGGGATCCAGTCCAGTGTCCTGGGGGGCACCCAGGTATGTGTAGACAGGTGGCAGAACCATGTCCTGCAAGCTTGAGTCCGGTGGATGCAGAGAATGGGGGCCTGGCCAACGTTGGATGCATGGGGATGGCACATGTCACAATACCCACACAGTCATGGACATCATGCCCAATACACAGTCTCAGCCCAAACACACAGCTTGCATCTTGCTACTCGACACATCGACACATAGCCACTATCCGGGAAAACCATGCCAGACATGCTGGATGCACCGTGGCAACACACCAGCATTGACTGAGAAGAGGCACCTTGGAGGCATAGGGACACCTTTATTAGTCATGTTTTCGGGATTGCAGAGGCAACTTGAAGTACACATGAACACATCATGTGGAGTAACATGTGGGTCCAACACTGGCACCCCCCTTCTGCAGCACAAATGCGTGATAGCCATGGAACTGGCACACAAGTGTCGGCTAACAGCTAAACACCCCCTGCTGCTCATGGAGAGACTGCCATACACCATTGATCCGCTGATGTAGAAGTCCCACACCATGTCAAGCCAATGCAAACCGTATGTGTCCGAGGGCAGTGTTACACACATTGATGCCATCATCACAATCCACTATCCCATCACTGATGACTGTCAACAAGTCTGACCATCTATTCAGGTGTACCCAGCTGCATGTTATGTGTACCATGGTGATGCTACATGTCTGCAGAGGAACCAAACATCGACAGGGGCAGTGTGCATACATCGTGAACAACAGCCACACCCAATACACCCCTGATGCATCCCTTACCCTATGGAGACTTCCAAACGTGTCCGTGCCTGTAACGCTGAGTCAGCCCACGATGACGTGTCCATGAGGAATAGCAGTGCCACAACAATGCAAGCAGCAGACGGCATGCGCAAGTACCTGGGGAAGAGAGACACACAAGAAATCAGCCACAAAAAGCACAGCCACTTGCATGTGCATTTACTCGACACATGTATGGATGACAACATGCTAGGTCACAATTATGACTGGGGAAATACAACCATCACTGCCACCATCACTCCAGTGACACACCCACACACACCTCTGACTCACGTGCCATACATGCAGGTGGAGACACACATCACAACACATGCCACACGGGGACCAATGCGTGCACACTCAGACACTGGTACTCACCACTAAGCAAAGAAGTCGCGTATGAGCCGAGTCCGGATGTCCTCTTGCGGCTCCACATCCTCCACATCACTAGCCCCATTGCCAAGCCCTTCGTCCTCCACGGGTGGATGGTCCTCGTCATGTTGATCCAGGATGAGTGGCACAGCTTTCTCAACTGCCATGTTGTGCAGCATGCAGCAGACCATGAAGATTTTGCAGACCTTCGCAGGGGCATATGGGAGGGCGCCGCCGGTCTTGTGGAGGCACCGAAATCGGCTCTTCAGCAGGCCAAACGTCCTCTCTATCACTCGCCTTGTCCGGCCATGGGCGGTGTTGTAGCGGAGCTGGGCCGGCGTGATGGGGTTGCGGAGAGGTGTGAGCAGCCATGGCATGTTGGGATAGCCAGCGTCCCCTACATGGGAAGCACATGGACATCGTTAGAAGTGGTGAAGCGGTCGTGCTGGTAGGCGATGCAAAATACAGGACAGACAGACTGTACCCACCAACAACACATGCTCGTTCGTTGCGCAGCTGCATCATCATTTCAGGCATCCTGCTACGCCTCATGATGTAGGCATCGTGTGCTGATCTTGGAAAACGAGCACAGACATGTGAAATCACCATGTTGGACAGACACACCACAAGGGCATTGATGGAGTGGTAGTGCTTCCGATTGCGGTACGCTACCTCCCGTGCGTGTGGTGGTACCAAAGCTACATGTGTCCCATCTATGGACCCAATGACATGGGGCATCCCTCCCAGGGCATAGAATCCACGCTTGACCCCAGTCATCTGTTCAGGGGTTAGGAACTTGATGAAGTCATCCAGGTGAATCAACATGGCCTCTAAGAAATCATGCAGCACACGGCAGAACATGCTCTGGGACATGCCACCAACATGAGCTATGGTATTTTGAAAGGTACCCGTGGCTAGAAAATGTAGGGCTGCCATTACCTTCAGCTTGGGTGTCAGTGCCGTAGGATACCTGTGCAGCGGTTGCAGGTGTGGTGCCAGTCTCGCCGTCAACTCCAGAATCAACTGTCGTGGGAAGCGGTAGCACCGGATCCGATCATTCTCCCGCATGGCAGCCAAGTCCGGCATTGCTCGGGGAAGAGGCGGCGCTCTGCAGTAATTTGGAAGTGACAAGTAAGAGTGAGTGCACCACAACAACAAATCATTTGTACTGAGCACATGTTATTCTGTCTATACACATATGCTACATACAGAGTGAGGTATGTGCCACATGCCCTGGACACGTATGCCTGCCAGGTGACACTCCTACCAAGACCCAGCTACACACGGAGATTGAGAACCTCCCCATGCCATGCCATGGGATTAGCTGTGTCCCAGTGCAAGTGAACAGCCAGACGCAAGACAGGAGTGACATACACCCACACATCAGCAGAAGTAGGAGGCCGATTGCAGAGACTGGTAGCGGAACACTAGAGCCACAGGTCACATGACATTACACTGGGACAGCCCACACACCTTGCCATTAAGGTGCACATGTCATGACTCACCACACATTCATTGAGAGGATGCAGACATGTCCTTGTCACGCTACTCCGTGTCCCATGCATACATGCGCACCTCACATCCGAAACCACATGTGGCATGGTGTGCGGAACAGTGTGCAATGTCAATCTACACACAGACACATGTTGTTTGCTGCAACAGCTGCAGCTTTTGAGGGTGCTCCAACATCAACCAAATGGGAAGCCCCCACACATACATGACATAGTCACATCGTGCACCGTGGGTAGTGACAAGTCAGGTGTGGTAACCCCTGTAACGGGCATCAGGGGACACTTCCGTGTGTTGGTGTCCGTGCCATGCCAGTGTCGGTCATCCCAAGTGTGCAGTACGACATGCATACATGTCCAAGGAGTCAAGGGCATGCCTGGCACACATTGCACCATCACACATTACATGTGTACACATCTCATCATACATCTGGTGCCTTCTCGACTCAGGAGTAATGTGCCACATCACAGCCTGTCACACCTGTGCCCCACACATGTAGTAATGCACAGACAATGCCTTGATGTCCATTCATGGACAAGTATGTCCATCCATGGACAAGTATGTCCGCCCATTCCTTCCTGTGTGCTGCCTGTCACCACTGTGATGTGTGAAAACCGCCGTACTGCTGCTAAGAGGCCCTGTGTACGTTCCCATATCACTATGAGAGTGCTGCCGTATGTGTACCCATCGTGATGGTGAGCGTACAGGCATGTGTACGGTCCGTACCACTACGAGTACGCATACGCAAGAACACCCATTGTGGTACGGGCCGTACACATGCCTGTGCTCTCCCTATCACTATGGGTGTCCTCGCGTATGCGTACACGTAGTTGTACGGGCCGTACACACGCCTGTACTCTCCCTATCACTATGGGTGTCCTCGCGTATGCATACACGTAGTGATAGTGAGCGTACAGGCGTGTGTACGGAACGTACAACTACGAGTACGCATACGGAAGAACACCCATTGTGGTACGGGCCGTACACACGCCTGTGCTCTCCCTATCACTATGGGTGTCCTCGCGTATGCGTACACGTAGTTGTACGGGCCGTACACACGCCTGTACGCTCACTATCACTATGGGTGTCCTCGCGTATGCGTACACGTAGTTGTACGGGCCGTACACACGCCTGTACTCTCCGTATCACTATGGGTGTCCTCGCGTATGCGTACACGTAGTTGTACGGGCCGTACACACGCCTGTACTCTCCCTATCACTATGGGTGTCCTCGCGTATGCATACACGTAGTGATAGTGAGCGTACAGGCGTGTGTACGGCCCATACCACTACGAGTACGCATACGCGAGGACACCCATAGTGATAGTGAGCGTACAGGCGTGTGTACGGCCCGTACCACTACGAGTACGCATACGCGAGGACACCCATAGTGATAGTGAGCGTACAGGCGTGTGTACGGCCCGTACCACTATGAGTACGCATACGCGAGGACACCCATAGTGATAGTGAGCATACAGGCGTGTGTACGGCCCGTACCACTACAAGTACGCATACGCGAGGACACCCATAGTGATAGTGAACATAGGCACGCGTGTACGGGCCGTTGCTATGCATTTGGGGTGCCCTAGGGCCCCGGAACGCACCGTACCTATGTGTGAAGCTCCAAATTACATAGGGGACACATGAGGGACAAGTATTAAGGCCTACATGCATGCTGGTTGTCATGGAGACCAAGTTCAAATTTTGATTTTGCTCAGGAAGGTGCACAGCAGAAGTCAGTTGGAATGAATGTACTTTTTTGCAATGTGTTTGTGGGGCTGACATCATGCAGGAGAAAAAAACTGATTGAGAACCCACAGACTGCTAGGTTTGAAGGGATTGGAGGAAACATAGGATGCATATGTGAGTGACCAATCACTCTGTACTCCTGTGCATGAGATGGGCCAGCAAGCCAGAAATAAGGCAGCCAGGTCCCATGAGGGAGCACTTGCCTGCACATCTCTGTATTCCACAACCCAGCTGCTGCTACTGATTCCCTGGAACCATGTCAAGGGCTGTGGAGAGGTTACAGCCATTCACCCTGGAGGAGAACATGGCTATGGTGGATGTGATCCTCCCACGGTACCCCATGCTGTATGGGCGACCAGGTTATCAGGTGAGTTCAGTGTCCACTGGCACAGACTGTGTCCCTTTTTTGTGACTGTGACTTCTGCCATTGTGTCCAGGTGTGACACACATGCTATGTACTGTAGGGGGGGTCCCAGGGGGGGAATGCCTGATGTCTCCCAGCAGTGCCCAGAGACAGGAGGGGTGGGTGCAGAGTCCTCCCAGCAGTGCCCTGAGACAGGAGGGGTGGTTGCAGAGTCCTCCCAGCAGTGCCCTGAGACAGGAGGGGTGGGTGCAGAGTCCCCCTAGCAGTGCCCAGAGACAGGAGGGGTGGGTGCAGAGTCCTCCCAGCAGTGCCCTGAGACAGGAGGGGTGGGTGCAGAGTCCTCCCAGCAGTGCCCTGAGACAGGAGGGGTGGGTGCAGAGTCCTCCCAGCAGTGCCCTGAGACAGGAGGGGTGGGTGCAGAGTCCTCCCAGCAGTGCCCAGAGACAGGAGGGGTGGGTGCAGAGTCCTCCCAGCAGTGCCCAGAGACAGGAGGGGTGGGTGCAGAGTCCTCCCAGCAGTGCCCTGAGACAGGAGGGGTGGGGGCCTATCACTCCCAGCAGTGCCCTGAGACAGAAGGGGTGGGGGCATATCACTCCCAGCAGTGCCCAGAGACAGGAGGGGTGGGTGCAGAGTCCTCCCAGCAGTGCCCAGAGACAGGAGGGGTGGGTGCAGAGTCCTCCCAGCAGTGCCCTGAGACAGGAGGGGTGGGTGCAGAGTCCTCCCAGCAGTGCCCAGAGACAGGAGGGGTGGGTGTGATGCACAGTGTGAGCCTGGAGCATTGCTTGTGTAGTTGCCCTCATTCCACCTGTGTCCTTTAAATGGCACGTACTGCTTTTGGCCTTCCCCCAGAGGATCATGTCCCTATGACAAAGGTGCAATGTGTTGGATGCATACTATGCCTTGTTGGAAACAGCTAATGTGTTATAATCTGTGTCCCTGTGACATGTGCCAGGTGTATTGAGGTAGTGTCACTTGTCCATCCTCACAGGTAGACGCCTCTGCCAAGGAGAAGATATGGCTGGACGCCGTCAGCGCCGTGAGGAGTGCGGATGGTCAGAAGCGGCGCCTGCCCCAGGTGAGGAAACGCTGGCAGGATATCCGGTGCTGGACGCGGAGAATCGCACGGGTCCTGCTGGGGGACTCACCTGAGAGCCATAAGAACCGCGGGCGCCGCCGTCTCTCCCACATCCAGAAACGTGTGCTGGCGGTGGTCTTTCCTGACTTGGACAGGCGCCTACAGGAGATGCAGCAGCCGGAAGGGGGTAGGTACATGCGTGTGTTTGTTGTGTTTTACCAGCATTTGTAAGTGCACTGTTCCATGGATACACTTCCAGGGTTTATAGTGCTGTGCAGATCCTGTTACCCACAGTGTTGCAGGCCTCTCCTGCCTCCCTTCCCCACCTTGTAATGTGTTGACTGGTCTATGTGTGGTCACTCCATCACAAAGTTATGTAGCCTGACACATTCTCCAAGTGTACAATGCCTGCAGCATCATGTGTGGGGGTGGTGTGTAACAGGTTTAGTGACCTTGCCTGTGCCCTGTCCAGTTCTGGACTTGTGGGTTCCATGTCAGTTGGCACTAATGCTGATTTCAGACATGGGAGTTAATCTCTTGAGTGCGAGGCCTTCCAGCAGGCATGTCCCATGTGGTGGCCTGTGACATGATGTGCATGAGTGTGCGTTACGCATAGTGCAGGGATGTTAGCGTGTGTTGCAGTCATTTCCATTCAGGAGCATGGAGTTGTGTGGCCACTACTGTTCCCAGGGGCATCTTTTCCTAGGTATCATGTGTGTAATCCGAGAATGTCGACAATCTCTGTGTCTACAGCATAGGTTGTGCTCTGTGCCATTGTCCCCTGGCACCATGTTTATTGACGTGAGATGTATTACAAGTGTCCACTGTCGAGCCTGACCTGATTTTCAAAGTACATACTCACGGTGGCCATTGCCTGTGTGTCTTGTAGCAATCATCTGATGATGCCCATTTGTACATGATTATTTGGACAGGCGCACCTTGGGTATTTGGTGTGCAATATAGAATTATTGCATCCCATGTGTATTTCACCCAGACTAAGAGATGTAAGTGCTTCCTGTGTCTCCACAGATTTGTCTCATGTAGGGGGTGGGTGGTGCGGCCATGGCCTACATGTCAAGACCTGTCATCTCCTTGCTCGGACTGGCCAGTGTGTGATGTTTGTCTGGACATACACTCAAGGTGCAGCGTGCCAGTCAGGGTGGGCATGTTATCAGTATTACCTATGCTGCATGTGCCTCTAGTTCCTGGCTATGGTCCCTGCTCATCCCAATTTCCTGCCACGCTGTGTGGTGCAGATGCAGTGCTGTATTGTCCCCAGGGCCTTGCTCCTCAGTCAGAATACCATGTCATCTCATTTGCTATTGTGTCATGCTCTCCATAGTTTTTCCATGGCATGGTGGGTCACACAACTGTGTCTTGCAGGGCCTACATATGTACCTTGTTTTGTAGTTGTGACTCATCATTTGTTTCAGGCTATGCACTGTAACCTAAGTAGATTTGACTCATGTGACATATGTATACAGGTGTATGATTAATTTCTGTCTCTTCACCCTGCCCACAGCATCGTCGGGGGACACGGAGGGAGACATGGACACAGACGGCGCGGAGGGACCGAGCACCAGTGCCAGCGGTGACATCGGGGCTGACACTTCGAGTGGGACTGAGGCGGAGGAGAGTGAACCCGGGGACCTGTCGACTGGTACAACAGAGTATGAAGCTGACGGGTCCGAGGATGATCTCTCCGAGTGGGCGGTGGCTGCACCACCATCTGACAGCAGCCCTACATCTGGCACCGCCCCCTCCATTGGCATCAGCCGCCTCCCACGTGCTCGTGTCCCTTCCCAACGTGCCCGGTCACCACATGTCTCCTTCCTGCCAGGCACCGCACCCCCTGCCCCTGTCTCCACTGCTGCCGCCAATGCTGAGTCTGTGGACATCCAGCGGCAGTTGCAGATTGGTCAGACTGCGATCCTTAATGTCCTCCATGCCCACAGCCAGGTCCTCAACAACATGGAGGCATACTTGGAGGGCATTCATTCATCGCAGGCTGACCAACGCAACTTGCTGAGGTCCATAGACTCCACACTGACTGCAGCAGTGGGTCTCCTGCAGCGCTATGTCCCACCCCCTACCCCTGCTCCTTCCACACTTCCCACTCCCATGCCTGTCCCACATACACCCAGACGTAAGCATGCACCCACCACAAAAGACACAGGCACCACACCAGCAGGGAAGGTCCGCCGCACACCTCCTGACACGCACACACAGGGTGAAGTAGGCACACCCACTGGGTCGGGGGGCAAACGTGTGACACGCAGCCAGAGTGGGAGTCCGCATTCCACCCAATCCACTCCCTCCAAATCCCCTCCCCTCAGCTCTCCTGGCCACATCTCCCCCAAAGACTCCTTCATGGCCGCTCTGTCCCTGAGCCCCACAGTGACACCACCCCGCAAGCGGTCAAGGAGGTCCACGGTCAGGGTGCTTGAGTCCCCCCCTGTCCACACCCTCCCCCAGTGGCGCTGCGACCCTTCCCTCTGACCCCCCCCTCCTTGGGGCCTGTGGTTCCTCCGGGTGCAGGGGAGTCCCTGGAGGACCTTGCAAAGGTGTGCAGCGAGATCCTGGCCTCCGCCTTTGGCCCTGCCCCACCCCCTGTGGTGGAGTCCTCCATCCCTGCACCCACGACGCCTACCCTTCACCCTCCTGTCCCTGCGGTGCCTGTTTCTTCCCCCCCACATGATGCCCTCACCCCTGTGGAAGACAACGGATTGTAACTGTGCAGGCAAGCTAGGGGACACGCATCCCACTGTGTCCCCCATCCAGCTGGGACTCCTGGACTGCCCTATGGGCTTTGTTAATATTGGACTTACTTCATACTAGTTTTTTGCTCATGCTGAATAAAGCTATTTATTTTTTGCCCTTGTAACACTCCTGCATTGCTGGCATTGCTGTTGGTGGGGCTGCTACATGGTTGTGGGTGTTGGTCATGTGTTGGGTGTGTGGGAAATGTAGTAGTGTGCTGCTCATAGGGGGGACCCTGGGATCTGTGTGCCATCACACGGTGTTAGCTACCTTTCTCCATTCATGTAAGCAGTTGCTGCATGTTGCAATTGTCCCAAGGTGTATTCCTTCCTCTGTGTACCCTGACTTCTTCCCTGCAGGGTGTCCCCTGACTTTAGCGCAGAGCTGTGTGTCCATTAGCTGGGTGTGTGACGTAGTCCTTCACCTTTGCACATGCATGCTGAGCCATTTTCCACCTGCATCATTCGTGGCATCCTTGGTAGTCATTGTACTTGTGTACATGTTTTCTTTTCTGCGCTATGCATGCGTATACTCCCAGCCTCGCACACATGTGGTACATGTACTGCAGGGTCTTTTTGCACCTGACTGACATTTGTGGGCATGGTATCTGTGGCTACTCCACCCTTTGCGTTCCATGGGCACTGCTGGGACTGATGGGCACCCACCCCTCCTGTCTCTGGGCACTGCTGGGAGGACTCTGCACACACCCCTTCTATCTCTGGGCACTGCTGGGAGGACTCTGCACACACCCCTCCTGTCTCTGGGCACTGCTGGGAGGACTCTGCACACACCCCTCCTGTCTCTGGGCACTGCTGGGAGTGATAGGCACACACCCCTCCTGTCTCAGGGCACTGCTGGGAGGACTCTGCACACACCCCTCCTATTTCACAATATGTACGCTCATGACATACACGGATGTGGGTACGCTCCATGCATTCGAGGTGGGAGTACGTGTCGTACTTACACTGTTGGGGTGGGGGTACGCTCCATACGTACGCGGGTGGGGGTAGGGGTCGTACTTACACTGTTGGGGTGGGGGTACGCTCCATACGTACGCGGGTGGGGGTAGGGGTCGTACTTACACTGTTGGGGTGGGGGTACGCTCCATACGTACGCGGGTGGGGGTACGGGTCGTACTTACACTGTTGGGGTGGGGGTACGCTCCATGCATTCGAGGTGGGGGTACGGGTCGTACTTACACTGTTGGGGTGGGGGTACGCTCCATGCATTCGAGGTGAGGGTACGGGTCGTACTTACACTGTTGGGGTGGGGGTACACTCCATGCATTCGAGGTGAGGGTACGGGTCGTACTTACACTGTTGGGGTGGGGGTACGCTCCATACGTACGCGGGTGGGGGTAGGGTCGTACTTACACTGTTGGGTTGGGGGTACGCTCCATGCATTCGAGGTGAGGGTAGGGGTCGTACTTACACTGTTGGGGTGGGGGTACGCTCCATCCGTACGCGGGTGGGGGTACGGGTCGTACTTACACTGTTGGGGTGGGGGTACGCTCCATGCATTCGAGGTGAGGGTACGGGTCGTACTTACACTGTTGGGGTGGGGGTACGCTCCATGCATTCGAGGTGAGGGTACGGGTCGTACTTATGCTGTTGGGGTGGGGGTATGCTCCATACGTACGCGGGTGGGGGTAGGGGTCGTACTTACACTGTTGGGGTGGGGGTACACTCCATGCATTCGAGGTGAGGGTAGGGGTCGTACTTACACTGTTGGGGTGAGGGTACGCTCAATCCATACGCGGGTGGGGGTACGGGTCGTACTTACACTGTTGGGGTGGGGGTACGCTCCATACATCCGCGGGTGAGGGTACGGGTCGTACTTACACTGTTGGGGTGGGGGTACGCTCCATGCATTCGAGGTGAGGGTACGGGTCGTACTTACACTGTTGGGGTGGGGGTACGCTCCATGCATACGGGGTGGGGGTACAGTCCGTACATATCCATCCCCACGCTATGTGATGCTTGTGCGGCCCGTACCCAGGCCTTTGCCACGTGGGTACGAGCCGTCCTGCCATTGTTGGGGTGACATGGGTGTGGGTGTGGTACGACTCGTACCCACGCTCTTCAGGCATGGGTACGGGACGTACCTGTCTGGTTGTGTTGCCGGTTCGCGTCGTGACAGACTTCCGTTGTGGCGGTCGCTGGCTTAGCTGGACACGCCCCCACCCCCTCGTAGTGACCAGGGCCTGGGAGTCAGGTATGTCCAGGGCATGTGTGCTGTGTGACTTTGGTGGGTGGTTTGTGGCCTGCCCTGGTCCTGCCACCCCCCCACCCCACTTTCCCCCCTCCCTTAGTTGTTCTGACCTTCTGCGGCGTCTGCGTCTGAACCTGTAGAGGAGGTCGACTGCTATGAGGGCCGGGATGACACGTAGGTTCGGGTCCATGTTTGTCCGTCGTGTACGGGTACTCCTTGTTCGCGTCGTCCTGTCTGTCCGTCGCATACTGGTCCTCCTTGTTCGCGTTGTCCTGTCTGTCCGTCACGTACTGGTACTCCTTGTTCGCGTTGTCCTGTCGCGTACTGGTCCTCCTTGTTCGCGTCGTCCTGTCTGTCCGTCGCGTGCTGGTAGTCCTTGTTCGCGTCGTCCTGATTTCCCGGCAGTTTTTGGCTGCCGGAAAATATTCACCGTGCGGGATGACGTCGGTGCGAATCGTAATTCCTGGTTCGTGAATGGCAGGCTGCGAGCGTCCCGACGTCAGGTCGGCGCTTTCCCGGATCGCATTTGTAGGTTTATTTTGTTCGGTCGGGCTTTTTTACGAATCGTACAGAAATGGTGTTCCCGTGCGAATCGCAATTCCATGTTTGTATATTGTTACGACCGGGTACGCGTCGGACGGAGAATATGCTCCGTCCGACGGTTCGTACCCGGTTTTTACAGGATCATGATCGGCGCCTTGGTCTCTGTGGCAGAATGACTGTTTGCAATTCATTTCACTGAGCTATGTCATACTCATCATTTTGTTTCCTTCCACAACAGATTGATTATGACCCTGTGCTGCTCATCGCCATGATGAATATTGTTCTTGTGTTGCCACACCTTTCCCCAAATCCCCTTTCCCATCCATTCATCAAACCCCTAACCCTCTTCCCCGAGCTGTGTGACTTTTTGGTTATGTGACTTCATTTACACCAAAGAGATCACACACTTTGGGGCTGATTTCGATGTCGGTCTGGAACTGGAAATGACCAACCTCCTGTCGCCGGTCCCAAACCAGCAAGTATGATGCAACCGAACAGTGCCCGGTCACACTCCTATTCTTTACAATGGGAGCATGTGTTCCGACTGGAATGCATGCTCTCATTGTAAAGAGCTGAGGTGCAGTTCATCCCTGCACCCGGTGGCAGGCACTTTTAGGTGCCTGCCACCAGGTTCAGGAATCAACGGGGGAGGGAACCTAAGCTGCCATCCGGAGATCTTGCACCCATGGGGGCCCTGCTGGGGGCCCTCAAAGTTGACTTCCCCCAGCCTTTTGGTGTCGGAAATTCCGGCACAGAAAGGTTGTCGGAATCCAACATTGTAATTCCACCCTTGGGATTACAGGAGACTTTCCGAATGGTTGACGGGCTCTCCAAGCCCGTCGTGAGCCATTCGGAAGTCCTGTTTGGATTAATTTCCAACCAACTCCATTAAAGTGGGCAGATCAGAAAGGAATCCAAACAGCAGATTCCGATGCCATAGGAAAGGCTCCGCCCAAGAGTTGTAGCTGTTTCTTACAGCATCATAATTGGCCACTTTGTGGGGTGGATGTGGTTAAATGGGACAACAACTCACTGCAGGATATTCTATTACCTGGGTAATGGCCAGAGCAGCCAAACTTACCCAACCACCCATAAGTAGAATGGCATTCCTCAACATCAATATCATCATTCAGGCCTTTGTTATACGTAAATAAAACACTTACCCTTGTCGACTGCAGAATACACTCTTGGAGCACATTTTGCCTAGCTTGAGGGTTTCATCCCCTGCTCACCATTGCTCAGAATATTTTACTTTTGCAAATTTTTGTTATAAATTGTGGTATTTGTTGTTGTGCCATGGTGGTAGTAGGTGTCCTCAGTCTTTCTAAATCTATAATATAAATATATGTGTAGAATCTACTAACTCTTGGTTTTTCTTTCAATGTATTTGCCCATGATCCTTTTGATTAATCCTGCAGTTGGAAATTGTCTACCAAAAAAAAAGGCGCCTTGGCAAACTCTCCAGTAAGGAGTTAAGAGATTGACAGAAGGAACAGCAATCAGCCAGCACTTCAACTGTTCAGGTTAGAGAACTATAGGGTGAAGTGAACTACTTTACTTATTATGTAACTAACTTGTACTTCAGATGAGATAACTTAATTGTTTATCTATGTTTTTGTCTGCAATTTAGGGAATGTCAGCATACCCTCCTAACAGGCATACACCTTAAGAAATAGATTAAAGAGGAATTAATAAAGTTAGCATCTATCTTGTTGTGTCAATTTAATGTTCCAGTTTTGGGTCTGTTTTATATAGTCACAATAAATTCATCGTATTTAGGATATCATGTTTCCTTTTTACTTGTAGTATGGTGTGAGGAAAAGAGTATTGTTTACTCTTCTGGAGTTTCAACTAAACGGTTTGGATTTTCAGAGACATTTGTTCTCATCTTTGGAGTTTTTGTACAAAATTTAATGCAAATTAGTCTTCATTAAATAGAACACCTAATTCTTCCATAGATGGGATACATTGGTTTGTTGGTTTACTGGTTAAGCTAAAACTACAATCCCTGGCAGGGTGAACCACAAAAAGTCAGTAAATTAAATTGTGCTTAATCCTGGGTAGCATGGCACAAAAAGCAGTTAGGCTTAACTTGGAGGATGCAAAGTGTAAAGTATTTACATAGCACACAAACAATAATAAAATCAAAACACAACACAAGAAAATTTCCAAACCAATTTAGAAAAATAGAGTAAAGTGTAGGAAATGATTTAACCCCAAAACATAAAATGCCAACAAAGCGCCATCCGCAGACATCTAGTCATGTGAGACTGGGTCAAATATCGAAAAATATGTCTGACCACGATGGAACTAGGCTTGGCTACAAGAAGTGGATTGGGCCCGGTCACTGTTTACCATCAGCTTTAGACTTAGAAGAATTTTCATGAAAAATGTTCTGAGAAGGTAAAGTTCAGCAGCTCAAGACTGCAAATGGTGTATGAGGAGGGAACGTCGTAATCCTGGAGCCTTGAGTCGAAGCTGCAGTGAAGATTTCTATGTTCGCACTTAGGGCCTTATTACGATGTCTGTCGGAAACTAAACCTTGTCGGATTAGGTTCCACCCGACTCGCGGTCGACGGGTCCGCCTGATCGATTATGATGCTTCTGAACACTGTTCAGAAGGACTCTCCTTGACTTTAATGGTAGTCTGTGTTCCGACCGACAACACAGGCTCCTATGGGGAAAATGGGTGTCTGCGAAAAATTTTGCACCCTGTAGTGGGCCCCCATATTTTTACAGGGTGGTCCCTTGGGTACCCCCTTGACCCCAAACCGGAAGACTCAGGATGAAGGCGGCTCTGCTAGGGTCCCCCAAAGTCAGTTTCCAACAGACTTTTTATGTCGGACAGACAAATTCAGAAAGGCTGTTAGAATCCGACATCGTAATCGGTCGGTTGGAAGCACTGTCCATTGAGCTGTACGACTCGAATTCGACTGACTCGGATTCTCCAAATGCTGATCGGAACCGATTCGGAATGATCGAACGGTTCCCTTTCCGACTGTGAGCATCGTAATCGGATGGTCGGAAATGTTTCCGACTGAGGGGTCGATTACGATGTCGTCTGGATAGGCTCCAAACTGCATTCGATTTGTCTGAATCCAATTCGGAACCCGCCTTATTGACCGACTCAGACACTTTTCCCAGCGACTGATTGCGATGTCTGGAAAGCGTTCAAACTGTCCGACTCTTTTCCGAAAGGCATTGGGAATAACTGAGTCTGTTGGAACTGAAATGCAGCATTCTATAGACTGCGTTTTCAGGCAAGCGATTAGGATGTCAGATTCGGACAGCTTTTCCTAATGGGTTGAGCTGACATGGATCAGCTGTTGGAATCTGACTTTGGGGGCCTGTAGCAGGCCCCCCTTCACCCGGGGCCCTCTGAATCGGCCCCTGTGGTGATACCCATGGGTCCCCCTTCCCATGCATGCACAGTGTGGCAGGTAGCATGGGGTGTTCACCACACGGTGCAAGGTTTTCCCTAACCACCCCTTTTGTCACTGGGAGCCCGTGTTCTCTTTCGGAATACAGGCTTCCATTAATCATCAATGCGAGTCCTATTGAACGATGTTCGGAAGCATCGTAATCTTTCGGTCGGACTCGCAGAACCTGATTCAGTAAAAAACGATTCTGACGCCGATTCGGTCAGGTGAGTTTCCAGACGGCATCATAATCGCCCCCGAGTTGGGAGGATATGTTCTGACACAGTCTCAGAGAATCTGACTGTCGGTCAGAGGCTTTCCGACCGACATTATAATCAGGCTCTTAGTCTCTTTTTTGGGAGTTGAAAATCTCCAGCAATGAAGCAGGAGGCTGTAGCTGAAGACAGTTCCAAGGGGGTTAGTTATCCTTTTGGCAAAGGACTTGGGCGGTATGGACGAGCAGGTTGGTCCCGTTCTTTCCTCTGTTCTCAGGGCACTCTTTAGCTAAACATTTGCTAAGACACAAGTTTTTGAAGTTTGGCTATCTGGGCACCTCTAGCATGACAACAAAGGGTGCAGGGCTGCTAGGACATCACTTGGGGGTTCATGAGTCACTTAGGCTTGGTCCAGGTGTGTGTTTAAGGTGGGGGAGCCTTTTATGTCCCTGTGGCTCTGAACAACAGATCAGTAAACTAGCTCTTGGAATCACTCTGGTAGTCCTGGGTTCAGATGAAGATGTAGGACTCAAACCGCAGGGCTGTCCTCTGAGGGTTCCAAGCAGGCTCCAGGCAGCAAAGCAGTCCTTACAGGTACAGCAAAGCTATACGACTTTGAAATGGACTTAAAAGTAAATTAAATATGCCAATCACGGGTCAGTCAATTTTACCATTTTTAAAATAGAGAGCACAAGCACTTTAGCACTGGTTAGCAGTGGTAAAGTGTACAGAGACCAAAGGTCAACTAAAACAAATTCAGCAAAAATTTAAGGAATGAAGATAAAAAGGTTTGGCTGTGACCTGTCAGAGAGTGCCAAGTCAAACACCTGGACACAGAATTACTATGGACTTGAGTTGCTCTTGCATTATGCATGTCGATGCAAGTATGCACAGGCCCTTAACTGGGAATCACAAAGCCACACAAGGGCTGATTTGCGTCGCCTTGATTGGCTTGGTAATAAAAAAGTAATACAATGCAATACTTATGCTGCATTTCCTTGGGGTATGTGCTCCATGAGTGGAGAATGGGCATTCCTATACATTCACCCATGGATTTTGATGCAATCCAAGATTTACTAAGATCAGTAAACCAGGGTTTGTGCCACATTGCTGTTCCTCCCTGACCCATGTGTAACAAGTAGAAATATTTTATTTCTCCTCACTTCTTCCTCTTTCTATGTGTGCTGCATTTTCCAGGATGCATAGAAAGGGGAAAATGCCACAAATAACGTTATGTCCAGGAAGGTATAACTTCCTGCGCAATACAATCCTTACTGTAATGCAGGAACACTTACAGCACTAGGAGACGGCAGAAATGCACCACATCCTCGTAAATATGACGTATTTCTGATGACTCCCTTTCATGCAATGCAGTGTCACAAGCTGCCTTGCTTCACTGTATTGTGTTTGTGTGAAACCTTGTTGCTTAAATCATTTTTATGACCAATGGTTACCACAAAATACCCAAAGCAAAGCTTAGATTCTTTTAACTAGTTCCAGCTAGGAGGGGGAGGGATCTGTGATGAATTGTGTTCAGTCTCGCTTTAGCTCCCTAGATTTTTTGCTCTTGTTCTTGCTCTTGTTCTTACTAACTGAGTCCTACTCATTGTAAGATCTGCAAAAAGGGACATGAGTGCTAAACTAACAGTGCCTGTAGTTCAATGTGGAGCTGCAAAGCTGGGGTAAGAAGGTCAGAGCTGGTCACAAGTGATCACATGTACAGACATGAGTGCTCGCTACGTGAGTGGATTAGAGTCTAACTCAGCAAGGTATCTGTGCACACGTAGTCTGTCGCAGATGGGACCTTTAATAAGGGACACCTGCATTCTAGAACTCTCCATTTCCACTTTTGAACCCAATGCACAAGAGAAAAATGCTGAGAAGCACTAGAACATGTAGAAGACAAGGACGGGCAGAGCCCTCATGGAGGTACCCATGTCTCAAGTGCAGGTACTTTCTGGACTTGGAATGATTTCAGCTCTGTTAGAGCTTTTCCTACAAAACGCCAGTGGCCAATACCTTTGGAGGGACAGGAGATGGTGAACTTGCTTTAGGCCTAGAAGGAGAGAGTTTTCCTGTAACAGCTGTGCACTGGTCCTGTGGTGCTTGCGTCTGGAGAGCTACTCCCTCACTCCTGTAAGACCCAGAGGTGTCCTGTAAGCAAGTCAGGAGTCTGTGGGGCCACGGGAGTACAAGCAGGGAATGTAACCAAGAAAACAACAACACAAGAGAATGAAAGGTTTTTAAAGAGCCTAACTCAGTGCAGCCCCCCGTTCTTATTTCAATCTAATAACTACAAAAATATTGGTAGTTAAAACATTGGCAGGAGTATCACGTTGGACTTGTGGTATCTCTGTTCATGTATGTTTTATAATTATTATCTTGGGTAATTGCGCATTGGTTAATGATCCCGCTTGTTATATATAGGGATGGGCATTAACTGCGGAATTTGCTGTAGCGTAATTACGTGAAATTACAGCAAAATTATGCACAATTACGTGAAGAGTGTGACACATTATTTAGCAGTATTTTGTTAGTGCAAAATGCACCCTTGTATACAAAATGGATCTGAGGATGCATTTTGCTCTAGGAAAATTGAGCTAAATGCAACAGGATGTGAACAGGAGCAGCCAGCAGCCACTCATATTTGCTACATTCATTGCTTTTGTGGTCATGGGGTAGGATGTTTGTGCAAAACTACTCATAATTACACAAAGAGTTGTAATCACATAATGTTCAGTAACTTCTCATCAAAAGAGTAATACAAAATTACTGAAATTACTCCAATTACTCTGACATAGTATCATTTTGCCCAGGCCTAGTTCTATATTGGAGGTTGATAACAAAACTGATATTCTCTAAACATGATGCAATCCCTCACTTACTCTAGGTGACTTGCTTTAACATCAATGTTACTACTTCCTTTAGCATCATCCTAGTGCTGGATGGGCTAATATTTGAGCCTTTGGAATCTTTATAGTCTATTTAATTAATAAGACTAAGGTGGAATTAATGAAGGCTATTCATTCCCACGCTATTCACTTACAACTGCATTGGGATAGGCCAAATCATTATAATTTTTATAAAATAATATTACAAGATCATAATCTATGCAAGATTGAAAACAAAAAGAAGTGAGAGCAGCTCTCTATTATTATATGTGCCTAATAGTCGAGCTAATGTCAACATATGCCTGCCCTTTGATGGTGATACAAAGCATTCTGGGACTTTCTTCACGACTCTTACACCCTACCTTGATAATAGTTAACATTGGTTTCCTTGCCTACTGAAAAAGGATATGAACACTTTAGCTGCTCAATATATGAATCCCATTTTTCTGAGGAAATAAATACATAAACATGGCAAACATCAAGTTATTGAAGTAAAAATAGCACACAAATGTATTTTAATAATCTTCCTATTTAGTTTCAAACAGTGCAGAAATACAGAGATTACAATCATCACATAATTAGCAGTGGCATTGGAGTAAGCACTGCAGTCTGTATTCACTGTTAATAGAAAGGAAAGGAAGATGGGAAAAGAAGGAACTTAAGAAAGCAGTCACTCGGTGGTGCATGTTAAAATATGCGCAGTTGAGGAGGGATATCTCATAGTCCTGTATCATAGGGTAATAGCCAGGCATTAGCTACGGATGCTGTGGGCACAGCATCTGCAATTGAAGGTGGTTGTTCTGCTGTGACCACTCAATCATATAAGTATATTTCAAGGAGGCCCCCGAATATCCTTGGGTCGGGAGTGCAAGGGCATTAGCTCCCAAAAGGCAGCAAGGTTTTCCTGGCAGTGTTAAACTAAAAATGTTCACATTTGTGTATTGCCCTGAGTAAGTTAGCATTCGCTGCGCATTTTTTGAAAGGCGCCATTTTAGGCTGTTCGAAACCTATCTAGTTTAATTCTGAGAAATGCTTCAATCTGAGTTTCGTCTTTGCCATGTAGATCTGTTCCTGTAATGAGTGCACTGTTCCTATTAGCGCATACCTTTCTTACTAGATAGAGGCCCTCTCCCACTTGTCTGGTGATGGGCCCACCTGGAACAACATCGGACTTTGCAACTGTGTATAAGATATGAGCTCTGAGACAGTTTATTCTTTGTATTCAATTGGTTAGCTGCACCGGCCTGGAAAATTTCACTATGAGTGGGTTTTAGCTCAGTTACGAAATGTACATAATGTATCTTTTATGCTTGTCGATGTCAGTCCCTCTGCAGCACTCTTAGCGACTGGGCAGACTGGGCTCCCCTCTGAGTGTATATGAATAAACAGTTATTGGTTTGTATTCTCTACTCTCTGACCGACTCTTCATTTGGTATGGAAGGCTAGGAGGTGGTCATTAGTGACCCGGGTGACCCTAATCGGGCCACTTCCTTCAGTTGATGCCCAAACAGGGACTCCTTCGGGTGATTGATCCATTCCCCTTTCTGCAGATGGAGGGAGGCCAAGGATATCGTCGGGTCGGACTGACGGCTCAGGGATCCCTGCACAAAGAGTAATATTTTCTTGCAGCTGCCCCTTCTGTCCTGCCGAACGGTGCCTTGCCCAGCGGTCCCCTCGATTGGAATCCTGAAAGGTGAAAACCCTTAGATCTGACCGTTTGGTCTGAAGAGTCGGCAGTGGAGAATTGGTCTGTTTGTGCCATTGATATCAGGTAAGTTTGTTTTGGTTCTTTGTGGATATGGTACCATTGTAGTTTGAGTTTGGTACGGTCTGAGGACCATTTTTGATAAAGGTATTTGCAATTACTTTGCTAGGTAAAAATAACACACTTCTTTTCTTCTTAAAATGCCTAGTCTTAGTAAAATCTTGTATTTGTGTGGTTATTGTTGTTCTGCATATGGTCGTTTGGAAGAAGCTCAGCTGAAGCCTCCTGAAGGCAGCCTTAATTTTGATATGTATGTGAAGCATGGTCTTGGCCCTATTATGTTTAGTACATTATGGCACAAATATTCGAGGGACAATGGCGAGTTGTAGTGGCCACTGACAGACACTTTTGATGAGCAAAAAATAGTTAATAGTTAAGAAAAGGAGTAGACAGTCTATCTTTGACTCCCTCGGAACCTGGCAGAAGGACACTGAACAGAGACCGTTGAAAAATGCAAAGAGATGCACAGAAGGGAAATATACAAACATTAACACAAAAAGCTGTGGCATATGATAGTGAGGAGCAGGAGTCTGGAATTGAATGTGAAGATAGGAGATTTCAATAGCATATAGATAAGTCTTATTTAGCTAAAGAGGAAGATGATACTTTTGTAGAGGAGTTGTTATATACTTGACCCCCTCCTCCTTACGCACCACAGAGGATATATACCATCGTTCCCTTGCAGGCCCAGCAGCCTGTTTTGTCTGTTCCAACTGTTCCTGTATCTACGGCTTTGGCTACGGCACTTCCGGCTCCTTCTTCATCTTCACTATCTTTGGCAACTGTGACTCTCAGTTTACTTGCTGTTTCAACTCTTGTATCTTCTGTTCTTTCTCCTCCAATGCAAGCGCCAGCAACGATTGTACCTGACATCTACTGTTGTTTCTCCTTCCATGGTTTTTCATCCGCCGTTTTTTTTGAATGTCGAGATGCTGGTTTGTGGATTTGAGGTTTTGAGGATAGAGATTGGACAAAATGTAAGGAGCGAATAGGCCCGTTAGTGCAATCTAGGGTAGGGGATGAAGTGAAACAAGTAATAGCTGACCAGGCTGCGTGCTGGGCTCGTAATGCGATTTTGAGTGTGGCGGATGCGTGGGAAGTTATGTGAGATTTCGAACCCTTCATACAGCAACATGCCCTTAAGCACAGGTCCACCACGTTGATTAGTCTTTGGAAGAAACACATTGGGACAGAAGCGCCTCAAATTTGATTTCATATTAAAAATCGCGTATATGTGGCTGACTTGGAGCCAGGCCAGGTGTTGGGAATGTTACAACTTTGATTGCTTACAGGGGTAGATTACATGAGAGGAGCCCTACTCAGGTAACTCAGTTTCTGATGCAAGAGGTCCATCCTATATATCACCTAGAAATACCTGAGTTGACAGATCAGCACGGAACGGTTACCAGACTGGCCATCGCTGCTCGTTTTGAGGAACAATGGGTTAATACTCTGTGGAAAAGGAGTGAGGTTTTAGCCCTTAAGGCCCATTTGCCTGATCCTAGGAAGAATGCTACAGCTTATTATAAAGAATTGACAGAGGTCGCCTCTTCTACTGTGATGACTCTTGCTGATATCGGAATGTTTTTTGCTCTCCTTATTTCGGTTGATGTTTGAAGACAAGTTCCTACTCCAGACCATGTAGCGGAGTTGGGTGGTACATGGGATGTGATTAAGGGGTGGGATCAGGAGAGGAAGACAGATGATAAACCCAAGCTGAGATACTTGCTTTTCCAGGCCGCATTATTACATATATGCATTCCCTTATTTCACCTAAGGTGGTAAGCTGAGACAAATTGACATTTTGTCGACAGAAGAAGGATGAAAGTGTGTCTGATTTCTTTACTCGCTTTGAAGGTACGTTTTGGGATTATTGTGGGCAGAATATGTCTATCGAGGGAGGAGTTTGATTGTTTGTTGACAGATTTGTTTCTAATCTTCTTCTAGAAATTACGACTCATTTACAGACGTCTTCCCCCTCTGTTATTTTGAACATGGCCCGGTATTATGAACTTTGAGGTCAGGAGGAAAAGGATAGAACAGATAAGAAACTTAAGGATTTAAAGATGAAGGTGTTGATGCAGCAAGCATTTACTGGCAATAGTAGGGGATGAGGTGGTCCTCGTAGACAGCTTCTGTGTACCAGCAGACAACCCGCCACGACACCCTTAGGACAAAATCAGTGGGTGTACTGTAAGGAGGAAGGTCATTGGCATAGCCAGTGCCCTATACTTTTACAGAAAGTTACAGCTCCTAGGGGGTGAGGTTCTGATGGGAGAGATCGTAGGGCTGACAGAGCTTAGAATGCTACGGTTTCACAATGTTGCACTGATAACAAATATTTTGATGATCCTCGTGATGGCCAGTATTATCATTATGAATACGATATGGATGAGGTGACAGGGATGTCTTATAGCTAGGACAGCAGGGACAGGGAGAGGGACCAGTTCAGATACCTGTAGATCAGCATTGTCCTTATGTCACAGCAGATTTGCAAGGCTCGACTAAGGAATTTTTGGTGGACACAAGTTCGATAAAGAGTTCTGTTTCTTGACATATGGTCCCTGGGGAAGCCTGTCTGGCCACAATAATGTTTTGGTAGGTTTTTCAGGTGTACCAGTTGTAAGCTCCATTTCACACCCCTTGATTTGACTGTTGGTCCTTTCACTGTGGAATCTCCGTTTTTGTTGACATTGAACTGTAGTGAGAATTTGATGGGTTTGGATTTGCTGAAAAAGTTGCATGCTACTTTCTATTGCTCTCCTGCAGGTATTGTTATCACAATGGGTCTGGATGTGAGTACTAAACAGTGTTTGTCTCAGGATGCACCCCTCCCAGCTGAATTTGCTGATGTCCCACCCCCTCTATGGGTTACAGGTGACACGGGTGTGGGACTGTTGCATATACCACCAGTTTCTGTACAAGTTATGGAGAATGTTGTGTTGCCTTGTATTCCTCAGTATAAGATACTACAAGCAGGAGAACAGGCTCTTCTTCAGATTATTCAGGACTTGATACAAAATGGAGTATTCTTCGGATCCTTAAGCGGGCACCTTCAGGCTCCTCTGAGGGTGCTGATGATGTTTATTGTTTTGTGATTGATCAGCGCGAGGTTAATAAAATAGTAGTTACACAGTTCCCAGTGGCTCCTGATATTACTACACTTTTGACGAATATTCCTTCTACTGCTAAAATATTTTCTGTTATTGATTTGAATTTTTTTTTCTTTAGTATTCCTATTCATCCAGACAGTAGATATTTGGTTGGGTTTACACTGGCTGGTAGGAGCTTTAGATTCTGTTGCGCTCCTCAGGGCTATACGAGAGTCCTAGTATTTATGGTCAAGCATTAAAAGGTTAGCTGGATGCCCTGTTGCTTCCTCCAGGTAATATGTTAGTGCAGTATGTTGACAACCTCCTTATTGCTTCTGATATGGAACAGGGTTGTAAAGATAGTACAGTCAAATTGTTGCTGCACTTGCCCTTCATAGACATAAGGTTTCCCTTTCTAAATTTCAATATTGTCAACAGGAGGTCCCCTACTTACATCACCCACTGGCAAAGGAGGGTGGGAGGTTGAGCGTTTCAGTACGATTGTTAAAATGCCCATTCCACAAACTCAGAAAGATGTGCGCGCTTTTATAGGTATCACTTCCTACTGTTGGCAGTCAATACCTAATTACTCATTACTAACCAAACCTTTGCTTACATTAACAACAAAAGAAGTGCATGAGCCGTTGCCTTGGACACCAGAATGCCAGCAGTCTTTTGAGCAATTAAAAACTGTGCTTTGTTCTGCTCCAGTGCTTGGTACTCCTAACTATGGCAAGCTGTTGTGCTCTATGTTCAGGAGATAGCTGGCTGCGCGCTTTCCGTCCTAACACAAACATTTTGGTATAAGCAATGGCAATGGGTTTATTTCTCAGCTGTGCTTGATACCATTGCAAGGGCCCTCAAGAGTTCTCTGAGAGTGGTTGCAACTGTTGCCACTTCAATCAGGTAATTGGCTGGTCTTGTGCTTGATACCAACGTCACAGTTATGGTACCCCATGCTGTGGATACACTTTTGAATAAGACAAAGACACAGCTTCTCACCAGTGCACTTCTCACTGGCTATGAATTGACCCTCTTTGCTAAGCATGTTACAATTAAAAGATGTACCACTCTGAATCCAGCCACGTTACTACCCCTCTCCTCTGAGAACGATGCAGTCGACAAACATGACTGTATTTATCAATTGGGAGAAGAGACAAAGGGACGGGTAGACCTGACTGATGTTCCCTTATCTGACCCCCAAGGAGAACTACACGTTGATGGCTCTTGTTTTATATTACCAGATGGTACCACGACGGCAGCTTATGCTGTCACTACGTTACGCACAATGGTAGAGATATCACGGGTCCCCTATCAGTCAACTCTAGCTGCTGAGCTTGCCGCTCTTATTCGAGCTTGCGAATTGAGCGAGGGACTGGTTGTCAATATTTATACTGACAGCCAGTATGCTTTTGGGGTTGCGCATAATTTTGGCCGTCAGTGGGCAGAGAGGGGGTTCCTTGCTTCCCATGGTACCAAGATTCTGCATGGGCACCTCGTATTGAGGCTTTTGTCTGCTTCAGTGCTCCCTAAGAAATTGGCCATTATTAAATGTGTGTGCCCACAGGAAGGTTGCTGATGATGTGGGTAGGGGAAATGCTTTTGCAGATCAGACAGCTAAGGAAACGGCCCAAACAAAGATGAAGCGTATGTTTGTTGCAGGTCCAGCTAGGTGGGTTCCTGAAGTTGTCATGTTCGAGAATACCCTTGAAAGTGTAAAGGAGATACAAAGTGAAGCAACAATGGATGAATTAGCAAAATGGCAGGAGAGTACAGCTGAATGAGGAAGGATGTTGGATTGATAAATCAGGGAAACAGAGATGGATGTTGCCAGATGCATAGGTTCTTCCTGTGGTTACTATGGCACATGGTCCAGCTCATATTAGCACCATGGGCATTTGTAAGCTGTTAGCCCCTGTATGGCAGAATGAAAATATCTCTACGACATCTATGCATTAAGTGGTATATTGCATGGTCTGCATGATGCATAATCCACAGAAGGGTACCCCGACACCACTGGGTAATTTTGCACCACCCACTTTTCCTTTTGAGGTCCTTCAGATGGATTATATTGGTGGTTGTATGTGCATTCAGTAAATGGGTTGAGGCTCACCCTACTAAAGATAATACAGCCATTACGGCTGCAAAGGTACTCCTGAAGCAGTTCTTTCCTCGCTTCGGATTGCACCGAGTTATCTGGAGTGACAATGGAAGTCATTTAAAAGAAAAAGTGATTCAATTGATTGGTGAGGGTCTCCACATAGAGCAGAAATTCCATGCTGCTAACCATCCACAGTCAGGGGTTTGGTTTAGAAATACAATGGTACTCTCAAATTAAAGTTGGCAAAGGTACAGGAAACCACAAGGTCACAATTGCCAGATGCTTTACCGTTAGCTCTTTTGTCAACAAGAAAGATAGCACATTCTAGGATAGGATTGTCTCCCTATGAGGTCGTGTTTGGGTGCCCAGCAAACGTCTGGGACATCCCCATAGATTCTCTGATATTGAGTACCCTATATTGCTCGATTACCTAGGCCAGTTAACCGAATGTTTGCAATCTATTTACCAACAGGTGCTTGAGTCCCTACCTTCCATACCAGAGGAACCTGGATACTTTATCCAGCCCAGAGATTACGTTCTGGTGCGCCATTTCCAGAGGAAGAAAAGTTTGAAGCTGCACTGGAAGGGCCCAGAACAGGTCCTGTTGGTGACGCGAACTGCTGTGAAGGTTGCTGGCCATAAGAATTGGGTCCACACGACCCACTGTCAGACGGTTCCATTAACCTGACCCTATGACCAGTGGGTCAAGGATGGATTTGGGGATTTGGAGTACGAGCAGGTGCCTTGGTTTTTCCCATCCTGTGATGCCCAGCTGACATGGACGCAAACGGATAAAGAGAATGAAGAAGTGTTGAACGAGGCTGTTCCCTCACAAATACGAGCTATCCAGAAGCCTCTGTTAACTGACCAGACTGTGCCTGGGCTACCAGGTATAATTTGCGCACTAGGCTGAGGGAAATGGCGTCTAAGGAGAAAAGAGATTGGGAATGGACTGTGCACGACAGACTGTACTGAGTCATAGTACCAACAGAATTAGTTGAGATTAGTGAAGGATTTCTGCTTGTTTTATTTTAGTAGTTTGAACATTAGATAGGAAAGACTGAAGTATACCCTGAAGGTATACCATTGTGATCGATGTGGAATATGAGCTTAGGACAGAGCAAGCTCCACCGCGGGTGCTCATGAGTGCTCAAGAGTGCTCAAGAGTGCCAACGTATGGATAAAAATTAGGAGCTTGTACTAGCGAGGCTCTGACAGACACTGGGAACTTGTATATTTCCTTTGCATTTTTACCCCCTTTTTTTATCATTCGTTATGCATCCTTTTGGTAGACCGGTTGCAAAGGAAGAGCAGCTAATAATTATTTGATGGCTCATACGGGGATCGAACCCTCGTTCTTGGTGTTATAAGCATCATGCTCTAACCAACTAAGAGCAGCTCATGTTTCTTGTTGCTCAGCATAATATACCGTGGACCCGCAAACAGAAAGTAATATGTGTCGTTCTTGTGGTTTTGTTGTTAATGATATTATGTGGGTTGTCATGGGTTTTGGAGAATGATCAGGATGTGCCTTTATATACAAAGGTTGAGGTTAGAAAGAAAAGAACAGCCCCAGGAAATATATTTCTAGATACAGACAAGATATTTTTTGGAGAAGGGACAGCTTGTTACCCCACTGAATCTGTCACTAGTTTATGGACTGCATATCCATTGTCATTTGTCAATTATACATATACTCGTCCATCACAATTCACAGAAGTGAAGGGAGTCTTTGGTATTGGCTATCTAGGACCTTGTTTATATTATAGAAAGCCACTGGGAATGGGTAGTCCAGGTTGTTATATTAACACATACTGCAACAACTTTTATATGGAAGAACATAATTTCACACTGGTGGGTTGGCATTGCAAGGAACTGACAGTCACCCGCTTCTTTATATATCAATTGTTCTGGAATAGTGTTGTACAAAAATACGATCCCTTTAGTGAATGACAAAGACCCAAGTACTTTCTGAATGAACACTAGATATGCTGCAGTAGAATATGAAGGGCTGATTTATGCACACCCGGGCTTTTACTTTTTGTCTAACGGTACCTATTCTAATGTCCATAATGGCACAGACGATGTGACTCTTGGGATGGTGTTGCCTTTGGGCGTGCCCTCTAAGCATAATGTCCGCTGGGTTAAAAGGATTTTGACCACAGAATTTTGCTAGGGAGTGACCGATGTAGAGGTCAATAATTATAGTAATGGAATTACTTTTGGATACATCCTTTCTTCTATTTTCACTTTGGGTGGTACTTCTATGGCCAGGGGTGAAAAAGCAAGAGAATATTTCGGGGCCAAATTTTATCTAATACTCCCATGGCAGCTTTGCGTGAAATCACCACTGAGTTGGAAAGTATGGGAATATATTCTGAGCAAACCAGATATGCGGTGGATTTCATCTTAGCTAAGAGTGGTGGTGTATGTGCAGTAGTAGGAGACCAGTGTGTGGTCGGGATCAAGAACATGTAAAAGAATATTACCAAACATATTCTGGACATCCTCTAGAATGTCAAGGGAATGGAAAGTGGAAATTGGAGTTGGTCTCTCTTTTGTGGCTGGGGGTGGATTCTCGAAAAGGTCATCTACTTGATAGTGATATTGGTGCTTCCCTGTGCTCTTACTCAGTGCCTCCCCTTTTGTTCCTCCGATTGCACCACTGTTCTCACCCCCAAAAGGAAAATATTGATTCATGATAATAATGCTGCAATTATGGTGCAGAAAAAAATAGACGACCTTATGCAGGTCGATGAGGGGATTTTCGAGACTTCTTCCCTCCTCACAGTTTCTTTCCCGATGCTCAAAACAGGCAATGCTCATAAGGATTCACTGTTATTATTGTTTGTGGTTTCCTGTTCTATTGATTGTCTGTTTTCCTTGTTGCTGTTAGAAAATGTTTTATCTCATTCTAAAAGGAGGGTCTGTTAAACAAAAAATGTTCACGTTTGTGTATTGCCCTGTGTAAGTTAGCATTCACTGCACCATTTTTTCTGCATGTGCCATTTTAGGCTGTTTGAAACGTATCTAGTTTAATTGCGAGAAATGTTCCAATCTGAGTTTCGTTTTTGCCATGTTCCTGTATTGAGTGCAATGTTCCTATTGGCGCATATCTTTCTCACTAGATAGAGGCCCTCTCCCACTTGTCTTGTGACGGGCCCGACTGGAACAACCATGGACTTTGCAACTGTGTATAAGATATGAGCTTTAAGACTGTTTGCTTTTTTTGTATTCCATTGCTTGGCTGCAACTGCCTGGAAAATTTCACTATGGGCATGATTTAGCTCAATTACGTAACGTACATAATGCATCTTTTATGCTTGTCGATTTCAGTCCCTCTGCAGCATTCTTAGTGAATGGACAGACTGGGCTCTGCTCTAAATGTATATGAATAAACAGTTATTGGTTTGTATTCTCTAATATCTGACCGACTCTTCATTTGGTATGGAAGGCTGAGAGGTGGTCATTAGTGACCCGGGTGACCCTAATCGGGCCACTTCCTTTAGCAGTACGCAGCATCTTTGAGCCAGTCAGACGCAAGTGGAAATGAACAGCGTCCCCATCTCATTGCAACCCTCTGTATGGCGAGTAGTAAAAGAAGAGCAGTCAATTTGCACACTTCTATAGGCACCTCCCTAACATAGCCCAGCGTTCCTGAAATATAATTGATCATCAAAAATACCTCAGCCAAGTAATCACACATGCACCAGCAACCCCAGGCAAGATGCAGGAATCTGGCATTGGGTAGGGTGGCACACAATGATTCTTAGGTTACCAGTCACCCTACAAAACAATCCCACTTGTGTTAGCACAGAAAAACAGGAAATGTGGCACATAGTGCTAACTAGGCCCGGGGGAATTTTTTAATTACACCAATATAATTTGCTTAATTTCAGCAATTATGTAATATGCTTGTCATGCAAAATTCCAGAATTTATGCCATTATGTCACATAATGTAATTACATGCTGTTAGAAACAACATTTCACTGCAAAGGCACTGGAATAACACAAACTGCCAAAACATGAGCAGCATTTGCTCCCTCTACTAGTGTTTCTTCCCCACTATATTTGTACAGGGAAATGTGTCTTTGCTTCAAAAATTTGCAGCAGGATTTATTTTGCTGTTCAGTATAGCACAAAATGAAGGACTTGCTTTCCACATAATTATGTGTAATTTTGAGTAATTTTCTCAAAATGTTTGCAACATGTAATTTATTTTAACAGTCAGTACAGATGTTTAATAATGTTACTGGCTCCATTTACAGTTTGGGAACCATGCACCACTACTCCAGCATTCTCAAGCCATGGTGACACTGAGAAATAGCAGGGGAGTAACATAGGCCCACGCAGCCCCATGTTGCAGGGTGGGGTCCATAATCCATGGGGCCCCTCAGCGGCCACACACCCAGCAAGCATGACACCCATCCGCCTGGGATGTGTGTGGTGCTGTGGTGGTTATGTTACGCTCTGCCGTCGTTGCACCGAGGCTCAGTCATAAATTAAATGGTGCGCAGCCCACAGATGCATTAGCGCCATCTGCATGGTGGTCTTCACCCTTAGGGTGGGGCTGGGCTCAGTAGCATTATCATGCGCAATTAAAAGTGCACGTGACGTGAGGCGGCTGAGAGGGACTGTGCGGCCATAATTTAATAATTGCTCGCTAGCCTAGCCTTCAATCTGCTGCCCGCCCGTGCCTGCCACCGAAGCTGAAGGCCTCAGGTGAGTCTGAGTCTCTCAGTCAGAGAGTGGGGTGGGCTGGTCATACTGGACTTAAGTTGTCAAAGTCACATCATGGGTATATGAAATGTAACATGGGCCCTGCAGCCCGCTCCAGGGGGGCCCTTCAGCGCCAAGTAGGTGTAGCGCACACAGCACTACTCTCTCTCATCAGTGTTGCACCAGTTGCTGCCTCATAAATTAAATGGTGCGGGTGGTGGGTGCAGGTGGTGAACCGAGCTCCCAGCAGAAACTTAGGACCCTGCCCTCCAGGGGCCCCTTCTGCAGCAGAGCAGCCAGCAAGCACTACAGGGAGAACTACACACATCCGTCTGGGACTGGGATGTGTGTGGTGGATACATTATGGTTACACTCACAATCATTGCACCGAGGTTCAGTCAGTATAATCAGCACCGTCTGCGCGGTGGTCTTATTCACGTTCACCCTTATGGTGGGCATAGGGTGGGGCTGGCCTCAGTGGCACTGTCATGTATAATTAAAAGTGTACTTGACAAGAGGTGGCTGAGAGGGACCGTGTGCCACAATTTAATAATTGCTAGCTTAGCTGGCCTAGCCCGGTCTTCAATCTGCCACACGCGCCTGCCACGAAAGCTGCAGGCATTAGGTGAGTCAGAGTGATGGAGTCTTTCTCAGTCAGAGGGTGAGGTGGGCTTGTCATACAGTACTAGACTTGTCACTTAATTGGCGTAAAAGATGCAACATACGACCAGCAGCCCTCGTGCTCCATCCTCAAGGGCCCCCCTCAACCATCAGTGTGCAGTAGCTGTGGCGCACACAGCACTACATTCTATCGCCGGTGTTGCACCAGTTGCTGCTTCATAAATTAAATGGTACATGTGTGCATGTGGTGCGTTCAGCTGACCTGAGCCCCCAGCAGTAAGGGGGTTGAAGGCAACTGCCTCAAGTGAAGGCCAGAGATCTCCCTACTCCTGCAAGAGGTCAGTGTAAATATGGCAATTGTGCACTCCTACTGTGTCACAAGAGGATTAAGTCGGATACCTTTCAATCCCCCAGCCAACTCAGTACTTTTGTTCCCACTTCTCTGCATTGTAAGGTTTCCCAAGGTGTGACTGCTGTTGCCGCGTCCATGCTGGAGGCCACCCACGCCTCTTAGGAGGCTGCATGACCACTGCTTCCTGGCTGACAACACAGCTGCTTCGAAGAATAACTGCAGAGGTCCTGCACGCAGCTTGGCGTTCACACCAGGACGTCTGTGCGTACATGGGGTTTTATGCCTCCTGTCACATCTACATCTGCTTCTGAGCTGAGAAAACCAGTCCCTGATGTTGGGGAGATAATATACCTTAAAGGGCAGGGCCAATATGACCAGTTGAAGCCAATGTGACTTGTTTACCTCAAAATCTAGCAATATCCGGACTAATATGACATTTTATCATCTTGATCATCAACGTGGCTAAATCTCCATCGACAATGTGAAGAGAACACATCTCCTTTCATATAATGGATGTCTTGAAGGCCTGGGGTCATGACATACATGTCTGCATTCGAGCACAGCACTACTGTGCACCTGTTTTTATGCATTTGCACTGTCACAGGGCCAAATAATATATTTTTCATGATTCTTGAGTCTTAATACCCGACAAATGGTACTGCTCTGAATAGTTGTTTTTAATTCTTCTGTCAGATTTGCAAGGCAGAAAAATCTGAAACTCTAAAATTTGAATGCATATTCAAAGTATACTCTACCCTTCGCCTGCTGCCGACATATCTGGAGCCATTCTTGCAATCCATGCCGAAGTGTTGTCACAGATATTTGACGTTTTTGAAGTGTCAAGAAAATCATGTGATAAGATGTTATCACATGGCAGATTAGCACATGGAAGGAATGGACCTGGCTGTGTTAGCTACAGATCCCCACACACAGGCCGCATAACAGCAATGAATAGGATTGATGGAGTCAATCATGACCACTGGTAGCTCCCCAGGGGCATTCCATTCACATGTTTGGCTCATATGTACCATTGGAGGCCAGCCATGTGCACCACATGCCTCAAAAGGCACAACTTGGTTCCAACTGCTAAACTACCTCTATTGGGAACGGAAAGACAAGCAATCCCAAATTCACATCTGCCTCACTACCAGCCTTGTGCCAGCCTCATGTCAGTGTAAGAAGGTTTCGAATGGATCAATTCCCAGCTCAACAGGTGCTACTTGGGCTGCTGCTGTGCTAACCACAGTGATGCATGTACTCAGCATAAAACCAATGACTTCTTTTTTGGTATGGTGCTAAGTACTGCAGTTGTGGTTATATCTAAGAGCTGTAAATTACATGTGCTACTATTACCTAACTTAATAGTATTTAGTTGTTTCTCAACCTCAGAAGAAAGAAAGGCTTAGTTGGTCCTGCTGCGATTACACCAGCGCAAGAAGATCATATAGATGTGACCCAACTTTCTTTTATACATGTTTTCTAGTAACTTACTACTTACCTTCCCTACTTGACCCAATCATCAAGTCTCTGACAGAGATATTTTACTCACTGGCAATGTGTTTACCACCGTTAAGGACATATCACCCGCCCATTATTTGAAGATGGTTCAGTATGTGGCAGTGTAAGGCTCCCTCACTGTATACCCATGTTAGTAAATACGTTTTTATCTTAATACAGAACACTTTTACTTTTATTAAATACAAGTGCACAATTTTGACATTCAGAATGATTGTGCTTCTGTATGGTAGACATGTAGTGTAAAAGTGCACATTTTCTGCAGCAATGTAGCCTGGGAGGTTGGCCTTTAATGCAAGTTGGGAACATGGCACTACCTTCCCAAACATTTTGGGTACATTAAAGCCATAATTGTGGTGTACAGGGCACCTCACATGCCAGGGTCCAAGAGCCACTTCACCCACTGCACTAATGACAGCTACACCGCTTAATGTCTGTATACAGATGAAGCTACCAGCATGTCCATGCTACACAGGCTTTTGTATGAGAACATGGCTCCACCTAGCAGGTTAACAAAGAAACATCCATTGGATTGGGTGATGTATGTTGAGTTACAAATTGGAATGTTATGCACAAGCAATAGTTTTGCTGGTCTAAGCCAAATTGTGCTACAAACTTATGTTTTAAGTGTTGAAAACCCCTGTAAACTGCCGAGATTCAACCACTTTGTTTATGCAGAGTACTGCAGCCCAGTCTTTAACCTTTTATCTTGCTGGCAAAATATTGACAAAAAAGCTTATGCAGTAGCATAGTGGTCCTTAAGGTGACAATATGGGATAACAATGAGAGCATCCATTTAAAATGTGTCTTCTGGCACAGCTCTATATAATTTGAATTGAAGTGATCTGTATTAGATGCTTAAAATCAGCTTTGCCTTCTCCAACAGACCCTCAGGAATCTTACTGTTCAAGGCTTCATCAGCTGTATGGAATCAGTGGTGTAACGTTAGCCCCTGCAACCCCTGTGGTGTGGGGGGCACCCTAGCTCCACAGGGCCCCCTCCCGCACTGTTCTCTGGTGGCTGGCCACTGGCCTGAGAGCTCCTGACTAGGTTCGGAGTGTACTTTGCAGGGGGGGGCCCTCAAGTTGTGTTATGCCCCTGAGCAGGAGTCAAACTGAAGGAGGTGCAAGTAAAAGCCAAGACAGATGATAACATTGTGTCCCCGAGGAAAGGGATTCCCTGTAACTTTTGTGATCTATTCATGTGTGAGTGTTATCAGGTGGGAATCCCCTAACGTCTGCTGGGCACACAGGGATCCTGTGCAGAGTCATGAAACTGTGCCCTAGGACCCTTGCGATCTGGACAGACTTAACAGCAGATTTATCTAACTTGCGGGGAGGTGTTAAGGTGTGGTTATTTACAGTTATAACGTAAGAGGAGGGCAGTGTGTTATTGTGTGATGAGGAATGAAGACAACTGTTACCGAGCTCCATGTGCAGCATATTCATTTTGAATACTCATGGGTGAGGATGATACATCTGGTGACGAGTAGGGGATACATGCCATAATGAAATGAGATTGCTCGCCATTCGAGTTTGCAAATGTACAGCACACTGCTTGTGAATGCCACGTGCACCACAAGTCGATGCAAAGCAGTCTGAAGTTGGCATATGTGGAGTCGAAGTTCTGCTCCAGCCAAAATACGGCCCATTGATGTAGTTGAAGGCCCTACCAAAGAGCACATTCGAAAAACCCCTCAGAATCTGCTGGTAAAGCTGAAAAACTAAATATTGTGTTGCGTCATAACACAGAGCCATCATCCATGCAAAACAAACCCTAACAGCAATTATAACCAGGTAAGAAAGTACAAACATACTTACCAGGATGAATAAGGGAAGTGCCACACAACCTTAAATCGAGTGTGAGAACCCAGGTACAGGTGAGAGGCTGATCTGTGCACAGTGGCAAGAGGCACCCATGGCAACAAAGCCCAATGGAATAGTGAAAGTTTTCAATGGTTGCAGAAGGGAGTGTGAAGTATGATGAAGACGCCTTCCTAAAACCATGTCCGCCATTTGACGCCAAGAAGCAAAATATTGACACCAGGTTGACTGCATGTATCGAAAGGTTCAATGACTATATAGAGGTCCTAGAAGAAGTAGATGATGAAAAAATCATTAAGTATTGAAGAACCTTGCCGATGATGGGGTGAAAGAAGTGCTGAAGAAATTCTCACAGCCTGATGCAATATCATACCATCAGATCAAAGAAGCATTGGGAACCAAGTTCAATCCAATGTCAAATGTCGACTATGAAAGTGAAATTTTCAATCAAACAAGAGAACAAGTTGGTGAAACGATGTATGAGTTTGTCGAGAAACTTGACATATTAATCAAACACTGCAAGTTCAGTAAATTCAATGATGAAAAAGCCATGCGCCTTAGAGTCGTAGCGTTTTCTCAGTCTGGGTACCCTCCAATGACCATGCCACACATGGACCTTAGTATTACACATTTTTATTCTGCTGCATGTAACTGTGAAACCCAGCATTCTAAGACAAGCTTTCATGACATTGGGCTCTGACATCTACATCATACTAAAAGGGTTCCATCATAAAATATCGCAAGACACTAGATGCCAGATGTACAAAGTTCTCATTTTGCATTTCCTAATTAGCCATTCTAGAGGAACCGCTATTTAGGAAATGCAAAATAATATATACTAAATTTGCCATTTCCTAATAGCGATTCCTACACAATAGGAATTGCTATTAGAAAATCGCAAATAGGAAATGGTATTGCATTCCCACCTATGGGCCAAATATGAAATCCAAACACAAAGGTGCCTCGGGCCTTAAGGCCCCCCTGAAGGCACCCCAAAATCTGTAGTGCACATATGAGCTGAGCTGGGCATAGTGCCTCCGAACGGACTGCTGCTCCTGAAACAACACAGGGATTGGCATAGTGGTGGCTAGCGATGGGTCCATCTCTGGGTATACTCCTGATTTGAGACGGTGATGTGGTCTATGTCTGACACAATGGCCTGCCTGCATTCTGGGACCGGCGGTGTGCCCGCTCAGGCACAAACCCCGCTGGACAAGTGTGTAGACATGGAGCCACCAGCTCAATGGGCAGCAAACTAGACGCAGTACTCTCGGTGATCGAAAAGCTGGGGACATCACTGGAGCAGACTAGGTCCTCGCTGGAGAGCAAAATTGATGCCTTGGTGATGGATCTCAATTTACTACACGCAGACCATCGTAATTTAGCAGACAAAACTCGCACTAGGGACGATACCTTGGGAGAAGTTATCCCCAAAACCCATGAGGCACAGACTTCACTGAGGAAACTAAATGCCCGGGTGCATGCCCTCAAGCTTAGAGCGGATGATGTGAAGGGTGCTCCAGGCATAATAATATATGTGTGGTGGGATGGACAGAGGGAAAATATGCTACTGATCATGTTGAGCGATGGATTCAAGACATGATCCACTTGAGGTACTGTCACAATTCTTTTCAGTGGAGAGGGTGTATATGGCTCCGCTGAGAGCCCCCCCCACAGGGCTCAAATCTGAGGCCATTCCTGTTTCGCCTAATGCACAATTATAGATAGAGACTCAATATGATGGAAGCTCATAAACTTCAGTCGATACTAGTGGAAAATGCCCATGTCATGCTGTCCTAGATTACGCCATTGCTGTGCAAAAACAAAGGAACTCATTCTTAGCGGTGAAGCGCTGCCTAGGCAATCTAGATCTCAAATGTTTCCTGCATGCCTGAGAGTAGTGGCACAAGGAAAGATGACCTTCTTTGATGCCCCTACTGAGGTCTGGATGTGGTTGGATTCTGTCAGCTCAAGTCAAGCACCTGCATCTCTTCGGGACTTCATAGAAAAACTCAAGTCACACCATCCTGTGGTAGCCACCAAGGGAAACGACACAGAAACCATGGTGCAAAACTGGGACATGCACCTGACATAGAACAAATGATACAGGACCAATGCAGGGCCCTGCAAATGAGGGTGGCCATGGAGTTTTTTAGACAGGTACTGGAATCCAGAGATAGCCCGGCAGAGCATGGTAGTGACGAGGAATCTGTTGATGCCACCTCTTCCTTCCCTGGCTCCCGTGCGCCTCCTAAAGTAATTCCACAGACAGTGGACAACATTATATGATTGGAGGGGGACTGTGAGGCCTGCTCTCTGTCCCTGGCCGAGTCCTGTGTACACGCAAGTAACTTAATGCATATCTTACAGTGAACATTTTGCAGTAATGTTTAACAGGATAGTCACTTAATCATTGTGTATTACGTATCACATCCCCCTCTGCCTTGGTCCCTTTTAAGGATCAAAATATTCTTCCATTTTGGAACTGAAACATGGCTAAGGTGGGACATGTGTGTTTACTGGCTTTGCTCGATATGTTGTATAGGGGGGACAACTTTCCCTGCACCACACGACCCCTGCCATACCGAAGGGCGGGCTCCTTTTCACCAAACAATGTGTAATGGCTTGGTTAATGGTTTGGACGAATGAGTGTTGTACACCCACCCTTATGGAATTATTGAAGTCTGTTGACTATTGTTTATTTTATGATTGTTTAATAATGTTCTTATGCTATGCTGCGTGCATGAGTCTGCGATTGAAACAGTACCCCTACTCACAGCAGGCACTGGCCGATACGCAAACATTCCATTTACCAATAGACGCCATGCACCCCAAAATCTTCTCCCGAAATACTAATTACTTCCACTAATATATACACTTTGAATGTCCAGGGCATCCACACACTTGTGTGTATATATTCTACTTACTCTTACCTTAAACGCCATTCTGCTCATATTGCCTTCCTGCAAGAAACACACTTGACACTCCCTGAAATCACCAGACTCCAGAGACATTGGCGGGGGCAACTTTTAGCCACTTGTTATTCTGCATATGCACGGGAGGTGCTAGTGTGGGTTAAACCGGGGACACTCTTTGCAGCAGACAAAACTAACATAGATGTAGAGGGGTGATACGTCCTGGTGAAAGGCCGCCTGCACGGATGACACATATTCTTGGTCTATGCACCAAACTCTGAGCTAGCCACATTCTTTGACACCTTATCTACTAAATTATCCTGCTGTTATGGGTTACCGTGGTTAATAGGTGGTGTTTTTAACTGCGTTGTTGATCCAACCCTTGACCGCTTGTTTCCCCCGCTCCCTTGGGCAACTGCTGTTCTGGCAGCACAGGCACAACATGAGTGGCTGAACACTGGCAGTTGGTAGATGTCTGGCCACATCGCCACTCCACAGACAGAATCTACTCTTACTTCTCGAGCTAGCATCAACTACATGTTAGGCTGTACATATTCGTATGCACATCTTCCCTTGCCTTGTCGGTGTCACAGACTTACTATATGGGCCCGACACATTCTGACCACAATCCGCAATTTTTTGCAACTCTCATGGGACGCTGACATGCCCGCAATCCCTATATGGCTCTTGCAATCAGAGACAATAGAGGACCTCCATTCCGGGAAGCTCTTAGCTCTGCCATAATCACTTTTTTCCGGGACAAAGATCTCACAGCATCCTCACGCCTCATAGAGTGGGTTGCTTTAAAAGTAGTGATCCGGGGGCATTGTTTAGGCAAACATTATACAAATGAGCACATGGTAGGGGAAAGGATTGTTGCCAACATTCCTACCAGCAGAAAAGAGGTGAGTGGTGAGCAGAGCAGTTTGGTCTTGCGTGCTTGGGCATCCTCGTGGGCCTTTAACTAAGAGGACAGATGCCTTTCATAAGGGAGCAGTGGTATTCACTTCATACAAAATATTAAGGGTACAAGTGTTTGGTTTGGGCATTCATGTCCAATCGCAAACAAATAAATAATAGAAGAATTCTTGAGCTGCCTGCAGCCGAATCAAGGGGATTTCAGAGACTATGGAGAGCGAAAACCTCATAAGGCCTAGCAGGCTGTGTTTAATTGATGTTGAAATAAGTGATTTGTGGAACTACCCAGAAGCAATGGTGGTTCCTGCAGTGTTTCATATTCATCCCCTGGAAATATTTAAAGGTAACCCTATGTCTTGTAGTTAGAAGACTTTCCAGTTCATTTCAAGCATGTCTTGAGCTCAGGGTTTAGTTTGGTGGTGTTGAAAGCATAGACTTTTATTTTTAGGTTCCGTTGAAGATTTGCAGACATGTTAAATATAAAAGAACTGCTTGCCAACTGTATTGTACAGGCATTTAAAACGTTCTTTAAATGCACTTTATTTACTGGACTTAATTGAAGAAATTTATGAATTTCATTAAAAAGGGGCACAATCCTGAAATGTTTCAATGTAGTTAGCATTGTTTTTTGACTTTATAACCTTACCTTTAATTATTTGTGGTGGCACTCCGACAAACCTAGTAAGCCTTAATTTTATTAAGTGCACCTCACACAATATATTTGGTATACTGGGGTAAGTATTATGAAGTTAGGGTTCAAGGCTTGCTGACTTGCAGACCATTAGTGGTGCCTCTATTGCAAGAGGTCCTGGGTACATTTATGGGGTTATCTTACCTGTGAGACCTGTTTTCAGTGTGCTCTCACATGGGTTGTGAGGCCTTTTACAGGTTGCCAACATTGTCATTTACACTTGCTGTTTTGCATATAATGTTTAATATGCATGTAGCACTTAGTATGTGTGTAATAAAATACTTCTTTTTATAGGAAAAGGTAAAGGCTGGAAAGCAATTTTTTTAGATGTTTCTTACACTACTGAGTGTTGGGTCTTTAGCCCACAGCACGCCTCCTGGATAAACCTTGGACGTTTTGCTTTGCTATTCTAAGTAAAGTGCTAAAAAACACACTGGGGCATATTTACAAGCTACTATCGCCACAGGAGTAGTGGCGATAAACCCTTCACCTTATTTACAAGGCAGCGTTAAGCCACATAACATGGCTTAACGCTGCCTTGTAAATAAGGCCCCCATCCACGTTATAGTTAGCGTGAAAGGAGCGTGCAATGAGTGTTGTGGTGGGTGTTCCACCGCAACTCCCATTGATTTTGATGCTGCCTCCGATTTACAAGGGTGGCATAAATAGGAGCCAGTGCCAAAATTAAGACCAGAGAAAACCTGGTCGTAATATGGTGAAACAAGGAGAAATGCTGTATTTCTCCTAATTTTGGTTGTTTTTTTGTGTGCAGCACATATATAAACAGCAAGCGGCCATTCCCTCAATAGAGGCAAGGGTGCCTCCAGTGGCGCTAGGCAGCTGAATTTAGCAACAGCGCAGGGAGAAATGCAGGGTTGGGCCATATTATTGTAAATACGGCGCTTCCCTGGGTTTTTAAAGTGACGCAGCACAGCAGTAGCAATTTTGGAGCTAACCCACACTCCACCACTTTCTTATCCATATGCCCCAGTGTTTGGTTCCCAGTTGGGGGTTCTGCAGTACTGAGGCCTAAGTACACCATTGGTGAAAGACCTCAGGTGTTACAATTGGATCTAGTATCCCAGTCTTCCCTGGCACCTTTCGACCAGGGTTACCTATAACACCCTTTGAGGATGATGATGATGGCTCTGATAAAGAAAAGTGTGTGCGAATAGAGAGCCAATTTGGAGTGCTAGCACTCTTTCTCCCAATTTGCACTGAGCACTTTTGATGTCCTGAAGGACAACACTCATTTCCACATAGCTTTGTTTGGCAGAAGCTGATGTAAACATAAAAAAAGGACTGGAACCAACAAAGGCTAATATTTCATGGCAGGCAGAGCTACAGAGAAATCAAATCTTTTGAGGCCTCATTACAGTCTTCCGATTGCCTAAATGATTGGTTCACGAAGTAATAATGCAACTTTCCCACAACCCTGCAGACTAAAGGCAGCACTTATGTTCTCATCCATCTTAGCGTTTTGTCACCGCAGCGTTTACATAAGAGCCGCTAATTGGGATGTATAGCGGTTAATCATGCAGTTCTGTTGAGCTGTGATTATGTTCGCCTTCCTCATACAGTCTTTGTTAAATTGAGACATAGCTGTCTGCGATTAGCTGGAGAATGCACTGTGACGGTTGCATGACTCTTTTGTCATCTGGGTAAAGTTCCATTTCTTAGTGTCGTGGAAAGCAAATTTTGATCTGGGTGACCTGGTTCAATACTTGAGTCACGCTGAAGATTGTGGAAGTGGGTGATTTATTATTAAATACATTAAAAAAGTTGGAGGCAGACATGCAGGTGATGGAATCAAAAAGATTCACATTATTTTGCAGTGGTAGCCCCGCTAACAGACAAAGGATAGGGGCACAATGGCACTGGTGCTGGGACAATTCGCAGAGGTGTTAACATCATTTTCAGAGTAGGGGTTCTGTCATTGACGATACACCTTGCAGTCGTATGGATTGCAAAAAATCCAAGTGTCACACAAAGAACAAGTGCAGTAAATCGGCCACACCCATCCAGAAAGAGAGTGGTAAACCTGCATTATGTTGCCGGTGGTGCATTTTAGAGTACATTTTTGCAATTCGATTCCTAAAGCACGGTGTAATAGCGCATTGTCATTTACAGACAGCGGGGCATATTTACAAGCTCCTTGCGACACTTTTGCGTCACTTTTCCCACGTTAAAAATGACGCAAAAGTGGCGCGAGGGGCTTGCAAATAAGCCCCAGCATATTTTCTATCAAAATGGTTACACAATTTTTACAGACGTGCTGTTTAATTGATAAAACTATATAAAACACAAACAATAATGTTTGTCGAACTCTGGTTTTAGTGAATGTTTCTCATATGTGCGTAACGTGGTAAAGTGCTTTGATTTGCTTTGATCCAATAAAAACCTTTGTTTCCATCACACTTCAGAAGTAAAAAAAATTGTTTTATTTGTGTTTTCCTAGCTGCTGATATAATTTTAAAATATTTGTATAGTTCATTTTAGGTACTTACATTGTGTTGCGTGCTAGAAAAAATGAAATTTTACAGCCTTTTTCTCTCACTCTCCCTGTACCCCTGCAGGATTGTAAGACAGTTCACATATGAAAATTCTCTCAATTTGCAGTCAGAGAAAAGTAAACACCAACCTCCATGTTAAAAAAGAAAACAGCAATTTGTTTGATTACATAGTTTGACATTGGACCTCTGTCTTTAAAGACATAGCGAATGTGACAATAAAAAAGCAAAATGTAAAGGCATATTTATTGCTAATTCACCCTCTGAATTGTTATTTTGGGGGTACTGCCGTACTCCCCACACCTCTACTTCCAGAGCCTATGACAATGTGAGAAACAAGTTGTTAGATATTGGCGATGCAATTTAGATATTTTACATAACCCATTCACTTGAATTTTATTGTTTGAGTTACATTTGTTTCCAGTTTTCAAAGAAATTTATTGAGGAAATATCTACCCAATCTCATCGTTCTCTAGCCAAATCAATGCTGACAGAATCAAGGCATAGAAGCACAGAATCCCCTACAAGTTACAATAATACACATAAATGTGAACACCTAATGGTTTTTGTCCAGGTCTGTAGTAGAAAGCTACTTGTAGCAACAGCAATGTGCCGTACATAAAGATGGCCAACACTGCAAGACCTACGTGTCAATCCAAGTGCACCATGACTACTTGTCTGACAAAAAGCAATAGCTTAAGAGTGACAAATCATTGTATAAGTATCCACGTTACGTGTACCCAGCAAATTGCCATGATAAGGTAAGTGAACAATGCAAAGGCTTTGTCAATGTCATGTATGCAAGCAACAACATAAGAGGTTTCACAGGGACGTATGAATGTGTCAAGGTCGTACGTGTTGGCACTGTCACCCTCCGCATGATCTACATATGGATCCCCACCGAAACAAGAAGAACGGTCACCCAGGCCCTCGTCAGCAGCAGGTTGGACTACGGAAACGCACTCTACGCAGGAGCCTCGACCAAACTCCTGAAACGACTTCAACGCATCCAGAACGCCTCTGAACTCCTGATCCTCGACATCCCTCGCCGCAGCCACATCACACCCCACCTGAAAGATCTGCACTGGCTCCCCGTCAGCAAGAGGATCACCGTCGAGCTCCTCACCCACGCACACAAGGCACTCCACAACACCGGACCAGCATACCTCAACAGACGACTCCGCTTCTACACCCCCAACCGCCAGCTTCTCTCCACCGACCTCGCCCTCGCCACAGTGTCCCGCATCCGAAGAGTAACCTCCGGCGGCAGATCATTCTCCTACCTCGCCGCCAAGACCTGGAACACCCTACCCATCATCCTACGGCAGACCCAGGACCTGCATACCTTCAGCAGACACTTCAAGACCTGGCTATTCAAGCAGTAGCAGCATCTCTCCCCCCCCCCCAGCGCCGTGAGGTCCTCACGGGTAAGTAGTGCACTTTACAAATGTTCTGATTGATTGATTGATTGATTGATTGATTGTCACAACCTACCTAGGGATGAACATATATCAGAAATCCAGAGTACTAATTTGTCACTTTACACATGTAGTGAGTGTACATAACATAGAGGGCTCAAGAACATTTAAAAACACCTACCGCAGTATTCTACGGCCTCAACATGAAAGTCAGCTTGTAGAAGTGTCCAAAACAGCAGGGCATGGTCAACATTTGCAACGACACAGAGAATTGGAAGAAATATGTCTAAACCAATGGTTAACTGTAGATATAGCAAATATATTTTTTCAAATACTGTAAAACATTACACTCATGTACAGGAATATGTTGGTAAAAAACAGCATTTTCATTACCAGTTGCTTTTTCTTTACTTTCAACTGACAAAGGATATGGTCTGCAGCCATGGGTCATGACCCCAATTGTACATCCCCAGACTGATCCACAAAGACACTACAACCTGGCACTTATCAAGACCAGGAATGTGGTCAAACGGTCATTTAGTGTACTGAAGTCCAGGTTCAGATGCCTGAACATGTCTGGAGGAAGATTGCTTTACTCAGCCCCTAAGATGTGCAAAATAATACTCTTATTTGCCATCCTCCAAATAATATATTTGAGAACTAATATCCTGTGTGACCTTCAGACAGAAAATACTGAGCCAATGGAGGGGGAGGATGAGATGGAGGAGGATGGAGGAGACACCCACCACACAGTGGCTTGTCAGTGCTGACACACCATTTTGCAAAGACATTTATGTTCTTAAATGATTAGAACTGATGGATACATTGACTGCAATTGTCTGGAATGTACAACATGAGAATAAATGTATTGACTCATTCATTGTGTTGCTTTTTATTTCATTATTGATGTTAACATCAAATCACTCAGATCTCAGCTAGAAGTAGGCCTCAACATGTAACAATCATTTTGTTAGAACCATTGAGCAACGTGGGGCCATGGCTCAAGATTATAAATCAACCAACACAGCAATGCAATGTGATGCTATGTACTACATTAAAGGTAAGAGGCTTGGCTTGACACATATCCACATCCAATTTGACCATTCCTGTCCTCCCACACTTGAGCACTGAAGGGCTGCAGAGCTAGCAGACCTGCTGTGTTCTGCAAAGTGTGCTTCAGATGGTACTCGGTGAACGTTGAAACACAAACCACACAATATGTCCATACCTTTGACAAATCCCTCATTGTAATGTGTCTGACCAATGCGGTAGCATGCGGAATGGCAGCACTTTGCAGAAACAAATGTTGCAGATATCATCACTCATCATGAGTGACAGTTACCATGAACAAAGGCCAAGTATCATGTGAAAATGTAATTATTTAATTTGTAAAGAAGACATACATGCATCTTTTGAACTACTCAAAACACTACACATGTGACTCAATTCCTGGCCAGACTGTCATATATACCACATCATTGCACAGCAATGCGATTGCCAGGCCAGTACCATTCACCTGAAATCCAGGGTTTCGCAGTAGCGAAGCTTGTATGCTCACCCACCTGGAGAAAACAGGATGTGGGTGATTAACCCTGGGGAAAAGGGTTAGGGGACAGGGAGTGGGAGTAGAAGAGACAAACAAACACTGGTCAGTAGCTTCAGCGACTGCTGTTTCGGATGGATAGTGACTCACAGGATGGATCATGTCTTGCAGAGTTTGAGGAGCCCTTGTTTTTACCTATAATATTTATTTTACACGGTTTGAGTACAAGGCATAGTGAAAGTCAGGTTTTCAGACATCACCATGGGAGCTTGCCAAATAATTATCATATAACTGTTGGCTTCCACAGTTATTGAGTTTTCATTATTTGCACCCATGTCTTTATCATGTTTTATCTCTACGTGAAAACTGATGCTGAAGAGTCTTTGATTCAAGCATATTGTCATCCTGGGCTCAGGAGGCCCTTTAGCAGCATCAGGGGCGCCTTTTGAAAATGAAATGAAGAGGTGCCTCTTACAGTTTTTTTCTGGAGGAATTTTGTTATTGTTTGTTTATGAGATTTATAAAGCACTCAACTATCCGTGGGTGTCTCGGCGCTGAGGACAGCCAGCTTGTACCCTATACCGAGGGACTTATTGAGTAAACAGCCATGTTTTCGACATTTTCCTGAAGGTTAATAAAGATTGGCATGCTCTGATCTTTAATGGGAACGAGTTCCAAAGTTTAGCAGTGGCGACAATGAAACGTTTATCGCCCCATGAAGCAGTTTTAGTGCATGGCACTCTGAGCAGAGATACAGTAGATGAGCGAAGAGCCCGAGCTGGAATATAAGCTGCTAGTTCTCTGATCAGAAACTGAGGTCCAGTGTTGCGAGAAGTCTTGTACGCAATGCACAAGGCCTTGAACATTATACGATTCTTCACAGGGAGCCAGTGATATTTCTGAATAACATGAGATATAGACTTATATTTAGGGGTTCCTGACAGCATCCTGGCGGCTGCATTCTGAAAAGATTGTAGTTTATGGATGACCTTGTTTTGGGCATTCAGAAGAAGCCCATTAAAGTAGTCAATGGTAGACATGACTAGTGTACTAACCAGAGTTTTTCCTGCTGTCAAAGGAAGAAATGGTAAAATCTTTTTTATCATTCGTAGTTTGTAAAATGCAGCTGAAACCACAGAGTTTGCATGAGGTAGAAAAGTCAATCTATCGTCAAATATGACGCCTAGATTCCTGACCCTAGTAACTGGGAGTGGAGGAGGACCCAGTGACAGAGGCCACCAAGATGAAGACCAGACGGGGAATAGTTTACCGAATGTCATAACCTCCGTTTTATCAGAGTTCAATTTAAGGCAATTGCTGGTCATCCAACTACTGATGGCAAACATGCCTCTTTGAAAATTCGTTGCTACCTCTTCCCCATCATTATGTATAGTCAACACCAACTGAGTAGCGTCGGCGTACGATGTAAGGCCCATCCTGTGTCCCTTAATAACTCTGGCTATATCCAACACATAGATATTAAAAAGTGTCGGACTTAGGAATGAACTTTGCGGAACACCACACGGGAGGGTCAGTTGGGTAGACTGAAAGGTGCCAAAATTTAGAGACTGAGTACGGTTGGCGAGGAACAAGGTCAACAGTGCTCAGGCTTTTTGCTGGATACCCAGTTTAGTGACCCAGTCGATCAGGATGGTATGATCGACCGTGTCAAAAGCTGCTGAGAGATCCAGCAACACAAGAACAGCCGTGCCTCTCTGATCCAGGATGATTCTAATATCAATAATGGCAAGACAGCAGGGAGAAGGCAAGCATCCTGCTAATTAAAATCTTCCCCAAACACGTTTCAGGCTCTCATAGCCCTGCATAGTTACCTACTACAGCAATGAATGAATGAAGATCCCAGTGAGCAAGGGCTATGAGAGCCTGAAACGCGTTTGGGGAAGATTTTAATTAGCAGGATGCTTGCCTTCTCCCTGCTGTCTTGCCAATAAAGAAGGTTATTTCAACGACTGTGTGTGGCGCCTCAACTGTGGTGTGCTTTCATATGGATTATATAGCGGTCGATGCCAGATCGCGAGGCGCCCCGCTGCGGACGTGCAGCTCCTTAGCGCTGAAGACTTAGAGCGCAATAGGAACGTCGTGACCAATATGGCAGGATTAGTACGAGCAGGGACACGACAATATCCTGCATAGTTACCTACTATAGCAATTGAAGTCAAGAGGGTCACAGCGGCATGTCATGCGGACTTTAAAGACATCAAAGACCAGAATGCTATCGGATGACACGCCCATTGGGTTGGAGTTAACAACTTAAAACGCCGAAAGCGCGGCGGTAAGAACTGTGTCGCTGTTACCTGAATGAAGATCCCAGTGAGCAAGGGCTATGAGAGCCTGAAACGCGTTTGGGGAATATTTTAATTAGCAGGATGCTTGCCTTCTCCCTGCTGTTTTGCCAATAAAGAAGGTTATTTCAATGACTGTGTGTGGCGCCTCAACTGTGGTGTGCTTTCATATGGATTATATAGCGGTCGATGCCAGATCGCGAGGCGCCCCGCTGCGGACGTGCAGCTCCTTAGCGCTGAAGACTTAGAGCGCAATAGGAACGTCGTGACCAATATGGCAGGATTAGTACGAGCAGGGACACGACAATATCCTGCATAGTTACCTACTACAGCAATTGAAGTCAAGAGGGTCACAGCGGCATGTCATGCGGACTTTAAAGACATCAAAGACCAGAATGCTATCGGATGACACGCCCATTGGGGTGGAGTTAACAACTTAAAACGCCGAAAACGCGGCGGTAAGAACTGTGTCGCTGTTACCTGAATGAAGATCCCAGTGAGCAAGGGCTATGAGAGCCTGAAACGCGTTTGGGGAAGATTTTAATTAGCAGGATGCTTGCCTTCTCCCTGCTGTCTTGCCAATAAAGAAGGTTATTTCAACGACTGTGTGTGGCGCCTCAACTGTGGTGTGCTTTCATATGGAATATATATATATATATATACACATTCAATATAAGAGACATATTTTTATATCATGTAGATTTGTAGGTATGATTAGTACAGCAGGTCCCAGTGGTATAAAGGGCTAGCTAAACCCCATGTCTGTTTTAACATTCTTACTATTAGATTACTATTACAGTAGGGTCCAGTGGACACTTGCTTTGGGCCTCTGAGTAATGATATAAGGGTGAGAAAATTGTAGCAGAGGAGACACCTTTCTGGGGGCATTAGAGAGAAGACAGTGACTGGGATGGGACAATATGGGAGCTCAAGTTTTTACCAAAGGGCAGAGGAGACATCCCACTTGGCGAGGCAATACTGATCACTGGTGAAGTAGGTGCAGCAGCACCAGGGTCCACTGGTCTTAGGGGCCCACTGTATTACAGTTATGTTTTTTTTTAAATAAAAAACGGTATGCAGACTAATTTTCTTTGCTAGCATTAGGACCACAGGCACCTTTTCTGCAAAAAGGGGGGCAACACATGGGAGCTCATGTTTTTCTGGGGGAGGAAATGTGGCCTTATTCTGAGAGATGCTGAATTTGGCACAAGGGAACTAGGTTCAAGTCCCAGCTTTCGCTCAACAATAATTTTTCTAAGTCTAACAAAATCTCACCTTGTGTGATGTAATTGGAGGATATTTCTTGCTGCTCAGGGCCATGGTTATCATTACTTCAGCAGGTGCAGTTGCATTGGATCTGAGGAGTGTGATAGGCTCACAGAAAGCCAATTATGGGGAGCAGAGCTTTTTTTGGTTAATTCATGTTTTAGATTAATGAATTTGCTATTTTGTAAGTCTTACATTTATTGTGGAATATATGGCATAGAAAACATCTCCCAGAAATGATCTCATAAGCCCTTCCCCCTGTGCTCAGACCTGCCCCTTCACCAATCCTTATCATAAAGGTTTGGAGGGGGGCCCTGGCATCAAAATGTTTAATTTGGGGGGGGGGGCTTAGAGAAAAAAGTTGAAAACCTCTCGTTTGGAGGATCACACTCCTTCTCACATCCGAATGGGGATATGGTAATTGAGTGTGTGCCATTGCATTACCGTGTGTCATGGAATGCAGTCTTCTTGGACCAGGAGGACCACACAAAGACCTGTCCTCAGAGTAGATGTACTGCTACTGCCTTACAAAGGAGTAATACAAAGCTAAAGTGGGTTGGCAGCATGATGTTTAGTTAATAGTAGTGTTAAATATTAGGCCTGAGTGTAAAATTCTGCTCTGCTTGACGACTGCCAGTGAGCACACAGGAGTTTTGCTAGCCACCCGCAAGCGCTCAGGAGATTTTGCTGCTGCTAATGCGACTTTAGTCCATTCCAGCGATTCCTGTTGCTTCTTTTGTGTCATACGTGAGCACGATCGAGCAAGAGCCACTGCTGCTACAACCTGTAGTGAGCCAGGAGACCCCTTTGCATAGTGGTTGAGAAAAGGAGGTAGGGCCCTCAATGACGTCTCAGGAATACTGCTGTGGGGTACTTACTTGTGGCAACAATGCGGGTTCTTGTTCCCCAACAACCCTCAGAAGCCAATTGGACTTTATCCCCAAACCAGTAGTGAGCCAGACAGCCCCTTTGCAGAGTGGCTGAGAAAGGTGGTGAGGCCTCCGATGACGTCTCAGCAATCCAGCTGAGGGGGTCTTACTTGTGGGAACCAAAGGGGTTCTTGGTGCCCCCCCCACAACTCTCAGCAGCTAAGGGGATTTCATCCCCCTGGCTGTAGTGTGCAAGGAGGCCCCTTTGCAGAGTGGCTGAGAAAGGGGGCAGGGCCTCCGACGATGTCTCAGCAATCCTGCTGTTGGGGACTTACTTGTGGCAACAAAAGGGTCTCTTGACCCCCCACAACTCTCAGCAGCTAAGGGGATCTCCTCTCCCAACCAGTAGTGTGCCAGGAGGCCCCTTTGCAGAGTGGTTGAGAAAGAGGGCATGGCCTCTGACAATGTTATCAGCAATCCCGCAGTGGGGGACTTACTTGTGGCAAAAAAGGGGGTACTTGGCTCTGCATGATTCTCTGCAGGTAAGGGGATTTTACCCCCTACCAGTATTGTGCCAGAAGGCCCCTTTGCAACGTGGTTGAGAAAGGGGGTGAGGCCTCCAACAACATCTCAGCCATTCTGCTGTGGGGGCCTTGCTTGTGACAACAATAGAGGTTATTGGCCCTCAACAACCCTCAGCATCCGAGGGAACTTCATCCCCCAAGCAGTAGTACACCAGGAGCCCCTTTGAAGAGTGTTGGAGAAAGAGTGTGGGGCCTCCAACAATCTCTCAGCAATCCTGCTGAGGGGGGCTTACTAGTGGCAACAATAGGGTTTTTTGGATGCCAGCGCATCTTAGCCGCCAAGGGACTGAATTAGGTGTGGCAGAGCAATACTCCACCAGCTCACAGAACTCAAAAGTCACACAATCGATGGACGGAATGCAGAACAAATCAAAACATTCACCCCTGGCCAAGAGATCTGGGTTTAAATACATCATTCTTTTGCTCACCATGCCACCCCTATTTAGATCTGGCCATATGCAAATCAGTCTTGACCCTGTGCCTCGCCCTAAGTTGGTGGGGTATACCCAGACGTGGGTCCCTTGCTCACTTTGCCACTGGATTCAAGATAGCCTGGCTGATGAGGGCTGTGAGCCCGAAACCGGTCCCAGGATGCTTGTTTCCCGTCCAGGGAAGACATGGCTTGGCAGTTCAGGCTGGACTGTTCCCATGAGGCACAGGGTCAGACTAATTTGCATATAGGCATGTCTGAACTGGGATGGCAGAGTGAGCTAAAGAATGATGATGGATTAAACCCAGATCAGTTGACTGGGGGTGAGTGCTTGCAATGTTCAACACTCGGTCTATCATCCCCTTTGGTTTTGCTCTGTTCACCCTAAGTTGGCAGGGTATGCCCAGACGTGGGTCCCTTGCTCACTTTTCCACTAGATTCAAGATAGCCTGGCTGATGAGGGCTGTGAGCCCGAAACCGGTCCCAGGATGCTTGTTTCCGGTCCAGGGAAGACATGGCTTGGCAGTTCGGGCTTGACTGTTCCCATGAGGCACAGGGTTAGACTGATTTGCATTTAGGCATTTCAGCACTGGGGTTGCGCAGTGAGCTAAAGAATTATGATGGATTATACCCAGATCAGTTGACTGGAGGTGAGTGCTTGCAATGTTTAACACTCCGGCCATCATCCCCTTTGGTTTTGCTTTGCTCACAGAACTCAGCAGAATTTGGAGGAGTTTTATGGCTACTCTGTGGAATTCTACCAAGTAAAACTCTGCAATCTCTGCCTAGGCCAAGAGAACATGACCATGTGACCCCTGTTCACTGCAGTGAGGCCTAAAGCTCACTCACTTCTTCGTCTAATTGTCATTTGATGTGTGTTACATCTACCCCTGCTCAACATCATGTTGTTGAAAATATGCGTAGAATACATGTGCACAGTGTGCACATGGTGAAAGTGGGTGTGCTGCTAGTGTGTGTCCAACCTCAACCACTCAAGTATAGTCAAAAGGTAGTGTTGCACCAATCAGTGTGAGGTGACTGAGTGTGTATGCAGCATGTCATAATGCAGTTGTTAGGCAAAAAACACATGCACTACAGTACTGCTCTAAGATTGACCTGTGATAGTAAACATAGGGGCATCAAATGAGTATGGCCACACAGTGCGGAAAGAAAGTCTCCCCATTGCACTGCAACGTGGGAAAACAAAAGGCCACAAATGTGCTGCATCTAATTTGTAAACAATGTATGCCTTTGTCTGTTTCCCCTTCACCAGGCCTGTTTTTGCAAGGCTAGGACTAATGCAGCCACTGGTGCAAGGGTGCTTCTTTTGCATGTAGGAATGTATTGGTGCATGAAAGTGTGCCTTTTTTCTATGTAAAACTTCCTGTGAGACATATTCCACCATACATTTGTGCTGCAGAATGCAGCACACATTGAAAGCTGAGGTAACAAGGAGAAACAAAGGTATGACACATTGTTACCCCACTCCTGGAAAGGTTGGACTTACTGGTGCATTCTAAGGTTTCTGTAGTGTACCATGTCTGGGAATGTGTCTCAATCAATGGAAGTTGCATGAGAATATCCATACAACAGTCATGGAACCTCTCTCTAGTGCTGAGTCAGGCAATGCAGTCTTTTCTTTTACAGTGCATCACACAATACTAATGTCCCTTCACAGGGCTATGCAAGGTGGAATTTGGTTGGAGGGAATATATCATAAGAGATGTGCATTGCAAATGTACCATGTTGCATTGTGGAAGCGTTAATGAATCAAGTCATGCATATACAAATGAGTGCTGAAGGGCCTGCGCCACTGTAGTATGGGTGAGCAAGCCTGTATTTTTGCCTTCCTAAGTGTGTGTTGCTTCTGTGGCACATCGCAATGATGGATTCCCTACACATTGCATTAATCGAGAGCCAGAATGGGGGATACAATAGGGTGCCACATAGGTCCCAGGAGCCATATTTACATGCACATATGACTGTATGGAACATCCAGGTATGTATCCTGGTAATAGATGTCACAACTGAAGTGTTAACCTATAGTCCATATTGTCTGCCATGCTGTTCTGCCATGCTGCCTAATGATTCCTCCGTTATGGTGGTAGAGACTGGACATGCATTCCTCAGACCCAGACAAACTCCACCGGCAATCTGCTGGCCCACCTGTCATGAAGTTACAGGCACATGACAGTTTACAACCACACAGATTAAACACCCTGGACACTGCCCTCTGCCACACAGACCTGCCAAGTGGTGCCACCCCAATTCTGGCCCAATGCCATGGTGTCCAAGGTATGTGATCCAGCTACACACAAACCTCTACAGTTGAAACAAAATATTCAGCCAATTGCAGGGGTCACAACCCGTTCATTTTCCCTGTTATGCGGCACATTGCAACACATGCGTTGATCGTAAGTCGCACATCAAAGCCAATGCATGGAATTAACTGCAGAAGTGCCACTGCACAGTGCAGGAATGACCCATATGCCATTTAAGTTCTGATGCATCATAAAAAGCAACACAAATATTGAAAACGTGCAGGATACACCCAGAAAATGACTGAATGAGTGTGGCTTGTTGCAAACTAGTAAGTGTAAAAGTTAGTTTCACTTTCTCTTACAGTCTGTTAGTTTGTGCTGGGTGTTGGAGGTATTTTGTAGAGTGGCTGGTGGGTTGTGGTGACCTTTGATCTTGTCGGTGTCTTCTCTGTCCCTGTCTTGTGCTAACTTTGTTTATTGTCTATTGTATTTGTAAATAGTGTGGTTATTGTCATTGTTTTGTCAGGTGTTTATCTATTTAGGGTTCCACTAATTCAGGGTTAGGTGTTAGGTTAAGGATTGTTTACTTTGGGTTTAGGATGTATAGTGGGTTGGCTCTTGTTGCGGAAGGGTTGAACAAAAAACCTTTCATGAGGGTGAGTTAGGGGCCTGCTAAGGCTGCTGGCCCATTATGTACCGAACATAATAGCATCGGGGGTAGGGTCAGCCAGGGCTACCCTACTAAGGAACGCATGGAGTGCTGGGAGAAGGTGCAGTGGCACATGTCAAAGGTGATTGGGGTCGCGGGTGTTAATAATGAAAATTATGATGTCGATATACACCATATATATGCAAGTATAATAATAAAATTGCATCTCCGTTGTTGAATTCACCCGATATGACCACCCCCTCAACCCTGAGTCAAAACTACGTGGTCAGGCAGGCCCAGCGACCTAGGCCTGAAGCAACTGATTGACAGTCCACAGGTGGGGGGACATGTAACCCTTGGACAAATGCGTGAACCGGAAAACCCAGATCGATTCCACAGATAAGCAGTGACACAACAATGGTCGCAGGAGATTGGGCAGAAATAAAACACGTTTGGCCGGAGGGGCACGCGTTCCCAAAACACCATAAAGCCAGATGCCACACTAAGTTAGGAACACTAAGCCTATCAGAACATAGCATGTACACTACTCGCAGTGATCACATGATCCCCATGTCAGACATCTGGGCACGAACCCACTTGCTCCGCATTGTGTCCAAGCATGGTCGAGACCCACCTAGGTTTCTTATCAAGTGACCAGATTTATGACTCTGAACTAAGCCCAGATTCCTGTTCTAAAAATAATGAACAAATTGCTTTATTATACTTTGTGAAATGCATAAAATAATGGCCAAAATACTTTGAGACAGTTTTTAGACCCCGACTCTTCCCGTTCTCCCAGCCATTGCGCTTAATTAAACCAACTGATCCTGTTTTGCCAAACACCTCTTGGCTTTCATTTTTTCAAGGTACATTTATATTTGAGGAACATTTAGGTGAGCCAGCCAGGAAACATTGGTTCTTCGAGCCCGACGGCAGCCGAGGGAACCAGACCCCACCCGTACAGATTCACATCTGCACAGCTAGAATGGTGAGCAGCCAGCAAATTGATTGGAAGTTCTGCTGAATCCATGGGTTGAGGTCCATCCTGAAGCCGCCGTCAGTTGGTAAGCAACTACATCTGATCCTCAGTCCCAGCATTTGGCGTATAGCAAACTAGGACGGAGATTATGTTTCTTTGATAGTCAGCACCCAAGTAAAGGTCAGAGTTGTATTAGTGGCTTGGACCTCTGAATGTAACACAGCGGGTACACTTGTCTCTGGGTGTGATACAGGGACCACCGGGCAAGACATAGAGGGTACCCTTGTCTCTGAGTGTGATGCAAGGACTGCAAGGAGTCACAATGGGTATGCTTGTCTCTGGGTGTGATACAGGGACCACTTGGACCATTGGGTGAGACACAGAGGGTATGCTTGTCTCTGGGTGTGACACTGGGTTGGCTTGAACCGCTGGTGAGACACAGAGGGTAAATTTGTCTCTCAGAAAAGGGTGGGAGCACACTGCTTCCCCTCCCAGAACAGTTTGCCCCTTAGAAGTATGGTAAATGCAGTTCATGGTACATGCTTACTTGAATATTTACTGGAGTATTCCACCAAAGTTGGTGCAGGTTAGTGCTGTAAATCGTTAGACACATGATTCTGGATATCATCCGTCATCAGTAGAGATAAAAACAAATTTAATCAGGGGTTGCTGAGCAGGCTGCCACAATCCTTTCAGGTCTCAGTACCTCACACAGGCGCACAGGTGCATCTCCACAAGCTCGTCAGCTCATTTGCTCAAGGGAGCCTTTTCAAACAGAAAGGGGTGGGAGCACACTGCTTCTCCTCCCAAAACAGTTCGCCCCTTAGCATTATGGTAAATGCAGTTCATGGTACATACTTACATGAATATTTACCGAAATATTCTACCAAAGTTGGTGCAGGTTAGTGCTATAATCCCTAGACACCTGTTTCTGGATATCATCCATCATCAGTAGAGATAAAAACTAATTAATTTTGGGTCGCTGAGCAGGCTGCCACAATCCTTTCAGGTCTCAGTACCTCTTACAGGCACACAGGTGCATCTCCACAAGCTTGTCAGCTCCATGGCTCAAGGGAGCCTTTTCAAACAGAGATGGGTGGGAGCACACTGCTTCACCTCCCAGCATTGTGGTAAATGAAGTTCATGGTATATGCTTACTTGAATATTTACTGGAGTATTCCACCAATGTTGGTACAGGTTAATGCTGTAAATCTATAGACACATGTTTCTGGAAAATATCTGTCATCAGTAGAGATAAAACCAAATTTAATCCAGGGTTGCTGAGCAGGCTGCCACAATCCTTTCAGGAATTTGTCTCTTGGTGTGATACAGGGCTGCTTGGACCACTGGGTGTGACTCAGTTGGTGTGCACAGGCTCTGGGTGTGATATAGAGCCAGCATCTCAATCTCACTTTTTTATTTGAAAGGAGTTTTCTGAGTAATATTGGTTTCTTAACACTGGTAGCATCTGAAAGAAGTGAGAGGTGTTATTCTCTTGGACAATTGGGCATGATAGAGCCGGTACGTATGACCACTGGGTGTGACATAGGGTATAATTCAGACGATAGGGAAAGATGTGGGCCTAGAAGAGTAAGGTGTAGCTTGTGCTTGGCCAAGGAGGGCCTGTAGTTGTCGAGTCACTCTTTCTTCTTGTAAATTGTTGCAATCTTTGTCTGCCAAACTGATATTGACAGACTATCGGGCTCACTTAGTTCTGTGTATCACGCAGACCTTCCCCTCATCATTGAGTGGCATGTGCTAGGAGCAGGCTAAGGTTTTTTGGACAAAGTCATCATATTTTCTGCTGTCATTTTCTCTTCTATCTTCATTGTGGTTTTCAAATGATGTTTTTTTTCTTGCTATTGTTATGCTGATAAAATTATTGCAAACTGTGTTTTATATTAAATGTTATGTCCAGTAAATGATTCTATGTGCATATCAAAAAGTTGTCATTTGTGTACATCTTGCTATTTCACTGCCAAAAGTATGGTTCATAATGTTTTTGACATAACAAATGCACTTTCCAACAGGTTGTGTTTTCCATATGTGTTGTTTAATGTATTGTGAAATTTAGTTTAATGCATCCTTGTCCTAAGCTGAGCTAATAGTAAAAGTAGTTATTTCTGGTATAACCCCTTGAACATATTTCCCAACCATCAGAGTAGTATTGAAGTATGTTTTAAAGACCTGCTATGTTAGAAGTGTACTAGCCTTTAAAAATGTCTCAGCCCATTATGGAGTCGCCATTAAACCACATGCAATCTAGGTTAGCCACACAGCATGTGAAGCTAGAAATAAGACGCATTTGTTCCTCTGGAGAGAGTGGGGAACCGTCTACACCAATATAATAGAGCACACAAGGATATCCATTTGGACCAAGCATGTGGTACAGAAGAAGGATAGAGGAGAAGCAATGTTAGAACTATGGGCGGTCTTTGAGATTGTCAGACCTACAATTCTGCCCCAGACCCTGCAAGCAAAGCTTCCATACCTCCATCACCATACAAAGGCATTGCGGTGCTCTCTCCAATGCCAGCCATCCCTGCAATTCCTGCACTGGGTTACACCAATCCATTGGTTGAGTGGGCCGAAGACCCACCCCCACTGGGCAGCGAGCCATTAGATCCAAGGCAGGGTGGTTGCCAGATCAGCAAACCCACGCGATTCTGTCCTTATCCCAGTTCTCTGCTAGATTCCCCAAAGTTTGGTCCCCCATCAATAGCAAGCAACCCATCAAGCCCCAGCGGCAAGGGCACCATAATCTCCAACCTGTCATAAAGGTTCTGGATAGCGACACCATGAGTGGAGCGGATCCTAGCCCTGCGTGGTCTGCATTGATGGAGTAGGCGCAAGGTATAATCATTCGGAGTATGCTCAGGCATTGGAAGAAACAGCAGGAAGTGAGCTGGAGGGTTTGTTCCTACAAAGAACAAACACACGCAGCACTAAACAGAGAAGGCAGCAGTGGGAGTTGCAAGAGAGGCATGGGTTTAGAATGGAGAGAGAAAGAGCTCTTGACTGGGTAGCACAGAGGGAGAGCAGACTGATGCACCTCCCCTGGAGGAAACCCAAGCTAGGCCCTGGGTTCTGCATGATGAAGAGCCAAGAATAGAACCAGAAGAGAGGCCTCCACAGAACAGAGCACCACCAGATCTTCAGAGTAGGAGAGGGACAATCAAGAAATAAATGAACAGGATAACATAGCCCAAACTCTATTAAGACATAGAAAAAGCAGAATGGCACCTCAGCTCATGCAGGAGGAAAGCAACGACAAGGACGTCTGCCACTCCACCTGAACACACCGGTCAAACAAGCTGACTCCTAGAGAGATAGTGTCAAGAGAAGAAGGCAAGGTCTTCGTGCGACCATTCTGCCACCTGCTAGCCTGCTGAACTGAAAGGGAGGGCGAGTAGGATAAACCCTGGTTGGAGGAGGGATTCTTTGAACCACAGGACATGACCATCGTGAAAGCACGCGGGGTAGATCCCAGATGGAACTTCCACTGCATGCAGGGATGCCTGAGGAGATGGGAGGGCTGCATTGGAAAAAAGTCAGCAGAGCGGCTCCAAGCCAAAATATGTCTGCTGTTACAGAAAGGTACATCAGGAACCATCTATGTGCAATGGGCCCAGATGGGCAATGAAGGGCTCAGGATTCAACTGCCCCCATTGATAGACGGGGTGGTGAAATGGTCTCCTGTTTTGAGGAAAACATTGCTGGGATAAACCAAGCAATAGGCGATGTCAAGAGTCTTCTCAGTAGTCTCATCAGACAGCAGACCAAGAAAGTGTTTTCCCAAACCTGCACCCCAACCATCACACTAACCGGGACACATTCAATTCATTTAGACACCAGAAATGGAAGACCTTGAGGGTATTTTTCCCTGATCGCCCAGATATAGAAGGATTGATGACAGAAAGCATGAAGCCTGGGGAAAGCATGACCGACTTCCTAAACAGCATGAGGGAGTGATGGGGACAGGAGTAAGGTCAGCACCGACTTCCTAGACAGCATGAGGGAGTGATGGGGACAGGAGAAAGGTCAGCACCGACTTCCTAGACAGCATGAGGGAGTGATGGGGACAGGAGAAAGGTCAGCCATGGACCGACATGGGCCCCCAGGTTGCATTCTTAAACCACATCCTCAAAAAGGGACTGCCCACCAAAATAGAGTGGGCTGGATAGCGTAGTAGGATTAGATACCAAACCTTGGCAGAAAATGCAGGCCGACATATTACATTACTACAGAAATAAGCAGGAAAAGGGCAGGGAAAGGACAGGATCAAGCCCAAAGAGACCCCGGTAAGCTGGCCCAAAATAGATTAAAAATAAAACACCCTTGAGGGGGCTGCATTGGATGCAAACGTGCAAATGGCACCAGTCTTGAAGGGTGCTCCGTCCCGAACTCCAGATTGTTTCAACCTAGCCCTAACGACAGAAGTCAGAGGGGCTGGCAGCAGCCAGACCTCAGAGAAAGCTGCTACTGTCACCAAATGGGCCACATGGCAGACCGAGGCCGCCTGAAGGTATACCATGAGCAAAGACCAAAAGGTCTAGGTCAGCCCTCGCAAAATCGCCATCCACAAAACCAAGCTCAGATTACCCCAAGCACACAGCACAGTCAGCCACAAGGAAATCACTCAGAAAACACACTATCACAACCAGGACCAGGTGGTTGGCCAAACACATGATGACTGCAGCAAGCAGGGAACCAAGCTCAGCAAGCAACAGGGCCCAGGGGCATAGGAGACACTAAATTTCTGGGGGGGGGACAGGGACAGCCTTGTGGACTTTCCAGTGAACCTAGACATATCACCAGTTGTGTGAGACTGTACCCCTGTTAAACGAATATAATTGCAGTTTTGGAGTGAAATATTGAGAAAGGCAGGCATGTAGTCACAGTTTGAAAGTATGCTTTATTGTTATTTACATTTGGTGGAGCGGGTAGTACAAAATTTTGTATACCCCCCCATTTCTGCATGTTTATATTAATCCAAATAATCTATCAATTGTAATATTATTAATCCGTTTGAAGTGATAACTCACCAATTATATTAACGAAAGAATTACACGTGGGATTTGCATTTTGCATGACTAAATTAACTGTATACTAATATTTGTACGCATACTAATGGTAGAAAATTTGAATATTGCATGATATATGTTGCTTTTGTGACGGAATTGTAAGTTGCACCAGATGACATCACTGGGTGAATATGAACGCTTTGAATGTTGCTATGATGCTAGATAATTACTTACACATAGGGGAATTAGTAAAGGGTTAACAATTTATTAGCCATTTCAATGTTTTAATTAGGTTTTGTGTTTGTTTTGCTTAAGTTGACCATTTGGGCCTAAAAAAAGATGGCTGACTGAGACACACGACGTGACTGCTACCATTTCACGAGGTTTTTGGTGAAGTGCGCCTGCGCCACCACCAGCAACTGTGGCCTCGTCCTGACCCCAGGCAAGATGTACCCATCAAGGACACCCTGGGAGCTTCGCCAAAATCACGAAACAAAGAACTGTCTTTAAAACCGGAACCAGCAAGTGTGATGACTTAACCTAACGGACTATGTGAGAACTTTACCGAATGACCCCAAACCAGCCAATCAGGACTTTCTAAAACTGATTTTTGCTACATTTTGACATTAATTTCATTATAAAAGAAGGTAGACTAGGGAGTTAAATAGAAATCCAGTTCCTTTTCCTTTTTCCTGACGTTATGCTGACGGCGAGAACGGTGACACTGCTGGACAGCTGTTATCCTGAATCTTTGAAAGACTGAATTGATGCCTGACTTTGATGAATTAAAGACTTTGCTCGACTTGATTGATTTAGAGGACGACAAATAGCCAGATTAGGTAAATATGATGTTTTCATGGCTTGGTTTATGATTTATTAAATCTGCAATTGATTAGATAAACAAAATTATTATTTTAACAAACAAATGTGTTGGGTGATTTATTTGAAGAGATTAGAATCAGATTAAATGTAGATTAAAGAATTGAGTCACCAAATATCCAAAATCAACTAACTGATCCGACGACTAAATGAGGGGAATATCTCGAGATTCTGAGTTTAATAAAGGTACTTAATGTATGATCAGGTAAATTAGGTTCTTTAATTGAAAGCGTTTGGATAATTTATCTCTTCCGTGAGAACGATCATTGAAGTGTGAGTATTGGTGTTATGGGCCCCACCAATGAATGTATTGAGTGTATGCGCTAGGGTGATATGTGATCTGTGACGAAGGGAGTATTTAAAATTCCACGCTGCATCACATTCACTTATTAGACCAAATGTGAAAACTGTAAATGGATCTTGCATCTTCATGCACCAAGTAAACAAAGGTCGCTGACTGCGGACATGAGCATCGTGTTTGCAAGTGTATTGTGGTTGGAAAAGTACCTGCTGCTTCATTCCTGGTCGCCAGCATTTTTAAGGCAACAATAAAAATAGCAAGATAACTCCAGTGAATACTATTCTTCATTGAGAGAGAGCAGAGGTTTGTCTAGTGGAAGCTTTGACTCATGGTAAGGTAGGAACAGTGGGGTAATATGCCTGCTCTAAGGAAAGTGTATCATGCAGATCACAAAGTGGATATAATGTAAATAGGTCAGTGGGTTACTGCTTTTGTTCAACAGATCTTTTTGTTACTTGAAGTTTATAAGTTAAAAATCTAACCTAGAACAGTAAGCTATTAACCATCATCAAAGAGCTGCATGAAATCCTAATGTTGGAAAATGGGTTCATTTGCATAGAAATCAATTCTGATTATTATAGAGAATCTCCAACCATGGTGTTACATTCTGAGTGTGTGCTTCTCCAGACCAAGCATTCTTAAACTATTCTGTCTACAGGTATGGATGACATGCGACTCCTACACCTTGTAATCCTCTGTCTTATTTAAACATTTCCTATACACTGATTTACACACCTATGATTGATTGTCTCTGTGCAGTGTGTGTGATGTAAACTGCTCTGACACCCTACAGCAGTTTGAGTGGTGCTAAATAACTAATTAAATGCATCCGAGAGAGGGGTTATTGAGACTTGAGGGGCACTGTTAATGGGTGGTAGTGAGGGATTCCGTGGCGGAGCTGGGTTGTTGAATACCAAGGCTGGTTATTCGATTTCAGCTCCTGGCTCTTTCATCCGCCAAAATAGTCTCCATTAACACTATCTTATTCTTGCAGTTTCTTTATTATCTTTGCTTTATCCCTTTTCACTGTTTCCCATATTTCCCTTTCTCCTTCTTCCTACACCCCTTGATGCCTTTCTCTCTTCTGTTCTGTTTTACAGTCTGATGGTGTACAAGTCCCTAAAAAAAGTCGTTGGGCTTCACCTGCTGCCTCCAGCTTAAATTAATCATCCTTACTTTCTGCAGCCCACAAACAAAATGCCAGTGGCTAGTCTGACCCTTTCTGCATTTTATCTCCTGCCTAAAGAGCAGACACACCATTTCCTCTCCTTTCTGCAAGACACAAGGATCCCAGCCTTCTTCCTTCCCCATGGTGTAGCAGAGAAACATTACATATGACCGAAAATAGGGGCGACAGGATCAACTTCATCTCAGAGACCCAGCCACCTTTCTACCCAGAACAGTCTCCCAAATTAACTGTTCCTACTCAGCACAACTGACTCTATTGTTAATCTGAGCACGTTTTAATATATATTCTCCTATCCTTTTACTCATACTGGGGTATTTACATTATTATTTCCACCAGAGTGAATGCTGCTTCAGAGCATCACCAACTACCAGTCTCTTGTCTGTAATTGTCAGTGGGTTCCACTAATAAAGAATGCTTGCCAAGCGCACTGTTTACAGCTTCTGCTATTTCTCACTTGTGCCTCCCCCCACGTACTCTCCCTCAGTATGTAAGAATATAGAGCCTCCACAAGCAGGACATGTTGCTTGAACCCCATGCCATCATTTTCGCATTGATGGTATCTGTAAAGTTGTACAAGTAGTTGAAATAAAACAGATTGTTTACATGGTCAAATAAAGAGATCCAACCAGAAAGTGAATCTGGGAGGGAGATCCTGGGTTCTGCAATGGAAGATGGACTCTTTACTGTGTTGTGATGTATTGTTTATAAAGACATGCATCTTAAGCTCCTTCCTAATTTGGAGCAACCTTGGGGTGGACCTGATGGATACAGGGGTGTAATTACAGCTCCTGACTGTGTGGATGGGGAAGGCCTATTTCCCCATTGTTTTATTGGTTCTTGCACATCTTTGTCCCCCTGAATGAAAGTGTCTGAATATGTTCCTGACTGGCCCATTGATAATTTCGCATTGTTTTTTACATGTGACCTGCCTAACTGGGCGCAATACTGCAGATGAGGCATCACCATTAATGTGCACACAACTTACAACTGTCTGCTGAGTTTGCATCCCGATATGCAAGCCAGAAGTATTCATACTGGCCCCACATTGTGGACAAGTGAATTCCACAGATTGCATTCTTTGAGAGCCTTTATCCGTTTGTCATCCTGGACCCAGATTCATGCTTAGAGCTGTTACACTCCAAGCTGCCAATAGGCCACATGTCAAATGTAGGCCCTCCAGGCCGTTCTGGAGTTTGGCTCACTGTACTTTGCATGCCTGGGCATCAAAGTCCATGCCTACAGTAGAAAACATAAAACTACAAGCACCAGAATGCAAAGGGCGGCTGGCTAAAGAGCCATGACTGGCTGATGACCACATCTATGATTCTTGTCCACTTGGAGCTTTCAAATTTAAAGTCACTCAGCTTGAAGTATAATGTGTACAGTCTTCAAAAGCATAGTTTTTCCTTGAAAGCCCATTTGAGTATCCCTAATTCAAGAAGACCCACAGCTGTCACAGATAAACACAAAGACACCACAGAGGGCATATGGTGGTAAAGCACTTGGCAAACATTTTATCAAGATGTCCTAGCAGGTCTGGGAATTTTAAAGGTGAACGGGGTGCCAACTGGTGCAGTGCGGTCAAAAAGGCTACTCACATTTCAAATGTTGGTGCAATACTGTGAGTTAATCTCTTGCACTTTTTGTGAATCACAAAAACAAGCACAACAAGCTTAAGGGGGAAAATGAAGTTTTACATTGGGAACATTGTCTGGCCATTAATGGTACACACTTGATAATGGGGCCACTTGGTTTACACTTGGCATGCCTCCGAAAAAGGGCCCTCATATTTCTATCCAGGTTCAGAGTGGTACTGCCTGAATAAGCATGACTTACCTTTGATGATATTATGGAGTCCTCTGGTAACATTAGAGACACAGCGGTCAAGGCATGGACTGTCTCTTTTCCTGATATTGGTCTCCGGTTAAGCTGATGTAATGCAAGACTACATATCCCGGAATACATTATTGTGCTCAAGGAAAGTTGAGGACTGAAAAATAGCATTTTTCCTGATACAGTGTTATTTGGTACCTTTACTAGGCTTCATTAGTAAAGTGGGAAGGCACTGGGAAAATGCACTATGCAGTCCATGATTCCTAATTTCAAGACCCAGCTCCCACCTGAGCCAACTGTGATCTGCAACTAGCGGGCTTAAACCCACAGTCAGGCTCCGATAATACTTCAGTTCATGAGGCCTCGACATTCCAAACACTATAAGCAGGAAGCAGTGGTCGAAGTGGGGAAAAAAATGTAGGAGAACTTGATCAGAGAATCAGAGGGTGAGAATAACCTTAGATTTGGGTTTGTGTGCGAAGTCAGATGTGTGGCCAGAAAGAGCAAATCTTCCCCACATTTAGTATTTGTTTGACATTTCACTGACCAGTTACAGCGTGTTACGGTATTTAATTTAACCAATAGATACACATGGTTATTTATGGTTTAAATATGAGTTATTGAAATTGAAGTAGATTCACAAATTGGGATATGTTTCCAATCACAGAATATGCCAAATATGCTTGAAAGTGGAATCACAAGCCATCTCTCTCTGAGCCATGCAATTTCTGTCATCAGCACTTCTCCTCCCCTTTTCACCAAGCGCAGTTAAAACATAAATGGCAAATTATCCTTGTTTACAAATCTTTCCACTTAATTATGACTGTACTATATTTGCCACATAATACATCATGTGCTGCATAACCTTACGCATTTCAACAAAAAAGTTGTTTGTAGCTTATGTTGCTGCGAAGTGGAGGGCCCTTTACAAAAGGTTGACTGGTCACCTTTCTCACTGCTGCATTTGTGTATTATACAGGTACTAATTAGGCAAACTCAGAGGCTGTATGTATGTATAAATATGTCAAAATAATTAAGTATCATAAAATGTACCGCATCACGCAGCAGCCTTTTTTTGCTAGATAATTTAGTCAACACTGCAACATAATTTTGTCCTCTTTTGCTGCAAAATTCCAATAGCCCAAAAGCAAGCAGCACATGTTAAAAGTGCTTGTGTATGAAGCAGAGAGACCATGAAGTTTGCGAACATGGGGGCATATTATCAAGCCAGGCGATAAAATTATCGCTGCTTTAGCGGCAGAAAACTGCCACTAAAACGGTGATAATGGGCTTGATAATATGCTCTATGGAATTCTAATTGAAGCCCATGTTAGATGTGAAGGACATCTAACATGGGCTTCAATTGGAATTCCATAGAGCATATTATCAAGCCCATTATCGCCGTATTAGCGGCAGTTTTCTGCCGCTAAAGCGGCAATAATTTTATCGCCTGGCTTGATAATATGCCCCTTAGTTTGATGTGCATGAAAATCCTGCATTGTCAATCCCTGGTGAGTTGCACTACTACTGCTGAAAAAAGGCCAATGGAGGTACCAAAGGGTGAGGGTGACTGGCCTCAAGGGTCATGCGACCTCAGTGACAGAGTCACTGTCACTCTAGAGTGTGCTGCTTTGTAGGCATTCCCACAAGACTGGAGGTGAATTTCAGGTTGGATTGTGGTGGACAGGCCTTCAAGGTTAATCCACACTTGCCACCGCTAGGGTCAATTCTGCTGTTGCTAAGACACCAGGGCTTCTAAGGTCTATTAGGGCCTTCTAAGGTGTAGCATGGGAATGTGCTTCACAGGAGAGTGGTCTAGTGAACTGGTAAAGAAGGCTGAACCTGAGTCTCCAGTTCCAAATTCGGCAGCTCTGGCCAGAGTGCCACATCCTCTCACCCACTGAACAAGCATACTGCTCCACTGAGAGAAATTCGCACTACCTTCAGCTACAGCCCAATTGTGCCGCGTCTCAATTCAAATTATGCACAAGACAAGAGTTATGTTCTGCCTGAAAAAAAAGTAATAACATCCAGGAAAAATCGAACACTCATAGGGAGTGCAAGGATAACTATAGCATGCAAAAACTAAGCAGGAACAACATGGTTACCTTAACGCTTTTGCACTCATTATTCGGAAATCAGTGAGTGATTTTGCATGAAAAGTTAGGGACATGACTACAGGGCCCGGAAGGGACTTGTTTCATTGTCCATTGCTTATACCCTTAGAAACGTAAGCAGTTTGGTTTAAAAAGATCACATCCCTGAACACAGAGCCGTGTTACACATTGTATAGGCTAAAATTATTAGAACAGTTGAAAAGGATCACATTAAACTTTTCCCACTCCACCCATCAACCACGTATTCCAGTCCCTCCGGGAATGGTGCTGTTCCCCACCCTGGGAAAACAATGTTGTTCAAGGAAAGAAGATAAAAAGAAAGTAGGGCTTCAATGCCAAACTTTGTAATGTGGCGCTAATGTGTGTGGGTGTGAATAACATTAACCTGGCCTGCCTGCGATCACTCTGCATAGCTTTATATGGGGGCATATTATCAAGCCAGACGATAAAATTATTGCCGCTTTAGCGGCAGAAAACTGCCGCTAAAACGGCGATAATGGAATTCCATAGAGCATATTATCAAGCCCATTATCGCCGTTTTAGCGGCAGTATTCTGCCGCTAAAGCAGCGATAATTTTATTGCCTGGCTTGATAATATGCCCCTTAAGGGCATATCCGCAACAACCGGCGATAATTATCGCTAAGCGCACTTAGCGCTAGGATAATTATCGCCGGCTAGCGTGGATTTTTATCGCTGAGGTAGCGTGCTATTAGCAATGCTTATCTCAAAAGCGATAAAAATCCTCACGCTAACTGCCTAACGTGAGATTATCACTGGAAACCCAGCGATAATCTCACGCAATGTGGCGTTAGCTTGATGATAGGGCCCCACAAACTGAGCCATGATATCCACCTTCCATAGGATATCATGGCTAAGTCAGTCCTGAAGCAGGCGTAAGGAAAGTAGCGATAACAGGGGTTATCACTACTTTTCTTGCCGCTATGCTTCATAGCGTGGAGCTTGATGATAGGAGAAATGTCGCTTGTCATGTCAGGTCAGGAACGCCCACTTTGCATCTCATTAGAGATGCAAAGCTGGGCGTTGGGAATTAGTGCGCTAATGCAAGGTTTCACGCATTAGCATGACCTTGCTAATCAGGCGATAAAATCATCGCCGCTTTTCGGCCGAAAACGGCTGCAAAAGCGGCGATAATTCTATCGCCTCGCCTTGCAGATATGCCCCTTAGTTCTTTAAATATTTTTCCTACTTTTTTTCTCTGCCCACCCGAGGTTGCACTTTGGAATAGAAAAAGGTGAGAAACTGCCAACATTTCCAGCCAAAGTGTATTGTTCTTTTTTTTTATCCATATCACAGTGGAGCAAATAAAGGAAAGGAGAGGCAAGAGAGGGTAAGAGCTGTCTCTTAAAATCACACAAGTGAGGAGGAGTGAGACAGGGACAGAAAGAGAGGGAGGAATAAAGAGAGAGAGAGGAGGAGAGCAGCTGCCGGCAGCAGAGCAAGAGAAGTGGACAATATTCTTGCCTTCTGTGGGCAGGAAGGAAAAGAGACAGAGATTTTGTCCTTCTCTGTCTGCACCTTAACAGCCGCACCTTATATGTAGGCCTTTGCTATTCATGCCGTCCTGAGACGCATTTTCTTTTTTTTTTTAAGTAGAACAACAGATTATATTAAATTAAAAAGGTTGGGGCATGCTGTGCCCTTCTGATACCGCCCACTTCGATAACTGGCGGTATGTGGTGGGTAAAGTGGTGTGTTCGCAAATAGCAGGCACTTGGATGATGAAAAACACCCATTACCGTAAGGACATTAAAAGCACAGACAATGCCGATAAACATCAACAGATAAAGGAGGAATGAAAATGCTAGGGAAGCGGTAGGTTGCCAGTCAAAGTGCTTGGAAGGCAAGCTGCGCTCCCTTCATGAGTAGTAAAGGAGGGCCTAGGCCAATAATGTATTCCCAATCACCAAACCATGCTTGTTATTCAAATCTTCCTGCTGCCCTTAAGGCTCGTTCTTCAAGCCGGCAGATAGGGTAGTGCTGAGGTGGGGAAGGGTCAGACAGCAATCAACAGTGTATTGCAGACTGCAGGCAGCTGTGGCAGTGAGGTGAGAAGGAATTCCTGGAGTGGTGCAACAGAACAAAGGGTAGAGGGCAAGTGGGCTCTGTGACTGGAGGCAGGTCACAGGTCAAGTGCAGCCCTTTTATTTATTTATTTGTCTTATTCAGTGTCCTAATCACCCCAGAGGGGTATCTTCACGCTACGGGAGTGCTACCGAGTCACAAGGGGGTTCAAAAGAGTTCGGTTTTAAGAAACCTGTGAAATTGCAGATAGTTAGTGCATTCCGGGAGGTGTAAGGGAAGTTGATTCCAGTAAGAGGGGGCCAGCTGATAGGAAGGCTTTCCCACCTATGCGAGATTTCTTTTCAGGATGTACCAGGAGGAGTGATTTAGAGCCAGATTGGAGGGTTCTGGAAGGCTGGTATCTTATGAGTCTATTTGCAAGATAGCTGGAGGTGTTGCTGTGTAGTGCCTTGTGCACTATGCAGCAGATCTTAAAACGGATCCGCTTGCAGATAGGCAGCCAGTGTAGTCCAAGGAGTAGCGGCAAGGAGGCAGTCCTGGCAGGAGCATTGGAAACTAGGCGGGCCGTTGTGTTTTGGACCACCTGATGTCTGTTAAGATAGGATTCGTTGGCTGAGATCAGGAGGGCATTACAATAGTCAAGATGATTTATTACTAGTACCTGAAGGAGTGTTTTTCGGATTGTCATAGGAAGGAAAGGGAAGACCTTTCCCAAAAGAATTAATGTGTGGAAACAAGAACTCACGGTGGTTGCGACTTGCTCTTTAATTTTGAGTTTCTGATCTAGATGTATTCCTAAGTTTTTTACCACTGCTTTCGGGACCGGTGCAGCACCCAGGTCAGTGGCCCACCACTCTCAGAGAAAAGAGTAGAGGCGCTTCTCCAGAAAGCATAATTTCAGTTTTACTAGCATTTAGCTGAAGGAAGTTGTTCCTCATCCAATCCGAGATGGCTGTCATACCTTCAGAGAAGGTTGACTGGGTACTGGTTCAGTTTTTGTCAAATGCCATTAGGAGCTGGGTATCATCAGCGTATGAAATTGGGATGAAGCCCAGTTCCCTGAGTAGATCTGCAAGGGGAGCCACATACATGTTAAATAGAGTGGTACTGAGGCAGGATCCCTGGGGCACACCTTTGGTCAGCTCTGATGTTGGAGAGTGGAAGGTGCCGAGATTGACAGTTTGGGTACGGTGGGTTAGGAAACTTGACAGCCACTGAAAGGCAAGACTATGGATTCCAACGTTTCTTAATCTATTTAGTAGGACGGAATGGGATATTGTGTCAAACGCTGCTGACAGATCCAGCAGCACAATTAATGCTGCCTGTCCATTGTCCAGGGAGTGCCTGAGGTTGTCTGTGACTGCAATAAGTGCTGACTCCGTACTAAATCTGGGACGAAACGCAGACTGCGAGGGGTCAAGCCCTCCTGTTTCTTCCATATACTCTGAGAGATATTTATTAACATGTTTCTCCAAAGGTTTGCTCAGGTATGGTAGCAGGGAGATAGGACGATAGTTTGACAAGTCTTCCTGAGGGGCATTAGGTTTCTTTCTGATAGGAATTATTTGGGCAGCCTTGATTTGGAAGGTAATTTGCCCTTGTTCAGGGAGGAGTTGTGAATGGAACAGATCGTTGGTGCCAGCTGTTTATGAAGGTGCAAGGATACTTTAGCAGGTAGGATATCCTGAAGGGAGCCTGATTTTACTGTTTTCATTAAGGACTTTACCGTGTCAGTTGTAAGTGGGGGGAAGCAGTCCAAGGAATGTGCAGTGTGAGAGTGTGAGGGGTAGAGGGTGATGATATCTTTCTGAGGGTCCTTATCTTTGGTGATACTGTCGTAAATACTCTCAATCTTCTGAGTAAAGTGATTAACCAGCTTGTCACAAAGGTCTTGTGTAGGAGTTATTTCATTATGACAGGCCTTAGGGTTCGTGAAAGAATTAAGAATGGGTAGAGTTCTTTAGAAGATTTTCCTGCCTGATTAAGTTGTGACTCAATGTGAATTTTGTGTGTCTTCTTTAGATTTTTATGATATAGGGCCAGGAGGCTCTTTTAGGCTTTTTTATCAGTTGTATCATGGGAAAGGTTGGATGTCAACTAACTGCTTGCAGCTGAATGCTAGTAAGTCCGAGGTGCTGTTATTTGGGAAAGACCGGGACCTATGGTCCAAGCAGTGCTGGCCAGACAGCCTCAAACCGGCCCCTGTAGTAAGAGGCAGTTAAGAACCTGGGGGTGTGGATAGACAGTGGGCTCACCTTCGATACCCAATCAAAAGCCGTGGCAGGGACATGTTTTGGCCTGAAGCCTCTGCTCGGTTTTTTCCCCCCCCAGGGTGCGACAGACCATTATCCAAGCGACAATCTTGTCTAGGCTGGATTATAGTAATTCTCTGAATCTTGGGGCCAACAAGTCTTGTATTAGACGCCTGCAGAGAATCCGGAATGCTGCTGCACATATTCTGGTGGCACTGCCGAAGTTACACTGGTTGCCTGTTGAAAAGCTAATACTGTTTAAGACTCCTTGCGTTTCGCACAGGATTCTGACTCAACAGGTTCCTTTGGGCCTGTCCAACCTGCTACAGTTTTATGTGCCGCTGCGTTCCCTCGGATCGGCTGACCAAGCGTTAGCGAGTGTCCCTCGTGTTCTGAGAGCGAGAGCCAGAGGCTGCTCTTTTCGCAGTCTTGCGCCGCAACTCTGGAATTTGCTTCCGGTTCCGATCAGAGAGATCCAGAGACATCTTGCTTTTCGAAAAGCCATCAAGACCTGGCTTTTCCCGGTTCACGTCCAAACTGCTCTCCTTCCGGCTACTCTCATTGTCTCTGGTCGCGCCGGGACGCCCCGTTGCTGGGGCAGCTATGCGCCATACAAATCCGACAAATAAATAAATAAATAAATAAAGACGCCAACGTCATTCTAGCTTCTTGTATAGGCTTTTTGCTTTCCGTAGATCGAGAGATAACCATGTCGCCTGTGTTCTACCGGACTTGGTAGGGTAGGGTTTTAGTGGGGCAGTTGGTCTAATGTTAAGTTGACTATATTGTTATAGCTGGCCAAGTCCACCTCAAAATTATTTAGTGTCAGGTTAATATTGGAAGGTAGAGCATTTGCGAAGTGGTGGGGCATAATTTTATGCAATCGTCTTCGCAAACTGCGGGAGGATATAGTAGGAGTAGCGGTAACCCTTATGTCTTTTATATGAAAACAAAGTAAAGAGTGGTCGGACCATGCGAGTGGGCAGGGGGCCTCGCAGCAGATATTTGGGGAAGTAGTCAGTATGAGGTCTAAGGTATGTCCTGCCAGATGAGTAGGGCCAGTATTAATCTGCTCCAGTCCAAGAGTGGCTAAATCCGTCAGGTGCATTGTAGCGTCCGCATTAGAGGAGACTTCACTATGAAAATTAAAATCTCCTAGTAGTAAAAAACATTTGGTGGAGATAATATGAGGGGCCATTAGGTCCATAAGCTGTAGCGAGAAGTTCAGGAGGGGGCCAAGTGGCCGGTGAACATGTGCGCCTTTCCAACAATAGTGGAATTGGGAGTCAATTCTGAATACCAGAATTTCTAGTTTATTGTCACTGCTATGTTCTATTGTAGTGACCTTGATGGAGTCCTTGTGTACTATAGCTATGCCTCCGCCCATCTTAGATTGCCTATCACATTTTTTAATTCGGTAGCCATCAGGCATTGCCACTGTGATTGCTGGGGTGGAGCTAGGTTTTAGCCAAGTTTTTGTTAGGAAGCAGATATCTGTAAGTCCTGATGAAAGCAGGTCCCAGATTTCGATGGCATGTTTGGGTAGATCTCACATTTGCGAGGAAGCAATGCCTGTCCCCGCTTGGATTGTAGAATGGATGGTTAATGGGGAAAAGGTGAGTATTGGAAAGCACCTGTGGGTATTCCTTGTCAGTGGTGGAAGTCGTGAGATGCGCCGTGGCAATCCTAAGCTATTGAATTGGCAGGTACTGCATGCAAAAGGTCCTTCCAGCACCGTAGGAGCCTTAGTAGTGCATCTGGGTGTGCTTACCCTTCTTAGTGCTGTAAGCTCTGTGCTAGCATACGAGTGTTTGGAACTTTGTCTGCAGCCTGAGTTAAAAGGAGCAGGGGTCCTGGCGTCCCACCCACTGCGCGTAGAGCAAAGCATGAATTTAAATAGAGCCATGGAGCAGCTACACTGCTAAGCCTGGGCTCCCTCCCTACCAGGAAGTGGAGGAGGTGAGGAGAATACCACTGTAAACTCCCTCCATGCAATCGGGTAAAACCCATGGTGGACAGGGGAGAAGAGGTAGAATACCGCCAGCGGGAGAGCGGGAGATCAAAGAGAAGAAGGTTCAGGTCAGTAAAAACGTTTAGCTGATAGTAATATCACCAAATAAAATATCAGTGCAGCATTTAATAACTAAATACACAGTTTAAAACATAAAAACTATGGCGAGCAGTAAGTATTGTTGGTTAGAACAGCAGTGTTAGCCTAACCCTGTAGCGCGCATGTGCTGCGCGTAGGGAAACGCATGAATTTAAATAGAGCCAGAGAACAGCTAGACTGCTAACCCTGGGCTCCATCCCCACCCGGAAGTGGAGAAAGTGAGGGGAACACTACCGTAAACTCCCTCCACGCAATCGGGTAAAACCCACGGTGGACGGGGAAGATCAGTAGAATACAGCCGGCGGTAGCAGGAGCGTGGGGGAGCAGAGAGAAGAAGGGTCAGGTCAGTAAAAACGTTTCGCTGATAGTAATATCACCAAATAAAATATCAGTGCAGCATTTAAAAACTAAATGCACAGTTTAAAACATAAAATCTATTGCGAGCAGTAATTATTGTTGGTTAGAACAGCAGTGTTAGCCGTACTCTGTAGCGTGTGTCTGCTGCGCATAGGGCAAAGCATCAATTTAAATACAGCCAGGGAGCAGCTAGACTGCTAACCCTGGGCTCCCTCCATGCCCAGAAGTGGAGGAAGTGAGGAGAACACTACCTTAAACTCCCTCCACGCAATCGGGTAAAACCTGTGGTGGACCGGGGAGGAGCAGTAGAAGACAGCTGGTGGGAGCTGGAGAGCGGGAGAGCAGATTAATGGCCCTTCAAATACCAGGAGGGAGAAGGGAAATTCTTTTGACCCCTGATCCCCTCATCTCCCCACCCTTGTCCCCTGTGTCTCCCTACTCCAAAATCTGGGGGGGGGGTTTTCTATCCTCTGTGTCCCCCACACTTCCTATGCCCATGCCTGGGCCAGAGGCAGGGCAGGGAGGGGGTGACTTCCTGGGGAGGCAATGCCTTCATGCAGTCATCCAATCCAAATACGCAGTGAATCCAAAACCCCTAAAAGTTTTTTGCTCTCCATGCCATTCCAGTATGAACCCAGCCATCTGCAAATCAGTCTTGACCCTGCTCCCTTTGTGAGCAGTCCAGCCCAAACTGCCAGGCCAGGTCCTCCCTGGACTGAAAACAAGCATCCTAGGACCGACCGGTTTTGGGTTTCACCCCTCATCAGCCAGGCTAGCTTGACTCCAGTTATAGTTAAACAAATGATGGGGTAACTCAGTATCCCTCAGAACCTGGGCAGTAAGTTTATAAGGTAAACAGTGGTTCCGTTGGGTGAAAGAATTACTTTACACATTAGGCATAGTCAAGCGTTATTCAAGAAATGTACACTATTCCACTGTAAGCAACACACAAGACAGTTCATTATGCAAATTATTTATATATAAATTACGTCATTCATATATGTATGCAATGATATTTTATGAAAGGCCGTCAAGCAATAGTGTGATGATACAAGTGACACAGTGAATAAGTGCTCGGTGACAGTGTGCGTGATATGTACAGTTGTTTAAAATCGAAGATATTCGAAAGTGGCCAGAAGGTTCTATAGTAAAGCTGCGTAATGGAAGAGTTCCTTTTTGGCGCAGATCCTATGTAAAGGTCCACATAACGTTTCAACCCTAGTACTGCACTCTTGATAGGTCAGTGCGGGTCTTCATCAGGACTTGGATAAAGGGTGACGGCCTGTTAGTGACAAAAGGGACTTGGTCAGGTGTGCTGACATAAGTGAAAGAACCAAAAATACTAAGGGTGGCAGATGACTCACCTTAGTAAGAAAGAAAATCAATTCTATTCAGTCTGGGTCTGTGGACGATCACCGGATGGGGTCCACTTAATTGTCAAGGGGCCTGTAAATAATTCGGGGTAAATTAAATTCATCCCAGACAAAGAGGTGATAGATGATCAACATTTAGGGGGGAGCCTGACTTGCTCACCTATGTTGATACAATGGTCCCGTCGCATTCGGGGCTCCACAGTAGTAAAAGGTCGCATCTAGAGAACAAAAATTAGTGCGTTTGAGTAAAAAGACCACTGTAAATCGACCGCTCACTTGAACGAATATTACAGGGTTGGCGCTCACCTAAGTTTATGCGCAGTGCTGTATAAAATCCAGGCGCTTCTAATCCCTTAGTGTGGGTGATGTTGGCTCTTCAAACGAAGTTAACTGTAAAGAAGCCAAACTCAGGTTTAGAATTTAAAAGTAAGAGACCCAATTGAAAATTAAGACTCAAAATGTATACGGGTCGCTTGGGGATTCCAAATTACCTCATTCGGAAGATCGGACGGCAGGCCTGGGGGTCCTGGCTCATCTGATTGAATCGGCAGTAACGTCTGTAGTGAGTCTGCATAAATAGCCGAGAGTAACGTGCGCGTGTACGCCAAACTTTGTGGGTTGCTAAGCAACTAGTTGAGCTGGCGCCAACGAACGTAACTAATCATCATGGGTTACCATGGTAACAAAGTAAACAAATACGTCATCTGGTAAGAACGGCTACGTGGAGATTCGAGTGACGCGTGGCGCGAGCACCAATGAAGGTGACTAGTAATCCTATGTTACTAAGGTAACGAAGTAAACAGTTACATAGCAAAAGGGGAAGAATCGAAGGTACCCAGCGCGGGAAACCTGATTTAGTGAGAGTTCCATAACTTGCAAGCATGGTACCAAACGAACACATGTTATCGAGATCAGCATAAGATTAAGGTCTCCATTCAAGGTTTACAGTGTGCTCGGGTAGCCGAGGTACATGTAACGGGATACCAATAATTCGGGCTACATTGTACAGGTGCACAACAATAATTCATATAACATAAAAATTTAATATTCATTTCAAAAAGTAGAGATTAGAAAATTCAGATAGTGCAAATTCATACATAATCGAAAGATTGTTCTGTGTTAATCAAAAGCTCAAGTATGCTAAAAAAGGGGGGGGGGGCCAGAGTAGGATTCAGAAAATACAAGTGCATACTCAAGTATTGTATTTCTGACATATTGGTGTTCAGAATAACCGGTATACTGCAATGGGTCTATCTGGGGGCTGATCAAAGTAGGCCCATTTGTTTCGAGATCTCCTCCATCTCGTTCAACCCGTTTTGGACCGAGTTAAGTAAATGGATCCATCTACACTCCTTGTAGTTCAGTATCCTCGCAATCGACCCACCTCTGCTACTAGGGATGATTTTTTCTAGTACCCACCATGTGATGTTGTTGGGAGAGTGATTGTGTGATGCATAATGGTCAACCATAGGGGCTCCGTGTACCTTACATCTTATCCTACTCATGTGCTGCAAAATTCTGACTTTCACTTTCTGAGTAGTTTGTCCGACATATGTGAGTCCACAGGGACATTGGATGGCATATATAACATTCATGCTATTGCAATTAGTAAACTGGGAAAGTTTGAATGTTCTACCAGTATACGTAAATGTAGTTCCTTCATAGCATAAGTCGCATGCCTTGCCTACACTGTTAATCTTATCCACTATGGACTGCCAAATTACTCCTTTCTTCCCTGATGCCAATTTGTCAATTTGGAGGTGACAAAGAGAAGATGTTCATTTTTGGTCACCTCAGTTATTAACATTTGGTTCTCCTCCTCACTGAAATTACTTTTCCTATTTCTCTTCACTTGGGGTTCTGTTTGGACATCTTGGCTGGGTTGGTGTTGTTGCCCTTACTGATTGTGCTTGCAGTTCCCAACATTTCTTTCTTTTGCTGTATTGGAAAAGTTATTTTTTTGCACGACGCGCTGCAATGTGACGCAAAGCTGATTTGAAGAATGTAAAGATTGCCTTATGTCCTGCAAATCAGCTGAGCGTCACTTTTGCAGCAGATGTGTTACATTCTTGCAACATCCATCCCAGTCAACATTTTTAACGCACCTTGGGACCATATGACATGGTTCACCATACTGTAAATACAATGCATCTTTGTCATGTGAAAGTGTTGTACCGCTGCGCAACTTTTTCTCACGCATTGCTGTGTTACCGCAGCGATGCGCCATTTTTCATAAATGTGCCCCTTATTGTCCTTCCAAAAGAAAAGGAAAGCCTGGTAATGAGGGTGTAGTTACATGTGGATAAATAAATCTAATACAATCAATTTGGGGCTATCACAAATTACCAGTGCAAGAAACAATGGCGGTCCGTTCTCACTTCGTATTATTTTTTGATGTTTCATATAGCCCAAACTGGACTGGACAGTATTGGAACGCATTGCATAAGCACTGGCTACATTGCACAAGGTAATTTTTTTTGTTTTTAGGGACCGGGTGATTAGAGATTTGCCCGGAATAATAGGTTGCTGAGCAGACGATGACACTCGAACCTGGTTCCACAGTTTCGAAGTCGGCAGCTCTGGCTGTTACATCACATCGTCTCCCCTGTCAAGTAATTTACATTGTGACAGACGGCATGATAAAAACATGAGAATATTATGTGCACGATACAAGTGAGAGAGCATTTCAGCTTGTTTGCGTTTTATCTGGATTACTATGTTGAAAATGATGTCAACTTGTCAAGTTTCCTGCAGGAGCTAGTATTTCACGAACATCTGTGTGACAGTTTGCATCTCGAGCACTTTAGTTTATAGAATGTTATGTTCCAGTAGTGCTGTTTGTTAGTGCAGGGAGAAGACATTTGTTTATTTTTATTTCCTTAATTTACTGCTGAGAGTGCAACAGCCCAATTAGTTTTTCAGTAGTGTGTCTCCCTGTGGCCTATGCCAATTAAATTGGCTCACCAGCACTGTACTGCTTTCCTACATTTCCTCGTTCAAGTGACACCACCAATGGATCAATCAAAGGGCTCGAATCAATCAGTCAACACTTAATAACCAATGCAGATTTTAGGGGCGTGTAGGGAGAATGGATGACAGGAGCTCCTGCATACTTATTCGATGGTCTACATTATGCTTGCCCTGGTCCAACTTGAGCTGTGGGAAATAAATGTTAATGACCATTTTTAAAGCTGTACTGAAAGTTTAAAAAATAAAAGTATTTTCAACCTCATGCCTCAATTTGTTGGTTTCGCATCTAAATAAATGTAAGCCCTAACTGAACCAATGCTTAAATATATAATATATATTTTTTTATTTATATACAATTTAAAAGTGCAAAATTTCACCCGAAGGTATCCTGGCACTGAGACTTGCGGGTCATATGGGCGTGAGCAGATGGTATAGTGATGGTAAGACTTGTTGCTTCCTATCTGTATGTCCCACCCTTCATTTGACGTCAGGGCAAGTGCAGCAGTTTGGGCAAGATTCTCCACTCATTGGCAATTGTTTTTTATGGGTTAGAGAGATAATGACTATCTCCACTGTGTTGTTCTATCTCAGTATTTGAACATGTTGCTTCAGATCAGAAAATGAAGATGGGATGTTGGCAGCCACCTTCTTCCCACACTTGAAACGATCACCGTCAAAAGGCAGGCAATGTTTTCATCTGGAGGATGGATAAGAAGGTGCAAGCCCTGGCTGTGTTTTCAGAGTACAGCTATACAGAAGGTGGTAAAAGAGCATAATAGAGAGATGCCTATCAAGATATCAGTGATAGGGGTAGCTATGACCGTTGTTTATTAGTCACCTTCACTTGTGTAAAGTAATCGAACAAATCAATTAAGTTCAAAAGACATATATTGATTCATATATGTAAAATGTAAATACACATACAGCTACTTTGAATATCAACACAAATTCTATGCACAACTCACTGGAACATCGATGGGTTTTTCCGGAGCGCCGGCATATGCCAATATCTACATGTCGCAATATGAGCAGGACAACATTATCGCCAACCCTACCTGGTGGTCTAAAATTATTCTCTATTATCGCTACATTGATGACATCTTCCTCATTTGGAAGGATACCATATCTTCATTTACCACAATGATTGAGTCCCTTAACAGTATCAATCCACACATTCAATTTACATATCTTATTCATGAAGACACCATACATTATCTCGACGTACAAATTGTCAAAACAGCTTTCAATCATTTTAAAACTACCGTTTACCATAAACCCACAGACCGAAACAGTCTATTATCTTTTTCAAGCTTCCATCCACGAAGTCTTATCAGGAATTTGCCTTTATCCCAGTTCATCAGGATACGCAGAATCTGCTCTGACACTGAAAATAGTTCTTTTGAACTACTTGAAACTTCCAAACGATTTTCAGCAAGAGGTTATCCCCAGGAAGTGCTGACGAATTGTCTAACAAAAGCTATGGGTAAACAGCGTCCTGATCTTCTCATACAACAACCACGTACTCCTCAACAAAGATTGGTATTTGTGAGTACATTTTCAACCATATCTACCAAAATTAAGAACATTATCAATTCCCGCTGGGAACTTCTCCAACAAGAGGAAGACTTTCATGACCTATTTCAATGTAAACCTTTGTTTGCGTACACTAGAGGTAGAAATCTACGCTCGCTATTGAAACCCCCTGTTGCCACCAAGGAACTAAGCGTTCACCATGGGACAAGAAGATGTCTATTGTGTGTCCATTGCAACAACCTAATCACAGGGAATATTCTCACCCATCCTTTATCTGGTACCAAGATACAGCTCAAACACACCAGTGACTGCAATACAGCTAATGTCATTTACTGTATTAAATGCCCTTGCGGAAAGGCATACGTAGGCAAGACCGAACGTAAAATCAAAACCCGCATAACTGAACATAAATCCAGGATTAGACACAAGAACACCACCTCAAGCCTTGCAACCCATTGGACTGAGGCTAAACACATGATCTCACAACTTCGGTTCCAAATCATTGAGACAATTAATGTTCGACCAGGTGTAGACGTAACCAACATGTTACTACGTAAAGAAATTTTCTAGATTCAAAAACTCCACACCTTGACCCCGTTTGGTCTCAATGATCGCCTGGATATGTCATGCTTCTTATAAGAAACCTCCCACAGTAACCCTCAGAACTCTCTTTTTCATTCTATCTCCTACACCTATATCTATACCACATTCCCTTCCTATCACATTCTTTTGTCCGATGCCTTCACTAAGCTTCCGTCATCACCCTTACCATAGCCAGCACACTACTTTTTTTTAAAGAGTTTTTTATCCTTTCTGCTACGTTTCCATATCATTCCGATTCATCTGTTTCACGCTCTTCAGCCCCGTTTCATAGTCGTGCACCCCCTTATCTATTTTTCCCTTTAGTGTTCCATGCCCGCACGGTCAGTTAGCAGACTTTCATTGTTTACCAATGTTTGGCCCCGTGGCCATACACTGGTTCTGTTGCCTATTCCCACCTCACGACTTTTGAAGTTATTTTTTATTATTCCTATTATGTCCCATTCGCATCTCTTTGGGGCACTATGATCCATTCGCTATTACACTGTCCACACCTTCAGCCGGAGTAACTTTCACCTTCTTATCTTGGCGATACCCGCCAGTCCTGTTTCTATTTTTACCCACCCCGGGCGTTACGCTTTGCACTCGCTCTTCCGTTTTCCCCTGCATTTAACGGCACGCTGCAAACTCCCGAGTACCAACTCCTGGTACCGGTCTCCACCCGCTCCTATGGTCCGCGTTTCAACTGTTACTTCGCTATTCATGTAAGTTTTCAGTCTTGTTTTCTCTGATAAACTTTGTTGCTCTGAATTTCATTGTTTTCTCGTTATGATGGAATATCCCTCCATCTTCCAACTATATACTTTTCGTTGTTTTTTAGTTTAAAACCCTCGTGTCCTCTACGTCAACAGTTGTTGGTAAGTGGGGTTTCACTTTTTTACAGATTGTTTACCCTCCGGCCTATAGCCTTTGTCACCCACCCACTGTCGTTGTTTTTTTCGTAGCAGCGCATCGGCTGGTATTTTCGTTTTTTACCTTCATTGAGGTCCCCTATGGTACATTACATTAGGTGAGTTCACCTCGCTATGTTTACCCCCGTACTTTCCTATTTCCCCTCATTCATCGCAAGATATAAACAAACTACCTTCTTCACTATCACCACAGTGCATTCCCTTTCCTGGTGACGTTGTTTCTGCTGCTTCGCTTTTTTGCCAAATCCACCGTTATATCCTCATAAACAGTGGCACGTTTTAACTACCTATAGAGTGTGACTAACAGTTTGCTGCATTATTATTAATGGTTCTCATTGAGTATCACAAAGTGTTCATTATTAGTAATGTCCATTATTATTGTGTTTTTGTCCTTAGATTTCCCCTGACGAAGGGACATGTCTGTCCCGAAATGCATTGGGCTCATCTTTACTCTCTCATGTATCTAACTGAATGAACCAAAAATGTATTTTGTGTATCTACTGATATAAATGTACTAGTTTGTGGATATAGTACAAATGATGTGTTTTGTTCATGAAATGATCCACAAGTATATGTGTATTTACATTTTACATATATGAATCAATATATGTCTTTTGAACTTAATTGATTTGTTCGATTACTTTACACAAGTGAAGGTGACTAATAACCAAGGGTCATAGCTACCCCTAGCACTGTGCGCAGTGACAACTACCGCATGGTCAGTTTTTTTCCTTTATTGACTCTATGCCCGATTGACAGCGAGCATATCACTGCAGCACCTAAGTCATTAGTGATCAAATTAAAGCCCTAACCTGAATAAGCAGGAGTGCGCTGCCCCCTGTCATATATCAAGATATCAGCCATTTCCCTCCAATCCCGAAACCATCATGCCAAACTCTCTGTTGACTGATTGCAAAATGGAACATCAAGGCTAGGAATTTTATGATACCCTAATATCAGACTACAGAGAGACAGAATATTGAAAGGAAAGTGCACAGAGAGGAAGTATACATTTATATTCTTAACTCCACATATATGCTCCTCAAAGATATATATATTACCTACTGGCGGTCGCCAGTAGGTAGTTATAGTTACAACCTAGTTTTCATTGGAAAAGCATTTTTTGATTTGCTAATAACTTTGGTGTTTGACGAATCTTTGCGAAATTCTCCCAAATAAAAGTCTATCCAGGTCCAGCTCCTATCCTAAAAGTTTGGGGGTGATTCATCAAGGGGGGGCTGAGAAAAAAGGGGGGTCACAAAACGCGTTTTCCCCATGTTAATTTCCATAGGAAATTTTGCGACGAGCTACAGCCCGAACTGCTGAATGGAATTACCCCAAATATGGCAGAAATATGGCAGAAAGGTAGAGCTTGGTTAAATGGTGTAAATCCGTTAAGTAGTTTTTGAGCAATTCAAAAAATAAGAGTGAAACAATAAATTTCCCATATGAAACTTTGTGCAAGGCTACAGCTGAAACTACTGAACGGAATTACCTCAAATTTGCAACAAAGGTAGCGCGTGGGTCAGAAAGGGACCTTTTTTTAAAATTGTGTCAATCCATTCAGTAGTTGCTGAGAAATTCGAAAAATAAAAGTTTCGATATCTGGGCGGAGCCTAAGTTCCGTGCACAAGCTTCACTGTGATTGGCTGCCAACACTCCAAACCAGGAAGTGTTAGCAGCCATTTTGTGGCTCGGTAGAAGCGAGACGCTAGAAAACAGAGAAACAAAGGTAGAAAACAAGAGAAGCGGGTAGAGTAGGAACACCCTGACCCCCTAGGCCTGGTCAGGGGGTCCCAGAAGGACCCCCAGGTCCCCCCAAAAAATAAAAAATCAGCGCTATTCACGCTATGGTTGCGGGTTCCCGTGTTTTATTTTAATTTGACCCCGGGGGTGGGCTAGGTCCCGGGGGTATTTCTTAAAAAATAATAGCGGGGGCTCACTGGGGAGGTGGGTGCCCGCTGGGGTCCCCGCAGTGTCGGGGGTTCACTCATGTTAGGAGGGGGGTTGCGCGGCCCCCCTCCTGAAGCCCTTCATTTGCTTATGACTTTGGCGTCGTTTGATGATAGTTGAAGAAATTTTCCAAAAAGTTTCTTTATTTGATCAGTTGCTATCTTGGGGGTGTAGGGGTGATTGGTCAAGGGGGGGCTGAGAAAAAATGGGAGTCTCAAAATGTGTTTTCTCCATGCATTTTCCATAGGAAATTTTAGACACGGGTACAGGTAAAACTGCTGAACAGAAATATTCCAAATTTGGCAGGGAGAAAGGTCGTGGTCCAGAAAGCGCGCTTTTGTTGAAATGGTGTAAATCCGTTCAGTAGTTTTTGAGAAATATAAAATTTTACAGATATCGATATTTGAGAATTCTGATATCTGATTGATTGTTTGAGGAGTTACGAGCACGAGCTTGCCGGTCATTGGTTGTGAACGGTTGAAATTAGGAAGTGTTGGCAGGCATTTTGTGACTTAGTCCGTCAGCTCGCATTTCTCCGTATAGAAGCGATCGGGTCTGCAGTTTTACTTCTGCGAGGTAACACTGACATCTTGCAAGATACCCCTTTCACGCTGCCTCTCCGCACATCACCAGGTCGCGGCTATGCATTTTGAAGTCAGTCTGTCGGCTCGGAGCTCTGTGAGTCAGTCTGTCGGCATGAACCCCTACACTACGCAAACACCACTGCACTACCCTAAACACTAAAACTACTCCCAGCACGACCTCCTACACTACGCAAACACCTCTGCACTGCCGTAAACTGTAAAACATTACCCCAAGCACGACCCCCTACACTACACAAACACCACTGCACTACCCTAAACACTAAATCTACCCCAGCATGAGTCCCTATACTACCCAAACGCCACTGCACTATCGAAAACCCTAAATCTACGCCCAGCACCACCCCCTATAGTATCCAAACACCACTACACTACCCTAGACCCTAAAATACTACTCCCAGCATGACCTCCTACACTACGCAAACAGCTCTGCACTGCCATAAACTGTAAAACACTACCCCCAGCATGATCTCCTACACTACACAAACACCACTGCACTAACCTAAACCGTAAAATGCTATTCCCAGCACGACCCCGTACACTACCGAAACACCACTGCATCATCCTAAATCCTAAAACAGTAACCATAGCACTATCCCCTAAACTACAGAAAAACCACTGCATTGCTGTAAACCCTAAATCTACCCCCAGCTTGACCCCCTACAGTACCCGAACACTACTGCACTACCCTAAACCATAAAACACTAGCAGTCCATCGGCTCACAACTCTGCGTTTGGGAGCCGACGGTTCTTAGCTCTCTGTGTGCGAGCCGAGCCCACGGGCCGCAGGTGTCCATCTGCAAGGTTGCTCGATGGCCCGCAGGTGTCCCTGTGGTAGCTGGATCGCAGCTGTCACTCTGCGAAACGATACTGGGAATATAAGGCAGCTCTAAAAAGAGCCTTTGTGTTTATGAGTTGGAGCTACATATAAGTGCGGATGCACAGCTTCAGGATATTCAGAAAAACTTGATTTCCCTGATCTGTGAAGTGTACTCCATCACTTCTGAAGATATCAGCCATATGAAAACGTATGTTGTTATTGTAGATCGATCCCATTCTCTGGTCCCTGAGGTATGCAGAGACAGCTTTGTTGACATTCTTCCTAGATTTTTCAATCTGAGGACAAAATTGGTTTGACTAATTCCACTTCTGTTTTTGGCATATATTGGAATATGCAAAGACAGATTGAGGCAAAAGCAACAACAATAGTCTAAAGTTGTCCTTCATTAGCATTTCCAAACCTACCCCAGTCAATGTGCCTAGGTCATTACCACCACAGTGCACAATCATGAGGTCAGAGTGATGGAGATGAAAACAGGTTTTAACCAAAGGGAGCAATTGGTGCCACTTCAATCCTTTGTCCAAACAATTTAGTGTCCACATTTTGTAAACCTAGGTCTTAGTCAAGATGTCTCTGTTCTGCATACCTCTTCAACCAGAAAACAAAGCTATGTCCTACGATCCACACTAGCATTTTGAAGGTATAGCTGGAAGACATGGATAGATGTCTAAAGCTCATGCAGTCCGTTCGTAGAATAAGAGACATGTTTAAAGATGTGGAACTATTTTTTTTTTCTCATACAAAAGGATAACTGATTGGGTGATGAAAGCATTGTTTACTAAAAAGTAGGGTGCTTTTTAGTTTGTCGAAAAGCATCTTTGTCATTGGTTAATAAAAAGCAGTTTGAACATGGAGTTCATATGTTAGGATAACATTTGCTCAGTTCAACCTCACCTGCTAGTTGCATTTGGAAGGCACTCTTCGAACTTAAAACAATGGTGATATTTTAAACTGCAGGTGCGTTAAGTGTTGGAGAAAATGTTGCAAAAGAAATCAGTAGGTTGGAAAAAATTATGAACTTTTAACCTGCAGGTGTCGTAGAATGTTCTAGAAAGTGTGTTGATAGAATACGTTCAACGTCTCATCTGTATGTGTTGTTAAATTTAAAAAAAAAATGTTTATATGGAAAGTTGAAAAATAACCAATAGACAGAAGTTTTGCAATTTGAAAAAATCAAGGAACTATTCTAATTTGTTCTTTACATGTATTTAGGGGAGGAGCAACAGGGAAATTGTGCCATTACTGGTTCCATTCTTGATGAGAGTGGTGCATTACATGTACTGTTTGACAAGGAAAGAATTACATGCGTTTGTGACATTTGGAATCTGCATACCAATTACGAACGCAAGTTAAATTATGCTTAGTGTGGAAATAATAGGGAAGGGGTAAGAGTAGAAAATTCATGTGTTATTAACTTAACAGAGATGGAACTAAAAGCAGAAATGCTATGTGGACAATTTGTGGTCTCATTTTTATATTGAAAGGTACATTTCAATATCAGTGAAGACTGGTGTGTTACTGGGAGACTTTGGATTTTGGTGCTGTTATCAATTGTAATTTGTTGGGGAATGTTTTTTCAAAATACTTTTTTTTGTAAATATGTGAGAGATAAAAAAATGAATGAAAATGTTCTGTGTATATTTTCAGTACGATTTTGTTCAGAGTGCTAAAGAAATTGTGATTATTAGTGAAGATAATTGTCAGAGTGTGTTTGTCTGCTGCATATACGCAGGCCTTTAAGTGGTTCGGTTGTTGTTGGTACTGAGCTCCACCACCCATTTAAGACAGTTACCAAATTTTTCTTTTCACTTAAAGCTGTTAATATATGTATTGAGGAAATATGAATTTTTATGATCAATTGTGTCCCCTATCTAGACCCCAACGGCTCCATGTACATGCTACAAGTACATGTATGTTCCCTCCACTTCAAGCTATGAAGACGCAAATACAATTGTGTCCAACGTTAATATGTCCTCTTTCAGATCTGCCATGAATGGGTCAGATATTCCGTTCCTAAGTATGCCTTGCCACCGTCTTTATATGGTATACTTTTCACGGTTTCCAGCTCTGGCAAGGTAGGCCCTGAATTCTGCCATCGAGCCTTTTCCTGCTTCTGCCTCTGAATGCTCCAGCCTGGACCTGCATCTGTATCCATGAACTTTGTCTTACTTCCTGCGCGGCTAACGGTGCCCAGCCCGGCCTGTTGCCTGCCAAAACTGTATTCAGCCTTCAAGTTATCTGCTCCGCTCCTCGAGAAATGCATTCCTGTCTAGTAGCTTAGGTAAACATCCCTCCAGCTGCAGAGCAAAGGGCCCGGCCTTACTGTCTCCGTGCAAGTAATTCATGACTTTCGTTACCATGGTAGGCCCATGCCCCCTCGCATCTCATGTAGACACTTAGACGCTTGTACACGTACTAGCAGTCAGTATAGAATAGGCTCTGTCCGAAAAGACCTTTCCTTCCAGATAATATAGTTCCTTAAACACAAGATATTAGATATGATTTGGGATTAGGTTGTCCTGACATCCCAGACTTCTGTCTCCTCATGTAGGGCTAAATGTCAAGTTCCCTTCGCCCTCTAGTTACACGTCAATCACACGTCATGCGGCTGCGCGCGCATCTCTGCCATGTATTTCTGCTGACTTTGCAGGATTCTTTTATGGATCCACCCACTTGTGTCATCATCATAATGACGTTTCTAGTATACGCCTTTATGCACGCCTATTGTAATGCCTTTTTCATTACGTATGTGTATTCTTATCTTTCTTCTCAACTGTAACGCCTCCTGCATCTGTCTTTACTGTAATGCATTTAATATAAATATGACAACCTGTCGATAATGTATTGCTGATCCCTTCCTGAACCTTCGTGGTGACGGAACTCGATTGCCTGGTTCGAACCATCATTCCTTTGTAAGGAATAAATTCCCTTTTATAACCTCAAATACCACGGATTCTGCCTCTTATTTTTACTGAGTTATTCTTATTGAATTTTACCGCATAAATTAAGTCTAGGTAATTTAAATTTACCACAGTATAGTAAAGGGACGATACATAAAAAGTTTGGGAATTACACCTTATTTATTCTGTCGAGCTCCCCAGCGGTACTGTTTACAAAAAAAATCTAATACGTTTCTTAACCCCTTCGCTGCCAGGCCTTTTCCACCTCCTGTGCCACGCCCTTTTTTGGCTTTTTGGGGTAGTGCGCGCTGAGGCCCCTGTAACTTTTTGACCACATAAGGTATCCATGCCAAATTTGCATCCTTTTCTTCCAACATCATGGGGATTCTGAGGGTACTCAGGGTTTGTGGATTCCCCTGGAGGGGGTCACAGAAATGAGCCAATATACATCAACATTTAGGTTTTGTTTGGGAAAATGGGAAAAACGGGCTGCAAATGAAAGCATCTGGGTTTTTCCCTGCAAGTGTTATCAAAAAAGGGTTTGTGGGGCTGAAATCACAATTTTCCCAGCTTTTAGGGGATATCAGACTTTTGTCAGAAACCCAACATTTTTTACACAGTTTTGGCATTTTTCTGGGACATAGCCTATTTTTGCTATTTTTTGTGCTTTCAACCTCCTTCCAGTTAATGGTAGAAATGGGTATAAAAGCAATAATGGATCCTGGAAAGCTATACTTTTTGGAGAAGTAGACAAAATTCTGAATTCAGCAAGGGGTCATTTGTGTAGATCCATCAAGGTTTATTTATAGAAACTAACAGTTAAATATAGGATAAATTGGAAATTTGTTGAAAAAAAGCGCCTTTTGTTTCAACGTTTTCACCTGTAACTTCTTCTAATTTTGACAGCTCCTTGAAAGCAATATACCGTTACATCCGCTGGACATTTCTGGTTGTGGGGATATATAGGACTTGTAGGTTCACCAAGAACCCGACGAAACCAGAGCCAAAAACTGAGCAGCAACTTGCAATTGTTTTTTATTATGTACCGGGTATATAGTAAAAATGTGTACATGAAAAAATGTATTTCTGAAATGGGAACAAAATATAGAGTTTAGAAACAGTAGATATTTGCACATTTCCGAAATTGGGAATACTTTACTAGCATGAGAATTATCAGTCATTTTTTAGAATGACTTCTTTTTTACACAATGTCTTTCATTTGGAAGGCAGAAATGCATCGAAGGTCAATAGGTAATAACAGTTCCTTTTCAAATCTGAATTACCCTAAGTCTCCCGATAAAAATGGTACCTCCCTTGTAGGGGTAGGCATAGTGCCCACGACAGGAAATGGCTCAAAACCCAACGTGAACACACCATATTTTCACAATGCAAAATTACCCTTTTTTAGCAAAGTGCCTAGCTGTAGTTTTTTAGCCCTAGCTCTGCCGGCACCTAGGGAATTCTAGCAAACCTATACATTTTTGAAAACTAGACACACAGGGGAATCCAGGATGGGGTGACTTGACTGTCTCCCACCACGTTCTGTTACCCAGAATCCCTTGCAAACCTAAAAAATTGCCCAAAAAAACACCTTTTCCCCACATTTCTCTGGTGGAAAGTTCTGGAATCTGCATGGCTCCACAAATTTCCACCCACCCCAGGTTCCCCAAAGTCTTCCGAGAAAAATGGTACCTCACTTGTGTGGGTCAGCCTAGTGCCCGCGACAGGAAACGGCGCAAAACGCAACGTGGACACACCTCAATTTCACAGCGAAAAATGACCTTTTTTGGCAAAGTGCCTAGCTGTAGTTTTTGAACCATAGCTCTGCCGTCACCTAGGGAAACCTAGCAAACCTATACATTTTTGAAAACTAGACACCCAGGGAAATCCAGGATGAGGTGACTTGACTGCCTCCCACCAGGTTCTGTTACCCAGAATCCCTTGGAAACCTAAAAAATTGCCAAAGAAAACAAATTTTCTCCACATTTCTCTGGTGGAAAGTTCTGGAATCTGCATGGCTCCACAAATTTCCACCCACCCCAGGTTCCCCAAAGTCTTCCGAGAAAAATGGTACCTCACTTGTGTGGGTCAGCCTAGTGCCCGCGACAGGAAACGGCGCAAAACGCAACGTGGACACACCTTAATTTCGCTGTGAAAAATGACCCTTTTTTGGCAAAGTGCCTAGCTGTAGTTTTTTAACCATAGCTCTGCCGGCACCTAGGGAAACCTAGCAAACCTATACATTTTTGAAAACTAGACACCCAGGGGAATCCAGGATGGGGTGACTTGACTGCCTCCCACCAGGTTCTGTTACCCAGAATCCCTTGCAAACCTAAAAAATTGCCAAAAAAACGAATTTTCCCCACATTTCTCTGGTGGAAAGTTCTGGAATCTGCGTGGATCCACAAATTTCCACCCACCCCGCGTTCCCCAAAGTCTTCCGAGAAAAATTGTACCTCACTTGTGTGGATCAGCCTAGTGCCCGCGACAGGAAACGGCACAAAACGTAACGTGGACACACCTCAATTTTGTAGCGAAAAATGACCCTTTTTAGGCAAAGTACCTAGCTGTCGTTTTTGAACCATAGCTCTGCCGGCACCTAGGGAAACCTAGCAAACCTATACATTTTTGTAAAGCTAGACACCCAGGGGAATCCAGGATGGGGTGACTTGACCGCCTCCCACCAGTTTCTGCTACCCAGAATCCCTTGCAAACCTAAAAAATTGCCAAAAAAGACACATTTTCCCCACATTTCTGTGGTGGAAAGTTCTGGAATCTGTGTGGATCCACAAATTTCCAACCACCCCGCGTTCCCCAAAGTCTTCCGATAAAAATGGTACCTCACTTGTGTGGGTCGGCCTAGTGCCCGTGTCAGGAAACGGCGCAAAACGCATCGTGGACACACCTCAATTTCGCAGTGAAAAATTAACCTTTTTTGGCAAAGTGCCTAGCTGTAGTTTTTGAACCCTAGCTCTGCCGGCACCTAGGGAAACCTACCAAACCCACACATTTCTGAAAACTAGACACCCGGGGGATTCCATGGAGGTATGGCTTGCGTGGATCCCCCAACGTTTCCTTACCCAGAATGCCCTGCAAACTTCAAATTTAGCTGAAAAAAATCACCTTTTTCACACATTTTTGTGTGGGAAAGTTGTGGCATCACCTGGCGGACACTAATTTCCTACCACCCAGCGTTCCTCCGGGTCTCCCGATAAAAACGGTGCCTCACTCGTGTGGGAGGCACAAGTACCCGCGACAGGCAAGGGCCCAAAACGTATTGAGGCGACATGAAAATTGCCTACATCAAAACGACCTGGTTTTGCAAGGGGGGTCACCTGTGTTTTTGGCCCGGTGCTCAGCGGCCACCTAGGGGAACCTACAAAACCCACACATTTCTGAAAACTAGACACCCGGGGGATTCCAGGGAGGTATGGCTTGCGTGGATCCCCCAACGTTTCCTTACCCAGAATGCCCTGCAAACCTCAAATTTAGCTGAAAAAATTCACCTTTTTCACACATTTTTGTGTGGGAAAGTTGTGGCATCACCAGGCTGACACAAATTTCCTACCACCCAGCGTTCCCCCGGGTCTCCCGATAAAAACGGTGCCTCACTCGTGTGGGAGGCCCAAATACCCGCGACAGGCAATCCATCCATCCATTTGTCTTTTATCATGGGACGATCTTTGTTTTTAATAGCTGAGATTAGTGCTTTCTTAGCCCTCTGCAAACTTGGTTCTGGTTTGGGAGGCTGGAATGATTCTAGTCAATCAATCTGCTCTAGGGGTGCAAATCTATTTACAAGTAGAAGGTTAAAGAGCAACGAATTCAGTTGGTCCTGCCCCGCCCTGGAATTTTGCCCGGGCCGGTGTCTGAGACCTGCACCACAGACTGTCCATGGGGTGCTTTCTGGGATGAGTCTCGGTGGGTAGAAATACCCCAATGGAAGGGGTCTGATCCTCCCTTCGTGTCTTTAATTGTTTCGCATTAGGAGGGTCCTTACAACCTGGGGATTTCTGAAATTGATTACAATAATGTCACCAGGTATGTCTTTTGTTTTTTTGGCCCTCCCATCCCACCCTGCGTGTAAATAAAATCTTGTTTGCATCTCAAGAAAATTAGAGTTGATTTGACAGCCAAAAAATACATTTGTTTTTTAGGTCATAGTGCGATTCCCTTTGTCCAATTTTGAGTTCTGGGACTTTAGCTAGGACCAGAACATATGGCGTGGAGTCTGGGGGGAGATTGATACATGGTAAGGGTGGGCTACCCTCCAATGCCTCTGTTCTTAGGTCCTGTTCCCCAGTTGGTCTATGTTCTGGGCCGGGTTCTGTGTATTAGATTCAGCTTGGGTTGTTCCTACGATGAGTCTTAGTTTCCTACCATCCTCCGTAACCTTTCTAGACTCTTGGCTTGGTAGGCTAATAGCCTCACTTAGCTTACTGGATACATTTGTGTGAGTGGCCCCATCCTCCCTATTGTTCTGTATTTGTAGGGGCAGGCTCAAAATAGGATCAGGGGCATGGTCTTTTTCCTGGTGGGCTCGGCAGGCTAGAGGCATGCATTGGTAATGCGGGACATCCAACCTAGAGTCTATTTTTCCCATTAAGCTTCTAGTAGGGATGTTAATTTATCAACCCGAGAGGTCAGGGTAGTCAACTCCTCCTTAACTATGTTTTTAATTTCCAAATGTAGATCCCTAAGCAAATTAGACACCAACGATGGTTTTTCTGCACCTTTGTTCACATCCCCACACAACGCTTCCCTCTCCAAAACCCAATTTTTTTCATGATCTTTAATGCCCCTCTTCTGAGCCTTCCCAGGTTTCGTAGCAGTTTTTGTGTTCCCTCTCTTCTGTGGACCTGGAGGGAGATCCTCGATATGCAAGTTCAGGGGTGGTGCTTCATGAACCAGGGCCCGAGTCCTAGAATGGGCCCTTAATGAGACGGTTTTCGCAGGTTGTTGGACCGATGATAGTTCTGGGCTAGTCAGGGGAGGGACTGGGTCCGGTGTCATTGATAACCATTGTTCAGTTTGTTCAATTTAATTTGTAACTACCCTATTGCCCTCTACAGCATCCTATCTATCGAGGTTGGCTGGTGGTTTGTTGAGGATTGAACAGTTAGTGTTGATTTTTTCCCTATACAGGTACGTCTCCCCATTTTGACTGCCAGACAAGGATGTATTCTTTTTTTGCATAATATCTGCATTTACGGGACGCTGTTGGATCCAAGAGAGACACGATTGCTGAGAGAGGAGGAGGCTTCGGCCCGGAGGGCCCATAAAAAATCTATATCATTATCTGCCATCTACACAATTCAATAAATGGCCTAGCACTTGAGTGCGTGAACTTTTGATCTACAATATACATAAATAATTTTCGAATTGATGTACAGAAAATTGTCCTTCCTTTAAACTAACGCCATAGAATTGAAATTGACTATTGTTTGTTATTAGAATTCTCAATTGCCCTTGACGAAAAAAGAATTAGCATGCTCAATTTGTCCTATTAAGATGGACTTGGATTACGAGTATCTTATCCAACCTTAAATAGTACCCCTACCTTGTATAATTTTGGTGACACTATACACTAGTTGGGCGAGGTCCTGATGAAGGTGGTCCATGGTTGTGTCATTCCACCTAAACGCACATAGACCACGTGCGCCCAGACCTATTTAGGTTGTTGTCATCTAAACCAAACATTGGAGATGTCTCTATATCTAGATGCCCCTTGAACCCATTGAGTATATGTGTTTTGTGTGATTGAGAGTGAGTCAGAGTTATGAATGTGTTTGAGAATTGATTGTTTTCATGAGTAGGGTGTTTCTATTAGTATATATTAGATATATGCGTTAAAAAAATATTCTTTCTGTAAAAAAAACTGTGCTTTTTTGAATATGAAATGATTTGTACTGTTTTATAAAATAATGGAGACTGATTTATAACAGTTATATAATAACATTAATTGGAAATCAATAAATAAAATAAAAAGAATATTTTTATAAAAAGGAAAAAGACTATGTACTTATGTATTCAATTATGTAAACTATGTACGCACTATATGTAGTTATTAACCCATGCATAGATATATTCTTAGGCAAAGCAATATAGGTCTGAGAGGAGTTGTTCTTTATTTAGTTGTTTAGTTTTCCCCTCTTACTCCTAGACCTTATACGCCTTAAGAGGGGGTCCCTTTATTTGCAACTGCCTGAGGCATGTGCAGTGTGTCTGCTAAGTGAAAGGGATAGTGCCTGTATGAGGGGATAACAATTTAACAATGCCCCTCACATATGAAATCCAGATATCAACCTACAGTGTGCCATATTTTTAAACGGCTCTCTGCAGACGTACCTTCCCTCAGCTCCGCCTAGGTCCGTACTGTCATAAGAAGGCAGGAGAAGAGGCACAGGGGGCTGACCTGCTCACTGGCAGAGTACATGAAAATTCATGAACACTGTTCAGTTACATAATTAGCAGTTGTGGGCAGAGGCAAGAGGCAGATGGTAGCACCGCACAGGAGGAAGGGCTCTGCCTTGAAACCAGTGATGGCTGACACAATCAATAGGTAGTGAGTCGGTGGAGGGGGGTGTGTGTGGTTTTAAAAAAAATGTTTTTTTGGTTTTTTTTGTCCTCATTCTCCTCAGATTACAGTCGACAGTAGGTGGGCTATCAATACCATGTCTCGGTTTCAAGGAGACGTAGGCAATCGAGTTGAAGACCTAGGGCAATGCCCGCCTACTGGTATGTCGTAACCCCCAAAATGCCGCTGACCCCTTTGTAGAGGGGGAGAAGATCTCACTCGCTTCAGGTGGATTGTAACCGAAGGCAGTTAGTGCAGGCTTGCAAAATGATGGAAACTAGATGAAGCGAGCAAGGCCCGACCGAGCCTGAGAGTTTCCAAAGAGGCATAATCATAGGACCCAAAGGATAGTCTGATTATATAAAACACAATTTAAAACACATTTAAAAACCCTAGACTTCATCCACCCCAAAGTCAAACTACCGGAGAGACCAATTGACTAAACCATCCCATAATCTTCCCCTTTCTATTCTGCAGTCGGCCCAAATCTATCTTAGAAGTCTTATATAGAGAGGACAGCCATTCTGAGTGCGTAAGAGATGTGGCCTCTACCCATCTCCTGCCAATTTCTCTCCTTGCCAACAAAACTGCGTAGAATAGAAAACCCCTCATGGGAGCTGTAACTTGACTGCTTATTCCAAAAATGATCAAAGTGAGGGTAATCTGTACTGGGGTTCCTATAATGTCAGCCAAAGTTGCCCCTACCCTCTCCCAGAATTATGTTAGCCCACAAAAGTGTGGGGGGGTTTAATAATATAAAAAGCACCTACCTGAAGCTGCCGGCCGACTTACTCCTCGTGACTCGGTGTTAACCTTCTTTCTGGTCCAAACAGACACTCGGACATCATCAGAGACTCCCTGTCCAATCCGAGCACTGCTCTCATGCTATGAGAGCAGCCCGAGCATTGGCCTGAGTGGGCTGCTTAGACGCTCTTCTCAGGGACAGGGAGTCTGTGCTGTTTTTCCAACGCGGCTGTTCAATACAGCTCGGTTGGAGAAACCTGACTGAGCATTACTGTTTGGCTAGCCTAAGAAGGTCGGCCAAACGGACATGCACACTTAGAAGTGCACTCCACTCCTCCCTCCCATGGCCTGGCCCTACCCCTCCCCACATAAGCTGGCTCATCCAGCAGGTGAAAAATAAAATGATAATAAATATTCTATTTTTCAGCTACGGGCTCTGAACTAGTGGGGCTATGCACCTCCCCCATTGCAAAGTAGCTACCTCTTCTTAAAGTCCCTGTTAAGAAGACACCACTTCTCACTCCTTACTAATTCACTGCACCCCAGAACACTAGATCTGCCTCTTCCTATACATCTTTCCCACCACACATGCAGTATCCAGATTGTATTTACTTTTGGACAAAAAGGAGAGATACAGTACCACACCATTGGCTACTGTGAACTATATATTTGTTAGGTAACATTCCTTAACCATACCCAGCCCCTTCAAAGTTTTGTTGCCTTTTTAACTTGTTCCTCTTTTCCTTCATTTTTGTACCATGGGCGCTGGGTCTGCTAAGTATTGACAGTTAGTGCTTTGTTAAACTTTGTTTAATAAATACATGTATTAATAAGTGCCAGATTTCAATGCCGGGCGGAAAGCCATCCAACAGCTAGTCAGAGGCTTACCGCCCAACATTTAGGTGCCTCTCTAAGCATCCCTGCACAGTATGGCAGGGACCACATGGTGCATGCTGCATGGTGCAGGGATGTTTAAAAACATTAATTTTACTATTGTAGCTTGTGCTGCAAGCCTTTTTCGCCTGCATCACGAGTTTCCAACTGCCCATAGGGTGGTCGTATCCAAATTCTTCGGGCGGAACTGCAGACCTATGGTCGGGCGGTTCCATTCTGCAACGGTGTCGTCCGACTGACATCGTAATAAGGCCCTAAGTGTCTCATTGGTCTGCCTCTACTGTTTGCAAGATAGGCCTCAAATAACTTCTTTTAAACATACCATTAAGATCTTGATTGTGAAGCCCCCTTTGAATGATGGTGCCATAGCAGTAGTCACCAGACACATTGGAGTTCCGAGTCTTTCATTTAGATGAAATCTTTCATCTAAAGACTCTAACTCGCTGGCAGTAGATGGAGTGTCCGGGGAGAAACCCCAGGTGAAAATGTTGAGTAAAGGGGGTAGTCATGTCCTGAATTACGATATTTTTTCATTTCTTACAAAACCTTAAGCGTCCCTCTTGACATTTGTTGTTAATTCCATCCCTAGAGTTACCTGAACGACCAGTAGCAGCATCTCCCGAGGTAGATTACATTACCAAGGCGTGGGTAGTGAACCCCAAAGTGGGGAAAACAAAGTACACAATAGTCTCTTCAGTAACTTCATCTGAAGTGCAGACACACAACTGCTTCCGAATTATTCATGCCTAACGTGACCTGTAATTCGAAATAATCTTGCTGAGCTATTTCCCTCATAGAATGAACACAATAAAAATATAATTTAAGGTGACTCCCGCGTGAAGGCAATTGTTTTTTTTAATTTTTAAAGGTTCCTAGGAGGAAGCCCTGTAGTTCATACCACGTTAGCCCATGCTTACTTTGCTAAGGCCCAAACATCCAAAATATGAGACACACGAGACAACTATAATGACAATGACCCGGATCTATACAAATGAACATGTAAGAAGCTTCTATTTGTTGTGAACGGAATGCCCTCTTGCCCTCAAGTACCGTCAAAGCTCATGTAATATGCATTGCTTAAATCCAGGTAGTATTCATTGCCATCCTCCTCTACAGTGGAGCTTTTAATCTATTTTAAGTTCAAAAGGAAGTTTATTGAGATAAAAGAAAATACTAGCACAAAAAAGTATGAGGATAACAATAATAATAATAATAAAAATAATAAAAGAAAGAAAAAAAATTACACGTAATAAGCAATTCAGTGTTGAAAAGCATAAAGGGAGCTTTTAATCTATTATCAAGTAATTCCTGCGAAAAGCTATGCATAGAAAATATCAATATAGACTTCACTACAGGCATAGATGAGCGAATGTTTTAGTGTTTGAGAAGTAATTTCAAAGTAGCATCTATCTGCAACCAATTTTCAGATATGGTCAAAGATGAGTCATCGCTGTGGTTGGTTTACGTTGAAATTAAGACTTTTACTGATTTCCTTAAACACTGTCTGCTGCAGGGAATCTCTCACTCAGTGATTTATTTTTCCAGATTGTTCTCACAGTTCAAGACGACATTTTATCTCCTATATCAGAGAAATGTTCCTTTGATAAGAATTGTTTTAAAGAATAAATGTTGGAGACCGAAATTAATCATTTATTCTTATCCACTATCTGGACTAAATTGCACTTACCAAGGTTGCTAGTGTCCTGATATGCTCCCTCCACATCAATAGAAGTGTCTTTGAGTATGAAGGGATTCAAAATTCAAGGCGCCTCAACCTAATTTCCTGAAGTCAAGCAATATTGTTTGGTTATTCCGACATGAAAACTGCAATAATAGAGTGAACTTATAATTTGTTTATGCGAGATGTTTTATATAGTGCCGTGAATATATATCCGGGGCTTATTTATAAGAGCCCTGCACCACTTTTGCACCATGTAAAGTGGTTCAAGTGTGACACAGAGCTCTCATAAAGATTTACGAAGCAGTGCAAAGCCACCCTGAGTGAGGCGACGCTGCGCGAATCGCTGCGCCGCCTTACTGGGCGCCATTGAGGCAATCCATGTGCATTGTGGTGGGTGCTCCTACTCAACATCCAAGGAATTTGACACTGCCCCAGATTTACAAAGTGATGTAAACCTGGGGAAGATCCAAATCGTACGCCCACCTAGGTGAGGCGTAATGAGGAGAATTTATTTATTTATTCTCGCTTTTTCCTCTTTCCATGTTTGCTACATTCTGCAGCACATATAGAAAGAGGAAAACACCTCTTTGGATTGTTTTTGTGCAGAAAGGTGCCCCTTCCTGTACAAAAAGAGTCCTCCAACGGAGGCATTCTTGCACCATGGTACAAGGGTGCCTACGTTGGCACTAGGCTGCCAAAACTGTGCAGGCAGAGAGGGCAGGAATGCACTGTATTACTTAAACAGAGTGCATTCCTGCCTTTTCATTTTGGCGTAGGGGAGTGCAACAAGGTGCCTTGCTGCACTGCCCTAAGCCATAATCACATAAATGAGGTTTCAGTTGTTCTTCTGGATGCAGAATGTGGAGTGTCTGGATTACTTTGCGAATATTAACAGTTTTCAGTATAAATGTAGGTTTCAGGCAAAGTGAGATTTCAATAAATATATATCATAATGTTTTTAGCTCTTTCTTTTATTTGAGAAATAAGCGTTTCAATCTTTGGAGGGAATCAAGACCCTATCAGGCGCTTGGGTCACATTTATTAGTTTATGTATTTATTTATTTATGTGTTTTACTTGTTTTATTGTATGACTTTGTTATGCAAGAGCCAGATCATTTCAAGCGTTCTAGAATTGCACATTATTCGTTGCATTCTCTTGTATGTCTTTCTCCTTTCTGATGTTCCCCCTACATGCTGAACTTAATTTAAACAAAAAAGAGCTATAATAAATTACCTCAAACAGATAGCTAAACAGTCTCATGTATTTTTCATACTGGCACAAGAGAGATATGTGCCTTTCAATTTGAAACTGTCTGCCGCCTCTCTGAGTACCTCTGGTACCAACAAGATCTTCCTCGAGGCTCTCAATTTCCCCTCTGATTCATCAGCATTTATTTTTTATTGTTTTATTTACCTCGCAGTTTTATACAGAGCGGTTGTATTATATATTATTAGCACACATTACATCATTACAGCACAGTAAAACACATAAGCTATAAAAGAAGATATGGGACTGACTTCACATTGGAGTGGGATGTACTTGTCTCGAATATAATCAAGTGCAAAAAAAGAACCATCGCCTAACAGCTGGTAGGAAATTATCTTGTTACTTACCTGTAATCTGCATTATCCCAGTTAGGGTCCTCCTCGTCCCAGTCCTTACAACGTAAAGCAGTCTTGCCTCCACCCAGCCAATCAAAACGCTAGAACCCAAAAGCTAAAGGTCACATAAACCCCTCCCACCCACCACCATACCTGTTATAAACAAGTCCCAGACACAAACACAGTGGGAGGGAGGGAGGGAAGAGGTTTGGGATGAGGAGGACCCTAATCGGGGTAATGAAGATTACCGGTAAGTAACAAGACATTACCCCCTCATGGGTCCTCCTCGTCCCAGTCCTTACAACGTGAGGAACTCAATAGCAGAGAACCAGAAAGAAAAACGCAGGATACCAGGGATGCACGCAAAAAGTACAAAACTTTAATCAAATAAATGATCAACAAACAGCAGCGTTCAAAACGCCAACAGCAAAACTGTCAACAGAGGCATGTAAAACATCAAGTCGATAATGCGGTACAAAAGTGTGATGGGACTGCCAGGTGGCCACCCTACAAATCACCTGGATAGAGACCCCCGCCGCCTCAGCCCAAGAAGCAGACACAGAACGAGTTGAATGACCCTGCACCTGAAATGGAGGAGGCAGACCCACAAACTTATAGGATTGGCAGATCACCAAACGCACCCATTGACTGATCATAGAAGTGGAAACCTTCTTCCCCTTAGCCGCACCCCCACAGGAGACAAACAGAGCAGGAGAAAGCTGAAAGTCCAGCAAACGCTGGAGGTAAATCTGAATAGCCCTCAGAACATCCAAAGAAGAAGGAACAAGGAAATCCCCTCCGCAGGCAAATCAGGAAGTATCACCTCTTGCTGCAAATGGAACTTGGAAGAGACCTCAAGCAGAAAAGCCAGATCAAGCCGCAAAAAAACCCGATCCTGCAGGAACTGCAAATAAGGGAAATAAATGAGCAAGGCACCCAACTCACCCAACTGACGAGCAAAGGTAATGGCCAGCAAAAAAGCCACCTTAGTGGACAACCACAACAAGTCCGCCTCCAACAAGGGCTCTAAAGTGGGCAACTGGAGACCCCGCAATAGAGTGGGCAAATACCAGGAAGGCACGGAGAGACGGGGCGACGAAGCCTAAAGCTCTGAAGAAGCTGACTCGCCAAAGGCGCAACAACCTCCAAGGAAGCCCCAGGACTCCGACAAGCACGAACCGCCACCCATTGGGCTGACAAAGTATAAGGGGAAACGTCCTTCAAAAACCCATCCCGGAGAAAATCCAGCACAAAAGCAGGATCCCCAAGCACAGGATCCACACCATGTGAAGAACACCAAGAGACAAAAGAGCCCCAATGACGACCATAGCATTTAAGGGTCGAAGGCCGACGCGCCAACTGGATGTCACGAGCCACCACAGGAGAGCCCAAAGACTCCAATGTCCACCGCTCAAGAGCCAGGCCGTCAGTTGAAAACGACAAATAGAAGGCAGAGACAGGAGCGGAAACTGAAGAGGAGCCGGAACCAAAGGAAGGCAGACAAACCGGCCCCCGCCAACCACAACAAGAGAGGAAACCAAAGGCGGCGAGACCAGAAGGGAGCAGTCAACAGGACCGACACCCTTTCCCCCTGAATCTTCTGCAGCACCCTCGGGAGGAGAGGAATAGGAGGGAAGGCATACAAAAGGCCTGAAGGCCAGGGAATTGAAAGAGCATCCACCGCCCAAGCCTGAGGACACATCACCTCTGAACAAAACCTGGGGAGAAGAGCGTTGTGAGATAAGGCAAAGAGATCAATCCAAGGAGTCCCAAACCGAAGACAAAGGACCTGGAACAGAGGAAGAGAGAGATGGTACAGAACAGAGGATGTAAGGTTGCGGCTCAAAGCATATTCATTAAATTCAACTGCCCCAGAATGTACACAGCCCTCAAGGCCAACAGGTGAGATTCCGCCCACGCACATGGAGGCCAGCAGATTCAGAGAAGCGCACTTGGTCCCCCCCTGACGGTTCAAGTAACAACGAGCCACCTGATTGTCAGTATGAACCAACAGATTCGACTCATGGAGATGAACCTGAAAGAACTGCACCGCCTCCCAGATGGCCGCCAACTCCTTCCAGTTCGAGGAACGGGTGCTGTCCCTCCAAGACCACTGACCCTAGGACTCCAAGGACCCCAACGTGACCCCCCAACCCCAAAGACTGGCATCCGTGGTCAAAAAAGGGGAGGCGGAAGACAAAACCCCCTTCTTCAGATTGGAAGTGTAAAGCCACTAGGCAAAGTCCTGTACCAGAGCAGGAGAGAGAGGGACCAGAGTCTCGTAATCCGCCCGGGAGGAGTTCCACCGAGCCAACAGATGAGTCACCAAGGGCTTGAGAAGCAGGCGAGCCCAAGGAACCACAGCAGTGGTCGCAGCCATCAACCCCTGGACCCGCAATCAAACACGAGCTGGGGCAGATGGACGACTTAACAGATCCCGCATCAGAGTCTGCAGGGAAAGTCTCTAAACAGGAGGGAGAAACACTGAACCCCAGATCCTGGAACAGGGTCAACGTAGCCTCCACTGCCAGAAGAGCCTTAGGAAAGGAGGAACAGGGATCAAACAATCATCGATATAGGGAAACACAGAGAAACCCTGATGCTGCAAAATCCCCACAGGAGGAGCCAATACCTTGGTAAAAGTCCTGGTAGCAGTGGAGAGGCCAAACAACAAAACCTGAAACTGGAAATGCATTCCCTGGACAGCAAACCTCAGGAACCGCTAACTAGCAGGTTGGACTGGAACATGAAGATAGGAGTCTTCCAAGTCCAGAGAAGCCAAAAAATCACCCTCCTGGATGAAGGGGATGGCGGAATGTAAGGTGACCATCCGAAAATGATCCAACCGCACCAACTTGTTCAAAGTTCCGGGATTCAGAATCGGGTGGAAGGAACCATCTGGCTTTGGCACCAGAAACAAATGAGAATAGAACCCCAGGCCCACTTCCTCCACTGGAACCGGCACAACAGCCCACTTTGACAACAACATGGTTACACCGGAAAACATGGCAGACCACCTTACTGGGTCTCTTGACAACCAGGTAACTTGAAAGCAATTCAGAGGGGGAGGACCCCAGAAGGGAATCTGATAACCCCACCTGATGACAGATCAGACCCACTGGTCAGAAATCACAGCTGACCAATGGTCCAGAAACAAACGGAGCCAAGCCCCCACAACGGCATAGTCACTTCTGTATGCACCAGCGGGATGCTGCTGTTGCTGAGACCAGGATTTATAATGGAACGTGGCCCCCCGACCACGGGCCGGACCACGAAAGGGCTGAGAAGATAAAGCCCCCCGAAACCCCTGCTTATGAAAAAAGGATTTCTTCTTAGGCACAAGCTGAAAAGGCTTCAGCATCTTTTTCTCCTCCGCAGAGCAGTGCACCATCGCATTCAAATTGTACCCAAAGAGACGGGGGCCCTCAAAAGGCAGCTTATGAAACAAGGCCTTCTGAGCAGCTTCAAGATGCGAAGGCTTGGTCCAGAGATACCTCCTACCAGCCACCACTGCCCCAGCAGCCGAGGAAAAGGCCCACAAGTAATCAAAAGTCACATCCAAGAGGAATTGCCCCAAGACCTCCATCTGAGCCAACACAGGAGTAGGATCCCCCTGATTCTGCAGAAAGTCAAACAACTTCTCAAAATCCTTCAGAAGGACCTGTGAGGCAAAGGCCGCATAAGTGCTAGCATGCATCCCAAAATGAGAAGCCGCATAGGAACGCTCAAGTGCAGACTCCACCTTACGCTCCACCGGGTCCATCAGGGAAGTTTCCTCCGATGATAAAGAGGAAGATGAAGCGGAAGCCATAAGAGGACAAAACAGAATTGACTTTAGGAACCCAGAGGAAACTGGGTGTCAAAGTCCGCCAGATGATACCGCTTCCCCAGAAAGTGAGAAATACCCTGCTTATCAACCTCAAGTCATTCCTTAGTCAGTATATCCTTCAGGACATCATGGTAGGAAAGGTCATCCACCACAGAGGAACAATACTGGGAGTAAAACCCCTCATCAGACAATGATTTTGGGCCAAAACTAAGCACCTCCCGAATATGGACCAGTATGTCGGAAAAAACCTTGCCCTGGATGTACTTTCCCTTAGGGGAATTGTCTATGTCCTCCTCATCATCCTTAGACCTCTTCGCTGCAGGCTCCAGCAGCACAGACTGGACAGCAGAACTAATCAACTCCTGAAGTCCGCTCTAGAAATCTGCAAAACGTCATCCTCTTGCAGGTCCTGGACATTATGCTGCTTTGAAACGGCCTTTGCAGGCACCGGAGAGGAAGCCACATCACTCATGGCGAACAAAAAAGGAGAAAACCCCACAGTAAACTCCCAACACACAAAAAAGGAAGTACCTAGCAACTCCCATAAATACGCCCCCAATCAACCAAGTCTCGTGTGGGTGAGACTTGAAAACCAACAAAAAGGGTAGCCCTGCAGTCTCCACCCACAGCCATAAATCACACAACATGGCCGCTGGGGCCGGACGCTGCTTGCAACCTTCAGGGCCGGAATGACCCAAAGCCAAGACATCAGGAGAGCTCCCCGCCCCAGCCCAGTACATGAGAGGGGAGCGTCCTGACCCAGGAGTAGGAGCGCGGCCGACCAGAGCACTGTTACGGCCGCACAGAGACATCAAAGGCAGAAATAACACATGTATATGCAAACCACAAGAAAAGACCTTCAACAAAATGGATTTAAAAAACTCACGGTATCGCAAAACATCCCGCAGCAAAACCACAAACAGCAACAGGACATGGAGCACCAGCGTTCCATCCGCCGTCGGAGCAAGAAAAAAACAGACATGGCGGTGGGTGGGGGGGCCCATGTGACCTTTAGCTTTTGGGTTCTAGCGTTTTGATTGGCTGGGTGGAGGCAAGACTGGCTCACGTTGTAAGGACTGGGATGAAGAGGACCCATGAGGAGGTAATGGGAGCAAGCAACTGAAGGATAATGGGTTAAAAGGAGGGGGGAGAGTGGTGAATATTACAGAATTCGGATCAGAGAATTAAACTGTCAATCAAATGAGGCTAAAGGTTTCGGAGACCCGCCCAGATATGGTTTGAGAAAGGGAATTTTCAATCCCTTTCTGAAGAATATCAGGGCGGGTTGTGTTCAAAACTGTCTGGATAAGTTCCACAAGCTAGTTGCTGATCCAGTGAATAACTGATCAATGCCATTCCATGTTCTCAATTTGTGTGCCAGCTTGAAGACAATACAGATATTGTCTGTATGTTTTCCTCAAAATTAGGAATTTACCACCTTTGTCACATTATGCACTTTCTGCTGCACAATTTGCTTCTTTTGATAAAATAAAATGTTTCTCGCTTAAGCTAATGAAAAGTTACTAAAAACAAGCATTTGCAATGCGATCTGTCTCACCTTTGGGACCTTGTGTGTATTCAGCAATGCAGCACATTAGCTGTTCTTTAACATGGAGGAAAAGTAAGCTTCAAACTGCGTGACATGCCAGGTATGGGAACACATGGAGAGAAATATTGCCTTTCAGCGGGAGATGGTATTGTCCAAAGCTCTGTTTTTAATATAAAATCAGGACATTCGGTTGTCGTATCACAGAAAAAGATTTGAAAAAAATATTATTGTCTACGAGTGCTCATGAAAGACTATTTCTTTGGACTGGAATCTAAAGAATGCTAAAGTGATTCTGGTATTTTATTGACCTCTGCTGGTTATTTTCTATCAAGATAGTTAAATAGAGGCAGTTGAACAGAAAAAAAGTCCCTAAGCAGAAGCAGACAAATCCTAGGGCTGGTCTCCAGAGCCCACAAAGTACATAAACATATAAGTATATACTAAAGTATATTCAAGAGGTCTCGAATGCTCGACCTAACCAGCTCACGTGGCGCCATCTAGTACTCATTGTAAAGATTGTGAAGTCACTTTTCAGTTAAACTTATACGGATGAGTTTATCATCTGCCCAGAAGTAATAATGTTTTCAAAATAGCAAAAGGGGACAGTAACAGCGTTACTCAATATGCTGCATTATGCCACATAATCTGACTTTTCTTGCTACTTAATTTAGTAAACACTGCTGAATGATTTGATCTTCCTTTATAGGAATAAATCAAGGGGCACTCCCTATGCCACACCACATGGCTTTCAATTACCAGAAAACTGCACACTGATGACAATTTGACGTGCATGTCTTCCTAGCTTTTCTGTTACTCCCCCATTGCAGTGCATCTTCCCTGGTCTGCACACAGCAATGTTTCCAATGGAAGAATGCTCATTCTGTTGTGTCTGTGCATGGCACACAAGTTTAGTGACAGACACTTCCTGTTTAATGATATGCTCACCAAAGACAAGAATCCATCAAAGGAGCTGTTCGGTGCTGTTTCCTTCTCTCCTTCAAGCTCATGATTTTTTTATCCATAGTAGCATACATGCCAACATTTTGGAAAAGAAAAGTGGGAGATTTTTTGCAATTAATTGGGACAATGCATTTCTCCCATTGACTTCTATTGAGGCCTGAATTGGCTATTTCGTCATGTATGGACTAAATGCAAATACATGTTTCCCCTTATCTGTGAGGAGCACGGAGAGAGCACTATGGCAGTCAGAGAGAGCGTGACAAAAATGCTGTGCACTGCCCTCCACCAGCAGGTTACTAGCAGTGTATGCTCCGAGTCACACAAGATCAGTCCCGGAGGTCAGAAGCCTGTCGAGGAATCCGGATTTTGCAAACAACAACTGGGAGGCAGGAAGCTAGCCTTGAAATCAGTCGCCTCCCCTCTGAATTAGGAGGGTTGGCAGATAATCATCCCTAACTATGGCATGTCTTGTTCAGTCCTGCAGTCCCCATTGACCTGACCGTTTTTATGCTTAATGCACATAGAACCTGAATACAAGCATGGACGCCATTTAGGGGTCACCAAGGGTCACAGCTGCAACCCTTGGCGTCCTCCTAGGCACTGCCCTTGTGACCCTTTTTTTTCATTTTAGGGCACAAGCACTTTTTTTAGAGCTGCACCGGGAATTTATGAAAGTTGACTTTGCAGGACTTCTTTTTGACTCCATGGCCTGTGCTGCTTGCACTGCAAAGTATAGACTAACCCTGGGCGTAGTTCGCGAAGTAGCGCTACACGTAGCTACGCAAAGTGCACTTCGCGAGCTAAGCGTAGCACTGCGCAAACTGCGTAGTACCCTGTTCGCACTGTGCAAGATGCCATTTTCAATGATTGCACAGTGCGGACAAGCATCCGGCACTGTACAATCATTGAAAACGGCATCTTGCACAGTGCGAGCTGTATTTTTCTGCCGCTCAAGTAGATTTTTACTCGAGCTGCAGCTTTCTCAACGCGGACTGGTAGTTTCTGATCACGAGCGGTCACGAGCATATGCGACCACTCGCAATGAGAAAACTGACCTCCCCACGTTGAGAATCTCGCCAGGAGGTTTATTTTCCATGCTCGCGATCGGCAACTTGATGCTGCTGATCGCGAACGAGGAAAAAGTCTCGCCGGGATGTCATTTTGCTTGCTCGCGGTCGCCAACTTGACGTTGAGGACCGCGAGCAAGCAAAAAATTACCGCTGCACTACGCTACGCGTGTTTGCACTGTGCTACGTGCAATTCGCGTAGCGCAAACTTTGCAAACTACGCAAGTGTAGCGTAGTGCTTTGCCCATGCTTAGTATAAACCCACGGTCACTGTTTACTGCTTTTTTATTTGGTGGACTGAGCTGTTAATTGAAACAATGAATTTATATTTTGGTGGCAGGATGTTTAAATTACCTTAGCACTGCCTGCTTTCTTGTTAAGGACCTAAATGCCATGCCCATGCACACGTGCAGGGCTTTAAGTTAGCCCGGGTCCTGCCGGGTCTGAGTACCAGCAGTTGTTTGAAAGGGAGATTGAAACGGGTCTTTTTCCGGATCTCTATTCATCCTCTACATTGATGAGCGGAATAAACAGCAGCAGCTCCAGCAAACAGAACCTTTGATTGACAGGCAGGGAGGCGGTAACCAGGCTCTCCATTGCAATGCCCAATAGCATCACTGCAACCTGCACCAGGAGAGGAACAACAACCAGTAGGGGGCGGGAGAGCTTGGCAGCTCACCAAGGCCAACAAGACTTTCTTTTCTGTCACTTTCGGAGCCCAGTATCTACTTCATACATGACTGGGCGCCCTAGCTGCCAAGGTTTCACATTGCTAAGTGTGATATTTCCATAATTTCAGTCTAATTATGAGTGACATTTCAATGACTATGAGTGAAACTTCCTCGCGAGTGAAATCAAGCAATGAAGTTGAGGGAAATATAATTATCAAGAAATTACACCTTTTTGAGCAACGTGGCAGTGGCAGCAAAAGCAATTTTTCATAGCATAGCAAGTCAGTGCAACAGCAGGAGACGATGACTTACACTAAGTTTATCTTGGCCACAGAAACATTTTATATATTTGGGTCTCGTAATTCTTGTGCAACATGGAAGGTGGCAGCCTTTATGTCATTTGTGTAGGGCATACTGCATGTAAGGCGCGCGTCTCTAACATGTAGGACCTGCCTGTCGACTTCCGCAAACTGCCTCCCATCATCCCCGGGGCATCCAGCTGATGTCTCTGGCTGACGCAGAAAGGGGAGGTGGCCTCTCTGCCAATGTGCTTGTGCTGAAAATATTTTTTATGGCATGAAAAAAGCAGAAGAGGCAAGAGTGAGCCAGAGACAACACCCAAAAAGTTGGAAGTTGAATTAAAAGTTATTTTGGAGCTCCTCTGCATCTCCCGGGATAAGAGCGCAATTGCAGTCCAGAATGTACTCACGCTCTTCCTTTGGGAGCATCAAAGAACCTAAAATACATAATACATAATTCAAAAAGTTTGAGCATGTATATGTTTATGTAAATCACCATCAGAACTGGCTTCAAGAATTAAATTATAGTTTTTTTTTTAATGCACCTCTCCTACAAAAAACACTAAAGATTGAAAAGACGTGCCTTGGAAGTTTCCGGACTGCAGGCTCCATTGCCGAAGTGTCCTGCCGCCTCTTGGCACTGCTCGAGCCCTCCTTGCGGCACTGTAGTCAGGCTGCTCAGGGTGCGCAGCTCCCCAATAAACATACGCTTCTAATGCACTGAATATTATTATTGGTGTTCAAGTTCTGGTTTGGGTCGAGAATTAACGTTCGTTACTACTATGTGTGCTGAGAATTGCTCCATCTACGAACGAGTACAGAATGGGGCCCCGGTGTTGTCCAAGCCTGCCTCAAGCTGCCAGCCAAGAGCTTTGGCAGTCATTAGAGGTGCTAAATAGCAGTGCTCTGGCAGACAGTTTAGGCACTATAAATGTGTGACAATGCATTGCAGTGAAATGATGTGGAACACCCCCTGAAATGCGTTAGTCTAAAGCCTGATACGTGGTACTTGGCAGGGCTGATACCCTCCTGAGGAACGCAGCTCATGTGACATGGACACCAAACCATAAAAGATGAGCTATGGCCAATTGGACTGCTTTTGTTGCTTACAGCTGAAGGAGGCTGGCAGACCTGTCCTATTCTGGGCCCCTCTATTGGATGGGAAGGAAAATAATTTAATTCTGAAAAAAGGATTCTGGTCTGGCTATCAGATTAGCAATGTTTGGAGCAAAAGGTAACTGCAGTAAATTATGTAGGGTATAGTTTTTATGATTTCTTCTACCACGTTTTGCAGCAGGACTGGGTAAATCTGTCTTTGTTTCCCTCAAAAGGAGAAACACCACTTTTCTCCTCTGATTCCTGTCCGTATGCTATTTTAAAAAAGAAGAACTGTTGATGGACAGAATGCAGAACAATGTCATACATTCACCACAGTACAGAGATCTGGGCCTAAATCCATTGTTTTTTTGCTCACCATGCCATTCCCGTTTGAACCCAGACATAGGCAAATCAGTCTTGACTCTGTGCCCTATGGGAACAGTCCCGCCCGAACTGCCAAGCCAGGTCCTCCCTGGACTGGAAACAAGCATCCTAGGACCGGTTTCGGGGTTTCACCCCTCTTCAGCCAGGATAGCTTGATTCTAGTGGCATGGAGAGCACGGGACTCACGTCTGAGCATACCCATCCCACTCGGGGTGACAAATGCAAAAAGAACTGTTGATGGGCAGAATTCAGAACAATGTCATAAATTCACCCCAGTACAGAGATCTGGGCCTAAATCCATCCTTTTTTTGCTCAACATGGCATTCCAGTTTGGACCCAGCCATAGGCAAATCAGTCTCGACCCTGTGCCCTATGGGAACAGTCCAGCCCGAACTGCCAGGCCAGGTCCTCCCTGGACTGGAAACAAGCATCCTCGGACCGGTTTCGGGGTTTCACCCCTCTTCAGCCAGGATAGCTTGATTCCAGTGGCATGGAGAGCACGGGACTCACGTCTGAGCATACCCGTCCCACTCGGGGTGACAAATACAAAAAGAACTGTTGATGGACAGAATGCAGAACAATGTCATACATTCACCCCAGTACAGAGATCTGGGCCTAAATCTATCGTTTTTTTGCTCACCATGCCATTCCAGTTTGGACCCAGCCATATGCAAATCAGTCTTGACCTTGTGCCCTATGGGAACAGGCCAGGTCCTCCCTGGACTGGAAACAAGCATCCTAGGTACGGTTTCGGGGTTTCCCCACTCTTCAGCCAGGATAGCTTGATTCCAGTGGCATGGAGAGCACGGGACTCCCGTCTCAGCATACCCGTCCCACTCAGGGTGACAAATGCAAAAAGAACTGTTGATGGACAGAATGCAGAACAATGTCATACATTCAACCCAGTACACGCCCTATGTGGGAAGGGTATGCCTAGACGTGGGTCCCGTGCTCACTACGCCACTGGAGTCAAGCTATCCTGGCGGAAGAGGGGTGAAACCCCAAAACCGCTCCTAGGATGCTTGATTCCAGTCCAGGGAAGACATGGCTTGGCAGTTCGGGCTGGACTAGTCCCATGAGGCACAGGGTCAAGATTGATTTGCATATGGCCATGTCTGAACTGGGGTGGCGTGGTGAGCAAAATAACTATGGATTAAACCCAGATCTGTGACTGGGGGTGAATGTTTTGCCAATGTGCAACATTCCGTCCATCCTCTTGTGTGTTTTGCTGTTCGCCCTATGTAGGAAGGGTATGCCCAGACGTGGGTCCCGTGCTCACTATGCCACTGAAGTCAAGCTATCCTGGCTGAAGAGGGGTGAAACCCCGAAACCGGTCCTAGGATGCTTGATTCCATTCCAGGGAAGACATGGCTTGGCTGTTCGGGCTGGACTGTTCCCATGCGGCACAGGATCAGACTAGTTTGCATAATGCCATGTCTGGACTGGGGTGGCGTGGTGAGCAAAATAACGATGGATTAAACCCAGATCTGTGACTGGGGGTGAATGTTTTGCCAATGTGCAACATTCCGTCCATCATCTTGTGTGTTTTGCCGTATGTTATTTTAGCTTTAGCACCACTTTTCGGCAGCATTTCTTTCCAACTTTATCCACAGCACAGCTTCTCACGCGTACTGTATTGTACGTCCTTAAGATAAATGTAATGACTTGTGCTGCCTCGCTGAAATTTGCATGTACCTGGTAAAGTGTTTAATTGCTTATGATAGATAAATATGTTGTTGCTGCCAATTTCAGTTACCGTTTTTTGGAGTAAGACCACATGATTGTGTGAGGAACAGGATTCTAAAATCAGTTGATTTTAGTCACCTGCTCTTTTTACATTCCAGGCCCCTTATAAGCACTTTTGGTAATGCCTCTTTGGCCACTCCCATTTAAGACACCTCCCACTTTTAATCCCAGTTATTCCCCTGTACACATGCACAATTGAAAACTCACGGTTACATCCTTCCAACAGTTTGATTGCAAACTTAGGGACTTATTTACAAGCCCCTTGGCCAGAGGTGCATCAGTTTTAACGTGAGAAAAGTGACGTCTGGGTAGCGCCAGGGGCTTGTAAATAAGCCTCTCAGACACAATGGTAGGCCAAGGAGGAGGAGGGTCAAGTCGGTAGCACAACTCCTATCCTAGGACTATCTCAGGGCCTATCGGAGGTATTGGAGCCTGTAAATGTAGAAAAAAGGTGCTAATTAGAGGCCCAGAGTGGATTTGCTGAGGTGAACAACAACAGCAGCCGTGCAGAATCCAGAATTTACCCAACTGTAAATTGTTGGGTTAGACCAGGGCTTTAAGTGGGCCGGGTCTTGACGGTGCTCAGCACCGGCAGTTCTAAAAAGCAGGTGCTGAGACGGGTTCTTATCGGGCGCTCCATTTTTGCCCTCACACTCAGGGTGAAAAAAAATCTTAACTCTGTAGCAGCACCACCCTTCACTGCCTTTGATGTAACTTCAAAGAGATTTGTTATAGTTCTTTTACAGTCTCATCTTGTCAGAACTGAAGCATTTCAATATTCTATACACGAAGCCATATATGTGGCTAATTTATCGAATGCAACTAACAATCATTAACAAAGCCAATAGTCTTGGCTTATAGTTGTGATATTACTTGTTGTATTATATATCTGGATACAATAATAGAAGCAGCAAAATATCAGTCGGGCAGCAGGCTATGCTCAGCAGAGATTTTTAGCTTTTTGTTTTTTTTAGCCATGCCCCTTTGAGAGACGCCCCCAGTTTGAATCATCCCACGTACAGCTCTGGGTTAGACCGAAGCAAGTCACGTATTAAAGAAATGCATGTTTTTTTTCAGTCCATTTAATTTAAATTAGGGAAAAGGAAGGCGTCAATGGCTTTCTATGCTTAACCTGCTGTACAAGTGTTGAAAATACAGCACTGGGAAAACAGCTGCATTTCCTAGAGCATGTCCAGCAGGGGCTGCTGCCATAGCCTGCTTACCTTTACAGCTCCCAGCTGGGTGACGAGGAGGGACAGATTACATTGAAAATGTTGTGCTCTTTTTCATATTGCTCAAATCACTCCTTAGCCGTATTCAGAAGACTCGAGCAGCCCTCGCCAGCCCTGTTCACTGTAACCATTAGCTATGCACAGGGCCTTTAGGGGCTCTGCCAGGCCTGGTCAGTGTCTATTCGGATCTTTAATAGGAAAACGTATGGGTCATCAGGCCCGGCTCCAAAAATATTTATGTGGGTGGGCCAAGGGTGCATTTGGGTGGTCCACTGCGGACCCTATTTTTTACTTCTGGAAGTAGCCTACTAGCCACAGATTACATCATATCTACTTGCAGTCACCATGAGATAATAGATCGATTATGTGTGTATACAGAGCATGTAGAGAGTTATTTGAAAGTAAGAGCAATGTCTGGATTTAAGGGCAGACCCTCAAATTCCAGCAGCCCAGGATTCAACACAAGTACTTCCAGGCCTGATAATCCACTTTTCTAACATACCTCTCCTGTGCACCTTATCTCACAGCTGACGTTTTGCCCCAGCCCATTATCAGTCACCATCCAGCTCCACTTTCATTATTACCTGTATAAAATATTAGTAAAATCATCTTCAAACTTAAAACATTGAATATAGCAGTAAAAAAAGCATAGCCTCAGCAGCTTTATTTCTTTATTTCTTTGAAAGATGCTAACCACTGCGATGTGAAGACCTTAAGAGTAATGAAATTAACAAACAGGGGATTTAACTCAAAACCTTTAATGGACCCCTAATTCTCTTTATTCATATAAAATGAATAGTTCCCCAACCCATGTCCCACAGCAGGCAGTTTGCTTTAAGATGTGCAGTCTAATCATGCCAATGCTTCACTTACTGTCAGACATTCTAGCGCTATGATCTCATGAGCAGGAGCTTTGTAGATGCACCAGCAATCAAAGAGACGAGTGAGTGAGTAGTAACACTAAAAACTAAAGTGTACACTTGCATTACTCTGTGGACTTCAGATAAAGGTTTGCTTCTGCAAAATGGAGGTGCAGGGTCAAAAAGTGTTGATGCACAAGCCTTTCATTTGACAGGCACCACCCAGGTACAATTTCAAATTTAGTAAATGGCTCTCCTGCTTTCTCTGAATTAATCTGTGGCATCTGTATTATTTTCAATAATTTCCATTGAACTGACAGATCCCAGCTAAATATCACAGCAGAGTTCTGCTTGGCAGTTGTTTCTATGAAATACTAAACATTTATGTGGTTTGATGTTAAGGTCAATAGTTCATCCAAGAGTCCAGGGTTTTTGTTCTGTCCAGGTGTTGTTATTTTTTGTAGCTTTAGGGATATCCTACACTATTTTACATACTAAAGTTGAAATCAGTTATACATTTTCATTTTGTGATCACTATAACATGCACGCAACCACAATTAAAATTGACCTGTTATGCGGAGGTGTCAGTCAGTCAGTCAAAATACTTTTATTCGATAAAATTAATATCATAAAAAGAGACATTCACGGAAATATTACATCAGTAAAAAATGAGCACAGACATGGCATCAATAGTTATCATTGTAGAGGCAATAAACAGGGACCAGAGACACAGTCCCCACAAATTCATACAGGGGTATACATACAAAATTCTATACAGTTAAAATTATTAATAAATATTAAGATTTAAGAACCTATTAAGAATCACAACCTCCTATTAAAAACTCAGTAAAAACTACAACATCATATCAGTTCAGAGTGTGTCTAGTCCTGCGCCTGCTTTTCTGTTCTTCTGTTCTTATTCTTATTGTTAATACGAACAGCAGCAACTAAGAAGTTAGCAACATGGAAAATTGTCCGGACGTTACTCATTGATTGTAGGTATACAAGTGCTGGTCTAACCTGAGTAAACCCTATTTCTTTGAGCAGCGGTAGTAAATACTTTTTCCTGATATCAGAGTAAAACCTACAAAACATAACGAAGTGTAAAGTATCTTGTGAGGATAGGTTATCACACTTGCAGGACTCCGCTTTATCAGGAAGGCCCCATTTGGGGAAATCACCCAGTAAAAAATGAATTAAATTGAATCGAAAATGTGATTAACAGAAAACGATGATAGGGGCGTGTTACTAACTTCAGATAGGGTTCCAGACCAGGTAGGCTCACTAGCCCATAATGTAATCTTACTAAAGGTTTCTTCAACTCTAGTTCTTCTCTTTCTGCAAGTTGGAAGTTTATCATAGCAGTTTTTATCAAACCCAGGTCCGCTTTCTTAATAGATTCTGGTGTCGAGAAAATCTCAGGCCTACCGAGTTTATTAAGGATTGTTTTAATATAAGCTAACCATGGGATTTTACTGGCTAAATCTAAGGCCAGGCAGTCTTTAAGAATCATATGGTTTAAAGAAATCTCGTCGTTAAGCCAGGTCTTGAGCCAACATATTATTGGGGCCATTTTTACTTTATCTAGAACATAGTCCAGCCCCAGCTCCACGTGGATCGAAAAGGTGGGGGTGAGGTTCCGTGAGAATCGTAATGGCACTTTTTGGGTGTGTTCGAATATGGACGAGTTTGGTACCTACGAACCGCAAATGACGAGTTTAGTGGGTGTACGCGCTTTCGCTACGCTACTATGTACGGTTCGTCTCATTCCTGGGTATGTCCCTCTGAACCCTCGGGTTCCATTTTAGATGCGGCATCCATTTTGTTTCTTGCCCTCAAGTAGCCAGCGAACGGACCTTGTCCGCTTTGTGACCCTGGGATTCCCAAGCTTTTGCGGAGGACACGTGTTCTTTTGAAGGTGTCTTTATGATGAGGGGGTTGACACGGCAAGGGCAGATGGCTCCGCTCGAGGCTCATCTTGCCGTGCCAGTCTATTGTTTCAGTCATGCATGCATTAGGCACGAGTCCTTTGATCCTGCAATCAAGTTTCCGATATTGCTCTTTACACTCTTTTTCCAATCTGTTGTGCATCCTTGTTTTTCCTTTGCATCTGTTTCTGTCCCTTCTCCTAATTCGTTTACAGTCAGAATGGAATGTGCTTAATGTGGGGATAATGTGCTTTTACAGTTGGGAACCGGCAATGTTGCTGTAATTATGTTCCGGGCTTCTGAAACATGAATGCGACCCTTTTGAAGTTTACTGTGGGAACTGAGTTGTAACCTTTTGTTCGTCATGTTGTGCAATGACGAAAATGTGTATAAAAGGAGCGATCCACTTGTGCAATTTGAAGCAGTCTCTCAGAACCTACACGTTGTGTACTTCTTGCGATTTCTGTATCCCTGCAGTAAATAAACGCTGATCTTTGACGCCGCAGGAAGTGTCCCGTGTCTCTGTGTTTTGTACGCCGGAACAGGTAACCCGCGAAGGTTTCAGGTGTTGTCCCCTGGCACCGCTGGGCCTTAGAATAGCCCAGTCCTTCAGGGGATGACTGTGGCACTGAAAGTAAGGATCTTAGAAAAGTATTTTCCACCACTTGAATCTGCTGGGTTTCAGTGGCATACCCCCATATCTCAGAACCATAAGTAGCTATTGCAAGGCATTTTGCCTTGTAAACCTTTATAATAGCTTCCATGGGTCTGGCTCCTAAACGTTTTGAGAAACCCATGAGAGCTGATGAGGATCTTGCAAATACATTTCTTTTGTGTTTCATTTGCGGGCCCCAGGTCCCCTGCTCATCAAATAAAATTCCTAAATATGTGAAAACAGGGACCCTACTAACCACGTCTTTACCACAAAGGAATGTCAATGTGTTTTTCTTTTTACTTTGTTCCCCCATTATCATAATGTGTGATTTCTTGGCATTTATTTTCAAATCAAGAAATTCCATGAAAATGGTAAATTTCGTTAATAGTTTGTTTAGCCCAATTCCTGTGCGAGCGAGAAGAACTGCATCGTCAGCATAAAGGAGAACTGGTATGGTTGTGTCTCCTACTAAGCCATCTAATGTGGCTCTCTTCAAAGCAGGTTCTAAAGCGTTAATATATAATGTAAAAAGCAGTGGGGCCAAAATGCACCCCTGCCTGACACCTCTTTCTGATTTAAGATACCTTGTGCATCTGCCATCTTGGGTAACTCTTATAGAGACGATCAAACCACAATGTAGATCCGCGAGAAATTTGACCAAGGTGTGATCGATCCCCATATCAATTAAAATTTGCCACAGCTTAGACATATTAACTAAATCGAATGCTGTTGAGAGGTCCATAAAACCCAGGTAGAGGGAACCCTTTTCGGCCACAGTATATTTACTGATAAGGAGTTGAAGATTAAGACATTGATTTAATGTGCTCCTTTTTGCTCTAAAACCGTATTGAGCGTTAGAGAGGATCCCTCTACCCTCAAAATAGTCAGTCTATCTAAAATAACTCTGCCTAAAATCTTTACAGCAGAATCTATCAGGGAGATTGGCCTGTAACAAGCTGGATCCTCCCTCTGTCCTTTTTTAAATACCGGGATGATAATAGACTTTGACCAGGATGTTGGCATGGTTTTTGGGCCTAAAGCGTTGAAGATATTAGTCAATAGCCTTGCCCAGAATTTAGGAAAGCTTTTATAAAGGTCTGCCGGGACCCCATCTGGTCCTGGTGCCTTATTAGTCTTGGTCTCCGTTATTGCTTTTAGTACTTCTTTCTCCTGGAAGACCAATCCTAACGCTGAATCTGAGTTATAGATATGATCTAACGAACTCTCAGTCCCCACCCTGCCGTATATTTGCTCAAAGTGGGCAATCCATACTTCATCTTGGATAATACAATCCAGATAAGAGTTATCCTCACTAGAGAAGTAGGGATCATTAATGGTTTTCCAGAACTTTCCACTGTCCCTCAAGACCTCCGGGGACAAAAGTTTGTCCCATGCCTCATCTTTAATCTGGTTTTTTTCTTATCCAGATAGCTTGTTTATAAGATTTCCTCAGCCTATTTATGTGCTCCCTGTTTCTAGGGATCTGCTTTAGTGCTTTTAAGAGGGCAGAGTGGGCCCTGGTACAATCTTTGTTGAACCATCTTTTCCCTCTGATGCTGGGTTCTGGGGGCATTTGCTTCGTCAATTTACTACAGATTTGCTTACAAATACTTTCAAAAGCATCTATAATCAGTGTATTTGACGCGTCAGTGTCCAGGCAGGTATTAACTTCCTTCTCTGCATTGGACAGGACTTCCCCTACAAAGATTTCTGGGATCACTTTCATCCATTTTAGTCTCCTTCCTTGGTCAGTTGTTCTCACCTCTCGACTAATAACCCCATGGTCAGACACTATGGTTGATAATTGTGCCCCCTGGGCCATTTCTAAAATAACGGGGTTGTGATCACTAAAAACAGAAAACCCAACCTTATACGAGATGACACTTCTCAGGACTGCAACGGACATAAAAATATAATCTATGATTGTTCCGATGGCTGTTCCCTTAAAGGTGGCTTCCCTCGGGCCGTTCTTAACACACCCCGATTCATAAAGGTTTAAGGCGGCCATAAGCTTCTCGAGGGACTCACCTTGCTCCGTATGTTCAAAGTGTACCGGAGCAGAGTATTGGGGACCATCTAGGTTATCAAAGATACAGTTTTTATCGCAGGGGTGGATATTAAAATCTCCCATAACAATAATCTCAGCTTGCGGGTTATCTGCTTGATAAGCAGTCAAAACTCCTCTAGGTTGAGTAAAAATTTATTGGTGCTGCCACTATTGGGAGAATTATAAAAATTAACCAATAAAATTTTCCCTGCATGTGGGCAAGATAGTTCTACTGCCAGACAGTTATGGCAGTTCACTTGAATTTGTCTTAATGAGCCACGCATATTTAGGGAAAAACACATTAATATACCTCCCTGTGCCCTACCATAATGTGTCTGTTTAGCAGAAATAAAAAAGTGTGCATACCCATCTATATAAAAGTTATGATCTGTGTTCCACGTTTCCTGGAATGCCAAAATATCATAAAGCCTTATCTCTGCTAACCAGATTTTGTCCCTACATTTACTTCTCAATCCCGCTATATTCCAGCTCAGGATCTTACAGGTAGAAGTGTGGGGGACAATGTTAGCCTCTGGATTATCTAAAACAGTTACGCTATTCATAATAGCTACCTCTGGCCAGCTAGGGGGTATATGAGTTACCTCCTGACTGAAATCAGGCCCAAGAAGTCAGTCGCAATCCTCCAGACCAGAGAGCACTTCGAACCTGTTATATAGCTCTAAATTTTCCCCTGGCCTCCGCATATTTTGTCCTCCATAATGCTGGTTACAACCCCTATCTAAGGGCACCACCCCATAGAAGTAGGAAAGGGGAAGGGAGTGAATGGTTAATGTGGAATCATTTTGAACCCAATCACAAATATATTCCACCGTTCTCTTATCCCTAAAGTTAATGATAATGCAGTCCCCCCCTACTGTCTTTAGTTTGTTCCCCACCCATCCCACTCTTCTGACGTGGAGAATTTCAGCTGAGGCGTATGGTGGGAGGGTGCGATTCTTGTTGAGCCAGTGTATACACTTGTTCTTCAGCTCCTGATGTGATTCCCTCCTTCCCTTGACTAATGGTGGAGCCCCCGCCAGGACCACTACATAAGGGGCTGCCTCTGGTGGGAGTTGAATAGTGGGTAGAGGAGTTACACTAAGGTCTTTAGTCTTTGTGTTTGGAGCTATGTTGTAATTATTATTACGGTTAACCAACATGCCAGGCTCTGTTTGTGACGTTGGACCCCCTGCGCCTAAGTACGCTACCGATGTTGGGTTATTAGAGGCAGGTTCCGTTGGGTTTGGCGGGGGTACCACCAAATTACCTCCTGGGGCTGTCACCCGGGGAGCAGAAGGTAACACTCCTGCATCCCTAGTTAATGTAGGCCCTACCCTCCCATTTCCGACATGAGTATTACCCGCCTCAGTAACATAATTTCCTTCCCTTCCTTCCCTTCCTCGGGATGAAACTAACAACAGTTCGATGCAAGTAAGTCTGGAGTCAATAGAGTTCAACCGGTCACTAAGAGGTGCCCAGGATTCCTTAATCAAATGTTCCATTTTAGTCAAAAAAAGTGAACTCATTTCATTTGTAATGACTTGATCACCAGGGAGCGCGTTAGCTAAGTCTTCACAGGCATGGCTAATATTTCCGTGTTGGATCACAGATTTATTAAAAGGATGAATTTTAGTGGGTTTTTTGTTCTTTCCCAGGGTCTGGGCCTTATTTTTGGTGCAAAATATTTTCAACAATATCTCAGCAGGAATTATTGAATTCTTTGCAATTGTATGTACAAAACATTACAACCCGAACCATCGAAGATAAACCGTTTGATCCAGAGACAGAACTGATGGCTGGTCTCGACATCGAATCTCTTTACACTAATATCCCACATGACGAGGGTATTCTGGCCATCCATGAACTATTGGAAAACAGACCAAGGCCTACCCGTATTCCTACAGACTTCATCATGAGCCTTTTACGATTTGCCTTAGAGAACAACTATTTTCTGTATCGTGAAGACTTTTACCTACAGATCAAAGGCGTCTCAATGGGGGCTTGCTTTGCCCCTAATTTCGCTATTCTGTTTGTTCACAAACTAGAAACATGCCTCATACTCAACCCGAACAATCCATTCAGACCTCAAATTTCCTTATGGCGACGATACATTGACGATGTTCTTTTGTTTTGGAAAGGTAATGCCGACACTCTAACATCCTTCGTTGAATGGCTGAACCACTCCCAACCACATTTGAAGTTCACCTTTGAATACAAAAACAATGACCTTCCCTTCCTTGACCTTAACATACATGCGGAAGAAGGAATAATAGGAACATCACTCTATCGTAAACCGACAGAGAGGAACACCTTATTACATTATTCCAGTTACCATCCACGAGGTCTAAAAGATGGCTTACCCTATGGTCAGTTCCTCCGCATCCGGAGGAATTGCAAATGGCGCAAAGACTACTTCAGGGAATCCAATGTCCTACTGCAGAAACTCTTGGACAGGGGATATCCTCGTAGATTGACTTCACGCGCCCGCAAAAGAGCATGGTACTGCCATCGTGATCTTCTTCTCACACCTCAACCCAAAAAAACCAACTCCCGCATTCCTTTTGTTTCCAAATTCAGTCCCAGCAGTAACCAAGTCAAGAAGATTATCTCAAAAAACTGGACACTTTTGAGAACGAATAAATCTTTCCAAGAGCCCCCCCTTTTCTCATTCAAACGAGGCGATAACCTCTCAAATCATCTGGTTCATGCTATCACTTGGCCTATCAAACCCGCCCATTCGAATACCATCACTACAACATGGGGACTACCGCCGGTACTAGGCCACTACAAATGCCAGTCATGCAGTGTCTGCGATCTCACCACCAACACAAAGGAGTTCAAATTCGACAATCGAACATACCCCTTAAACACGCTTACCAATTGTCGGTCACAAAACGTGATCTATGCCATTGAATGTCCATGCCATCTCCTCTATATTGGACAGACAACCCAAATGGTGAAACAAAGGATTATCCAGCACAAAAGCAGAATACATTGCAAGATCATCACAGCTCCCCTGGTTTCACACTATCTGGAGAAGAACCATGACGCGCTTGACATGAAGTGGCAAATAATAGACCAACCGCGACTCCCACCCAGAGGTGGTAATTTACAACTGCTCTTGAACAAATGCGAATGTAAATGGATTACACGCTGTAACTCTGTGAACCAGGGGCTTAATACTATTGATGAGTGGAATAGTACGATCTCGTCCCCACCCTGATCATCCAAGTACTCTTTATTCCAGGCTAGCCTTACACCCTAGCTTGTTGGGCATCCAACTCACTGACCAGATACTTTAGATAATACCTTTACATGTTTGTCAATGCCTTGATCCAATGTAAGGTTTCTCCAAATGTATATACTGCCATAAATTCTTTTTCTACATGTATTGCGCCCATTACCATGACTGTGCCCTTGTACCCCAATCCTGATATGGATTCATTACAATTTTTCAATGTTTATTAGGACTGCTTCCCAGGCTTCTTGTCTTGCCCCGCCCTTTTTTCGCTCACCCCCCGTGTTCACTCTCTCTCCCCGGACCCGTAGAACTCTTCTCTTTCCCCTGCTCTCTCGTCACCCAGGCGTCCTTAACTACGGCTGCTAGCTCTCGCACCAGGACCCTATCACGGCCCTCGCTCACCACTCTATCATTTTCCATTGGCTGTCCTCCCGGCGTCCCTAACTACGGCCCCTCCCCCAGCATCCTTGCCCTATCCCAACCCGTCTCCTTGACGCCGAAGCTCCCTTCTTGTAGAAGCCGACCCGGCTTCTCATTCCAGGCAGCGTTCGAGTACCGCACACGTCTGTGGCGGCTTGGTGTACCTTCGTTGAATCTACGGACCCTGACTCCCCTGACCTGCTTATCCAGTAAGTCCGCACCGCGTCCCCCGCGCCCCCCCCCCCGCCCCTGTGATATTCCAGTTTCCCCTCGGATCCCTGGGGTTCGCATCCCACCACTAATTTTTATATTTGTCCTTACTTTCCTAGATTTCGTTGAAGCTTCCCTTCGAATCCCTCCCTGGCTCCCTAGTTCCGCTCTTGTCAGCGGTAAGTTTGCTACTGAGATCGCTTTCCCCCCCCCCCCCCCCCACCCCCCAACCCCCCCCCCCCCTTCCCCCCGCCCGACCGTAACACCATTCCTGACATTCCTTCATTTCTCCCCCAGAGACGCCAATTCCTCACCCTTTCGGATGTCATGCAATTCAATTCCTTGACAACAGACATGCTACATTCGTTCGTGCCTTCAATTGGATCCCCACCGTGATGGCTTAACATCCACTCTCCGGTTCCTTCCACTTTCGAGCCCCTCCTTCCCGTGCCACAGGTACGCTCCTATTGGTTGCTCCCTTTCCCTCCTTCTGTCCTCACTGTCCCGCTCTCCACCGCTCTGATACCCTTTTTCTCCTTTTCCTCTCCCCTTCTCTCGTACAGCACTCCCTGAATTTTGCGACCCTGGTCCTGAGGATGATCCTAATTCAATAGGATCGAAACGTCGTCGACCAGTGCCCATCAGCCTTAAACTCTTTCCGGCGCCCTCTATTGCTTGGTTCTCCGAATAATTTCGAAAAATACCAAATGAACAATTGACAAACATTGGATGTTTTCTGAACCTTTCATCTTGTATATATTTTGTAAATACTGTTCTGCGCCATTTGGCTATGGTTTCTTTCACGTTGTCACTTGCGCCGTCACTCCATTATCACGAGCACATTGTGCACTTCTTTTTTTAGGGTTGTGTTGGTATTCATACCAAGTAGTGCTGTTACAATCTGTATATATTTTTCACTTAATCTTCTCCAAATACATGACGCCTACGGGCGCGTTAATCAAATTATTTGAAGCCTCTTTTTTTCTTGCTTTGTGGTTTGTAATGTTTTGTACATACAATTGCAAAGAATTCAATAATTCCTGCTGAGATATTGTTGAAAATATTTTGCATTTACCCTGATCTCAGTTGGGTCTATGGGTTACACTCCTGTGGTTTTCCTTTATTTTTGGTGCGGCATCGTTTAGATGGAAGATTCTGAACATCTTTAGAGGGCAGTGTCTTGGAGTTAACAGTGGAACGAGTTGTAATTTTATCATAACGTGTAGCTTCTGTTACATCAGGGCTAATCTTATCTGAAGATTTAGCCGGGCCATTAGTAATACCAATAGACTCAGTAATCATAGGACTTGCAGACTCATCAAGCCCAGGACCCTGGACACCCCTCTCCTCAGCAGTTGGTAATAATAGCGAAGACTCTGAAATCTCATTCCTGATTACAATCGGTGATCGCGCTTCCGCTAGTCTGCCCATAGAGGACCTTTTCTCAAAAGCGATATCGAGGGATAATCTCTTTTCCGTGAGTTCAATGTCTTTGGCGAGGGCAGAGGACACTCTAACCAAGAAACTATCCAATGTGCCCATTAATGCTCCCCCAGTGGGCTTTCTTATGTCTTTGACAGAGCACATTGACGGTGATACAGCCATTATGTCTGTTCTCTTGTGCCTAACCTAGCGATGACTAATAAAGGTCATCAAAAGCGCTCCATAATAAATGCATCAACTGACCTTTATCTTCAATGGTGAATGAAAGAGTCCAGGCCCGTCCCGGCCTTGTCTGGTCTAGAACGGGCTAAAACGGGCCCGCCCTTGGCCGGGCTTCGCCCGCCGCGTCCCGCGCGCGTCCCGCGAGGCGGTCCGCAGGGAAAGTTATAGGCGCCTCCTGGCGCTGGTGCTGCGTGTCACTAGCGCGCCGCCGCTGAGGCAGCCGGGATTTGGAGTCCCGGGGCGGCGACGCGGCAAGTTCAGGTTGCGGGACTCGGGCACCCCCTTGACTCTTGGCGGTGGCGGCGTGGACCAAGATTCAGCAGTTCAGGTAAGTGATTTGATTTGTAGCTCCCCCCGCTCCGCCGTCCGCAGGGAAAGTTATAGGCGCCTCCTGGCGCTGCGTGTCACTAGCGCGCCGCCGCTGAGGCAGCCGGGATTTGGAGTCCCGGGGCGGCGACGCAGCAAGTTCAGGTTGCGGGACTCGGGCACCCCCTTGACTCTTGGCGGTGGCGGCGTGGACCAAGATTCAGCAGTTCAGGTAAGTGATTTGATTTGTAGCGGAGGTGTCACTCAGTACACAAACTAGAACAGAAATAAGCACACCTCTCAACCTACTAAGACTTTGACGAGGGCAAAACCAGATGTTTGTGCTGTGTGATCCCAAATAAATTAAACACGGATAGGGAAGGTTTGCAAGGAAGGTGAACACTATGAATGCTACAGGAACTACATGGCAAAGGGCACCCAAGACTAAGGGTGAGTTGCCAGATGTAATAAGGAAAAAGCCCCTTCCTTGTGGGTAGAAACTTGTGACAATGCTTTACTTATCTGAAGTTAGTATGGTCAGTGTGAAAATGTATCCTAAAAACCAACTCAAGGGGCATGCCAACCGCAAGGACTGAGAGGGGTGTAGTACTGATACAGACTTAGGTGTTCCTCGACTGGAACCGTCACTTCTCTCCAATTAATTAAGCTTAGTAGCAGGTGACAAACATTGTTGTCAGAATGACAGACAAGGATTGTTGTTTCAAAGCTTTATACATAGGCAGTTTTCAGAGAACATGCCAAAAAAGAATTCAGCGGCAAAGCACCAAATAATAAGTACAGAGAACTCAGCACTATTCTAAATGGAATCCAGTATAGTTTAATCTTCTAAAAGTGGGGAAAGGGTCTCCTGTACATAGAAATCGACACAGGCTTTTCTATGACGTCTAACAAAGACATTCATGCATTCAACATGAGTACACGGTTCTCTGGATATGCACCAATAGGGAACGAGCAAGATGAAACATTTTACTACAGAATACATCTGAAGATTCTCTCATGGTAGGAATGCATGATGTTTGCAGGTATTCTCACAGTTTACTTGAGCAATTAATTTGATAATATTATATAACAATAGTCTGGGACTGTTGAAATGCCCTTGGTTAGGTACAGCGGGAGAAAAGTATCTGGGAACATTCGCTGCTTGTTAGTGTGAGCTTTGCAATTCTTTAGAACGAGAAGAACAGCAGCAGTCAGCAAGTGATAGTTTATGACGTCAGTGCAAGATGGAGGACAGTGTAAACACAACTAAGTTAGCGTAAGCCTAATTTGTGATGCGTTTTATATACAGCAAATACTGCTGTCACGCTACTGATGAAAATATATTTACTGTGTTTTCAGCTAAACTGTAGGGTCTGTTTACTGGCAAATGCTGCCAGCCATGATGGGTCTCATTTTTCTACTGATGGGCACTCTCCCTATACACTGGTCTGCCAGTCTGTGTGTTTTTAGACCATCATCTAATTATACACCATCATCTAATTAAATAAAATATGTAAGATTAGTTATGTGAAGTAGACCAACAAGTTTCATTAATCTTAAGCATAAAATAAAGCATGCAATAGCTCTTGACACACCTCGCCCATCAAAGTGCTTGAATATCTTCAAGAATGCCCTTTGGAAACCGATGACTTTTTAGCAAAGTTAAGTGAAAACTGCACTGAAGATGCTCCATTTGGCTGCATTTTTCGAAGTGTTTGCAGTGAAGAACCTTCGATCTCCAAAGTCTCCCTTGAAGAAGCTAGGGTTTCTCATTTCACTCTCCAGATCAAAATTAGTTTTACTCAATTTCCAGTCAGGCAGCGAGTGTGTCATTGATGGAAGTGGGTGGCAGCAGTGGGGTAAATGGGTGCTACCATTCATGGAGCCATTTTGGGAACCTACACTTTTTTCACAAATTAAGCACTGTATTTTTTATTACAGAAGTGGTGAATATTATTGTATTATTTGCTATTATTTTCATTAAACAAAATGGAGCACCAGAAGATGAAACAAGACCTTTACTGGCAGCTGAGATAAGTGAATGCTTTTAAAAATATGTTGTGAGCACGCTTGCGGGTGATAATGTGTTTCTGTTTGAGAGAGCTTATGTATGTGAGAGCATATCTATCTATATTTTACCATTTAGAGTCTGTCAGTGAGTGAGAAAGAGTGAGGTTGATTGCCAGTGTATATGAGTGAATCATAGTGAGTGAGTTAGAGTAAGAGTGACTGCAAGTGAGAGATTAGGTGACTGAGAATGAATACGAATTAGTGTGACGAGTGGTAGGAATTGTGAATAAAAATAAGCATGAGCGACAGTGAGAGTATCTGTGAGTGAGTCTGAGTGAGTGAGCATAAGTAAAAATGAGTAAAAGTGATTGCAAGTGAAAAAAGTATACCTGTGTCAGACTAAGAGTGCGTGACTGAATGTGAGTGTTTGTAAATAAATGAGTGAGAATGAATGAGCTATTGAGTGAAAATAAGAGATGGAGAATGAGTGAGTGCAAGTAAGTGTGAGTGAGAATGAATGATGAAATCAGAATGGGAATGAACGAGAGTAAATCCGTGCAAATGATTAAGCATTATTGAAAGTAAGAGTGAACTGAGAATGAACAAGAGAGTGCAAGTGAGTGACAATTATTGAGTGAGACTGAGTGAGTGAATGTAAGTGATAGTGAGAATGTGGTGTTATACTGGTGAGTCTGCCCTTGGCCCTGGCATATGAAAGATAATTGTTGGTTTATAGAGGCACCCATGGCAAAATACTGGCACTGGCATACTGGAACCAATGCTTAGAATGACAGACACCTCTGAGAAAATACTGTAACTGGTATAGTGGTGGTAAATTGTGGCAAAATGCACAACCTTTGTAAAATACTGGTATTTGACATTTGGGCACCCTTAGAAAATGCTGGCACTAGCAGATTGCAGGTAATTCTTTTTCATAGGGGAGTACAATCTTGGCATATGGGTGGGGGTAGCAATGACAAAATGAGGGTCCTAGCATTATAGAGGTAATCATTTTGTCAAATGGGTCACGGATTATATACAGATGACTTCAATGTCAGAATTCTAGCACTGGCACATTGTATGTATTATTTGGCATGGGGGCACCCATGAGCAAATCCTGGACATGGCACAATGAAGGCAATTTTGACATAGAAGGACACACATAGGACATTTCGACAAAAATAGGGTCTTTTAATAAAGAGCTTCAGGTGTCACTGGCTATGTGCACCATAAAGGACTTGAATATTTCATGTGTGCCCCTTTAGAGCCTCATGGGCATATTTACAAGCTGGCGATAAAAAATGATCGCCGCTTTTGCGGCCGTTATCGGCCGAAAAGCGGCGATAATTTTATCGCCTAATTAGCAAGGCCACGCTAACGCGTGAAACCTTGCTTTAGCATGGGGATTCCTAACGCCCAGCTTTGCATCTCTAATAAGATGCAAAGTGGGCGTTTCTTACCTAACATGACAGGAGAAATGTCGCTAAGCGACATTTCTCCTATCATCAAGCCCCACGCTATGAAGCATAGCGGCAGGAAAAGTAGCGAAAAAGTAACCCCTGTTATCGCTACTTTCCTTACGCCTGCTTCAGGACTGACTTAGCCATGATATCCAAGGGAAGGTGGATATCATGGCTAAGTTTGTGAGTCCCTATCAGCAAGCTAACGCCACACTACGTGAGGTTATCTCTGGGTTTCCAGCGATAATCTCACGTTAGGCAGTTAGCGTGAGGATTTTTATCACTGAGGAGATAAGCGTTGCTAATAGCACGCTATCTCAGCGATAAAAATCCACATTACCCGGCGATAATTATCCTCACGCTAAGAGCACTGAGCAATAATTATCGCCGGGTGTTGCTGATATGCCCCTCTGTTTTTAGCAAATGGACTAAAGATTGTGCTTTAAAATGCATTAATTGACTGAATATTTGTTTACGTTTTCTCATGGGAGAACATCAAACCATCATGGAAAAGGTTAGGCTCACTTGCTTCATTGGCTCACTAGAGTTCAGGGCAAGGCTTTCGCCCCAGCACTTTAATGATCATGTCAGCACCCTTATATTGGTGGTATTGAAAAGAGACATTTGTATGTGTTGTTATATTAATCATGCCATTCTTATGCTGCTTCAGCGATGGCAACTATTGCCATGCCATTAGGATTAAGGTCATGTGACTTCATTCCCTGGATATATTCAGGGTTCAAAGGTCATACGATGTTACTTCCTATGATGTCGGTAAGGTCAAAGGGTGTGTGATGTTACTTCTGCTACCTCAGGCACGATGGTGAGTCGACGTCCATTAATACAAGTTAGGTGAACCAGTAGGTCTATGTGAAATTCAGCTCAGCCTTATTATGAAAGGCCTTGTTTTTCTACTCCCGGTGTTCCCATGTGAATGCAAGAGCCAATATTACCAGAAGGTAATTCTGATTAGTAAACTCCTGTATTTTTACTGCATATAGGCCTTTGATGCTAATAGTTGATGAAATACCAATATCGTGGACAATTTTAGGATATAGAATCATGCTCCGTTTTAATTCGTTTACATGATATAAATTCTGTTTTTTGTTTTTTTGGGGGGAAAATAATTATATGTCTTTTAAATATTTAAAATGCTGGTAAATCGTCAAATCTTTCCTCTATTCTGATATTGTTATGGTTTTTATTAACTTAAACAATAAAGCATTGCAATGAAGGAGAAAGAATACAATGCTCCCCTGTGCCAGAACTATTCCTCCAGACCTCTGCTCCACAGAAAAAGTTTTTGCTTGGGAATTCTGTGCATTTGTACAACTGGTAAATCCAGGTCTGTACATTTATTCCACGTTCATGCAATTGAACCTCTAATAGATGTAAACATATGCATAAATACCAGGCCCAGCTCTATTCAGGGCCTGGTGCTGCTCCTGAATAGGCCTTGATATTCAAACTCGTCTTTTCAGTCAGACTGATGTTCATACAAAGGGCATTTTTCAAAAATATGCATTTTAACATTGAAATGTGTACTTTTGCTTTATTGCTTCAAAGCTGTAGGAATTTACCCATGTCTTTTATGCGTTTCAATACTCCTTTTCAAAGGCGAATCCACTGTTGTGCCATTTAGCAAATGTGAGTCAGGACATAAATCAGAGTGAAAGTGTCTCCAGAGCCAGCATTAAAACATATCCTTTATATTAGGCCGATTGGTGCATCGTCTTTCTCGTGAAAAAGGTATGTTTGTGCAATCAATCATTTTTACGCTAGGATTTGCTTAGCTTGTCACAAGGGACGGTGCCCAATGCTTTATACCACACATCACATGCACAGTAAATTCACTGTTGCGGTTCAAGGTCTAACATTTCTTTGCGAAATAAAATTGTACTCTTTTATAGCCAATTGACCCCATCAATCTGTGACATTCTTTAATAATTCATGGCATTTGATAACTTGGCAGGTAGTAAATTAGAGACATGCCTTTAAGCGATTACTGTAAAACAGCATGGAATTATGCTCCTGCGGATAACTATCATGTCCCTGGAATGGAAAAACTTCAAAATCTTGAAACTTTGAATGACAATGTACCTTATTCACAAATGCATTTGCTAAGATACATCACATGTAGACAAAAAAGGGGATAGTCAGGAAGACATTTTTTGTGCGATAAGTTCTACTTCTGTAATACTACTTACCAGACACGCAAATGCTATTCACGAATCCCCAGCTTGAGCTGTCCACAGCTGCATGCCCTATCTCTTACCTGCAGACATCTCTAGCATGAGTGAAGGGTTATCCACATACATTTTTGTTCGCAAATGTGGGATGTACAAGCCAGGATGGAGGTGGCTGGAAAAATGTGGCATATTTACTTCCAAATGGGTGAGGTTTAGTGAAATTGAATTAGGCATTTTGGGAATGACAAGCAAATAATGAAACACACACAGAATCAATCAATCAATCAGAGGTTTGTGAAGCGTGCTCCTCACCCGTGAGAGTCTCAAGGCGCGGGGGCGGGCAGCTAGGTCTTGTTATGAGTGTGTGGGTGATGGCGTTTCTGGATTTGGGGTTATCTACTTGAAGGTCGTTCAAAGGATGCAGAGGGTGTTGAAGCAGGTGGAGGCTACGGTGTTGATCTGTCGGGTCATGGTGAGGGAGGAGTAGAGTATGATGCAGAGATTCCGGGCATGGTCTGTGGGAGTAGGGGGGTTGCCGAGGGCGGTGGGCCCCCAGGAGTTGTCCCATTTGGAGGGGTTGGGTCCATTGACAAGGACTTCTGTTTTCTCCGAGTTGAGCTTCAGGCAGCTGTTCCTCATCCAGGATGCAACGTCTTTCATTCCTTTCTGGAAGCTGAGTCTTGTGGTGTCAGGTTCCTTTGTGAGGGAGCGGATGAACTGGGTGTCGTCGGCTTAGGATACTATGCTGAGCCCATGCAGTCTGACGATGGCGGTGGCGAGTGGAGTCATGTAGATGTTGAAGAGCGTGGGGCTGAACGATGATCCTTGCGGTACTCCACAGTTGGTCTCTGTGAGTTCGGAGAGGAAGAGCTGGAGTCTGATTCTTTGGCTTCTGCCGGTGAGGAATGAACGGATCTAGTCGGAGGCAGATCCCTGTATGCCGGTGTCATGGAGTTTGTCAGTGAGAGTGCAGTGGGAGATGGTGTCGAAGGCTGCAGAGAGATCATGTAGGATGAGGATGGCAGTGTGGCCCCGGTTGAGGAGGGTGCGGATGGGGTCTGTGGAAGCAAGGAGGGAAGTCTCGGTGCTGTGGTTGCTGCGGAATCTGGATTGACAAGGGTCGAGGATGGAGTTATCTTCGATGAAGTTCATAAGCTGGATGTTGACGATCTTCTCAGTGACTTTGGCCGCGAAGGGGTCGAGAGAGATGGGTCAATACTTCTTCAGGTCCATCGGATCGGCTGAGGGCTTCTTGAGGAGGGGCGTTTCCAGGCATTGGGGAAAGTGCCGGATTCAAAGATGGCGTTGATGGTGCGTCGTATCTCGGGTGCTATGGAGGCAGTGGCTCAACTCACTTCTTATATCTGACTCCATCATCTTCACCTTTAACGTTAGACTTTGCCCCAGACTAGCATGACCAGATGTCCGCGACTGGCGTTTTTTTGCTTTTAGGCACTATTTTGCAAATTATTCTTTAAACATTCACAAGTTAGGTTCTTTTGATTGGATTTGTGATGTCTCATTCTTGTTTTGTTCATTAAAGTTAGCTCTAATTTTTTAACCCATTGTGGATTATTTTTGCGCAGTGTTTTTACAGTTTTAATGTAATTAGTGTTGCACAAATACCTGACATTTTGCCTCCTAAGTTAATCCTGTCTGCTCTGTGCCAAGCTACCAAAGGGTGAGCACAGGCTACTTTGGAGAATGTATCTGATTTACCCTGACGAGAGTGGTGCATACCATGACTGGAGGGTGCATACCTCTACCAAATAGAGGCCCCATTTCTAACACAGGACATGTAAAACTTAAAAGTATAAATACAACTTTTCAAATACAATGCACCGTGCCCTCTGGGCTGTTTAGGGCATGCCCTAGGGATTATGTATTTGTATTAAAAAGGGATTTTTAGGCCTGGCACTGGGTTTTTATTGCCAGGTCGAAATGGCAGTTAAAACAACACACATGCTGAAATGCCGAATGAAGTAAAATGAACACAGGTATAACCTGTTGTTAATAACACATTATCACAAACACAAATAGCTTTATAACACAACAGACACATAGTATGCTCAATTTCAGCCAATGGTTCCTGGTGCTCAGTACCAGTGTGTAATCATTAACACCAAGCTTTGCATGAGCATCATTTAGGGATGCAGTCATTTACAGGGAGATTGTGATTTTACCCAGAATCACAGGATGGTGAGCCGAGGCCGAGACTGAACCTGGTACCCCTGCTCCGAAGGATGCATCTATGGCCATTATGCCGCATCCTCTCCACTTTCATGGTTAGTAGTTGTTAGACCATTGGCGTGGGTCTCCCTTCCATTTTTTCGCTGTTGTCTCCTCTGTTTTTGCTGGTGTTAGATGCTCTGGGCGCTGTGCCACTGCCATTCAGTGCCACAGCGCGAATGCTCCCTGTGTAAATATGACATGTGAATTGGTATATCAATGATTGGCTTATTTGGTTAGTCCCTAGTAAGGTGGCCTGTGTGTGCTCCCGGGGCTGGTAAACCAAATGCTGCTGGTGGGCCACAGAAGCAGCTTGTAAAGTGTGTCTCAGACCTGCCACTGCAGAGTCTGTGTGCAGTCCAGAACTGCCATCTTGGCTGTGAAGTGCACCCACTTCACCAGCCCCTGAACCTTCCCTTGGCATCATGTGAGTCACCCCTATGGTAGGGTGCATTGTATGTGTAAGGTAGGACATGCCCTGATGTATGTAGCATGTCCTGGTTGTGAATTACACCCAATTTCGTTTTTCACTAGTGTAAGGCTACCTGTTCTTCATAGGCTGGAATGGGAGGTTTAACTTTTACATTCTATAGTCCTAACTGACCCAAAGAACATGGTAGAAAAACGAATTTAGTATGCCTGAGCTCAGAATATTAAAATACATCTTTTAGTGAAGTTTATTTTTATATTCTGTGTTTGAAAATACCACTTTTAGAAAGTAGGTATTTTCTTGCCTAAGCCTTCCAGTGTGCTCTGCTGTTATGTGTATTGGCTGTCTGGTTTTGGAGGGACAGGGCAGGCTGAGTCAGACCTGGGTTGAATAGAGAGAACTGCATTGGAGTATGGGGTGGGGTAGCTCCTGGACCTGAATAGGGCTGTGCCTGGCAAGGTGAATGCTGGCTCCACCTCCTACTGTGCGTCTGATGGCAGACCCCCTCTTTCTGAAAGGAAGGATGCAACCTGGTAAGCAAAGTGCTCCAGGACTGAACAGAACTGGTTCTGGCTGGGCTCAGTGACTTGTAGCTTCTGAGAACAAAGACTTTTGGGATATAAATATCTGTGCTGAAACCCCTACAATTTGTATTGCTCCTGGACAACAAGACGAACCTCTGTCCATGTAACTGAAGGAATCTGCAGGAGGTGACTATCCTTGTGCTTGTGTGCTGTTTCATGGATTGGCCTGCAGTGGTTACCATTGGACTTGGAAGAAGAGGGAAAAGGACTTTGAAGGAAGTTTTATTTATCTTGCTACAGCAATCACCCAAGGGCTAGGAGAGAGCTAGCCTCCTGTTCAAGACTCAGGCACATCAGACTTCACCACCACCCTCCTGTTTCCTCCCAGTGAGGATTTCTATCTGCAGGGGAGGCTCCTGTGAGTTCCAGGGCCTCTAGTTCTACTACAGAGAAGAGAGTGCTGAAATCATCGCTAACGCCCGTTTGCGAGCCGCCGCAGCTGAGAGCGCACTGAAAATCATTGCACTGCTGCCGCTGAGGGCTCGCTACCGGGGATCATCGCATCGCACATTTGCGGGCTGCCAAATGCTCGCTAACCCAAAGATCATCGCATCACATGTTTGTGGGTTGACAAGTGCAGAGTAACCTGCTGCTTGATATTTACAAGCACACGTAAAGTCACCCTGCATGGCTTTACCTGTGCTTGTAACTATTGCCCCTTTTCACCAAATGCTTTGCGTGTTAGGGGCGTGACATGGGTGTTGCTGTGGGTGTTCCCACGCAACACCTATGTCCACCGATGCATTTCCAGATTTACGAGCAATCGTAAATCTGGAAATGCGTCAGAATGCTATGCCACCCTAGGGGTGACGTAGCGAGGTGCAACGAGAGAAATGTTTTTATTTCTCTACATTGTTTTCCTCTTTCAATGCTTGCTGGCATTCTACAGCACATATTGGAAGAGGAAATCACCTCAATTGATTATTTTTGTGCAGGAAGGTGCCCCTTCCTTCACAAAACAATCTCCCCATGACGCAGGTATCCTTGCACCATGGTGCAAGGGTGCCTGTGCTGGCGCATGGCAGGAGTGTGTGTGTGCCAGCGCAGGGGGAAGCACAGAGATATGACATATTGTTATAAATATGTTATATTCCTGTGCTTTAAAACTAACGCAGCACGGTACAGCAAAATGACTTGCGGCACTGTGCTGCGTTAGTTTCTTGTAAATCTGCCCCTGGGTGTTTTCACTATCCTTAAAGGACATCAGATGCTTACTGTCTCCAAAGACACACTGGAAGACCACTATGTGCAGGCGTATCTAGCTTGTCTTTTCTGCTACCCTGTGATTTAGGCTCCTCACCTGGTGACCGGGTGGAAGGAGCCGGAATCGCGTGACACACGGTGGTGCAGTGTGAGCTGGCAGGTCTTGAATTAATATTATTTGAAAAAATTGAAGTTTTCTCATTGATGAATGAAGGTAATATGAATTATATGACTTTTTCCCTTTTTATTATAGCTTTGTTTTAGATGCTCTGCATATTTTGCTGCTGTTTCATAGCTCTGCTACATTTATTACCCTTCTAACGACTGCTCAGATTTTCATTTTTGGAAATTTGAAAAGTTAAATTGTCCCTGACAGTTTTTGAAATGTGACTGACTGCTGGTTCCTAGCTCCAAACACCAAACATTAAGTTATCCAACTGTATCACATATTCTTCCTTGGAGTTTACTTCTAGTTATTGTAGATGCCGTCACTTTTTTGACTCCCACTGTAAGCGTGAATATAGTTCACAGAATTGAACAGTGTCTTCAGTGAGTTTTCTGGCCAGTGTTCTCCAGTGTTATCAAGTAGGTTTAATTTATCTAACTAGAATAGTTGTCTGGTAGGGTTAGAAACCTACAACCATGCCTGATAGTTGTTAATGAAGTGCCCTTTGCACCTGTACTTTTCTAATGGACAGATCTTGGAATTATCTTCACATCCATGTTTTAATGCTTAATGCATCCTTGTGATGCAGAGCCAAGGAATTCTGTGCATTCTCTGCCAATCAGCCTGACTGCTCTCCAGGTCCATGGAACCGACATTACAACTATGCACTGGCTGACACATTTATCACTTAAAGTGCACCATGAGGGTGACAAATTAATGAGGGAGGAGAATTGAGACACCTAGCAACAAAATGATAGCAAAGTAACACTCAAGAATAAAGTAGAAAGGACTAATGGACTAATTACAATGTCTAGCGGACTTTGTGGATTGAGAACCACCCGACCTCAGGTCGGCAGCTCCAACCGCATTATTTGGACGCGACCGTCCATAGGGCAGTCAGAAACATCCATTTTTCATTGCAAGCTTGTGTGGCGAGCGGAAAAGCCTGTCGGGTTGCTGTCTGACAGCCATCGAAATCGGGCCCTATGTATTCTTTTTTTTTTTTTTAAATCTTTAGTTTGCGCTAGGTTTCTAATGAGTACTGCCCAATGGCATAAAGTGATATCCCAGCGAAGGCAATGCCGGTGTGGTCAAAGTGAGAAAGTAATGGGAATTGATTGTTAAAAGGAACTGGTTAATTGAGTGTCATGTCTTTTAGCCTGCAATCAATTTTCAAAATGGATACACTTTCGAAAGCTGTCACCGAATTTAGAATACTTTGCTACATTCACCTATTTGGGCAGGTTAGATGCTAAAAAAGTTGCTGTCATTGATGTCAAAGTATTAATTTCCTATTTTAAGAATGGAAAACTTACGTTTTAGACTCACCTGTATAGAAATGAAGGCTGGTACTAGATATCGTGCATAAACTACTTTTAATGTTTACATTGAAAAATATCCTAAGACAGTAGGGGCCTGTTTTCTTAACACAAACCATATGTTGGTACACCCAGATCAATATGGATTTATCCTCCTGTGGATCATTATCTTAGCCTCTGATGCCTGTTCTATATGCAACAAGTGGTGATGAGTACTGAGGAGGAGTATGGGATGGCACCCCTATAGCTAGAGAATGCCTATTGTTCTGTAAATGTGGATTCCTTGCTTTGTCTCTTACAGAAATACATTTTTGGCATCTCTTTCATTGGCTCAGTTAGGCTATCATATGCTGCACTGAGAGCTAGAGTTAGAAAAGGTTACAAAACCTCAGAAAATAGATGATTGGTCAAGGTCCCTTGAAGAGATGTCCCATGTCACTAATTCCATTTTCTGTGGCAATGGAACTGCAAGCTGAATACTTGTGTGTGTTTGGCAGATAGAGTGGATGTCATCTATATATATGCCAATGATACACTGGTATAACTAATCGTCCCTGAATAAGGTGGAGCCCATCTACTGAGGTGATTGAAAGAATGTGGACACCCACCTGGTATGCATGTGAACTGGCAGAAATCCCAAATAACAAATATTCTCACTAGGTGGTATTGCATTCGAAAGAGAAACAGCTCACAGTATTGGGTTTAAATTGCAACTGAGGGAATATATATAGGTATGGAAGCACATTGCACAACCCTCTAGTGCTAACAAAGATCTGACTATAGAACATGGGGTTTTCTTGCCAGCATATTCCAGTTTTGATCATCTTTCCATCTAAAATACATTTAAATTATGAGACTAGAAAGCAGTGGCAACAAAGATAATGATTCCTAGATGTTTAAATGTGCTTTTGAGTGACAGGTGCATTTTCCCAAAAGAGCATATCTAAGACTTAGTCTCATGTACACATTGGCACAGTCTAAATTTAGACTCAGAAGAAAAGGTAAAACCTTAAAAATTCTAAATGAACAGGATTCTTTGAACATCTCTGATGTTAAACTGGATTGTTTAGCATTTCAGCAGCAATATGTAGCTTGTTGGTTAGATGAAGAGTCATACGCTGAGAAACTGTTCCTTGTAGGATAATTAGGGTAATTTCTGCCCACGTAAATATAGGTTTTAATAGTAAATGTGGAAGGACAAAGGAGAGTGGTGAGAAAAATGTGAAACAGTTAAGTTTACAGAGGGATACACCCATAAATTAGTAGAGCAATTCCCATTCACAAGTTAGAAACATACCTCTATTTGTTTGGTACTACTGATGAAACAGGTTTAAATGTAATTTCGCCCAGTACCACACATGACCAACTGCTGTTACAGCAACAAACTTCAAATTAAATCAGTGGAGGTTAGGAACCAAACTAATACAGAAATGTCAAAAATTAATTAAATTAAGTAATATTTAAAATTAAACATTATTTCAATCAATTTTATGTGTATTAATACATAACAACCAAACCGCTTAATTACGCTCACAGGAGGAGCTGGCATTAAAGAGAATAAACAGAGAAAAAATGAAAACTGGCAGTAGTGTCTTTTAATTAAGAGCTCTACTTAAAAAGCCAGTGTGTAATAACCATAGTTAGAAATGGGATTTCTGGTTGGCTAGGGCAAGCGCCTAAGCCAGGCAGAAACCAGGCAGAAACCACCACTCTAGTCAGGGCAAGGGAGTTAGACACTGAAGATAACCCCTGCTCAACCACTTGGTAGCTTGGCACGAGCAGTCAGAGGCAATGTGTAAAGCGTTTGCGCAACACACACACACAGCAGCGACACACTAGGCACACCACAAAATAAACTAAACACAAGGTTATATAAAAATAGCCTTTGTATTATCCCTAAGACACATCAGAGCATAATGACATATATTCACTGTGCCACCTGGCACTAGGTAATACTTTACAGGGGATTATATACATTACAGGGCTAATCAGGCCACTGTCATCACCATTAGAACACACAAGTAGTGAAAATCACAACCAATAACTACTGGTAACATTGCATGTAGCATACACACATTATGCATCACATCTTAAGCATGCATCCTAAATTACCAGTGCACCACAGTAACACTCATGAGGTGCACACATCACCATAGCACCTTGTGCACATCAGGCCCCTCTTAAGCACAAACAAAATAAGGGGGCTTAGCAGAGCACCTTACTCACAGCCATCAGCAGTAGTACACCAAACTCACTTATTAGGAACACATTACCACCACAGCATAAACATTACACTTGGGGATAACCAATCAATCATTCAATCAATCAAACCACTTGTATAGCGCGCTACTCACCCGGAAGGGTCTCAAGGCGCTTGGGGGAAGGGGTCCGCTACTGCTCGAACAGCCAGGTCTTGAGTTGTCTCCTGAAGGCGAGATGGTCCTGGGTCAGCCGAAGGTGGATGGAGAGGGAGTTCCATGTCTTGGCCGCCAGGTAGGAGAAGGATCTGCCTCCGGCAGTGGCTCTTCGGATGCGTGGTACGGCCGCGAGGGCGAGGCTAGTAGACCGTAGCTGGCGGGTGAGCATGTAGAAGGTCAGGCGGTCGTTGAGGTACTTGGGGCCCAGGTCGTGGAGAGACTTGTGTGCGTGGGTGAGGAGCCTGAACGTGATCCTCTTGTTGACGGGGAGCCAGTGCAGGTCCCTCAGGTGGCCGGAGATGTGGCTGCGTTGGGGGATGTCATGTGAAAGAATGATGAGGAGACGGCGTTGACTTGTCTGGTCATCGAGAGGGAGGAGTCCAGGATGAAGCCCAGGTTGCGTGCGTGGTCTGTTGGCTTGGGGGCGGTGCCCAGCGCTGGGGGCCACCAGGAGTCATCCCAGGCAGAGGGTGATGGTCCCAGGATGAGGACTTCCGTCTTGTCTGAGTTCAGTTTCAGGCGGCTGTTCTTCATCCACTCGGCGACGTCTTTCATCGCTTCGTGTAGGCTGGTTCTGGCGGTGTCGGGGTCTCTGGTGAGGGAGAGGATCAGCTGGGTGTCGTCGGCATAGTAGATGATGTTGAGGTTGTGTTGGCGTGCGATGGCAGCAAGAGGTCTCATGTAGACGTTGAAGAGGGTGGGGCTGAGTGATGATCCTTGCTGGACGCCGCAGATGACTTCGGTGGCCTCGGATCGAAACGGGGGGAGGCGGACTCTCTGTGTTCTTCCGGCGAGGAACGAGATGATCCACTCCAGTGCCTTCTCTTGGATGCCGGTGTTGCTGAGGCGTTGGACTAGGGTGCGGTGGCAGACAGTGTCGAACGCTGCGGAGAGGTCCAGGAGGATGAGTGCCGCTGTTTCCCCGTTGTCGAGCAGGGCTTGGATGTCGTCAGTGGCTGCGATGAGGGCGGTCTCGGTGCTGTGGTTGGCTCTGAAACCAGACTGCGAGGGGTCGAGGGATCCGTTCGTCTCGAGGAAGGTGGCAAGCTGTCTGTTGGCGATCTTCTCGATGACTTTGGCAGGAAAAGGGAGGAGCGAGATGGGTCGGAAGTTCTTGAGGTCGGTGGGGTCCGCTGTTGGTTTCTTCAGTAGGGCGCTGAGCTCAGCATGCTTCCAGCTCTCCGGGAAGGTGGCAGTGTTGAAGGAGGTGTTGATGACGTCCCGGAGTTGGGGTGCGATGGTGGAGTCGGCCTTGTTGAAGATGTGGTGGGGGCAGGGGTTGGTTGGAGATTCGGAGTGGATGGTGTTCATCGTGCGGGCTGTGTCTTCGGTGGTCACCGTGGTCCAGGTGTGCAGGGTGGCGGTGGGGTGCGTTGGTTCGACGGTTGGGTGCGTGGATGGTGTGCCGAAACTGTTGTGGATGTCGGCAATCTTTCGGTGGAAGAACGAGGCGAGGGAGTCGCAGAGATCTTGTGAAGGGGTGATGTCGTTGTTGCCGGTGCTGGGGTTGGAGAACTCCTTGACGATGCTGAAGAGTTCCTTGCTGTCGTGGGCGTTGTTGTCCAGTCGCTCCTTCAGTGATTTCTTCTTGGTGGTGCGGATGAGCTGGTGGTGCTTGCGGGTGGCGTGTTTGAGGGTGGTCATGTTGTCAGTGGTCTCGTCGAGGAGCCAGGCTTTCTCGAGGGTGCGGCAGGTCTTCTTGGAGTCCTTGAGTTTGTCGGTGAACCAGGGGGCCTTCTTGCTTCTGGGTCTGCTTGGAGGGTTCTTCAGTGGTGCGAGGTCATCGGCGCAGGTGGTCAGCCACTGCATGAAGTTGTGGGCTGCTTCGTTGGCGTCCGTTGTGCTGGCAGGTGTGTTCTGGCAGAGGGAGGTGGTGAGCTGGTCGGCGGTGATCTTGCTCCAGCTCCTGTGAGGAACCTGTTGCGGGTGGTGGTGGGTTGTGGTTTTTCTGAAGCTGAAGTGGACGCAGCTGTGGTCGGTCCAGTGGAGTCCGGTGGAGTGGCTGAAGGTGATGTGCTTGCTGGATGAGAAGACGGGATCAAGCGTGTGGCCGGCGTAGTGGGTGGGGGTGTTGACCAGTTGCTTGAGTCCGAGGTTGGCGAGGTTGTCAACAGGGTGACGGTGTTGCGGTCCTTGTTGTTCTCCAGGTGGAAGTTGAGGTCCCCTAGGAGGATGTAGTCGGCGGAGGGGAGGGCGTGTGGGCTGATGAAGTCCGTGATGTCTTCGCTGAATTGTGTGCGTGGTCCTGGGGGTCTGTAGATGAGGGTGCCTCTGAGGGTCGTCTTTTGGTCGGTGTGAATCTGGAAGTTGAGGTGCTCGGCAGCGGCGAAGGTGTCGTTGGAGTCGGTCGTGATGCGGATGGTGTTCTTGGGGACGATGGCGATGCCTCCTCCGGTCTGGTTGACGCGGTCCCTCCTGATGATCTTGTACCCGTCCGGGATGGCGATGGCGATGCCTGGGGCTAAGGAGGCGTTCATCCATGTTTCCGTGAGGAAGGCGATGTCTGGTGATGTTGTGTCGAGGAGGTTCCAGAGTTCCACAGCGTGTCTGTGGACGGAGCGGGTGTTGAGCAGGATGCACTTGAGGTCGCTGCTGGAGCTTGGCTTGGCGGGCGCGGTGCAGGTTCGGAGGCAGGTGAACTTGCAGGTTCTGCAGGTGAAGGGTCCGTGAATGCGTTTCGGGGCGGCCCGGCAGCAGGTGGTGTTCTGGCCGGCATTGAGTGCGTTGAGGGCAGCCGCATCGTAGGTCTGTCGGGTCGTCTCGCATCGGTGGGGGCCAGGGGTCCTGGCACTAGGCGCGGTCCAGGCGCGGACGGGCGCAGACGGGCTTGCCTTTGGCGCGCCTTCGGCGCACAATCGGCGTACCCGCTGCGCGGGACTGCTGCGCGTCCGCGCGGTCGCCATTTAAGGCTAAGTGGGAGGGAGGAGCAGCTGGGAGGCGGGAGCGGGGAGGACACAGAACAAAAGGGGGCGTGGCCACGTGAACGGCGGCAGGAAGCGGGGAGCGGGGCGGGCAAGGCACAGGGGGAAAACAACCACGTAGATACAATAAGGCAGTCAGAATACAACAATACAGCAAATTATAACAAAAATACGGCGGAACTGCAGGGGCAAAAAACAGCGAGGCAGGCAGCTAGGGCGGCAAGGCAGACAGCACAACGAGGCTGCGAGCAGCAGCGAGGGGCACACACACAGCTGGTGGCCGTGTGGCACGGGGGTGTCCTGAGAACAGGTCACACTCACCTGCGCCGCGCGGTCGCCATTTAAGGACAAGTGGGAGGGAGGAGCAGCTGGGAGGCGGGAGCGAGGATGACACAAAACAAAAGGGGGCGTGGCCACGTGAACGGCGGCGGGAAGCGGGGAGCGGGGCGGGCAAGGCACAGGTGGAAAACAACCACGTAGATACAATAAGGCAGTCAGAATACAACAATACAGCAAATTATAACAAAAATACGGCGGAACTGCAGGAGCAAGGGACAGCGAGGCAGGCAGCTAGGGCGGCAAGGCAGACGGCACAACAAGGCTGCGAGCAGCAGCGAGGGGTGAGGGGCACACACTCAGCTGGTGGCCGTGCGGCGCGGGGGTGTCCTGAGAACAATACCCATTGGTAGTCTTGCACTTTGGCACAACACATTAGGCATAACCCAAATGACGACACTGAGCATAGCACATTCTCTCAAATACAAATTTAGCTGCAGTGCACCCAAGGAAACACTCGCAGTAATGTACCCGTAAGATCTCCGGCTCCAGTAACCACGCCAGGAAAGAAAACATAAGATATCAGGCTCCTGTAATCACATCAGCCTCGGAAACATGTCCTCATCAGATATCACAGATTCCCCCATGTTGCAGTGTTCCCAAGCTTTGTGTCTCCCCTCACACGGGGCCTCCAACCTGGCCCCTTCTTGATGCCGATGCAGCAAAAACAACGTGGGTAATGCGCAGTGGGTGGGGGGTGCCACTCACCCCTGTCTCCTCCAATTGTGGATGGCCCCTGGTGCTGGAGATGAGCATGCAGTTGCCCGCTCATGTGGCGCAACTGCGATAAGGCAAAGATTGTCACTAGGGCTCCCCACAGGCTCTACTCACCGGGGCCTCTCTCGACTGTTCCAGTCTCCTCGCCGTGCCCTGTGATCTCCAGTGACCTACCCAGTGGAGAGAGGCAGGAAGTCACGGAATGGAGCCTGCTAGACTCCAGTTCTTCTGACGTTGCAACTTCGGCTTCTGGCATCCATGAGGCACCGGCTCTATCTTTGGACGGGCCCCGCGCACAACCTGGCAACCTCTGCCTGTCCTCCAGCCTCTAAAGGGCAATCTGCCTATGGAGCAAAGTCTCCTTTGGGCCCGTGAGTCTCTCTTCATGCCTCCGGCCAAGAAACAGGCTTTCTTGGGCAAAGCTCAGCCCACATCAGGCTACAGCTGCCTGACTTACTCTTTTTGGCAGCTTCTGCTGGCGTGCCGTGATGCAGCCCAGGGCCTCGTAACAGAACCCGCGCTGCTGATAACTTCTCCTGCAAGGTGTGGTAGTGGGGGAAAGGGGAGCGCGACATCTCCAGCAGCTCCCCTCCCTCTTCTGGCAGTCACCTTGAGGAGCTTCCCACATGCTGCACCGCAACGATGGAGCGAGAATAACTGTCTGGAATAAGGTGAGAGGGAGCCCCCTCGCTTGGGCTCAGACCACCGGGCTCATAGTGCTCCACGTTGGGACAGCGCTCACCACGCTCTGCTCATAGGAAGGCAGCAGAGCATTCCCACTGCACTGATTGCAGGGCAAAGCACCTACTGCTGCCCAGACCAAAGGCACAATATCACTCCTGGAAGCATGCTTGGGGGACCTGCAGGCAGGGTGCAGCAGGCTGGCCAGCACAAGGGTCAGAGGGGCAGTCCCTTTCAGCAACAATGTCCCATGGCAGTTCCTCCTGGCTCACTGCAGCCCACACAGCATCTCCTCTTCGATCCCAAGTAAAAACCAAAAGCACCTAACATGGGGTCACAGCCCTAATACTTAAACACCCTATATTCTTTGTTCTCCCCCCGGCCCAGGGCTCTGTGCCCGGTCCAAACCAGTTCTGGGGGTACTCACACCTTTCTATAAAGGTGCACGACAACCTCCTTTGTCAGTGTAGGCTTTGGCCCCAGATACACCACATGGGGGCGAAGCCAGCGTTGTGGAAGGCAGGCACAGTCCCATTCAGTCCCAGGTGCTACTCCTCCCACCACTCCAAATGCAGATGGGACTATTCAGCCTAGTGCTGACTCACCCAGCCCCTCTGGAGACACTGCACCTCCCCAGCCTCTGTCACTCCAGAGCCAGACATGCAATACACATCAAGCAGGCACAAAGACACATAGCACATAGAAATGCCCACTTCTAAAAGTGGCATTTCTAAAACAGTGATAATAAATCTGAGAACACCATTAAGCAGCATTTATTACCACTATTCCAAACACCAAACTTGACCACTCCACTCCTCTCAGGTCAGAAATTACCACTGAAGCACATATCAGGGAATCCCCAATGCATTCCTATGAGGGCAGCCTCACAGTAGTGAGAAACCAAAATGGCTGTTTGTCACTTTCAGGACATGCAACACAGTTAAGGCACATTTCCTACCTTCTACCTACCATGCACCCTGCCAATAGGGCTAGCTAGGGCCTACCTTAGGGGTGAATGATATGTAGTAAAAGGGGAGTCACAGACGTGGCAACCACTTTATGTGCCACGTCACAGCGGTATTAAACTGCATGTGCAGGCCCTGCAATGGCAGAGGCCTGAGACAGGTTTGAAAGGCTACTTTGTTGGGTGGCGCAAGCGGTGCTGCAAGCCCACCAGTAGCATTTAATTTACTGGCCCTGATTATCTGAGATACCACTTTACAAGGGACTGATAGGTCAATTAAATATGCCAAATAGGTGTAGACCAATGTTACCACGTTTTACCATAAAGAGCACATGCACTTTACACTGGACAGCAGTGATAAAGTGCCCAGAGTCCTAAAACCACCACTGCCAAGTCAGGAAAAATACTAAGAGGAAGGCAAAAAGTTCAGGGATGACCCTGCAAAAGGGGCCACGTCAAACAATTAAGTAATATTTTAAATAAAACATTATTTCAATTCATTTTAATTGTATTAATATATAACAAGCAACCCGCTTAATTACGCTCACAAGAGGAGGTGGAATTAAAGAGAATAAACAGAGCAAAAACGAAAACTGGCAGTAGTGTCTTTTAGTTAAGAGCTTTACTTAAAAAGCCAGTGTTTAGTAACCATAGCAGTGAATCAGTCATACCTATTCCTGTCTATCCTATTTTCTAGTAGAAAAAGTTGCCTAAATCTACAAAAGATGCCCAATGGCGAAATCCTCAGTAGTACTTCGGATTATCCGGCAAGGTTACTTCAACTATAACTAAGATCAGAGAGTCTCAACCCAGGGAAAGAAGCAGGAAAATGTAGGTCCCAGGAAAATTCACTCTGCAGCTGTCCTTTCTGATACAGAGAGTTAGCAGATCCTGTGAGTCACCTGCTGGCATTCACAGCTCCCACTCACAGAGACAACTGCCCCCTTCAGACTTTTATTTAACCTCTGGACTCTCTCCCCATTACCTGTGGAAAAGTCAGGAAGAAATTTGGAGTAAGGTGGGGAGCCATTTCAACCCACATATACCAAAATGTGTATCTAGATAAAAAAATCCAATTAAAAAAAATAAAAAAACTCAAAATACTGTCTTGAGAAACTGTAATTGCTTAATGATGAACCAGTGGAGGCCGGCACAGGTAAACACGGTGGGGCAGGTACAGGGTAGGGTGGGACTGGGTGGAAGTCAACAGACGACAGAATAGGTATGATTAAATAAATAAATAACACCTATTCCGTCATCCATCGGCTTTCCCTCTGCCGCGCCCTGCCCTGCCCTGTCCTGCCTCACCACGCTAACCTGTGCCGGCCGCCGCTGTGATGAACTCCTTCTCTACTTTAGATTTTATGGCATTGTTTGAAAAGAGTGGGTGGGCAGTGAATAGACCTTTCCTGTTAAATTTGTTTTCTGAGATTGACCTGCCGGCATCAGTAAAAAGTAGTAACGTTCTGTCAGGGGCATATTTGCATGCTTCATTGTGTGCTCTTGCACCACAAAATGTGGAGCATGAGTGACGCAAATTGAGAATGAGATTTAATAAGCCACGGAAGGCCACCTTGCATGGCCCTGAGTAGCTCCTTAAATCTTGAGTTAAGCAATGCAGCACAAATTATTGCATGGCCTTACTCTGCACCAGGGAGGCGATAGATGGGTGTTGCATTGGGGTTCAACTTCCATGATTTTTGGCACATTCCCAGAATTACCAGAACTGGTAAACCTAGGACTGCACCAAAATTATATGCCTCCCCAGATCAGGGGTAATGAAGAGAAATATCTTAATTTCTCCCCGTTAACTTCCTCTTTCTATGTGTGCTGCGTTCTGCTGCACACATAGAAAGAGGAATTTGCCTTTCAGGATTGCTTTTGTGCAGGAAGGTGCCCCTTCCTGTACAACAGCAATCCTATCTGCAATGCAGGCACCTTTATAATATGGTGCAAGGGTGCCTGCATTGGCGCTAGGCAGCCAAAACTGCGACGGCGCAGGGACATGGACAGAAATGCATCACATTCTTTTAAATACGGTACATTCCTGCCACTTTCCCTGTAATGCAGTGCCGCGCAACAAGATGACTTGCTGCGTTGCATTACATTACTTTGACATAAATTTGGCCCTCAGCATATATTTTCCATTCCCATATGGGATTACGCACAAGTGTAAAATCTAAATCAGAGGTTTAAGCTAATCTTGTTATGGTAAATTGTGATTCATTTTTGAGTAGGGACATTGATGAGGTACCGCAGCTCACATATAAGAAATATATTGCAAGTGGCACATTTGATACTAATCAGTGCAAGGCTATTGAAAATGCTTAAACTTCAGCCCCAAAGAAAGAGTTTTCCTTTTCAAAGGTACAGAACACCCTAATAACTGTAGACCCTACTGTGAGATAGGTATTTGTTGCATCTGCAGACGATTCCTCTGTGGCAACAACAGCAGAGGAGCCGCATCATTGGCAATGGCTGACTAAATCATGAAATGATAGACAACCACTTTCCCACAGGTTTGGTTCTCAGCCATAATGTAGGCGTTAGTGTAATCTCCTGGAACATGGATGGCAACTGAATGACAGAACAAAAACTGGCTTTGTTTGCTAGCCTTAAGGCTGATATAATCTGCATTCATGAAATCTGGAATTCCTCTGACGTTATTCCTAATAAATATTTCTCTATTATTTGCCTACCACCTCTCCAGGGAGAGGCCATGGAAGTGGGTGCATTTGAATTCTCCTGAATACAAAGGGCCAGATTTACGAGTTCTGGTGCATCTCTGCAAATCAGCAGGGATGCGCCAGATAAGATGCAACACGCAATTCCCTCCCTGCGCCACCACGAATGCGCCGCATTTACAATGCGGCGCACTGTGGCGCGAGGATAGGGCGATGCGTGTTGTATCCTGTGCTGTAAGGGTGGCGCATTGCTGGAGTCGTGTCACAAGCGCGACATGGATCCAGCAATGCTCAGGGGCGCCCTATGCCTAACATGCTGCATCACTCCTTACGCCTGCTTCAAGCAGGCACAGGGTTTTGGCGTAGCATGGACGTGAAAGTGACTCAGTGAAATCTTGTAGATTTGACTGCGTCACTTTTACGAGGCGTTCCTGCGATGGAACGCGCCCCCCTGAGCCGGTACGCCCACATGAAACCTAACGCAGGTTTCATGAGGCACAGGGCTTTACAACGGGACGCATCTCCCTAGATGCGCCACGTTGTAAATAGGGCGCAACGTGGCGCATGGTTTACGCCGCCGCTGTGTCACAGAAGTGACTCAATGGCAGTGTAAATGTGACGCATGGGGCTTGTAAATCTTCCCCTAAGCATATAAGGCACTATACCAGCTTCACATACAAATACAACTTAGAACAGGGCTTTAGATTTTCAGGGATTCTGCCTCATTCCTCTGTGTCTATATTTTTTTTGTACGAACAAATGACTATTTTCCTCCAGGGTTCAAATGATACCACATTAGTAACACATTTGCTCTCCTATATGACACAAATCATCGTAGCAGATGAAGGAGCCCTGATACTTATAATTGGGGGCCTGATTGACGAAGTCTCCAACCTCGCAATTGAAGAGTCCGGGGATAGTGGATAAAATTGAATCTTTAAATATTTTGAATCCATCCTTCCAACATTAATTAGATAAGATACGAGGGGCGTATATTGTTGCGATTTTTGGGGAAAACACCCATTGTGTAATTTGAAAAGTTAGAATGGAGAATGAAATACCAGCAAGTTGCATATTCAAATGTCACACCTGTTTCTCTATTCTTGATTATGTAATAGATTCCTTTTCTATGTTTGGGCTCCTTTTGAATCTCAAGGTTATTGATAACTTTTTGAGCAACCACAAAACCCTCTACTTCCAAGTAGGTACCACTGTCAAAGAATCTTGAACGTGGAATCATCATGGGGCACATTGAATTTCCATAATGGGCGCACACATTGGGACGAGGGAAGCTGGCGGCAATAAATATTTTCCTAGGAAAGGCTTTAGAAGATCTAAAGAGATTGACATTTAACCCATTAGAGCGATATGACAAATGGATGGGTATTTTTGTAAGGCAAAAAACTGATTGTGCTAGGTTCAAGCCAGGTAGACGCAATAGTGTAAAAATCAATGTGATAAAGGCCCTAAATTCATCTAAAATTATTATTCGACTGAACAGGCGTTAATTTATTTATCACCCTCCCGTTAGAGGTAAAATAATAAGAACGTGGGGGCATATCAACAACAACCGGCGATAATTATCGCTCAGCGCTCTTATCGTGAGGATAATTATCGCCGGCTAGCGTGAATTTTTATCGCTGAGATAGCGTGCTATTAGCAACGCTTATCTCAATAGCGATAAAAATCTACACGCTAACAGGCTAACGTGAGATTATCGCTGGAAACCCAGCGATAATCACACGTTACCTTGTTGATAGGGACAGGCAAACTTAGCCATGATATCCTCCTTCCATAGGATATCATGGCTAAGTCTGAAAATTAGCAGACGTAAAAAAGCAGCGTTAACCACGGTTAGCGCTGCTTTTTTTGTCTCTGACAGGGTTAGCGACATACTTGATAATAGGAGAAATGTCGCTTAGCGACATTTCTCCTATTATTTTACTCTGGAACGCCCCCTTTGCATCTCATTAGAGATGCAAGGGGAAGCGTAGAGTAAAAGGGTGCTAACATGCAAATTTACGTGTTAGCACCCTGTTGTTGATAGGGTGCTAGTTTTATCTCTGCTTTTTTGGCTTTTAAAGCCAAAAAAGCAGAGATAAAGCCCTTGTTGATATGCCCCGTGATGAAGAAAAGGAAAAGATATAAAGTAATTTTTAAAGATAAAGAAACTGACTCAAAATGGATAGCCCTTAGAGAAGCTGCTGTTGCTAAGAACTCAAGGAAGTTCTGAGCTTTGATGGCAGAAGCATGGGCAAATAGAAAGAGCACTGTGCCTTGTTCTGTTAGCAGTGAGACCCCTGGTCCATTATCTAAAGCAAGTGTATTCAGATAATGATGTGAGCTCATGTGCAGCTTCCCTTTTAGAAACCCTCAAAGCTAATGTCCATAGTAAGTATGGCCCCCCTCCGCCCCCGCCCCCGAGATTAAATCTTACATTATGAAATTTAGATGTTCAAGCACTAAGGTGCCAGATAAGATTACAATTTTGATTCTAAAAAACAGAACCGTCACATTGGTCCCAGTTTCTCACTCAGATTTCCAATATTGCGATGAGAAAGGAGTCGTTCCCCCCTCATGGAATGTCAGTATTATTGCCCCCTTATCAAGATGGAAGACAGAGGCTGCCCTAGTAGTTACCACCAAATGGCACATTTGGATGCAGTACGGAAACTCTTTGCTAAAAGCTTACTCGAACATCCACAAGAACGAGTAGATGAAATTATTTGTAGAAACCAGTCTGGCTTTCGCGCTAATTGTTTCAACTTCAATGACATTTCAACAATTAAGGCAATTACAGAAAAATATGTGATAACAAGAGGTCGATTTGTATATGTATCTTTTATAGGCTTTTCAACTGCTTTCGATCGGGTCGATAGACCGAATTTATGGAGAAAGCTCTATACTCTAGGTTTTCCTCAATGGTGGCTCTATTTATTAATAGCCCTTCATTAATCTACATGGTGCCAGGTTATACTGGGAGGACCCTGTGGGGCATATCAGCAACACCCGGCGATAATTATCGCTCAGCGCTCTTAACGTGGATTTTTATTGCTGAGATAGCGTGCTATTAGCAACGCTTATCTCCTCAGCGATAAAAATCCTCCAGCTAACTGCCTAACGTGAGATTATCGCTGGAAACCCAGCGATAATCTCACGCTATGTGGCGTTAGCTTGTTGATAGGGCCCCACAAACTTAGCCATGATATCCACCTTCCATAGGATATCACGGCTAAGTCAGCCCTGAAGCAGGCGTAAGGAAAGTAGTGATAACAGGGGTTATCGCTACTTTTCCTGACGCTATGCTTCATAGCGTGGGGCTTGCTGATAGGAGAAATGTCGCTTAGCGACATTTCTCCTGTCATGTTAGGTCAGGAACGCCCACTTTGCATCTCATTAGAGATGCAAAGATGGGCGTTAGGAATCCTGACGCTAAAGCAAGGTTTCACGCGTTAGCGTGGCCTTGCTAATTAGGCGATAATTTTTTATCGCCTGCTTCTAAATATGCCCCTAAATTCTTTGTACAAAAATCCTGATGGGTTAAAACAAGGTTGCCTTCTCGCCCCATAACTTTTTTCTCTATATGCTTATGATCTACCAAAGCTCTTTCACTTCATAATGGTGAACCCTCTAAGGGGTTGGGGGGATGTGTGTTGTTTGCTGCATGAAGAAGGTGTAGTTGTATTAGATACAACCCCTAAGGGCCTACAAAAAAGCCTAGACTTATTTAATTCCTATGCAAGTGTCCATTAAAATAAACACATCTAAAAGAAAAATGTTAGTATTTAAAGACAGTCATCAACTAAAGAAAGTAAATGACACTTGGCCCCTGAGGGCTGAAACATTAGAAGAGGTAAAATCATATTTATATCTAGGAAAATACTTTAATTCTAATTTATATGAGAGAGATCCTATAAGCCATGCGCGCACTAAAGCCATGAACCATGCTAATGGACAAGTTGTACATGGGAAGAGAACATTATTATTTCATTGAAAATGATAAAAAAAATTTAATCAGGTTGAAATGTAATATTATGTTAAGTTTTGGAGGAAGTGTGCTACGTCCTATGGCACTTGTAATACTGCAGTTAGTGTATCCTGCACATGTGTAGTGGAGTAACTCAGTCACCAGACGCAAAATTCGGCCATAAATACTAAGGTAGAAATTGTGACCAGACAAAGGGCAAAAAGTTTAACACGGACAAGAGGACTTCTGTGGGCATGGAATTTTAATTTTCCTGCTTTTTCCACCAAAACTGATGGTTTCAGGGCGACCTCATTCAGTGGGAATCTGACTTTGAGAGGACTTCACTGGAAGCAGCCTCCAATCTTGCCCCATTGGAAGATTTTGGTAGAGTTTAGCAAACAGTACGCACTCATTCAGGATGGCAAAAGACATTACATCAAGCACCCTAAAGGACTACTGTATGCCAAATTTAGGTATCAGCACTGGTGCAGCAGTGATCTCTACCGAGAGAGAGACCTCCATCATTGCAGTTACTGTCAAGGTACAAAAAAATTGATGCATGGCTGCTGTCATTTATAAAAGAAGTCTGCCAAACTTTAACACACTTTTTGTTCTGCAAAAACAGTCTCTCAAGAGTGGAAATTTGTTATTGAAGAATCAAAAAACTAAAGACCCTCCCTCCCAAGGAGTTTTTTTCCTGGTTGTTGGGATCATTTGCTATTTTTTCCAATCACTCAATGCCACATTTTACCTTGTGGTGACAGACACACAATATAGGATATTAAACCGTCGACCTTATTTGGGTGGCAGTGTAATGTCCTTCCCTCCCCGGCCTCGACTCGGTTGTGCAGTCAGAGGAAGCTTTCTGATATCAGAGTCAAAGAGGGCTCCATCTACAGAAAGCTGATAATCCTCTTGACCTTAAATAGGGCTGGTGGCTCGTCATTTTGGCGGACAGGCCATTCTATCACTTTTACAAATTATAAATCACCCCCTAAACTCAAAGGGAACATTTTTGACAGAGATGACCCACTTGGTGCACACAACCATTGTGGTTTGTGTAGGAGAGTAGGATCTGCTTCACATGGGTACCCCCACTTTTTGCTGGTGTTTCACTGTTCGACCTTAGTCTGGCTGTGGCCCTGCTAATCAGGACCCCAGCCTAGCTGCTTCCTCTCTAAAATGGATTCCATGTACATTAGGTACATTTCTAATTGGATTCTGGAGTGCCTTATAAGCCCCTAGTATATGGTATACTATGTACCTAGGGCCTAGGTACCTCAGAGGCCTACCAGGGGCTGAACCATGTATTATGCCACCCCTGGGAAGCACTCCAAAATGACACCTCAGGTCTGCTACTGCAGCCTGGGTAAGGTGGAGCTTGCACCCCTTAATGTGGTATAGGCTACCTATATCACTACCATTGCACACACATATAATACCTATAAGTCACTCCTATGGCAGGACTTAACAATCCTGAAGGCAGAGTGCTTGGTTTTTATGTGAGAGGTTGCCCCTGCATGAGCAGAGCCCCTCTGCAGCGTTCGGAGTACCTCCTCTGATGCTGTTTGTGGTGCAGCCTGACCATATACTCTTAAGTGCATTATAACCTCGCGGTAAATGCTAACTTTGGACTGGCTGCACGGAAACATGTTGTGTTTTGGTGTCAAACGCTTTGGAATACTACCCCCCCCCCCCCACCAGTTCTGGCGGTGGGGGTAGCATTCCACCCTTCTAGAGGGAGAGACATGTTCACACTGGTCTACCCGGTAAAGACTTTCTAAAGCCCTGGCATCACAAAATGGATGCCTCTGTCACAGACACGGGTCTGGCCTCCTGCTGCTGACCGAAACTCCAGCAGGGGAGGCCTGGACAATAGGTTTCCTGTCCCAGGGAGGTGTAACCACCTCCCCAGACAGGCAGATGTGTATTGGGGCTGGGCGGGAGCACTCTCTGGTGCTTTGAAGTCCTGCACTGGGGGCACACTTGGTGTCCCTGTGCATAGCCCAGTTCAAACCGGTTGCAGGGGCTACCTGCCCCTGCTCTGGTGCAAAACTGGACAAAGGAAATGGGTGTAACCATCCCACTTTTCAAACCCTCCCATAGGTGGGTCCCTAGAATATGTCCAAACCCCAAACTTTTTTATAAGTATGGGAACCCAGTCCTTGAGACTTTAGATTACCCTGGATGAAACTCTGCTACATATATCCTGGACCTTCGACGTTCTATTTCAACTAGAAGACTGAAGAAATCTCCCTTGGGGTCAAGGAGTGACTCCCCTGCTTGGCAGGCACCAAAGAAGCAACTGTCTGGTCTGCAATTCTGAAGCTCCCACCGGACGCCGAAGTCTCTGCATCCCCAGAGGTGGATATCCAGACTTCCCCGAGGCTACCCTGTGTCCACAGCAAAGTAGAGGCCCGTGGCTATCGTGGGTGACGTGGAACCATGACTCCTGGACACCTTGATCTTTTGCTGATCCATCATCTTCCTGGTCTCCCTCGAAGTTGTGCTTTGGGCTCCGAGTAGCCCCAGCCTTGAGCACCTCCGGCACTGAAGATCTCTGGCCTCCACTCCACGAGTGACCCGTCGGCCAGATTCAAGTGCGACTGCTCAAGGCTCCTTCGCGATCACTAGCCAGTTGGCTAGTGGGTCCCCACGAAGGCAACTCCTCTTCTGATTGGGCTTTCCTGGTTGTTCCAGATGTGCCCCAACGTACCCTCACTGGGTGAGTCCCCCAGACCTTGCTGCACCAACGTCCTTTTTCTATTTCCATGTGACTTGCAGTTGCCAAGGCTTATTGGGTCCATCCTGGTCGCCGATACCGCAGCACTCGACAAGCTTTGTGGGACTACTCGAATCCAGCTTCTGGTTTTCATCGACACCTCCTGGATCTCGTGGCTGAAGAGTCAAGACACCTATCAGCTTCCATTGAAAACAGCGACGCTACCCAACACCAAAAGACACCTATGCACCCGACTTCCCTGAGTGAGGTAACTCGAGTACTCCGGTGCTATCGTGGGTGTTGGCCCTAGACACCTCTTAGTCCAAAAGGGTTCACTCGTAGTCATCCTCCAAGTGTCCTTAAACTCTTAATTTCCAAACGCGACTTTCCCCATATAAGTTAACGGCGATTTGCGGCTGTGTTCTCACACTGCACGCGTCCCCCGTGGGTCCCCTGTGTCACTACCTTGGGTGGTTCCTTGTGGTCCAAGCACTTCTACAGGCTCTAGGCCTTGTGTCTAGTTCAGTCGTGGTTCTTATACTTTATTGGTATATGGTTTGATACGCCCCTAGGGCCCAAACGTGTATTTGTTCTTTTACTGTTGAATACTGACTTGTAACTTAAGTACTTCGAACTCCAGCCTCATAAAGAGACTAGAGGTGTGTGTTTTATCTTAAATACATATATTTTAAATATATTCCTGGTGTGGTTGTCCTTTCATTTGTTCATTCAAGAGATTATAGACTGGTAAAACAAGCTGCTTTACATTCCTTAAAGACTTAGCCTGAAGGCTGCTCTCCATAGCTACCACTAGGATAGCTTTCAATAAAGGTTGTCTTTAACCTATCACCTTAAGGGGTTGTTTGGACTGATACAGGGTGCCCACTATAACTAGTGGACAGCATATATCTGGCCAACTTCTCACAGTTTGTTATAAATCACACTTAGTTTTAGCAAACAGTGACTTCTGATTGGAGCTCTACTTTTTCTTTGTGCTTTTTGAATTCATACATTCAGTACTCCTAGTAGGATTTTAATATTTTTTTGCCATTCTTATAATTAAATTTCTCTTCACTGCTACTATGTCACGTGGCCCATAGGGCCACTGTCGTTTTCACAAAGTTAGCATGAGCACACTGGAGCTTGCCTGCTGTTTTGCACACGTTAATACACGTCTCATTTGTTTTGCAATGATTTCTATGGCTGCTTTCACATGAGAACTCCTCACTGTATTCACTCTCTCCATGTTCCTGGGATTTTTACTGGACATTAAGTGCAAGGTTGAACAACAATGCCCCTTGTTATTTTGTTCTAGCCAGACATTAGCCCTTATACAAAACTTACCGATGCAGCTGTTGTTTGGACAATGTACTTTGGTTTTTAAGTGAAATACATGAATAGGTAACACACACTTGGAGAGGGACCTTTCCAGGGAGAGGAGCGAGACAGCACCTATGATGTAGGTCTACCATCTATAGGCTGAGGTATGGGGTCCGCTGACAAAGCCCATAGATCTTCTATTATAAAATAATACTTCTTCTTAGCAAGGGGAGGGAGGTTAAGCACTATAATCTCTTCTCCATTGTCTTCTTTATGATTACATCTCCCTTCATGATATATGGACTAGCTGCTATGCTGACTGTATTTCTACTATGAATTTTCCTGCTTGTTGTGGCATGTATACTGCATGTTAGGGCATGTTAGTTAAAATAAATATTTTAAACTGTTTCCTGTGCGAGCGAAAGGGTGTGTCTTGTTACTGCATTTGCCGACAGATCTGTGAGTGCTGTGTTCTGGGGTGTCTAATCATTTGTTTCTCTGTGAGTGAGTAGGAGAGAAGTGAGACACTATAGCTAGTCGGTCCTGGGCTCGAGGGTACTTAGGTGGTTGGAAGACTCAGTCGCTATACACCAGGGTCCAATATTCCTGCACATAGTTCTGTATTTGTGCAGAATCCCTGCAACAACTTTACAAACTTTTGGTTCAGTTAGGCCTGTCTGCTCTGAGCCATAGTTACCAGTGATTCTGTCCAGGTGAACGTATTGAACTTGTTTTTTGGACCTGAAAACATTTTGGAGCTATTACTGAAGAAGGACTCACATCTTCCCTAACTATCAACTTTCTCTCAATGGGTCCTTATACTTTTTGGGCCCAATTCACAAAGGTAAAGTTAAACCAAAAGTCTAACTTAGACTAAAAGTCTAACTTTACTACTTGTCGGGATTCACAAAGTTAAGTCGACTGGTAACTTTATTACTGGTAACTTTACTACTAGTTACTTTACTAATAGTAACTTTACTAGTAGTAACTTACCATTGTGAATACCAAAAAATAGTGAAGTAATAATTCTTTTGGTCTAAGTTAGTCTTTTGATCTAAGTTAGACTTTTGGTCTAGTTTTACCTTTGTGAATCGGGCCCTAAGTCTCGACTTGAAGTCTAACTTTAGACCTGAAGTCAGTAAAGTTAGATTTTAGGTGTAAAGTTAGAATTCAGGCATTAAGTTTGACTTCAGGTGTAAAGTTAGACTTCAGGTGAATTAGGCCGTTTGTGTCCTTGTAGAAGCAACAAAATGCCTACCATGCGATTCCTTTAGAGCAGTTCCAGTCCCTGAGTGCAAGAAGGAGTCTGAAATCCTTGGGTCTTTCATCCATATTTAGGGCAGTCTTCTTTCTTCAGGTGCTGTCTTCCGGTAACTAGACATAATATCGAAAAAAAAATATCGAGTAGCAAGAATATCGAGTTTTTAATATCGAATGGACAGAATATCGACTTGCAAAAATATAGTGGTGAAGAATATCGAAAAACAGGTAAGAAATATCGATTGCAATAATATAGAAGTAAGTAATATCGACAGTCATAATATAGTTGTTAAAAATATCGAATTTTTTATAGTGTTTTAAGTGTTAGTATATGTGTTAAAAGTATGTACTAATATTGGAATGTATGTTAGAATATTTTTAAATTATTGAATTTTATGTTTTTTTATTTTTTTGTAATTTAATTCCGTAGCGGGTTGTGGGTTTATAGGGGAGTAGGGTGGGAAGTAATTTAATTATAGTACATTAAATAATAATTTATAGGAATTATTAATTATTTTTAATTTAATTTTGCGTTTTACTTCTGTAGCGGGTTGTGGGTTTATAGGGGAATAGGGTGGGAAGTAATTTAATTATAGATTATTAAATAATAATTTATAGGAATTATTAATTATTTTTAATTTAATTTTGCGTTTTATTTCTGTAACGGGTTGTGGGTTTATAGGGGAATAGGGTGGGAAGTAATTTAATTGTTATTAGTTAATTATTAATTGGTATTGCAAATTCATTGGTTGTTGATTAATTATTAATTGGTAAATAATTAGTATTAATTGGTAATTAATTTGTATTAATTGTTTAATTGATAATTATGTTAATTGTATTCATTTAATATTTGTGGCGGGCAGTGTGTTTATAGGGGAATATGGTGGCAAGTAATATAATTGTAAATAAATAATTATGTAATTTATTTGTGTATATTGTTAATTAATATATCTTTAATTTAATTTTGCATTTTACTTCTGTAGCGGGTTGTGGGTTTATAGGGGAATAGGGTGGGAAGTAATTTAATTGTTATTAGTTAATTATTAATTGGTATTGCAAATTAATTGGTTGTTGATTAATTATTAATTTGTAAATAATTAGTATTAATTGGTAATTAATTAGTATTAATAGGTAAATTGATAATTATGTTAATTGTATTCAATTAATATTTGTAGCGGGTATTGTGTTTATACGGGAATATGGTGGGAAGTAATATAATTGGAAAAAAAAAATTATTTAAATAATTTGTGTATATCCTTAATTAATATATTATAAATTAATTATTAATTGGTATTATTTGCATTTATTAATGTTTGTTATTGAAAAACAATTGTTTGTTAATTAATTATTAATTGTTAATTAATTAAACAAAAATGTATTGGTATTTAAAAATAATCAATTCTTGTGTGATTGGTAATTAATGGTAATACTTGTTTTTGTATTAATAATTAATTAATTTAAAAATAAAAATACATTTATTATTTTCTCTACTATTGCACTTACTTGAGTGGGAATAGTAATTTTTACCCCTACGCTATCCAATGCTTTCCCTATTATTGCACTCTCTGGAGTGTGAATAGTAATTTTTACCCTCCCGCTATCCAACACTTTCCCTACTGTTGCACTCACTGGAGTGGGAATAGTAATTTTTACCCTCCCGCTATCCAACGCTTTCCCTACTGTTGCACTCTCTGGAGTGGGAATAGTAATTTTTACCCCTACGCTATCCAACGCTTTCCCTACTGTTGCACTCACTGGAGTGGGAATAGTAAATGTTACCCTCCCGCTATCCAACGTTTTCCCTACTGTTGCACTCTCTGGAGTGGGAATAGTAATTTTTACCCCTACGCTATCCAACGCTTTCCCTACTGTTGCACTCACTGGAGTGGGAATAGTAAATGTTACCCTCCCGCTATCCAACGCTTTCCCTACTGTTGCACTCTCTGGAGTGGGAATAGTAATTTTTACCCCTACGTTATCCAATGTTTTCCCTATTATTGCACTCTCTGGAGTGGGAATAGTAATTTTTACCCTCCCGCTATCCAACGCTTTCCCTACTGTTGCACTCTCTGGAGTGGGAATAGTCATTTTTACCCCTACGCTATCCAACGCTTTCCCTACTGTTGCACTCACTGGAGTGGGAATAGTAAATGTTACCCTCCCGCTATCCAACGCTTTCCCTACTGTTGCACTCTCTGGAGTGGGAATAGTAATTTTTACCCCTACGCTATCCAACGCTTTCCCTACTGTTGCACTCACTGGAGTGGGAATAGTAAATGTTACCCTCCCGCTATCCAATGCTTTCCCTACTGTTGCACTCTCTGGAGTGGGAATAGTAATTTTTACCCCTACGCTATCCAATGTTTTCCCTATTATTGCACTCTCTGGAGTGGGAATAGTCATTTTTACCCTCCCGCTATCCAACGCTTTCCCTACTGTTGCATTCTCTGGAGTGGGAATAGTAATTTTTACCCTCCCGCTATCCAACGCTTTCCCTACTATTGCACTTACTGGAGTGGTAATAGTAAATTTTACGCGCCCGCTATCCTACACAGAAAATATTGAATATTTTTAATTAATATCACGTTAAGATATATGTATAATTTTTTTTTTTTACTTACTTTAATTATTCATTAAGTTTACTGTTATTTAATTATTTTTAAGTATGTGTCAGTTAATTATATGTATTATTTCATTTATTTAACATTACTTTTAAAACATTTAAAAAATTCGATATTTTGACTAACTATATTATTTACAACGATATTTTGGATTCGATATTTTTGTAATTTCCTGTTTGGAGATAGGACTTCGATATTTTGGCATTCTATATTTTGGCATCGATATTTTTGTAAGTCTATATTTTTGTAGTCGATATTATGTCAGTGATCCCTGTCTTCCAGGTCAATGAATTTTCTGAGGAAGTTGTAAGTCTTATTCTGTGTACTAGGTAATGGTTGAGGAAATCCCTGTGCACAATCCTGGCAAACGTTAGTGTAATCTCCTGGAACATGGATGGCAACTCAATGACAGAACAAAAACTGGCTTTGTTTGCTAGCCTTAAAGCTGATATAATCTACATTCAGGAAATCTGGAATTCCTCTGACGTTATTCCTAATAAATATTTCTCTATTATTTGCCTACCACCTCTCCAGGGAGAAGCCATGGAAGTGGGTGCATTTGAATTCTCCTGAATACTATGCATATAAGGCACTATACCAGCTTCACATACGAATCCAACGTAGAACATGGTTTTAGATTTTCAGGGATTCTGCCTCATTCCTCTGTGTCTATATTTTTGTTGTACAAACAAATGCCTATTTTCCTCCAGGCTCAAATAATACCACATTAGTAAAACATTTGCTCTCCTATATGACACAAATCATTGTAGCAGATGAAGAAGCCCTGATACTTATAGTTGTGGACCTGAATGACGAGGTCTCCAACCTCGCAATTGAAGAGTCTGAGGATAGTGGATAAAATTGAATCTTTAAATATTCTGAATCCATCCTTCCCAACATTAATTAGATAACATAAGAGGGGCGTATATTGTTGGGATTTTTTGAAAAAAAAACATTGTGTAATTTGAAAAATTATAATGGGAAATGAAATACCAGCAAGTTACACATTCAAATGTCACACCTGTTTCTCTATTTTTGGTGTTAAAAAGACTTTATTGAATTCAATACACACTACATATCAGCCAAATACAAGAACAATATTGATGTGGTGGTTAATTATTCTTGGTACGATATGACGTGTGAGTCATGCATCGCGTGACTGACACGCGATGCATCATTCACATGATGCGGTACTCGTGCATCCAATTGCTTTTGGATGTTTATGTGTATGTATTTGAATAAGGGGCTCACGCATGGGGCGTTCGTTGCCAGGGACTCGAGCGGTACGAGTCAGTTACTGTTCGGGTCTCGACGTAAGGGGATGCTCCGTGCGATGGGTGGAGTGTATCAATAAACTTGGTTTCCAACCTACCCTCATTCTCCTGGATTCTTTACCACTTCAATTGATAAACCAAAATGAATATGCAGTACCAGAAATCTATAAGAAAAACCATAAAAAGTCTTTATGCATTTTTAGAAGGGGGAGGGAAAGGAGAGAAGGGAGAGGGAGGACGGAAAGGCATAGGAAAAGTCATATTATGAATCATCAATAGTAACAATAATGACATCAAGTTGCCTCAAATACAATTTCATATAATTAACAATATGTATTTTAACATTTCCAAATAAGTAATTAAAGTTTAAAAGAAAGACAGAGATAAATTTCATGGAGGACGAAAATTCTGAGAAGATACAGGTAAAATATTTAGTTTATCACTTCAAATTTGTTAAGATATGTAGTAAGTGGTAACCATAGTAATTGTACATTATGAACAGATGAGCTTTGAGTGGCATACATAGTATTCAACTTATGATGAGAGATCACCGAGTCCCACCACATTTTGTAAGATAACTTATCTGATGTTTTCCAGTTTAAACTGATCAGGTTTAAGGCAATCGCTAATAGAATGTCTAATAATTTATTCTTAGGGACAGTTGGAATAATTAAATTGGATAGGGAACCCAAAAAAAGATATACAATATTAAAAGGGCAATCAAAATTAAAAATCCTCTTTATACTGGCCCAAACTTTGTACCAAAAATTACGGGTGTTGGGGCAATTGAATAAGATATGTACCAAATCTGCCTCAGGAGAGTCACAGGACCAACACTTGGCGGACCTATCAGATGAAAACTTAGAACACTGCAAAGGAGAAAAATATAGGTGATGATATACAAAAAATAGAGATTGTGTGATGCTAGCTAAATACGCACTCATATCTTGTCCCAAAAAGAGCTAGACCAAGAAACTGCCAAATCTCTCGCCCATAATAACTCAGATTTGGATTTGGTTCTAGAGGGGTCCGGAATGGAAAAGTACTTATAAATATCCGAAGCCCTAGGGCTAGTCTTCAAAAAATTCTGTGATATGAGAAGGGACAAGGATTGTTTTTGAGGAATTCTGTAAAGAGGTAGAAACATCAAGAATTACATTCATTAATAATAGAAGCGATTATAAAAGGATTTAGGGCAATGGTAAATAAGGCAAAATTAAGGGAAAGAGATGGGGGAGTTATTATGAAAGAATTGAGACACCCACATTAATCCTTTATCCTTCCAAGAGCGCCAGAAAAAGGGTCTATTATTTATCTTAAGCAAGGAATTATACCAAATTGGCATTGTTAAAAATAAGGCCATATTCAAAGTAAGGGGAAGCTTGATTATGTAATAGATTCCTTTTCTATGTTTGGGCTCCTTTTGAATCTCAAGGTTATTGATAACCTTTTGAGCGACCACAAAATCCTCTACTTCAAAGTCGGTACCACTGTGAAAGAATCTTGAACGTGGAATCATCAAGGGGCACATTTCCATAATGGGCGCACACATTGGGACGAGGGAAGGCTGGCCGCAATAAATATTTTCCTAAGAAAGGCTTTAAAAGATCTAAAGTGATTGCCGTTCAACCCATTAGAGCTATATGACAAATGGATGGCTATTTTTGCAAGGCAAAAAACTGATTGTGCTAGGTTCAAGCCAGGTAGGCGTAATAGTGTAAAAATCAATGTGATAAAGGCCCTAAATTTGTAAGGGAAATATCTAAAATTATAAATCGACTGAACAGGTGTCAATTTATTTATCACCCTCCCGTTAGAGGTAAAATAGTAAGAACTTGATGACGAAAAGGAAAATATATAAAGTAATTTTTAAAGATAAAGAAACTGACTCAAAATGGATAGCCCTTAGAGAAGCTGCTGTTGCTAAGAACTCAAGGAAGTTCTGAGCTTTGATGGCAAAAGCATGGGCAAATAGAAAGAGCACTGTGCCTTGTTCTGTTAGCAGTGAGACCCCCATGTCCATTATCTAAAGCAACTGTATTCAGATAATTATGTGAGCTCATGTGCAGCTTCCCTTTTAGAAACCCTCAAAGCTAATGTCCATAGTAAGTATGGCCCCCCTCCGCCCTCCAAAATTAAATCTTACATTATGAAATTTAGATGTTCAAGCACTAAGGTACCAGATCAGATTTCAATTTTGATTCTAAAAAACAGAACCGTCACATTGGCCCCAGTTTCTCACTCAGATTTTCCAATATTGCAATGAGAAAGGAGTCGTTCCCCCCTCATGGAAAGTCAGTATTATTGCCCCCCTTATCATGATGGAAGACAGAGGCTGCCCTAGTAGTTACCACCAAATGGCACATTTGGATGCAGTACGGAAACTCTTTGCTAAAAGCTTACTCGAACATCCACAAGAACGAGTAGATGAAATTATTTGTAGAAACCAGTCTGGCTTTCACGCTAATTGTTCCCACCTCAATAATATTTCAACAATTAAGGCAATTACAGAAAAAATATGTGATAACAAGAGGTCAATTAGTATATGTATCTTTTATAGGCTTTTCAACTGCTTTCGATCGGGTCGATAGACCGAATTTATGGAGAAAGTTCTATACTTTAGGTTTTCCTCAATGGTTGCTCTATTTATTAATAGCTCTTCATTAATCTACATGGTGCCAGATTATACTGGGAGGAACCCAAGTTCTTTGTACAAAAATCCTGATGGGTTAAAACAAGGTTGCCTTCTCGCCCCATAACTTTTTTCTCTATATGCTTATGATCTGCCAACGCTCTTTCATTTCATAAAGGTGAACCCTCTAAGGTGGGGGGGATGTGTATTGTTTGCTGCATGAAGAAGGTATAGTTGTATTATATATGTCCCCTAAGGGCCTACATACAAAAAAGCCGAGACTTACTTAATTCCAATGCAAGTGTCCATTAAAAAAAACACATCTAAAAGTAAATTGTTAGTATTTAAAGACATTGCTTTGCACACGTTACTACACGTTTTTATTTTTTGCAATAATTTCTATGGCTGCTTTTACATGAGAACTCATCGCTGTGTTCACTCTCTGCATGTTCCTGGGATTTTGACTGAACATTATGTGTAAGGTCGAACAACAATGCTCCTTGTTATTTTGTTCTGGCCAGGCCTCAGTCCTTAGACAAGACATACAGTTGCAGCTGTTGTTTGGACAACGTACTTTGTTTTTTAAGCGGAATACACAAATAGGTAACACACACTTGGAGAGGGACCTTTCCAGGGAGGGGAGCGAGACAGCACATCTGATGTAGACCTACCATCTATAGGCTAAGGTATTGGGTCAGCTGACAAAGCCCAGAAATCTTCTATTATATAATAATACTTCTTTTTAGCAAGGGGAGGGAGGTTAGGCACTATAGTCTCTTCTCTATTGTCTTTTTTATGATGACATCTCCCTTCATGACATATGGACTAGCTACTATGTTGACTGTATTTGTACTATGCATTTTTCCTGCTTGTTGTGGCATGTTTACTGCATGTTAGGGCATGTTACTTAAAATAAATATTTTAAACCTTTGTGTCTCTGTCACATCTTATTGTGAACAAGTACAAGTGTGCGAGCGAAAGGTTGTGTCTTGTTACTGCAATTCCTGAGAGATCTGGGAGTGTTGTGTTCTGGGGTGTCTAATCATTTGTTTCTCTGTGAGTGTTTAAGAGAGAAGTGAGACACTATAACTAGTCGGTCCTGGGCTTGTGGGTACTAAGGTGGCTGGAAGACGCAGTCCCCATACACCAAGGTCCCATATTCCTGTGCATAGTTCTGTATTTGTGCAGAATCCCTGCAACAACTTTACAAACTTTTGCTTCAGTGAGGCATGTCTGCTCTGTGCCATAGTTACCAGGGATCGTGTACAGGTGTACTTATTGAACTTGTGTTTTGGATCTGACAAGATTTTGGAGCTATTACTGAAGAAGAATTCACAACTTCCCTAACTAATAACTTTCTCTCAATGGGCCCTTCTACTTTTTGGGTCCAATTCACAAAGGTAAAGTTAAACCAAAAGTCTAATTTAGACTAAAAGTCTAACTTTACTACTTGTCGGTATTCACTAAGTTAAGTCTACTAGTAACTTTATTACTGGTAACTTTACTACTAGTTACTTTACTAATAGTAACATTACTAGTAGTAAAGTTACTAGTAGTAACTTATCATTGTAAATACCAAAAAGTAGTGAAGTAAGACTTTTGGTCTAAGCTAATCTTTTGATCTAGTTAGACTTTTGGTCAAGTTTTTCCTTTGTGAATCGGACCCTAAGTCTCGACTTGAAGTCTAACTTTAGACCTGAAGTCTGTAAAGTTAGATTTTAGGTTTAAAGTTAGAATTCAGGCATTAAGTTTGAATTCAGGTGTAAAGTTAGACTTTGGGTGAATTAGGCCCTTTGAGCCATTGTAGAAGCAGCAAAATGCCTAACATGCGACCTCTTTAGAGCAGTTCCAGTCCCTGAGTGCAAGAAGGAGTCTGAAATCCTTGGTTCTTTCATCCATCTTTAAGGCAGTCTTCTTTCTTCAGGTGCTGTCTTCCCAGGTCAATGAAGTTTCTGAGGAAGTTGTAAGTCTTATTCTGTGCACTAGGTAATGGTTGAGGAAATCCCTGTGCACAATCCTGGTAAACGCTTTATAGAATCCCCACCTCCTTTTACAGAACTTACCTTCATCAATTACAAATCTTGCCAGAGGCAAAATAGGCTAGGCTTCCCCCAGCTGTACTAGCCTTGTCTATGTTTCTACCCCCTCCTCTATTGAGATAAGGATGTCTACCGCCCACTAAGGCTATATCTGGCTTTGTTTTTTACTGCTGTGAGGAACACATACAAAAAGTATATAGATCGGCATGAATGGTTTCAGTTCATGATATAAAAAAGACCACACAGGAGAAAGTAGGGGGGAAAAGAAGCAACCCTATTGCCCCCAAATGAAATGAACCAACCACAAAGTAAGAGGGTTGCTTAACCAACACAGCGAGCGGACGCCCAAAGGTTGGATTTGGATACTGTTCACTGCAGTTAACCCAGGGTCAATCGGAACAAGGAGGCCATCCTTAGTGGAAGAAGATGCCTCACACACAATATTGTGTCATGCTTCATCAAAGGCATCCTCTCCCCACACTAGTAAGATGGTACTAGCAGGGCCGACTCAACCTCCGTGAAGACTTGGCGGTAGAAAGGAGTTCTTACATAAAACGTACAGGACAAGGTCAGGATCAAGTTTAAATAAAAATACCTGCTGGTTCCCCAGTTATCACCTTCATTATTGAGGACCTGAGGTACAGTAAAAACAGTACAAGTGATGGAGACCAAAGAGGATAATGACTCTAGTCCATCGCACACCTAGACATTATGTTTATGCCCACATTGAAAGCCTAAACTGTCTGGGCCATTGGTCAGGGCTGACGGATCTCTAACAGAATCAGAGCAGGTGTCCAGCACTTAGCTATGTGCTACTGTGAAGAAGTACACATATAATACAACCCAAGTGGGTCTTACCTGGGACATAAAAATACACATGTCGTTTTTCACCTGTGTTGGGGAAAATACAATACACAGTGAATAGACAACAAACATTTCATATTGCTCGTACACATGTAGAAGACCATTCTCTAGTGAACCAAATGATTTAAGTACAAAGGCATCCTATTGAGTCTTACACCCCAACCAACAAGTGCAGTTAAAAAAAATTAAAAGTTTGTGATCAAATTGGCATAGTCCTAATGGGTATATTTGCTAAATGTTCCCAGGGCCTGAATGTTTAATGCCACAAGTGAGAAACAGCACCTATTGTGCAATCCATTATAGTGGCAGTGCAAACATGGCTAAGGCCTACCAGTGTAACCCGACTGTAGCTTTGTAAAAACTGAAAATCGACCTGTTAAATGTAACCCTTTTGAAAGGTCAAATCTACTTTTTAAATATTTATAACTTATCCCTAGATAGACATTGGAGCCCACAAGGCTGGGTACAAGGTATTTAAAAGTAGGATGTGTAGAAATGTAATTTAAATATGTCCTAACATTGATTAGCACCCAAAAACTACTTTCACTGTGGCAGCCCTAGCAGTTCCATGTAGAAAACCAGAGTACAGATTAAAATCCTAATACTGAATCTCAGGAATGGACTACCTAAACAAATATTTAAACAACTAATTTTATAAGTTATTAAAATCCCCATTCAAACGTGAAATTGGATTTGAGTAATTATTAGGGAAAAGTAACTTTTAGAAAGTTACCTTGTCCCTGCATTAAGTTCCTAGAGGCCAATTTGCATTTTCTTTCCAACTCCTCCAAGCCAGTGATTAGCATTTGACTAGGTGTGAATAGATGTATGTAAGATTCCACTTAGGACGTATACAATAGGTCACTGTGATTCAGAGGTTGACCTTTGTATACAAGGATGGCTACTCTGATATTAGCAGAAGTTTGAGGATTATGAGAATCATTGTTGACTTTACATTGTCCAATTCTACATGAGTGTCAAATCCTACTTAACAAGTCTGCTGGGCTCACATATAACACTGGGGGTGCAGTTGAAAGGAAGGGAAAAGGATGCCAAGACATTTCTTGCAGAAGAATCCTGCTTTTGTCCTACCTGACCTCTTTCTAAGGGTTTTACATATAAAACTTGGGCTCACTTGAAAGGAAGGGAACTGGATGCTAAGGCACTTGAAGTACCCTGCTGCAGTTCTAAAATACTTTTGTCCATGGATTTATTATCGGTCCAATGGCTGGCCCAAATTGGATTTTAGTATTAGATTTTGGGATTATCATCATACACTTCCTATACCCACCCCTAGCCCTCAGAACCCAAGTTTAATGTGGCTGGATACTTTCACCATCTTGAAAATGCCAAAAGTGGGTAGGGTTGGTCCCCAAAACCTTTGCCACATTGGTTAGGGTAGGCCCCATAGATATTTCCATCCACTAGCTTGTATTAGGCATAAATGTGGCATCGCAAGTTATGCACTTTAGAACATTACTGGACCTGAGGAAGAAGAGAAAAGGACTGGATCTGCTCTCTGTGACCTTTGAGGAATGCTGAAGGACTCAATCTGCTTCCTCTTGTACCCAAGACAAAAAAGTGACACTAAAGGTCATAAGACTGAACCCTTGTTTAAGCTACAGGGATACCACGAGCTACAAGAGGCCTGTTTTTCCTACAGATGTCCAGCTGACCAGAGGCAACTGAACCTGGACTGGACCCTGCTCTTGGCCTCTGTTGTACACCTGTGAGGCTCTAAGTACCTCCACTGTGGGTTTGGGGTTTTTAAAAGTGTAATCATAGAGTGGATTGGAATTTAAAGGAGGGAGTCACAATGTAAAATCGTTGGCTAGGATGAATCTGGTTGGCGTATCCAACTCATTCTCCATTATGACCAGCACCGCATTGCACATAGTTCCCGATCTACCATGACCATTGACTCTAATTGGTGCTTTATGCTTCTTGCACTATTCCTTTTTCCAAATAAAAAAAATCATATCTCTTGATCCTCGTATTGTTTTTTTTTATACATTGAAGTTGTTTTGCTTACTCAATTTTACCCTATTTCTCTAACTTGGTTTGGAGATTTTTATTGTTTAGCATTTTTACTTTATTACTGTTTTGGTACTACATAAATACTTTACACATTTCCCTAAGCTTTTTCTGTCTGCTCTTTGACATAGTGCCATGTTGTTGAGCTCAGGTTAACCTGGTGACTTTGAAGGTACACTCTAATAAGCGTTGGGATTATTTCTTAAGGTGGGTATTCACCCACCTCAGATAATCCAATTTCTTACAACCATGCTTCCATTTTGCAAGGATGCAATTCAATATAGTGGCTTTTACCCATTAACACTTCCCGCTAAATTAAATATAATTTTACTTTTACTGTGACAAAAAGCTTTATGTAACTATTCAATGTCAAACCATACTTTGTTTAATATGTAACATGCCCCACTTTTTTATGTTACGCACCCAACAACGTGGGTTTACTACACACACTTTCGGTGGGACTTAGCTAATACAGAATAATAGGTTTTCTACAAGTTGAAAATGCTTTTCTTTGCCATGTGACAGTGCACTATTTTGAGCTGCAGTCCAACCAGAGCACAATGGTGCTCACTGGCACAATACACGTTTGTCATATGTGGATAGTGTGTATACACACTTCAGCCCACATATGACATTTCACTTTTACATCACTGGTGAGGTTTCTGTGCCATCTACCATAACCTTACTGAAAATTTTAAAAACTAAATTTGTTGAACCCGATGCACAGGACATGTTCTAGGTGGGAAGCACATGTGACTCTATTTAGCACAGCCATCATATCAAGTACTAATGCCAGCAAAACCATACAGTAAATGTGGGGCACTATTACAAACATTATGTCATTGCTCATGTCAGTGTTTTAGATAAAAGTGACTGTTACTAGAAATATACATTATGTATTTCTGGAACTGAGTAATATGATTGTGAATGGCTCATTTGTCAACTTAGTAATTGCTAAACCTGTCAGCCTTAGGGTGGCCTTCCCTCAAACCTTTTGCCTTCACTCCTCTTATTTATGCTGATCTCGTTTTGCTGGCCTTCGGAACCTGCCCACTTTACCACTACTAACCAGTGCTAAAATTGCTTGTTATCTCTCAATAAAACATGGTAGAATTTGACCTATACCCAATTGGCCTATCTAATTTACTTTCAAGATCTAGTAAAGTGGCACTACCTGTGCCCAGGGACTGTAAATTAAATGATAATAGGGGGTCTGCAGCACTGATTGTGTGTGCCACCCACTTAAGGTGCCATTTATTCCTGTCTCAGGTCTGCCATTGCAGCCTGTGTGTGTGCAGTTTAAGCTGCAATTTTAACCTGGCATAATAAACCTTTTCCCATGTCCAAACCTTCCTTTTTAATACATCTAAGTCACCCCTAGGGTCTTCTACAGGCCAGGAGGCAGGGTGCAAACAGTAGGATATGTAGTTTTAGGTTTTACATGTCCTGATATTGAAAAACTGTTAAATTCATTTTTAACTACTGCAAGGCCAAACTTTGGAGTTTCCTTATTACATTTAGAAGTTGTAACGTCCAAATTGGAACTGGAAACCAGTTCTTGTTTGGTGTCTTTGGAATTGTAATAAAAAATTCTCTCTTATGGTGAAATCAGATTTTAAATTATAATTTTGAAAATGACACGTTTAGTTGGTGTTTTCCTGCCTTAGACATTTAGTGATTGTAGCTTGTCTCCAGGTCACATGACTAATTTCAGTATTTGTAGCTGACAGTTGGGATTCATTTATTCCTCCTCGACAGCCACACACAGTACAGGGCTTAGGTGTGCCTGGATGGGCCATCACTGGTGGGGTGGAGGGTGGAGCTGGACACAGCCCTACTTACACTTGAATAGGCTGTGTCCTTCCTCCTCACAAAGGGCTGTATATCTCCCTGAAGTTAGTCTGGAGTCAGGGCAGATAAGACAGTAAACCTGTGCTCTTCAAAGGGAAACCTCTAGACATTCTCCCACTTCAAAGTTCCAGGTATAAATATTGGACCTCAGACACCAACTCTCCAGTACACTTCTGGACCTGTGGATACTCTGCCAGGAAGAAGGACTGCTGTGCTGGTGAACGGACTGCCACGCTGCTGGAATGCTGCCCTACTACACTACTGCAGAGCTGGATTGCATGGCACAGACATAAACAGTCATAGTTTACATTTGTGCTGAGGACAGATCACTTTTGTGTGTAATAAACTGCACTGCTCATTCTTCAGGACAGGCGTAAACTATGACTGTTCAATTCCATGCCGTGGAGAGTGCATGGGTAAAAGATAGGATCACGATTTGAGACTGCAGCTCTATTTTTCACTGAGGTGAACCAGGCTCACATTGTAGAGGAAGCAGGGATTCCCCAAAGGCAGGTGCAGTGTGTTAGTGCACCCCCTGCAGTCGTATTCCACAGAAAACCCTTGGAGAGTGCCACCTCTATATGCGCACAGTCCATTTGCCTCCTAGGAGCTTTGTAGCCATTGTGCCTGCATCTGTAATATGGTGTGGGATCAAAGGAAAAGGGTTCCCTCATTTACATGGGGCCATGCTCAAAACAAATGAAAAACAGCCACCTTATGATTGAGCCACTAAAATAGGTGAACCATGCAATCCATATTATAGATTGGCACACAAGCAAACGCGGCCCTTTCTCAATCAGTCAACCAAGTTGTACTTGTAGAGGGTGACTTGTCACCCGGGAGGGTATCCAGGTGCTTGCTGCAGGTCTTGGTCGAAGAGCCAGGTATTCAGCCCCTTCCTGAAGTTGGTACGCGAGAGTGCGGTACAGAGGTGGTGGGGGAGTGGGTTTCCAGGCTTTGGCAGCGAGGTGGGAGAAGGAGCATCCTCTGGCATGGCATCAGCATATATGAGGGATCTGTGCAAGGGCGAAGTGTGCGGAGCAAAGGTTCCTGGTGGTTGAGTGGAAGTGCAGGTGGTTGATCATGTATGCGGGTACTGGGTCGTGGAGAGCTTTGTGAGCGTGGGTCAGGAGCTGAAAAAGGCAGCTCTTCTGACACAGGAGCCAGTGTAGGTCTTTCAGATGCTGGGTGTTGTGTTCTCTTGAGCAGGTTGAGGATCAGTCTGGCGGCTGCATTCTGGATCATCTGGAGTCTTTGCATAAGTTCAGTGGTGGTGCTTACATAGAGTGTGTTGCCTTAGTCCAGTAGGTTGGTGATGAGGGCCTTTGTTTCTGTTTTCCTTGTGCTGATGGGGAGATACTTATAGATTTAGTGGAGTATGCGGAGGTTGTGGATGCAGGCTAAAGAGACGGTGTTCACCTGATGTTTCATGAAGAGTTCTCTGTCAAGGATAATGCCAAGGTTTGCGGGTGTGGACTTTTGGCATGGGGGAGGGTCTGAGTCTCAACAGCCTCTAGGAGTCTTTCCAGAGGCGGTGTGTTTGCCAAAGATCAGGACCTCTAACTTGTCTGTGTTGAGTTTGAGGCAGTTTTTCTTCATCCAGGCTGAGATGTTCTTCATACAGTTGTGGTAGTGGTCTTGTTGGGGCAGGGTCGGACAAGAGTGAGAGGATGAGTTGCATTGGCATAGGAGATGATGTTGATGTCGTGTGATCTGATGTCAGCGATTGGTGTCATGCAGACGTTGTAGAGGTTTGGGATGAGGGATGAGCCTTGGGAAATGCCCCAGATGGTGTGTTTGGCTCGCGATGTGAATGGAGGGAGGCGGACTCTGTGGGTGTGTCCCGTGAGAAAGGATGCCATGCATCTGAGCACATCATCTGTGATACTTTTCTGGCATAGGCGATCAATGAGAGTGTGGTGTAAGACAGTTTTGAAGGCTGCCGAGAGGTCAAATAGTGTGTGGATGTTGTCTGTAGCGGCTATTAGGGCTATCTCGGTGCTGTGGTTGGTTCTGAAGCCTGATTGGGTAGGGTCCAGTAGTTTCTTTCTCTCCAGGTGTTCAGTGACATTGAGGTTGATAGCCTTCTGCAGGACTTTGGCGGGTAACGACAGCAGATAGATAGGGTGGTAGTTTTATATTTCGCTTGGGTCTGCCAATGGTTTCTTGAGGAGGGTCTGACCTCGGTGTGTTTCCAGGTGTCAGGAAAGGTGGCTGTGGTTATCAAAGCATTGGCGATGGTGGTGAGTTGGCAACTGATCTTGTCTCTATTGAGGTTGAAGAGTCAATGGGGGCAGGGGTCAGTGGGTGACATTCATAAAGGTGGTAATGTACTGAGTTGTTCCCATGCAGTGAGCGGTTGGTCTGTGGTCAATGGTGGTGGTTGATGGAAGTCTGAGGAAGTTGGTGGTTTGTGGATCAAAGATCTTATACATGATTGTTATCTTTTTATAAAAGTGGTCTGCGAGGGCGTTGCAGAGTTCCTGTGATAAGGGAATTGCGTTTTTAGTGGCTGACGGATAGGTGAACTCTTTGACTATGGCTACGAGTTCCTTAGCTTTCTTGGTACTGGAATCGATCTGGTGTGTCAGGTTCTCTTTTTTTGCGGCTTTGATCTATCAGAGGTAGTCATTGAGGGCTGATTTGAAGGTGGCTTTGTCGGTGTGGTTCCTGCTGGTGCTCCATCTTTTTTCCAGTTGTTTGCATCTGCTTTTTGGCATGCTGAGTTCCGGGGCATACCATCTGGCATGTTTTTGTGAGGGTCTGTGCATTTTTGCTGGTGTGGTAGGAGTGACTTGGTCGGCACTGCTTGTGACCCAGTCGTCGATCTGTACTGCCTGGTCCAAGTTAGTGGTGTCTTTGGACAGCGTGTTGCTGAGGGTGTCTGTCCATTGTTCATGTATACCATAGTGCCTCATGGGTGTAAGTAAAGGACTGCACGTTCTGTAAGTCAGTCTCATGTCTCCAAGAAGCCTCAGTCCTGGGCTATACTTTAAGAAATCATTGTTTTCATGTGTTTTCTCTTCCATTAGTTCCAAGAGATCAACTGAAGTGAAACAGGACTGCAACTCCCAAAATGCTATAGAATATTGAATGAAAATCTTGTAATGAAAGACAGCACCCATGGAAATATGGGTGCATCCGCTAATTCTATTTTTAAGGCTGTTAATGAATGCAATATCTTTTTAGAAAAGTTGCATGTTCTTTCATAGTCAAAAATTAACCCATATAGAAAAGTAGTTAGCAGATATAAGGACCAACAAATCACGCGTGTTGAGATATTTCTGTTGTTTTGCATGCTAACATAGATTACTATAATTCTCTAATTGTAAGTAAGCATAGAGTTAAACAAACTTAAAAACAACTTCACATCATCCCAGGATAACAACATGCACACAGTCTAAAGACACTGGGGCATATTTACAAGCTCCTTTCGCCACGAAAATGTCACTTTTTTTGACGTTGTGATGGTGATACTGGCTTTGCCTTATTTACAAGTTGTGAAGGAAGTGAACCAAATAGGGTCACTTGGGTCACTCTCAACCTCCACTAGCCTTCCAAGAAAATGAAGAGTCAATGATGCAGTAGAGAATGCAATCTAACTGGTTTATTCACAAAGTACACTGCAGTGGAGTCCAGTCTGACCAGCCTCCTATGATGGCTGACGAGGGACTGACTCTAACAAGCATACAGTTACATTATGTATGTTGCGGAGCCCACAAAGACCCGCCTGTCATGTAAAAACACTGGTAGATGTCGTAATACAATGGGGGTACAGAGCATAAGGTTTGATTCCGCAGTCTTGCACAAGCTATCTAATGCCCAAGGTCGTCTGGCTTAACCTCCCTGCTAGACAGGTGTGAGAGGGCCTCTACGCAGAGAGAAAGGTATGCGTTAATGAGCAAGATTCAACATATGAGAAACAAAACTCACCAAGGACTATTTCTCGTAAATGACTCAGTAACCGTTTCGATTATAATACAAGATGGCGTCAAGACATCCAGAAAAATGGTGGCACAGATGCCAACCTAACTTACATAACAACTGCCCTCGTTAATTGCGTATGCATCCATCAAGAATGTATTACAAGATAGCTAAATAAATGCTAAAATACTACAAGGTAAAATACAAGTAATATGGCAGTTTTACATTTCAATTCTAACAGACCCTCCTTTTAGCATTATTTAGCTAACGCAAACGCCTTTGTTCTTGCTATCTGGTAAGGGTCTTTACAATTCTAAAGGTGGAGACTATATAGAAATACAGAATACGGATAGATATATATATATACATATATATGCATAGTGAACATATGGGAGAAAATAACACTAAACATCAGCAGTTCGAGTAACATCAGGAACAGAACCTGCAAGAGTGGTAGTTGAACCAATAACACCTTCATCAATTTGCATAATAGTGTCAAGCTCCTTTTGAAGCATTATGGTCGCTTTAGTATCATGAACTGAAATCCTTTTGGGAGAGAGACAAGTAACATAGTACGAGCAGCATAAAGGAAGGCACTGAATCAGAACACAGCAACAAATTAAGAGTACAATGAAATATATAATTTTTTCGAACATCCAACCCCAGCCACCAAACAAAGACCAACTCAAGGTACCACTCTCCATCCCTCGAACATACCAGAATGTCTGAAATATGCTGAGTGATATTCCTTTCTCTATTTGTGATACCGAGTACACACTGCACTCCTATTATTGCCCATGCATCACCACTTTTAGCTAAAATAAAATTGCCAGCATATCTCGTTTGCTGAGAGTATATGCGCATACTTTCCAATTGAGTGGTGATGCTTTATCGTTTGGTCTCATACCTGAGGACGCTGCACATTTCGTCTGCCCTGTGGTCCTGGGCTTGGTGTTGTGGACCTGCACCTGCTGACATCTCCACTCCTCGCCGCACCCGCTTCGCGGGTGCCGCTTCGTGCAGCCCGTGGTGACGCTGCGAGGCGGTTGGCAGATTTAATCTGGGGAGGAGCATCGCGCAGCAGGGACTCAATCTCCCAGGAGTCCCTGCACGGCCCCTGATACCTGGCCTGCGCACCCTGTAAGCCACGCCCCCAGATCGGCACCTGGTTAAAAGGAGCAGCCTTTCGTGACTCTTGTGGGATACTTTATCGTTTGGTCTCATACCTGAGGACGCTGCACATTTCGTCTGCCCTGTGGTCCTGGGCTTGGTGTTGTGGACCTGCACCTGCTGACATCTCCACTCCGGAGATTTAATCTGGGGAGGAGCATCACGCAGCACGGACTCAATCTCCCAGGAGTCCCTGCACGGCCCCTGACACCTGGCCTGCGCACCCTGTGAGCCACGCCCCCAGTCCTGCATATCCTATATTTCAGTAGATCTCTCTCACGCCTCGCGGGACGCGCCGGGAGAAGCCCGGGACAAGGGCGGGGCCGTCTGTGGCCGTCCGGGGCCGGAGGAGGCCGGGCTGGGCCATCCCCCTACATCGTCCAGGCAAGGTTCAGGGAAGTGGTGTGTAATATCAGGTGCCCTTTATCTCTCCCTGTGCGACACATTTAGGTTACCCCCTTTATCCCTCTAAGTAGCGCGTTGCTTTAATTCCGTGACATTTGACCATCTCTAAATGCCGATGGAAACTCGCTCGAATAAAGTACGAAGAGGAGGGGGTGACTGTGTGAGTGGCTCCATGGACCAATTCATAACACGTGCCTTTTCTATTGTAGAAAAAGAGATTGTCCGGACGGAGCGCGAACTCTCTCGGGAATCTCTTACCAATAAACGCTCATCCCTGGGCAATCTGGCACTAGCTCCATCTCCCGTTCATGCTCTTGTTCCCTTGATTACTGATTCTTCACCTTATAATGAGCAACGAGTAAATAGAATTAGAGCAAGCCTGGATAGACTGTCTCTAATTGCTCAGAGTGGTACTAACCTAACTGAATCAGATTGTCCCCCAACACTTCAGCTACCCCATCCAGTAGTTACGACTCCTCCTGTGTCCCAGGCCCCTGATACTCGATCCCCACAGCCTGACCCTCAAGTACAGGTAGAGGGGGGAGCTGCCGCAGCTAAAAGGAAACGTGTTATCAGCCCTCGCAGGGGGAATTTGATCAAACCCCATAACAAGCTAAGGAAGAAAAATCTCCACAAGGTGGTCGTACCGGGGAAGAGCTCTGGGGTGGGGTTAGATTCCTCAAAAAAACAGCAAGCAGTAGCTGGAGCAGATATTCTCCCTCAACAGTTGATTTTAGATTCAAATTTGGCTCCGCACTTGGGTGTGTCCTTGGAGATTTTCTTGCTCCCGAAGTTTGAATGCTTAGTGAAATCATTATTACTTCCAGTCACAGACCAGCTAAAGAAACTGTCCGAGCGGGTGGATGCTTTTGAACAAACAGTCCTCGACCACTTTTTCTCGGTAAAATCTCTGATTAAACTCAACTCTAAACTCAGAGAGGATGGGCAACCCCCTTACTTGCTATCTGGGCCCCCTGCAAAGAGTCCGGGTTCAACACCACCCATAGCGGGGAAGATACAGGTTGTAACCAGGGAAAGCATGTTGTGTGAATCCACCTTGCATCTAGAAGGGGGGAGGGAGGAACCAGGGACTTCATCTGTGGTTAACAGAACACAGCCCAAAACCACTGGTAATTTAAAAAAATCTACCAAATCTGCCATCAAGCCCACAGATCACGCAAAACAGGGAACTATAGCTTTGGCCAAGAACATCAATACTCCTTGTAGCGCTCCTGCTGGCAGGTCATGTCCCACACTCCCAATTTCTTCTTCCTCTACCCCAGCACCTAAGGTTCAGGAAATTGGAGAGAAAGAGATTTTAACTGCACCATACCCGAGTCTTCCCCCTGGTTGCCAACCATTTGTGGTGGTTCTTACTGGGGTCCCCCCATTAAACCCAGGCAACAAAGAATCTTATACTGAGCTAAAAAATAAAACAATGTTTTGGCTCAGAGAAAATAGACCTCTACCTGATAACATCGATGGCCAGGTTATTCATGTAAGACGGGTTGGATGGGTGGGCAATAGGCCAAAGAATCAAAAGGGAGATTGTATTTTAGTCAACTTTAGAGACCCAAGAGCAGCTAGGCATATTTGTAGCCAGGAGTCCGACCATGCCCTATCTGCCATTAGCACTTGTGATCTTGGCTACTTTTATCGGCCTCCACCACCGCACTGGCCTGTTAGGCAGACATATAGAGAGGGGAGGGACTGTTGGAACCCCCGCTATGTTACTCTTGACCCCATTTTCATGTCTCGGAACCCCGGCTCCCGCTCATATTTACCGTGGCAGGATTATTGACGTGATGATCATGGAGCGGTCAATTTGAATTCTCTGGGGACCGCTGGGGCTATATACAGCGACTTGAGTGTAGCAGTATATATTGAGCCTCTTTGTGTCAGCGATCCTTCTCCGTCTCCCTTTTTGACCCCTTTGCATAGCAGTCAGAATGGAATAGCCCCTACTGGGACCAGCACTGTCCTAAACGGAATCGAGTCGGCAACAACTGATGCTGGAAGTATCTCCATTCCAACCAGTCCGAACCTCGATTCCCTTCTATTCCATGAAGTGCACACCGCTAACACTGAGAACCTTAAGGTGATCAGCTGGAATGTGGCGGGCATAAGCCGTAACTTAGAGCTGGCTGATTGGAATTCTCTCATTGAATCCTTTGATATTTGTGCCTTTCAGGAGACTTGGTCCATAGAACCTCGGCACAAAGTGGGTTATATGACCTTTTATGTTGCTGCAAGTATTTCTACTACGGGAAGGGGGCGCCCGTTAGGTGGGTTACTTATCTGGGTGAGACTTTCCTCGGGTTTACACGTGAAGCAGCTTAAGACTAACTCCCCTGACCTAATGAGACTGTCTATGAGGGGTTCTCGCAGTGGCAGCCCCCTGGAGATCTTTAATATCTATACTAGAGGTCCAAAAGGAGGTCTGCCTTCCCCGACACTAGTGGCCCTGGAGGATGGGCTAAGGGAGTGCAACCCGAACTCATACATCCTAGTCATGGGGGATTTTAACTGTACGTATGAGCCACTTGCAGGGGATGATGTCCTAGACACCCTAGGCGAGGACACCCAAAGAGGTATTCCACCTCTTAATATAAGTCCAATTAAGAGATGGTCCCAACATGCAATCCAACTAAATGCACTCACTTTGGAGTTTGGCCTAAGGGCGACCAATGGGAGATCCATCTCTGACCAGAAAGGGGCACATACCTATAATAGGATTGGACATACATCTAGGATAGATTATATCCTCTTAGATTTCCGTCTTTGGTCCCACTTGGTAGACATGGAGGTTGTTGCATCCACGGATAGCGACCATAATCTGCTCTCTTTGAGTCTTACTCCCCTATGGTGCAAGAATATTAGCCGTGTAATCCCTCCTGTCACAAGGATGACCGGAGAAGTCTGCCCTTCAAATTGTGTGAGGCGGTTAAAATGGGACAAGTTTATCCTCGATGAGGAGAAGGTCATGGGCATAAGGGCAATTATGTCAAATATTACACCAAGGTTATCAGCCGCTACATTAAATGCTGACGAGGTTTCCTCCTTGTTTAGTAGTACCACTAGATTAATAGGGGACCTTTTTTCCATACCCACTCGAGTGGATGGTGTTCGGAGGGAGCCCCGCCCAAAGGGTAATCCTGGCTGGTACTCCGCCCCCTGTCGGGAAGCAAAGCGAGAACTAATCACGGCAGTGAAGATAGGGGATGGAGGATTAGTATCGGTTGCGCGGAAGAAGTATAGGTCAGTCCAACAGGTCGCCAAGAAAGACTGGGAGGACAAGTTTTGGAGTGACTTGAAAACAGCAAGCACAGAGAAAAATTCGAGGGGTTTTTTGCACCTAATTAGAGCTAAACACAGGCCCATAGATTCGCTCATTACCTGTAAAAATCCCCGAGGAGTCCTGGTTTGAGCATTTTTCTTCCCTTTATACTGTGAACATGGAGGATGAACCAGATTGTTTTTTTCCACCCTCTTCTGGTTGTCTTGACCCAGGGGTGGAAGTCCCTTTTACAGCTAGGGAAGTTGAACATTCTATTAAATCCCTTGTGCCGATGAAAGCTGCAGGGCCGGATGGTTTGCCTGGGGACCTTTTTCGTCTTAATCCAGGAGAGTGGGGGGTTCTTATTGCTTCCCTGCTTAATGCATCTAGGCAAGGAGCTTCACTCCCAGAGTCGTGGATGGGTGCAGAGGTCGTCCCGATCTTCAAGAAAGGGTCTCGGGATGACCCATCTAATTATCGCCCCATAAGCTTGATAGACTCGTCTCAAAAAGTGGCAGGGAAAGTAATTTTGAGTAGGGTTCTCCAATGGGCTGAAGAGAATAAAATATTATCTGACTTTCAAGCTGGCTTCAGGGCTGGTACCGGGACCACCGAACAGTCATTTCGACTGCTAATGATCTATTGGAAGGTGGTAGTTATAGGCAAAGGCAGTCTGTATTTGGCATTTATCGACCTGCGGACTGCCTTTGACCTAGTACCCCGGGAGCGCCTGTGGCGGGTTTTGGTAAAATTAGGTATGCCCCCATACCTACTGTGCCTAATAATAAAACTTCACGAGAATAACTATGCGCAGGTGAGGTGGAGAATCCAAGGTCAAAGGACCGCTCGCATCAAAGTCAATAGAGGTGTGCGCCAGGGGTGCGTCCTCGCACCCACACTCTTCTCACTTTATATAAACGGAGTTGTGGACCACCTCCTTAAAATTCAAGCTGATTCACCATCATTGGCAGGGAGGAAGATACCAACCCTGTTATTTGCCGATGACACCCTGCTAATCTCCAAGACCCGGTTGGCCTTCAGAGTCTCTTGGATGGCTTTGACCAATTTTGTAAGTTAACAGGTCTAAAGATTAATACTGATAAGACCAAGTTTCTTGTCTTGAACCCTCCTAAAAAACTTGGTTGACCCCCAGTGCTTAATATGGCTCCCTTGGAAAGGGTCAAGGAATTTGACTATTTGGGCATACGCCTCCTTGACACCATGAAGTGGGACAGTCATCTCCTTAAAATGATCTTAAGCCACAAAAGGGTGGTGGGTGCTCTTCTGAAGGAGCAGAAAGCATCCTCTATGAAACCTATCGCCCCGGTGCTTGATATTTATGCTGCCAGAGCCGTCAGCACGGCACTTTACGGAGCAGAGTTATGGGGTGCCCACAATATGAGTCAGTTGGTGTGCTCAGAGAACAACTTTCTGAGGGACTTGATGTCCCTTCCCAAGAGCACTCCTACTCTCCCCCTTCTGCTGGACATGGGGTGCCGTCCCATCCAGGATCAGGCTAGGCTGCGCCCTCTTCTATTGTGGGCCCGCCTGTGGAGGGTCCCGGAACTGGCCAGTTATGCTGAAGGCCTAAAGGAGATTTTAGGCTTGTCTGGATGGGCAAAAATAAGGTGGTTAAGGGATGTGAAAAGTTTGCTGACCGAGCTTGGCCCTGAAGGGGCTTGGCATTCTCGGTCTGCCCCTCCGAAATCAGCTTTGAAGAACTTATATTGGTCTTGGGCAACAAGCAAAAGAAATACTGATCCCAGTTTGTGTCATGCTTCTAGGGATTTCCTGCTTGTGAAGGACGTGGCACTGCGGGAACACTACTTGGACTTTATTACAATTCCCAGGGACAGAGCTTTGTTTTTTAAATTTAGAGTTGGTGTGCTGCCGGTGAGATCATTGACCGCCCGGTGGAAACCACCGGCCCAAACTACACCTTACTGTCCCTTTTGCCCATTGGAGATAGAATCGATCCCTCATTTTTTGTTTGTATGCCCAGCCTATAAAGCGCCCCGCTCCAGCTGGGCACTTGACAATGTAGCGTGGCCCTGCGAATTTTAAGTTCAGATACTCGACTGCTTTTTGTTTGTGGCTTAGCCAAATACTTAAGCTGGGCATGGAGTATTAGGACAAAATGGCTTTTACTAATTGTTTAATTATGGTCTCTGTGATTTGACCTTTTTAGCTATTTATTGTCTATGTTTTTATAGATTTTAATTCTGTAATGTATCTTACTTCTGTAAAGCTTTTAAAGATATTTTTTGTATCGAAATAAAGCCACTTTGACTGACTGACTGAGTGGTGATGTCACGCAAAGCTGCCACTGTAGAGTTAGACAGCATTTGCAGTTTACACCCAAAATATTCTCTAGCCCGTTCACCCCTGGCAATGGCAGTACCACCAAAAGTGATAATAGGTGAAATTATATATCCAAAAGTGATACAGTTACTGTAATTATTGACTTCCAAATCGGTAACGCCCTCACAAATTTCCTTGGTCTATGTTCTTTTGACCCATCTCGTATTTGCTTTACTATAATTGCAAGGTACCCCAAGAGGTAACACCATTCCCAAAGCCACATCTTCTGTGAAAATATATGTATTGGAGCATGTACCATTTGATAGCAAATAAAAACCTGGAAGTGCATAAGGCGGACCTTGATAATCTACCAAAGCATATCTAGTGTTCATTCCCTTTTTGTTGGGATCTTCCCTTTTTCCTAAATGCATTATATTCTTGTATAATATTGATCTGGAACAATTTAGATATAGGTGAGCGTCTGTTCCATTTATTATTGGGCAGCACACTGGATAATAATCTGCCTCTCGAGTAACTGTCAGATCCTGATAATGCCAACCTGTTAGAGTGACGTTTTGTTTTTCCATATACAGATTATCACAATACATATCAGGGGGGAAACCTGCGTACCCTGTCCCTCTCGGTTTTCTATAATATAAGCAGGGGCCAGGATATCCCATGCCAAATTCACCCTTTACCTCTATGAAGGGGGGAGGAAGAACATATGTATAGTTCGCCAGTGATAATGGATAAGGAGTCCATAAACTTGTAACAGAGTCAGTGGGATAACAAGCTGTGATATCTCAAATAAAATTATTGTGCTTTTCAAAGAAAACATTACTTTGCATAGCTCTTTACTACGATCTGAAGAGACAATCTGATATAAAACACATGATCAGGTATCACCAGAACACTCCAATTTCCAGAACATCCCCCCTCTCATCAATAGGAACAGCAATATAAAAACTTCACAGAACACCTTCTTTTGAAACAACAAATCAAGACTGATCTGCCCAGGTCACAGGGCAACAAAAAGCTGTTCATCTTCTGCAATAGGAGGACCAAACAGATACATTTTTACTATAAAATTACAAATAGAATCACCAGAGAAAAAAACATCATGTGGTGGAGCCAAAGGTGGAAAGGACACAAAAAAAGAAAAAAGGAAAACGTCAAAAAGATCAGTGTCCATCACAAGCCTCGCTGACAGGCTTCTATTGTCCAATCCTCGGTGTTGCTATTGAGCACTTTCACAGTGGAGCAACACTGTTGCTGCCCATCTGCAAATGTTCACTGTTCTCAGGATGGGGCACACTCCCTCCTCGGAAAATACCCTCAGCTTGTCCAGTTCTGCGTCACAGGCAGTGCACCAATCCTCTGATCCCTAGTCTAATAGGGAGAAGCAGAAACAAGGGGCATTTTCACTAATCTTATCCATGAAGTCCATCCCTGCTGCACTCACTTTTCTTTTGGCGCACTATCTTTCTGTCGAGGAAGCAAATTGTACCTTGCTACTCCAGGCACTGTCTCATCACAGCGTAGAATCTGAAATTCAGGGGGTGTCAGGGTCTGAGACTCAGGCTCCTGTAGATCAGATGAAGAGGAGGCCTGGCCAGCCCTTTTTTCTGAGGGGACAGCCTCATTTAGAGCAGCATCATTCTCCTCCTCCCTCTGCGCCAAGTCAGCTGAGCAACTGAAAAAAGAGCAAAACGTGGAACCTTCTCTGTCTCATGATACCCTATTCCATCCCAAATCCAACTATCGTAGGGGAGAGGGACTCGCGACAATGAGATGAATGGATCCAGTTATTTCGGCCGTCCACTCTCACTGCTGTTCTTGTCGTGATGAGCACTAAGTATGGTCCTTTTCATCTGGGCTCCAAACTGTCTCGTCTCTCGAAATTCTTAATTAAAATGTAATCACCAGGCTGTATGGTGTGCCCGGGCCCCTCAGGTGTTGGAGGCAAAGCTTCATGTATCTGTTGATGAATAGAATGTAAGCTTTTAATAAGATCATATAAATATTCGACAAGCAGAGGATAATCAATTTCAGAAAACCTTTGCGGTCTAGGGACGCCCCACACATTTGCGGGACAGCCAAAGACCACCACATAAGGTAATGCACCTGGCTATTGCAACCCAGTACTTTCCTTAATCTTTCCCAATTTTAGCTTGAGAGTACCATTGTATTTCTCAACTTAACCTGCAGACTGAGGATGATTTGCTGCATGAAATTTTTGATTGATGTGCAGACCATCGCACACACACTGGATCACTTTTGTATTGAAGTGACTTCCATTGTCACTCCAAACCAAACGGGGCAAACTAAAACGCGGGAAAAACTCCTTAATAAGAGCCTTTGCCGTTGCCATGGCTGTGTTTTCCTTCTTTGGGTAAGCCTCAATCCCTTTACTAAATGCACAAACAACCACTAACACATCTTTCAAATTATCAACTTTGTGCATTTCAATATAATCCATTAGGAGATCCTCAAAAGGGAAGGAAGGTGGCGTAAAATTACTGGAAGTTGTAGGGGTACCTTTTCCAGGATTATGCTTCAAACAAATTATACAATGTTTCACTAAGTGGGCAGCAACTTTTGAGATATTGCCATTTCCCCACACAGGATCCAGTAACCTACAGATTGCCTTTGCGCTAATATGAGCTGGACCATGTGCCATTGTAACTACAGGAAATACATATGCGTCGGGTAACATCCATCTTTGTTTTTTGGACTTATCAGTCCAGCACCCTTCGTCATCTAAACGGCATGTACTCTCCTGCCACACTGCCAACTCCTCAACTGTTGCCTCACTGTCTATTTCTCTAACACTTTTCAATGAATTTTCAAACATAGTAACATCCGGTACCCATCAAGTAGGACCTGCCACCAACATTTTTATCATTTTCGACCTGGCTGTCTCTTTTGCTATCCGATCTGCAAACGCATTCCCCTCCCCGCATCATCAGTAATTGCTTTATGGGCACTACACTTCACTGTTGCAAATCGTTTGGGAAGGGACAAGGCTATTAAAAGCCTTTCTATCAATGGGCTGTGTTGGATCTTAGAGCCATGTGAAGTCAAGAATCCTCTCTCTGCCCAGAGGTGCCCAAAATTATGAGCCACTCCAAAGGCATACTGACTGTCAGTATAGATGTTGACAGGCAGTCCTTCACTCAATTCACATGCTCATAAACTGGCTATCAGCTCCGCAGACTGCGCTGATTGGTAAGGAACACGTAATATCTCAACTACAGTGCGTAGCGTGGTAATAGCATACGCAGCTGCAGTGGTGCCACATGAAGCAACTGCCGTCAACATATGTATTTATTTATTTATTTGAAGAGTTTTATATAGCACTGGCTAGACCCGGAGGTATCAGAGTGCTTCACATGAGGATTATCTAGTTACAAAATTATGTCAGTTACAGGAGCCTGGTATAGCATTGGAAAAAAACAGTGTTACACAGTAACATGAGATTGCTAGAGCATAGCTTAAGCATATACACACATCCTATGGGGTTTAGAAGGAAGAGGGGAACAGTTAAATGGGGTTGGAATGAAGGTCGTGTTACGTAGGACCGGCAAGGGGGAAAGTAATTCAGGGGAACCAAAAAGACAAAGAGAAAGTCAAACAAACCGGCTGATTTATGGGAAGTCGAGGTGGACGGAGACACGGCGGAGTGACGAAGGAAAGTCTGCCCAATGTCCGGCTGGGTAGGTGACGGCCGAGGGGGAAATCCACAGCCAATCTCCTCTATAGCTACCTAGGTAGTAAAACAGAACAACTGAGGGTTGAGGCAAAGGCAAAGAAACCGAACCTGTCAACAACAAAGTCTGGCAAGGTAGTAATGGTGCAGGAAAATCAGGGAGTGCACCCCTCTCCACACCCTATTTGGAATTTCCAAAATTAGAGCAATTAAAAGAACAGGGATTCTGCACATATCAAATATTTAAACACTCAGAGTCAGTTAGACACCGATTCTCCGTGATGATCTGAAGAATATGCCAAGTCGTTATGTTCTTATTTCCTTAATTCAGACACATCTGGAACGGACGGCAAGACAACTATTCCGGGCTACCGCGCCACTTGAATGGTGACCTTGAGGACACTTTACTTACTGTGTCTCAGGATTTATCTGTTGACTTGCAACTGAAAATGAACATATACCCTGACTCCTTTTGAGCCCTAAAAAAGTCCCTAGTGGGACGAAACGCGCTGGCTAAAAGGATTATGAATAATGGATTTTAACAACTTGATGTGTTAATCGTTTTCAATAAAGAATTAAGGAAATAAGTACATAACGACTTGGCATATTCTTCAGATCATCACGGACAATCTGTGTCTAACTGACTCTGAGTGTTTAAATATTTGATGTGTGCGGAATACATGTTCATTTGATTGCTACCTAGGTAGCTCCATCAGGCATCAGCCATATTGCTAGGTCTCTGCGGACGGTAAAATAGACATAGATTCATCGGAAGTTGCTGAGGCTGGTTAGACCCAGAGGTATCAGAGTGCGTTACATGAGAACAGTTTTGCCTAGTTAACATTAGTTACTGGAGCATAGTATAATGAAGAAAGACAAAAGTCCACATAGGGGATGGACGGTAATGGGGGAGGGGGTAGAGGCAAGGGGCTTAGAAGCAGGTCAGATCTGGCAAGCAATGGAAGAAAGTACATTAGGGAAAAAGATAAACAGCAAAGTCCAACACATTTGAGAAGCGCAACAGAACAAGGGAATATACAGGTACACGTAGAATCAAGAGGGATCAGAAATAAGGCAGATGGTATGAAAAAAATAAGTATGAGTCCGGAATAACAGCACCAACTAGGGTAGCATCCAGGGTCAGTCTATCCCCACAGGGCCAAAACAGAGGCAGACCAAAATTGAGTTGGGTGAAAAAAAGACACACAGGAGGGTTGATGTCACGGTTGATGACATATAGTTCCCCTTGTGGGTCAAATAAGGGAACATCAGTCAAGTCTACCTATCCCTTTGTCTCTTCTTCAGTGCGAAACAAACAATCATGGACATCTGTGTCCTCAACTTCCGAAAAGAGGGGTAGTAACGTGGCTGGATTCAGAATGGCACATCGTTTGATAGCAATATGAGGTGCAAATAGAGTTAATTCATAACCAGTCAGACGAGCACTGGTGAGGTGCTGCGTCTTTGTCTTGTTTAACGGTACATCCACAGCATGAGGTACCATTACTGTGAGATCATGCTTAAGAATGAGCCCTGACGATTGTCGAATAGAGACCGCCGCAGCCCTTAAACAACTCGGGAGGGCTCTGGCCACAGGGTCAAGCATAGCTCTAAAGGCTTGTGTTAACACAGAAAGCGCACATCCCGCCGTTTTGTGTTCGTACAGCATGAAAGAGCAAAGCCCAACTTTTAATTGTTCAAAAGCATGCTGACATTCATACGTCCAGGGTAAGAGTTCATGCAAATCTTTAGTTGTTAGGCAAAGCAGGGGCTGTATTAATAAAGAATAAGCTGGTATCCAGTGTTGACAATACGAGGTGATGCTTTTGAAAGCACGCACATCCCTCTGTATCACAGGGAGAGGCATTTTAAAAATGGCATCACCTCATTCAGGTATTATCCTCCGACTCTCCTTCGACAGCAGGTGACCTAAATAGGTGACCTGCTGTTGACATTATTGGAACTTGGAAAGAGACACTTTATGTCCTTTATTCGCCAAATGCTTCAATAATTTTACTGTGGCGTGCCCACAACCCTCTTTGGTGTTAGAGGCTATCAAAATGTCATCCATGTACTACAGTAATAAATTACCTGCTGGAAGAGAAAGATAATCCAATTGACTTTTCAAAGCCTGGCTAAAAATACTGGGACTTTCAGTGTACCCCTGAGGAGCTCGACAAAATTGGAAGCTCCTACCAGACGGAGCAAATACAAAAGGATACCTGCTGTCTGGATGAATAGGAATACTAAAGAAAGCACTTTTCAAATCAATTACAGCAAATAATTTGGCTGGGGAAGGAATCTTTGTCAAAAGAACAGTAATGTCTGGAAATACCAGAAACTGGGTTACTACAATTTTATTAACCTCCCACAGATCAATCACAAGCGATAGACAGACAGGATGGGCATCAGGGGAATCCAAAGGTGCCTTCTTAAGAATAGGAAGAATGGGGCTATTGTATACATTCGCTACTGTCTCCTCAAACACCCCCGATTTGATCAAGTCCTGTATAATCTGCATCAAAGCTTGTTCCCCCGCCTGTGATATTTTGTACTGGGGAACACGAGGGAGCACAGCGTTATCCTTGACCTGTATTGCAAGAGGTTGGAAAATGGGGCTCACAACCGGTACACCTGAAAAACCTACCAATATATTATTACGGCAGACAGGGCTGCCCCGGGGACCAGCGAATGAGAAACAGAGCTATTCATTGCACCTGTATCCACCAAAAATGTCTGTGCCAAACCATGCATTTCTGCTGTGACATAAGGACTGATCTACAGTAATTTGGACTGGCCACCTTCCCTGTCCCTGGCTGTCCTAGCCATAGGACATTCCTGCAGCTTCAACCATGTTATAATCATCATGAAAGTACTGCCTTCCCCAGGGGTCATCAAAATAGTTCTGGTCAGAACGACCTCACGAGGATGCACCAGCTTGAGCCTCATCCTGACTAATCTCCCCACGGCCCCTTCCACTTGAACCCCGCCCTCTAGGTACTGCAATTTTTTGTAACAAATCTAGACACTCACTTCACCAATGTCCCTCCTTTTTGCAATACGCACATTGATTCGGCCCTAGGGATGCACCGCCTCTACTGGCACCCCGAGTCCTTTGAGTGCCCCTTCCCCTGCCGAACCCCCTTGTAACCTGCTGCATCAACACCCTCGTCTTCAAATCATTACTCTTCCTCTCCACCTTGTCCTTTTCTTAATTTTCTTGATGATCATAGTACTGAGCCATACTCAATATCACCGAAGGTAGTCCAATTACTCTCAGAAGCTTGCAATCGAGCCGCAATCTCCGGAAACAAACTCGTAACAAACCTGGTAACAAACAGACAAACACCACCTTCAACTGACAAATCCTGCCCACTGAAATCCCAAAACACCCCTTCAAACTGAGTAAAAAAAATCAAACACACTCTCCTCTTTCTTTTGACGACATGCCGTCAGCTTATCTCAATCTACTCGTCTAGGTGAGATAAGAGAATACATATATGTGATAATACGACTTGGAAAAGCCAGAATCACAGCTTTAGGTTTTTCACCCGCCTTCCACTCCTTATGCCATGCCCTAATCTCATTCCAAGTGCCACCCAACTCCACTACATGGTCCTGCGTATGCACCTGCTGTCAAATATCAACAGCCACCAAGAGCCCGAAGAACATCTCAATATCTGGTAAGGTCATAACTGACGAGGAGGCGGCCTCTGTCAACTCTTTATAATATGCCGTCGGGTTCTTCCTAGGATCCAGTAACTGACTCTTAAGAGCTAATACCTCACTTCTCTTCCACGGGGTATAGACCCACTGTGCCTGAAAGCGAGCTGCCACCCTCTGTTGGACCACATCACCTCCCTGATTACTCTGCCCTGGGATTTTGGGATGAAAAATAGGATGCACCTCCCTCATCGGAAATTGGGAAACACTAGACGGAGTATGGTGATGTAATCTTTCTTGATAACTGAGAAGGGTCCAAACATTACTGAGAACTTCTACAGGGGCCATACCAGCAGAATATACATGATCTCGAATGTCATAAATAATTTGAGGAGCTGTGTCAGCAATACACTGTTCCCACAAACCAATCAATGTAGCTGACATATGTTAATGGGCACGCTGCTGCACAAATGGCTCGAAATCTCTCATCACACTCCATATATCCTCCACACTATAAATTGGACTCCGAGCCCATTTCGCTGCCTGATTTGCAACCATCTTTTTCTCCTCTTCACTCACATCATTTTGAATCAATACCTGCTCCATTCGTTCCCGTGCTGCCACCCAATTTCCTCCATCTGACCCATGCACCGGTGTCCCGACATTACACAACACTGGGGATGAAATGTCTGGGGAAGTCACAAGAGATAAAGTCGCAGGTGACAAGGTTAGCAAGGACTAGGTTCTAAGTGTAAGAGAAGGAGGAGAAACATAAGCAGAAATAGCAGATACTGCGGGGGTGCCTGCAGTTACCACACTCGCAGCTTGTGAAACTGAAGGGGAGGCAAGCAGGGCTGGAGCTGATGCAGTTGAGTCTGCAGGAAGACCAGAGGAAGGCAAAGGAGCAACAGAGGACTGAGACGTCGGAACAATAGGATATATTCTCTGCGGGCGTAGGGAGGTGGTGGACGAGTGTCCAATAAATCTTCCACAAAGCGATCCTCTTCCTCCCGTACAACATAAGACTTATTACATTATAATCAAAATTTCCTATCTGCACACTCAATACCTTTTTCAGTTTGTTCCCTATCAGAAGCTACAGCTTTCTGAACCACTGTCTGCATTGCCTTCTTCCTAGACTCCTTCTCGGCCCTTATACGCCTCTGCTTAGCTTCCTTCTGCAATACCTGTAAAGAATCAAACATTGACTGCCTACCTCTTCTAGCGAACAATTTGTCCTGTAAATAATTAAATTTTTGTTCATCAAAGGTACCATTCAGTGGCCACTGAACTCAGCATTGTCCCTCATTTACTTGTGCCATAATATACAAAACATAATAGGGCCAATACCGTGCTTCACATACAATTCAAAACTCAGAGTGCCTTCTGGAGGCGCAGGCTGTCTGTCCTCCAGCCGATTGCTCAGGAGAACAGCAGCAGCACCCCAAGCATCACACTTTACTCCAACAAGGCATCCTTGCATCAGACACATTTACTTATTCACTCAATCAACACGCAAACACATGTGATAAAGACACACACACAAACAAAGAGCTCTCCAAAACAGTCCTCAGACTGCACCAAGACAAGATAGGCTCCAGCCACAGGCCTTTTTGAGAATAAGCCAAATTCAACAAGTGGCCTGGCAGAACGTTCAAAAACGCTCCATATCACAAGAGTCCACAGACCCACCAAGTTAATCAAAATGGCGCTGCATATGCCAAGAATCAAGATGAACTCACCTGGTGCACACATGTCAAACAAGAGTATTCTCCACTGCGGACTCTTTGGACCAAATGGTCAGATCCGAGGGTTTCGTCTTTTCAAGACCCCAGCCAAGAAGACCACTAGACGAGGAGCTGCCCGATCAGAAGGCGGGGCAGCAACGAGAACCAGGCTCCATCAAATGAGGATCCTCGATCTGCCCATCCGACCGGACGCAACCCCGACCCCACAACCTGACTACGGGCGGGATGGGTCACGTGGTAGAGGCCCTGTTCGGGCGACAACTGAATAGGCAATCAGTTCCAGAAGTACGTCATTCTCGAGTTCAAGGAACACGAGGGAGAGCCAATCCATTAACTGGTCCGGACAGATGTGCCCGTTCACGCAGTTGCACCAATCCGCAACACAGCCCAATAGGGGAGCGCCTCGATGTGGTCACTGCACACGATGACTTGTGCAATCTCCCATCCACTACTGCCAGCACATGCGCCACTGATCAAGGCATCCCATGCATGGGTATCCCAGTGGCACTCCTGTTTGTGGGCCAACAGGGGGCGCACATACAAGTCATAATCCAGTTCAGCTACTGTTGTGTTGGATAGGGCCACTAGAATGTGCATGATCGACAGTGGAACGAGGGCTGGACGCACGTGACGTACGCAAGCCGGAAACTCAGACGGTAACTGATTCGCAAAACTGCCAGTGGCAGTGATCCCAGCAGATGCAGCATTCCTTCATTGTACAGTTCCACGTGACAGGGGTTGTGCATGTGCCCGGGATCGCCTGCCATTACGTTTGTTGGTCTCGTACCACCGGCACTCCTCAGATCGGCGGCAGTTCTGTGGACGATATACCACAGCTCAGAGCAATGAGTCGTATGTGTATTCAACATTTGGATGTATGGGTTGTGTTTTACCAAGGTGTCAAGAGCATCCCATGCAGGTGTACCTCGAGCAGGGACACGTGTGTGTGGGGTGTAGGCAAGTTGGTCTTTCATTAGCGCAGTTCGTGGTGTGTGAGTCATCAGAGTCTGGTATGGTATCTCACTCAGGGGCTGCCGGCCGCATTCAGGATCAAGGTCGGAGGTTCGGATGTCCTTCCGCCTTGTGTATTGAGACAAAGAATCATTCATGTCTAATTTTAGTCTGACTACTGCTTGCATTTCTGAAATGTGATGTGGCCTTCGCTTTGAAATTGATGCCAGGCATTAGATTTAGGGTGCACCAATTGTGAAACACACGCAACAGTTGGCATGTGTGAGCCAAGGGCCCGATTGGCCTTGCGCTCCTTGTTCAGTCTCCCCTTATCTCTCTCTCTCTCTCTTTCTTTCTGTCCTTCTTTCTTTCTATCTCTCTCTCTCTCTGTCCTTTGAAGAGTGCCTGACACACCTTCTTATCTTGGATATTGTCTTGCAGGGTGTCACTTACAGATTGTCCAGGGATGACCCGCCATGACTATTCCAAATAGTTGTTTGGAGGCAAATTTGATTGTAATATTTTGTTTTGACTTTCAATGGTGAATGATTGATTCTGCTTTTTCTGTACTCACATGACTGTTGTTTACTGTAATTCTGCGGCATCAGGCGAACGATTTTGTTAATGATTTTGTGACGTTGCTGTGCAATGCCTTGGTCCGGGGGAGGCGGGGGGTGCCCGGGGGAGGTGGGGGGTGCCCGGGGTTGGGCCCGGGGGGGTGGTCGGAGGGGTGGTGGTGGGTGTTGTGGCCCTCTTGGGGGTCCGAGCTGCATGATCGTTGGCTCCATGGCATCTGTTGTTCTTCAGGTGTGGCTGTGGGCTGAGCTCCCTTTTTTGGTGCAGGTTGTAGTCCGACTTTACACCAGGTAAGAGCAGGTGTTAGATTCCTGCTGCTAAAGCAACTTATCGCCTGTTTTGTGATCTTATCGCAGATCTGTCTGGTCGTTGAGAATGTTGTGACGTGGTGTTGTCGCAGCTTTTTGCACAGGAACGCCTACTCTGCATCTCATTAGAGATAGTTGCCAGGGTCATCTGTGGCGATGTTTTTTGCAGCTGCTATTGCGAGTAAACTGGTGTTATGGGCTTTTAGCACCAGCTTGTGAATGGGGCAATAAATTTATCGCGACTTTGGTTGCGATGAAGTTGGCGATAACTCGGCGATATATCCTTGAGAATATGTCCCAGCGTATTTAGAGAAGGGCAAAGTAATATCAAATATATGCCTGGATAGGGTAAGTTAAGCTGTTCTACATCCTTGCATTCTTAGGCATTGGGTCCTCTGGTCTGTCCTCTGAGATGTCAAAATTGTGCTGGCATTTCTCATGAAAGAAACAGGATGATATGTCCACACTCAAAGCCAGAACTAGCACACTGTCCGAAAGAGCAATGGACTAGCACTATAGGGTTTATTTTGCGTGGTTCACTTCAGTTTTCCCTTTATTTGAGGAAACCTGTTAGACCTGCATTGTCTCTTTTTTGCCTACATATGCATGAAGTGTGATGGTGTTGGGTTCAGTTTTGGAGCTCATTTTAAAGAGGTGCCATAATGAATATTTTTTAGCAGGTGCTCATTTGGCAGATGTGTTTTGCAGCATATTAAACAGGAGACATTTACTCTAAAGCATTTCGTTCTTCACCAATAGCTCAAACTGCTTTGGTTGTAGTTATTATGCTTTGTCCAAGCATAATATGAGCCTCAACGCTTCTGCGTTACTCTGCGTTGGGATGTCAGTATTTGGTGTATGACATACAGCTTCCTTTTGAGGTCTTTTTATGTCATCAAGGCTAGTAATTACTGGCCCTGTTGGAATCATGAGATCCGTGAGAACATTAAGGAACTGTTCACTTTGCCCCAGAGATTTATGCTTCTGAAATCAAGTGGTAACTGAGGAAAGCTACTGGGGAGAATTATTGGTGGAAGCAGATATGAAGTCGCAATTGCTCCAGAGATCTAAAGAGACTGTTAGGCAGGCTAGAGCTCAGTATTCAGTGCTATGTAGGGCACAGAAAGATTTGTTGAAAAAGGAAGCGTGGGAACAGCTAGTGTCTGCCTGTGAGTCAAGAAATAGTTCTGCCTTTTGGAAAGTGGTATACCAACCCATACTAAAGGAGCTTGCAGCTCTAGATATGGTCAAGGTTGTTCCACCAAGGCATGGGTTACACATTTTGAATCCATGTATGCAATTGGGAGGGGAGGAACAGCGATTACCTATTTTGTTTTCAGCTCCCTCCCTGACCGACAGCACAATTTGCGTGTCGTCAGCATAGGAGGTAAGCTGGAAACCAAATGATCTGATAATGTCAGCCAGGGGGGCCACATAAATATTAAAAAGAGTGGGGCTCAATGAGGAGCCCTGCGGCACCCCACAGGGCAGAGAGAAAGCTTCTGATGTAGTGTCATTTAATTCGACTATTTGAAGTCTATCCTTTAAAAAGGACTCAAGGAGCCTCCAAGCTTGTCCTGTTATCCCGATCTTTGACAACCGATTAAGCAAAATTTCGTGATGTACGGTGTCAAAGGCCGCGGATAAATCTAAGAGGATTAGCATGGGACTTCCTCCTTTGTCCATAATTTCTCTGATCTCCTCCGTCGATTTAATGAGCGCCAGCTCAGTGCTATGATAAGATCTGAAGCCAAATTGTGAGTGATCCAATGAATTATTCAGCTGAAGAAAATCGCTGAGTTGCTTGTTCATAGCTCTTTCAAGCATTTTGGCTGGTAGAGGAAGTCTGGAGATGGGGCGATAGTTAGAGGGATCTTTAGGGTCCAGGGATTGTTTCTTTAAAAGAGGAAGTACTGAGGCATTTTTCCAGGGAGTGGGGAAAGTGGCAGTTTGAAATATGTTGTTGAAGAGGGGTGTTAGAACCCTGCAAGTGGTATCTGCAAGCTGTTTGATAATCCAGGTGGGACAAGGATCGCTGGGCGCGCCAGATTTAATATTATTCATGAAATTCTTTGTTTCCTCTAAGTTCAACGGAGTGAAGTGATCCAGGGTATTGGCCGAGGAAGAGGGGAGATCCTCTTGTTTTTTGTTGACCCTGTCTGATAGAGAAGAAAAGATGGTTTCCACTTTAGATTTAAAGAATGCACCAACTGTATTGCAGAGTTAGGTGCGATAGGGCCGTTGGGCGTCCTGGGGTTTGAGAGTTTAATAACAGTTTTAAAGAGCTCCTTCGAGTCAGATTTGGCTTTAGAGATTTGGCGTGAAAAATAATCTCTCTTGGCTTCCAGGAGAGATTGTTTATAAATTGCAATTGTTGATCTAAGGTCCATTTTATCAGCCGTTGCGTAGTTTTTTCGCCACAATCTTTCTGCCCGCTTGCATAGAAGTTTTTTTCCCCTGAGTTCTTCTGAATACCAAGGAGCCGTGGGTATGGTCCTTCTCGGTATCCATTTTCTGGGGGGGGCTACACGAAGACACGCCTCATCCAACCAGTTGTTATACCGTCGGCTTGCTACTTCAGGGTCGGGTGAATCTAGAGGCATTTTTTCCAGGAGGGAAGATTCTAGATGTGTAACATCTACTTTTCCCCAAGCTCTAGTTGTGATTTCCTTCTTATCTTTAGAGTTTGAAGGATCCCTCGTAACATGTTTTAATTCAAAGGTGATTATAACATGATCCGACCAAGTTATGGGAAGAACAGAAGTGTTACCCAGGTCACAATTATTTGAAAAAATCCCATCTAGGGTATGTCCTTTTATGTGGGTGGGGAAAGAGACCAATTGTTCAAGGCCTCCTAAGGCCATAGTGCTATTGAGTCTAGCCGTATCAGGGTCCTCCAATTTTTCCAAATGGAAATTGAAATCACCTAGTACGACAAAGGATTGTTGAGTCAGACCATCTTCTAGTAGTGTGTTAAGAGAGTTGAGAAAGTCGGTCTTGCCTCCTGGAGGGCGGTAGATAAGAATGCCTTTAAAAGGTTTACAGTTTAAAGACGTGATATTAAAAGAGAGGGCTTCACAACCTTGATCGTACACCGGTTGAAAATAAGGGGTTAGTGAGTCGTGATAAACCACTGCAAGCCCTCCGCCCCTTTTGTGAGTTCGATCTAGGGAGTAGCAACAATAACCAGTGGGGGTGGCCTTCACCAGGTCAGGACCCGAAGTGCTGTCTAACCAGGTCTCAGTGATAAATGCGAGTTTAACATTATGGTTTTCCAAAAGAAGAGCACATTCCACAGAGTGTTTAACAAGCGATCTTGCGTTAAATAAGACACAGTTAAGATGATTATCCCTACCTACAGCTTTGTCCATATCGTGACCAGGTTTCCTGTCTTGAATGAGAAGATTAAGTAAGGTGGGGAACGGGACCAAGCACATCCTGCATACTGGGGACCCAACCGTTCTGTCAACAACCTCATTAGCATCAAGAATGGAGCTAAGGGAGAGCTTATAACATTGGAGCCCTTTGTCACTGCGGTTCAACAGCTGGAGATCCTTACCCGTGTAGGTGTACCTTCCCGCTGGTGGGGAAAAACCAGGGGTTCTGGCCCTGTGCCCGGCCTGAGCGCGGACGGGCGCAGACGGGCTTGCCTTGGGCGCGCCTTTGGCGCGCCCGCTGTGCGCGTCCGCTGCGCGGGCGCGACATCGACTTCCTAATGTACTCCCCCATGAGCCACTAGACCGCTAACCGGCGGAAGTGGTGTTTTACAGGCTCCGTAAAGTGCAGTGCATAAAATAGCAACAATCAGCTCCACGCCCCACAAGAACCAGTTAAAACGAGTAAAATCAGGTAAGAGGCCAAAGAATAAAATATTGTAGAAGGTTTAAAAAAGGTTTACAAAAGTTTAACTCAGCATACAGATTCTAACAGTTCGTTTCCACAGAGCGCCGCAGCGAGCATAACACACAGCTTCGCTTAGGCTGTCAAGTGCTGCGCGGGCGCGACATCGACTTCCTAATGTACTCCCCCATGAGCCACTAGACCGCTAACCGGCGGAAGTGGTGTTTTACAGGCTCCGTAAAGTGCAGTGCATAAAATAGCAACAATCAGCTCCACGCCCCACAAGAACCAGTTAAAACGAGTAAAATCAGGTAAGAGGCCACAGAATAAAATATTGTAGAAGGTTTAAAAAAGGTTTACAAAAGTTTAACTCAGCATACAGATTCTAACAGTTCGTTTCCACAGAGCGCCGCAGTGAGCATAACACACAGCTTCGCTTAGGCTGTCAAATACAATGTATTTTTAATTCAGGAAGCTGTAGAGGCTATTGAGGCTCTGGCATCTGGTAAAGTGCTGGGCCAAGATGGAGTCCCGGGTTACCTTTTCAAGAGTTGTACTGAGATTTGAGCTTCTGTAGTAGCTCAGCATAGCAATGCTGCCGTAAGAGGTGATATTCCCATGTCCCGGAAAAAATTGGTTATTGTGCCAATATTAAGAAAGGTACCCGGGTGGACCCAGCCTGCTACCAGCATATTTTTTTAGTGGATGCTGATCATAGGCCGTATAGTGCTAAAGCGTCTTACGGACTGGGCTGAATTTTTGATAAGGCTCCCGGGGGTGCCTCAGATTGTTCTACTAGAGATAGTCCATGTGGAATTAGGGGCAGATTTTATTTAGGATTTTGTTACAGTTTGCCCCATACTATTATGGATGAATGGTTGGCTAAAAAAAAACTGGACCTTAGCAGATTGATCATGAAAGATTGTTTGACATTGGAATATAGTCATCATAGTCCGTGGATTCATTATGTCAAAAGTACCCTAGATGATCTGGGTATTCCACAATTGTTCTCTAACGCTAAGCAAATCCCTAAGCTAGATGTTGCGTGGGTTAGGGAGGTGTGTCAGATAAAAGCACATGGATCAAAATATAATAGTATGATGGCTAAAACATCAAAGGCATACTATGTTATGGTTAAATCTATGAGTAATATGGAAATGTATCTGACTTTAGATTTACCAATGTTGCACAGACATCTGCTATCTTTTTTTGTTTTTACTTGAATTTGTTTCCCCAGTTGTTAGTAGGATGACATAGTCCCTCTGTACTGACATGCTTAATGAAGCGAATTTACACTCCTTTACCAGACGCACAGCGAATTGCAATATTCTCATACAAATATATCTTCCATTTTGTCAATTTCAAAAAATAATTCTTCCAACTTTTCAAATTAATTTTATTCTTTTGTTTATTTTTCTTGTTGTTACACACGCAAGATGATGATGTTTTCAAAGTTTCTCATGCGACAGATATGCCCATCCGGGCCTTTTTCTGGGCCCGCTAGAATTCATCAAACATCCTTAGTCATGATAGGTAATGTACCCAATGCATTTCAAGCCTTTAGCGGCCCTTCATCAGGGGTGTACTACGGATAAAGAAACAATACCATTAGATTAATAGTTCAAGCTCCCCATGCCTTCACAAACAATGACAAATATTATGCAAAGAACCACATCGTCCTTTTGGAGCTGACCACGCATGGCGTTTTTCCCTCTACGAGCGTAACTATACGCTTCAGCAATTAAACTTGAAAGAGACTCTACTCCACTCTCTCTCCCTTCACATATTAACTTTCCTGTTCTACAATACACCCGATTAAATGTTAATCCTCGTAAACAGTAGTAGGCGTCCCATTCGTACCTAGCTTTCCCCCTCTTTTAATTAGCAACACGTGGCTCCATCCCTCACAATGAAACAAATGTCCACAGCCTCACATTTGTCGGATCTGTCCGGCCAAAACTCCACTACCCATAATGCACTGCTGACAGCTTCGTTTACACGCAAATCTGCTCTTACATGCTGTTACAGTGATTGATCTTCCCCTTACTCAATTGCAAAGCTCTCCCCAGGTAGATCTATCAAAGTACCCCGCCCACCATTGAGATATTAACAATAACGCTCATGCATGAATCATGCCATTTCTTGTTCGCACATATGCAGATGAACTTCACATGAAGTACACTATTTACAAACGCAAAGGAAAGACTTAAAAAACACTCGAAAGTTGAAATATCCATAGTCTTGAGGAAATCCAAAGGACGTTCTCTCATATTTGTTACCAGGATGTACCATCCTACGTGTGCAGTTAATGTGCTCTGTTTTGCTGATCATCCAACAGGTGCTACATATGGGTTAGGGCAGACATATTATTTAAGTAGAAAAAGTGATACAGTGCACACCGATCTTCCCATGTTGACCGTAGCTCATCCAGTTAACCCCTTCCATGCTCATGACGGAACGGTTCCGTCATGAGCCACGGTTGAGCTGTGCTCATGACGGAACCGTTCCGTCATGAGCCCGCCCGCGCTCGAACCCTTCAGCACCGCGGCGGAATTCGCCCAGCGCTGAAGGGGTTAATGGATTTAAACATGTAGGGGCCGATTCACAGAACTAACTTAAGACAAAATCCTAAACTTACTACTTTTGATAGTCACAGAAGTTAGAATTTTGTCTTAAGTTTGTCTTAAGACAAACTTAAGACAGACTTTAGACAGTCTTAAGACACACTTAAGACAATCTTAAGACAGACTTAAGACAAACTTAAGACAGAGTTAAGACAGACTTAATACAGACTTAAGACAAACTTAAGACAAAATCCTAACTTAAGTCTGTCTTAAGTCTGTCTTAAGTCTGTCTTAAGTTTGTCTTAAGTCTGTCTTAAGACTGTCTTAAGTCTGTCTTAAGACTGTCTTAAGTTTGTCTTAAGGTTGTCTTAAGACAAACTTAAGACAAAATCCTAACTTCTGTGAATACCAAAAGTAGTAAGTTTAGGATTTTTTCTTAAGTTAGTTCTGTGAATCGGGCCCATCGCATGCAGCCTGGGCGACGTGATCCACCCTAGTGTCACGCATTCATAAATGACATGCTTAATGAAGCAAATTTACACTCCTTTACCAGACGAACTGCGAATTACAAAATTCTCATACAAATATATCTATCATTTTGCCAATTTCAAAAAATATTTCTTCCAACTTTTCAAATTAATCTGATTCTTTTGTTTATTGTTTTTGTTGTTATACATGCAAGATGATGATGTTTTCAAAGATTCTCATGCGACAGATATGCCCATCCGGGCCTTTTTCTGGGCACGCTAGAATTCATCAAACATCCTTAGTCATGATAGATAATGTACCCAATGCATTTCAAGCCTTTAGCGGCCCTTCATCAGGGGTGTACTACGAATAAAGAAACAATACCATTAGATTAGTAGTTCAAGCTCGCCATGCCTTCACAAACAATGACAAATATTATGCAAAGAACCACATCGTCCTTTTGCAGCTGACCACGCATGGCGTTTTTCCCTCTACGAGTGTAACAATACGCTTCAGCAATTAACCTTGAAAGAAACTCTACTCCACTCTCTCTCCCTTCCCATATTAACTTTCCTGTTCTACAATACACCCGATTAAATGTTAATCATCGTAAACGTGCTGCTACCTTCTGCTAACTACACAATGCTGTGATGTACAGCGACACAAACCCACTCTCGTACCTTTATGACTCCTTCCAGTAGCGCCAACTTCTCAACTTGTTTTACCCACAACAGTAGGCGTCCCATTCGTACCTAGCTTTCCCCCTCTTTTAATTAGCAAAACATGGCGCGGCCCCTCACAATTAACCAAATGTCCATGGCCTCACATTTGTCGGATCTGTCCTGCCAAAACTCCACTACCCATAATGCGCTGCTGACAGCTTCGTTTAAATGCAAATCTGCTCTTACGTGCTGTTACAGTGATTGATCTTCCCCTCACTCAATTGCAAAGCTCTCCCCAAGTAGATCTATCAAAGTACCCCGCCCACCCTTGAGATATTAACAATAACGCTCATGCATGAATAATGTCATTTCTTGTTCGCACATATACAGATGAACTTCACATGAAGTACACTATTTACAAACACAAAGGAAAGACTTAAAAACACTCGAAAGTTGAAATATCCATAGTCTTGAGGAAATCCAAAGGAAGTTCTCTCAAATCTGTTACCAGGATGTACCATCCTATGTGTGCAGTTAATGTGCTCTGTTTTGCTGATCATCCAACAGGTGCTACATATGTGTTAGGGCAGACATATTACTTAAGTAGAAAAAGTGATACAGTGCACACCGATCTTGCCATCTTGACCGTAGCTCATCCAGTTAATGGATTTAAACATATTGCGTGCAGCCTGGGCGACGTGATCCACCCTAGTGTCATGCATTCATAAATGACATGCTTAATGAAGCGAATTTACCCTCCTTTACCAGACGCACTGCGAATTACAAAATTGTCATACAAATATATCTTCCATTTTGCCAATTTAAAAAAAAAAATATTCTTCCAACTTTTCAAATGAATTTGATTCTTTTGTTTGTTGTTCTTGTTGTTACAGATGCAAGATGATGATGTTTTCAAAGTTTCTCATGCGACAGATATGTCCATCCGGGCCTTTTTCTGGGCACGCTAGCATCCATCAAACATCCTTGGTCATGATAATGTACCCAATGCATTTCAAGCCTTTAGCAGTCCTTCGTCAGGGGTTTACTATGAATAAAGAAACAATACCATTAGATTAATAGTTCAAGCTCCCCATGCCTTCACAAACAATGATAAATATTATGTAAAGAACCACATCGTGCTTTCGCAGCTGACCACGCATGGCGTTTTTCCCTGCACAAGTGTAACTATACGCTTCAGCAATTAACCTTGAAAGAGACTCTACTCTACTCTCTCTCCCTCTCCTTTCCCATATTAACTTTCCTGTTCTACAATAAACCCAACTAAATGTTAACCCTCGTAAACGTGCTGCTACCTTCTGCTAACTACACAATGCTGTGATGTACAGCGACACAAACCCACTCTCGTACCTTTATGACTTCTTCCAGTAGCGTCAACTTCTCAACTTGTTATACCCACAACAGAAAACATCCCATTCATACCTAGCTTTCCCCCTCTTTTAATTAGCAACACGTGGCTCCATCCCTCACAATTAACCAAATATCCACAGCCTCACATTTGTCGGATCTGTCCTGCCAAAACTCCACTACCCATAATGCACTGCTGACAGCTTCGTTTACACGCAAATCTGCTCTTACATGCTGTTACAGTGATTGATCTTCCCCTTACTCAATTGCAAAGCTCTCCCCAGGTAGATCTATCAAAGTACCCCGCCCACCATTGAGATATTAACAATAACGCTCATGCATGAATCATGCCATTTCTTGTTCGCACATATGCAGATGAACTTCACATGAAGTACACTATTTACAAACGCAAAGGAAAGACTTAAAAAACACTCGAAAGTTGAAATATCCATAGTCTTGAGGAAATCCAAAGGACGTTCTCTCATATTTGTTACCAGGATGTACCATCCTACGTGTGCAGTTAATGTGCTCTGGTTTGCTGATCATCCAACAGGTGCTACATGTGGGTTAGGGCAGACATATTATTTAAGTAGAAAAAGTGATACAGTGCACACCGATCTTCCCATGTTGACCGTAGCTCATCCAGTTAATGGATTTAAACATGTAGGGGCCGATTCACAGAACTAACTTAAGACAAAATCCTAAACTTACTACTTTTGATATTCACAGAAGTTAGGATTTTGTCTTAAGTTTGTCTTAAGACAAACTTAAGACAGACTTAAGACTGTCTGAAGACACACTTAAGACAATCTTAAGACAGACTTAAGACAAACTTAAGACAGACTTAAGACAGACTTAATACAGACTTAAGACAAACTTAAGACAAAATCCTAACTTAAGTCTGTCTTAAGTCTGTCTTAAGTCTGTCTTAAGTTTGTCTTAAGGTTGTCTTAAGACAAACTTAAGACAAAATCCAAACTTCTGTGAATACCAAAAGTAGTAAGTTTAGGATTTTTTCTTAAGTTAGTTCTGTGAATCGGGCCCATCGCATGCAGCCTGGGCGACGTGATCCACCCTAGTGTCACGCATTCATAAATGACATGCTTAATGAAGCGAATTTACACTCCTTTACCAGATGCACTGCGAATTACAAAATTCTCATACAAATATATCTATCATTTTGCCAATTTCAAAAAATAATTCTTCCAACTTTTCAAATTATTCTGATTCTTTTGTTTATTGTTTTTGTTGTTACACATGCAAGATGATGATGTTTTCAAAGATTCTCATGCGACAGATATGCCCATCCGGGCCTTTTTCTGGGCACGCTAGAATTCATCAAACATCCTTAGTCATGATAGATAATGTACCCAATGCATTTCAAGCCTTTAGCGGCCCTTCATCAGGGGTGTACTACGAATAAAGAAACAATACCATTAGATTAGTAGTTCAAGCTCGCCATGCCTTCACAAACAATGATAAATATTATGCAAAAAACCACATCGTCCTTTTGCAGCTGACCACGCATGGCGTTTTTCCCTCTACGAGTGTAACAATACGCTTCAGCAATTAACCTTGAAAGAAACTCTACTCCACTCTCTCTCCCTTCCCATATTAACTTTCCTGTTCTACAATACACCCGATTAAATGTTAATCATCGTAAACGTGCTGCTACCTTCTGCTAACTACACAATGCTGTGATGTACAGCGACACAAACCCACTCTCGTACCTTTATGACTCCTTCCAGTAGCGTCAACTTCTCAACTTATTTTACCCACAACAGTAGGCGTCCCATTCGTACCTAGCTTTCCCCCTCTTTTAATTAGCAAAACGTGGCGCGGCCCCTCACAATTAACCAAATGTCCATGGCCTCACATTTGTCGGATCTGTCCTGCCAAAACTCCACTACCCATAATGCGCTGCTGACAGCTTCGTTTAAATGCAAATCTGCTCTTACGTGATGTTACAGTGATTGATCTTCCCCTCACTCAATTGCAAAGCTCTCCCCAAGTAGATCTATCAAAGTACCCCACCCACCCTTGAGATATTAACAATAACGCTCATGCATGAATAATGTCATTTCTTGTTCGCACAAATACAGATGAACTTCACATGAAGTACACTATTTACGAACACAAAGGAAAGACTTAAAAACACTCGAAAGTTGAAATATCCATAGTCTTGAGGAAATCCAAAGGAAGTTCTCTCAAATCTGTTACCAGGATGTACCATCCTATGTGTGCAGTTAATGTGCTCTGTTTTGCTGATCATCCAACAGGTGCTACATATGGGTTAGGGCAGACATATTACTTAAGTAGAAAAAGTGATACAGTGCACACCGATCTTGCCATCTTGACCGTAGCTCATCCAGTTAATGGATTTAAACATATTGCGTGCAGCCTGGGCGACGTGATCCACCCTAGTGTCATGCATTCATAAATGACATGCTTAATGAAGCGAATTTACCCTCCTTTACCAGACGCACTGCGAATTACAAAATTGTCATACAAATATATCTTCCATTTTGCCAATTTAAAAAAAAAAATATTCTTCCAACTTTTCAAATGAATTTGATTCTTTTGTTTGTTGTTCTTGTTGTTACAGATGCAAGATGATGATGTTTTCAAAGTTTCTCATGCGACAGATATGTCCATCCGGGCCTTTTTCTGGGCACGCTAGCATCCATCAAACATCCTTGGTCATGATAATGTACCCAATGCATTTCAAGCCTTTAGCAGTCCTTCGTCAGGGGTTTACTATGAATAAAGAAACAATACCATTAGATTAATAGTTCAAGCTCCCCATGCCTTCACAAACAATGATAAATATTATGTAAAGAACCACATCGTGCTTTCGCAGCTGACCACGCATGGCGTTTTTCCCTGCACAAGTGTAACTATACGCTTCAGCAATTAACCTTGAAAGAGACTCTACTCTACTCTCTCTCCCTCTCCTTTCCCATATTAACTTTCCTGTTCTACAATAAACCCAACTAAATGTTAACCCTCGTAAACGTGCTGCTACCTTCTGCTAACTACACAATGCTGTGATGTACAGCGACACAAACCCACTCTCGTACCTTTATGACTTCTTCCAGTAGCGTCAACTTCTCAACTTGTTATACCCACAACAGAAAACATCCCATTCATACCTAGCTTTCCCCCTCTTTTAATTAGCAACACGTGGCTCCATCCCTCACAATTAACCAAATATCCACAGCCTCACATTTGTCGGATCTGTCCTGCCAAAACTCCACTACCCATAATGCACTGCTGACAGCTTCGTTTACACGCAAATCTGCTCTTACATGCTGTTACAGTGATTGATCTTCCCCTTACTCAATTGCAAAGCTCTCCCCAGGTAGATCTATCAAAGTACCCCGCCCACCATTGAGATATTAACAATAACGCTCATGCATGAATCATGCCATTTCTTGTTCGCACATATGCAGATGAACTTCACATGAAGTACACTATTTACAAACGCAAAGGAAAGACTTAAAAAACACTCGAAAGTTGAAATATCCATAGTCTTGAGGAAATCCAAAGGACGTTCTCTCATATTTGTTACCAGGATGTACCATCCTACGTGTGCAGTTAATGTGCTCTGGTTTGCTGATCATCCAACAGGTGCTACATGTGGGTTAGGGCAGACATATTATTTAAGTAGAAAAAGTGATACAGTGCACACCGATCTTCCCATGTTGACCGTAGCTCATCCAGTTAATGGATTTAAACATGTAGGGGCCGATTCACAGAACTAACTTAAGACAAAATCCTAAACTTACTACTTTTGATATTCACAGAAGTTAGGATTTTGTCTTAAGTTTGTCTTAAGACAAACTTAAGACAGACTTAAGACTGTCTGAAGACACACTTAAGACAATCTTAAGACAGACTTAAGACAAACTTAAGACAGACTTAAGACAGACTTAATACAGACTTAAGACAAACTTAAGACAAAATCCTAACTTAAGTCTGTCTTAAGTCTGTCTTAAGTCTGTCTTAAGTTTGTCTTAAGGTTGTCTTAAGACAAACTTAAGACAAAATCCAAACTTCTGTGAATACCAAAAGTAGTAAGTTTAGGATTTTTTCTTAAGTTAGTTCTGTGAATCGGGCCCATCGCATGCAGCCTGGGCGACGTGATCCACCCTAGTGTCACGCATTCATAAATGACATGCTTAATGAAGCGAATTTACACTCCTTTACCAGATGCACTGCGAATTACAAAATTCTCATACAAATATATCTATCATTTTGCCAATTTCAAAAAATAATTCTTCCAACTTTTCAAATTATTCTGATTCTTTTGTTTATTGTTTTTGTTGTTACACATGCAAGATGATGATGTTTTCAAAGATTCTCATGCGACAGATATGCCCATCCGGGCCTTTTTCTGGGCACGCTAGAATTCATCAAACATCCTTAGTCATGATAGATAATGTACCCAATGCATTTCAAGCCTTTAGCGGCCCTTCATCAGGGGTGTACTACGAATAAAGAAACAATACCATTAGATTAGTAGTTCAAGCTCGCCATGCCTTCACAAACAATGATAAATATTATGCAAAAAACCACATCGTCCTTTTGCAGCTGACCACGCATGGCGTTTTTCCCTCTACGAGTGTAACAATACGCTTCAGCAATTAACCTTGAAAGAAACTCTACTCCACTCTCTCTCCCTTCCCATATTAACTTTCCTGTTCTACAATACACCCGATTAAATGTTAATCATCGTAAACGTGCTGCTACCTTCTGCTAACTACACAATGCTGTGATGTACAGCGACACAAACCCACTCTCGTACCTTTATGACTCCTTCCAGTAGCGTCAACTTCTCAACTTATTTTACCCACAACAGTAGGCGTCCCATTCGTACCTAGCTTTCCCCCTCTTTTAATTAGCAAAACGTGGCGCGGCCCCTCACAATTAACCAAATGTCCATGGCCTCACATTTGTCGGATCTGTCCTGCCAAAACTCCACTACCCATAATGCGCTGCTGACAGCTTCGTTTAAATGCAAATCTGCTCTTACGTGATGTTACAGTGATTGATCTTCCCCTCACTCAATTGCAAAGCTCTCCCCAAGTAGATCTATCAAAGTACCCCACCCACCCTTGAGATATTAACAATAACGCTCATGCATGAATAATGTCATTTCTTGTTCGCACAAATACAGATGAACTTCACATGAAGTACACTATTTACGAACACAAAGGAAAGACTTAAAAACACTCGAAAGTTGAAATATCCATAGTCTTGAGGAAATCCAAAGGAAGTTCTCTCAAATCTGTTACCAGGATGTACCATCCTATGTGTGCAGTTAATGTGCTCTGTTTTGCTGATCATCCAACAGGTGCTACATATGGGTTAGGGCAGACATATTACTTAAGTAGAAAAAGTGATACAGTGCACACCGATCTTGCCATCTTGACCGTAGCTCATCCAGTTAATGGATTTAAACATATTGCGTGCAGCCTGGGCGACGTGATCCACCCTAGTGTCATGCATTCATAAATGACATGCTTAATGAAGCGAATTTACCCTCCTTTACCAGACGCACTGCGAATTACAAAATTGTCATACAAATATATCTTCCATTTTGCCAATTTAAAAAAAAATATATTCTTCCAACTTTTCAAATGAATTTGATTCTTTTGTTTGTTGTTCTTGTTGTTACAGATGCAAGATGATGATGTTTTCAAAGTTTCTCATGCGACAGATATGTCCATCCGGGCCTTTTTCTGGGCACGCTAGCATCCATCAAACATCCTTGGTCATGATAATGTACCCAATGCATTTCAAGCCTTTAGCAGTCCTTCGTCAGGGGTTTACTATGAATAAAGAAACAATACCATTAGATTAATAGTTCAAGCTCCCCATGCCTTCACAAACAATGATAAATATTATGTAAAGAACCACATCGTGCTTTCGCAGCTGACCAGGCATGGCGTTTTTCCCTGCACAGTGTAACTATACGCTTCAGCAATTAACCTTGAAAGAGACTCTACTCTACTCTCTCTCCCTCTCCTTTCCCATATTAACTTTCCTGTTCTACAATAAACCCAACTAAATGTTAACCCTCGTAAACGTGCTGCTACCTTCTGCTAACTACACAATGCTGTGATGTACAGCGACATAAACCCACTCTCGTACCTTTATGACTTCTTCCAGTAGCGTCAACTTCTCAACTTGTTTTACCCACAACAGAAAACATCCCATTCATACCTAGCTTTCCCCCTCTTTTAATTAGAAACACGTGGCTCCGCCCCTCACAATTAACCAAATGTCCACGGCCTCACATTTGTCGGATCTGTCCTCCCAAAACTCCACTACCCATAATGCACTGCTGACAGCTTCGTTTACACACAAATCTGCTCTTGCATGCTGTTACAGTGATTGATCTTCCCCTCACTCAATTGCAGAGCTCTCCCCAGGTAGATCTATCAAAGTACCCCGCCCACCCTTGAGATATTAACAATAATGCTCATGCATGAATAATGTCATTTCTTGTTCGCACATATGCAGATGAACTTCGCATGAAGTACACTACTTACAAACACAAAGGAAAGACTTAAAAACACTCGAAAGTTGAAATATCCATAGTCTCGAGGATATCCAAAGGAAGTTCTTTCAAATCCGTTACCAGGATGTGCCATCCTACGTGTGCAGTTAATGTGCTCTGTTTTGCTGATCATCCAAAGGGTGCTACATGTGGGTTAGGGCAGACATATTACTTAAGTCCCTCTGTACTGCCAATCTTTTCTTGTGAAATGGCCAGTCCAATCGACACTTTACATATAGTTTTGATGTACCAGAAGTATGTATCTTTACAACTCTAGTATATTCACCCTCTTTTGATTAATAAGGATTGTAATCAAGTTCGGCCAGCTTTGTTATATTTGCAATTTTTATCCAATGTAAAAGAATGTTTTTATGTATTAAGGTTTTTAACTGGGGTTATTCATTCTGAGAGGTGACATGCTTGGTGATATTTTAGAGTTGTTTTTATTGTGAATACTATGTATTTATCTACTTTGAATAAGGTACTTTTTGACTTGACTACAAATGCCCCCAGTAATGACTTATTATTCAAGTCATTCTGAATGTTGAACCTTGAATTCCTGGTAATTCTGCATCCCAGGAGAGATTGGGATCCCTGATTTTGTTAATTTGAGTAGTGTGGAATTTATACACCCCCAACTCAGGCACTCAAATTGGGGTGAAAATGTATGTTAATACTAGGTCCTCCCTCCTTCTGTCAGCTGGTATTTATCTTTCCTTCCATCTCTGATCGCGGCCAACAGCTGAATTGTTGCATGTGTAGTTTGGGCTGTGATTTCTCTCTTGTTTCCATGCCCATTATAAAAGAAGTTACTAATTCTGAGGGTCAGTAATCAGGACTATTAGAAGCACTGAATTGTGGTGGTTATTTTTTAAGATTATTTATTAGTAATTTTGTCCAACAGAATGACAGGTATTTTTTATTGCTCCTGAATAAATTAAGCAAAACAAAAGGAAACATAATATAATCCCACACTTCTTGAAAGAAATACTGACTTTCCAACCAAGTACCTAGACAAATATGTATAACTAGAGCATCTAGGCAGTGCATTAAGTGTGGAAAATGTGGACAAGGGGAGAAGGGATGTATATTCTATTAAACCACTTCCATTGAACAGCAACAAGAACCAAAAAGATAGGGCCCGATTCACAGTACTAACTTAAGACAAAATCCTAAACTTACTACCATTTTGGTATTCACAGATGGCACTTACTCATTTTGGTATTCACAGAAGGCACTTACTCATTTCGGTATTCACAGAAGTTAGGAGTCCTAACTTTAGGACTCCTAAATGCCTTCTGTGAATACCGAAAGTCTTAAAGTTAGGATTTATCTCAGTTTAGGAGTAGTAAAGTTAGGACTCCTAACTTTAGTACTCCTAAATGCCTTCTGTGAATACCGAAAGTCTTAAAGTTAGGATTTTTCTCAGTTTAGGAGTAGTAAAGTTAGGACTCCTGACTTTAGGACTCCTAAACTGAGAAAAATCCTAACTTTAAGACTTTCGGTATTCACAGAAGGCATTTAGGAGTCCTAAAGTTAGGAGTCCTAACTTTAATGCTAAAAACCTCTGGCCTATGTACAAACACTATTTGGCGAGTCGCAAATAAATTGCTATTAGGAAAGGGCGTTTCCTTCCTAATTGCGACCGCAAAGCCATGTAGCGACATCAATTGTGGTCGCAAAACACTCGCAAATTACCACCCTCTTCAAGAGGGTGGTAATGCAGTCACAAATAGGAAGGTGTCCCCAGGGGACCCCTTCCCCTTTGTGACTGGATCAGAAATATTTTTTAGGGGCAGGCAGTTGTCCCAGGAAAAAATTAAACGAAAACTTTTCATTATTTTTTTTTAAATGCATCCCGTTTTCCTTTGAGGAAAACGGGCTGCATTAAAAAAAAAGCTGCTTTATTGAAAGCAGGCCAGACATGGTGGTCTGCGGAGCCCAGCAGACCACCATCCCTGGGAGGGCCAGCGAGTGGCTCATTAATATTCATGAGCCTCGTATTTTGCTACCCCATTGGGAATCGCTACCAGTGTCTCTGACACTGTTGTACAATTGCGACTCGTAATGTTTCGCAATTTGCGATTCGTAAAAGCAAATGGTCGTACATCTGGCCCTAAGTTCCGTGTATTAATGAATGACCTGCTGCAATTGCAGATCTGTAACACTTTACAGTTCTGTACAAAAAGCATTTTTGAAAAATATCCACTAAAATGACTGCTACTATTACCTAGTCAGCCTCCACAGGATCCCCATCCATTGCCACGCAGCAACGTAACCAGACACTCCATGCATTCCTATATCTTTGACACGTTCCTGGTCCCCAAAACACATTGAGCAACTCTGAAGCCGCTCTCAAAAAATCTAAGAAACTTTCTGATTTCCTGATATCTTCCATACTAGAAGGTTGAGTGAACCTGTCTCTACCAACGGATGCTCTACTTCATCTGCTACCTTCAATAACCCCCTGCAACTCATTATTAAACACGGAATCTCTACCACCATTTCCATCACTGTAGGAAACCATGCTTGTGTGGCCCCTGGTTCTGTTCTCCAACTGATGTTATTCTCTAATTGATGACTAAATCGGGAAGCAAACAGATCAACATTCAACAGACCTAAGCACCTCTTTATCTTCTGAGAAATATTCTCTTTCAACTTCAAATCGCTTAAATCTATCAAATTCTTCACATTCCAATCTGCCACTAGATTCTACTTCCCTGGCAAGTACTGGGCCCTTATACCAATCTTGTGTTCAAGGCAAAACTTCCAAATTTCCTTTGCTAGATCTGAAAGCGTTTTCGATCTGCTGCCTCCTAACTTGTTTATATAAGTGACAGCTGTTACATTATCCATCCTCAACAGCAACGAAGTTCCCTAGAACTGTAATCTGAAACTGCACAATGTCAAAAATACCGCTTTCATCTCTAAACAATTTATATGATCTTTCCTTTCTTTCAAACTCTAACCACCACCTGTCACCTGATCTGAACACATGGCCCCCCATCTGAAGTTTCTTGCATCTGTCTCCAAAACAAACTCTGGCTTTGCTCGAAAGATAGCTCAACCATTCCATGCCTCCATATTCTCTAACCACCATTCCAATTCCTCTCTTGCCTCCTTCGTTATAGGCACATTGTCCACAATCTTTTGGAAAGTAACAATGTTTTCAGATGTTGTAACACCTGTAGTGTAAAGGAACTGGGAATACTGCTTGAATTGAAGACGACAAAAGACCTGTTACCTGGGCTATGTCTATCAACTTTACCTGCTCTATCTGCATGACAAACTTCACCTCTTGTCTTATTTTCTTTTATCTTCTTCTCTGGCAATACAAGTTGTACCTTTACTGTGTCTACTACAAAGCCCAAAAACTCTAAACACTGTGTTGGGACTAAAACTGACTTCTCTTGATTTATGAGAAACCCTAGGGATTCCAAAAGATCCTACACCAAAATCATCTTAGCTTGCAGCAAAGTTGTACACTGATTCACAATCAGAATATCGTCTGGATAAATTATCAATCAAATTTTTCTTTATCTCAAATATTCTACTACTGTTCTCATCACCTTCATAAAACACCAATTGGCTGATGATAATCTATACGGAAGGCACAGAAATTGAAATAACTGACCTTTCCAGCTGAATTGTAAATATTGCTGGCTCTCCATTACAATTGGAATAGTGAAATAAGAATCTTTTAGATCCATCTTTATCATCTAATCCTTCTGTAGTAATACATCCCTCACAATATCTATTCCTCTCATTTTGAAATATCTGTAAGTTACATAGTAGTTGCATTCTCATACATTTATCACTGGGAGCCAACCCTTGTCTTTCTTCTCTACAACAAAATGTGTCTTTACATAACAAGCTTTTCCATTGTTGACTTTCACTATTGCTCCCTTTTCTAGCATTGACTCTATTTAATCCAATACCACTTTCTTCAATGCTTCTTTGGAGCAAAGTTCTCTTTGATCTTGATATTGATGTAGTTTAAAAATGAACTCTATTTTATAACCAGTTACAGCAGCCAAAACCCTAGGGTTGCTTTGTAATTTGTTTACATTGCTCTATGTGTAATCTCAACCTTCCTCCCATCTTTCCTCGGATATAACCAGAAATAATCCTCAGACTCACCTATTCCTGAGGATGTTGTTTGTGCTCAACCGCTAGATGCCCTTGCTCTGGATCCTATTCCTCTTTGTAAGTAGAAACCTGAATTCCCATGGGTCTCTCTATATGTACCTCTTCCTGTTCCTTGAGACCTATAGAAACTATGGCTGAGAGGTTGCCCTCTCCTCCCAGCCTTGCCATAACAATAATTTGCACCTGCAAAAACCTTGCACATTCAATGGTGCACCTTATCCAAAGTTAGAAAGTTCTGATAATATTTTCCTAATATTTGCATAATTTCTTCTCCAAAGACGAAACCTTTAGCCTCCTCAGTGGGTTCCTTTTTGGTTAACTCCCTCAATTTAGGATTTATATGAAGGAGAACTGCTGCCCATCTTTCAGTAATCAATGATGTATTCTCATATCCTAAAAAACATATAGCTGGTTGAAACCAACCTCTCAACAAGTTTAAATCTACATCCACCCCTTTCAAATATGCCTCCTCAATCATGTCAAACATCCTCGTCAGAGAACCCAAAGTATCTAAATGTTTGTCCTCACTCTGCTTTAATGATCTTTACAAACCCTTTCTTGAATTTCTTCCTAATTTAAAGAGATATGTAATTAACTCGGGATAAAAAATAGGGGTTATTGTTTCCTTTTAACTAATGATGGACTGCAAACATTCTGCCCACATAATGCTCCTTTCCTCCTTCTCGAATGGCTTTGTAATTCATTTATTTTTTAATAGGTGGCCATGTGATAAAATGGCCACCAATCTGATCTTTGTGGATGCCTTATATCCTTTGGATGAAATAATATTTGCTCCAATGGGTCAACTATTGATTTCTGAAGAGCATCCCTATTGATTACACTTCCTTCAAACCCATTATCTAACTTATCTTTATAACTCAAATTCAAAATAAATGTATCCAAATCATCATCATATGCAAGGTTACCCTGCCCATCCATTGTGTCACTTAGGACACTAACTCTGTGTGAACAGCTTGGGACTCCTCTCTCTTCACAACCAATGTTTTTTTTATTTGCACATTTACCCCTAGTCCTTTATCACCCCTTTCTTCTCCTTCTGGAATTGAAAAATATTCTTCTTTTTCCTCATAAGGGCCCCTTTGCATTTCTTTTAAAGCTGACCTTACCAAATGTTGTACCAAATTCTTCGGATCCTTTGAAATTATGTTTTGAATCCTATTCTCCTTGGTAGTCTCACTACTGCTCTGTTCTGCTCAGCCATTCCAGGTAAACACAATCAAACCTAGTTTTAATACTTCCCTAAGTAAATATTTCCTGTCACTTTTTAAAATAAAACCTCTACCTTTGGGGAGCGATGCTCAACGCAAAACAAGATGGCCGCCTAATACGGAGCTCTAGTCCGTGACGGGAGATGCCACGGTGATTCCTGCAGCCCCAGCCCCCATTTCAACTTGAAATGGTGCATTACAAGCCTTGGAAGATCCCCTGCACATCCTGTGGGTATTATTATGGCTTTTTTCAATTTTTTCCTGTAGATTATTTATGGCAACATTTCTCCTCAGATTCTGCCACCATTTTGTTTCACCTGCAATGAGGTTTTCTATTCAACCGCATTACGCTTGAAGAAACTCTCAATGTAATTATACCTACCATGTTCTTTCATATATATGGCATGGTTTGCTTTGCATTTCGTCAGACTTCTTTGACCAGCTGAACACTTTGGTAGTTTAATTTGGCAGTCTCTGCGCAAGCAATATCTTCAACGTTTACCTTCTGCCTTTTTATTCTTGAAGCACATTATAACAACAATTCTTCTTTATGCTGAAACGTTATACTCCTAATTGCCTACAGTTTTTCGGGCTCTTCCTCTACTTACTTATGGGAAGGAGTAAGAAACTGCTTTTTATCAATAAAAAGTCTGCTATTAGTGCTTCTGATTCCTGCTTTTCTCATACTACTTCATCAATACAAAGTACCGGCAAGATGGCACAATCTAGTTCTTCGAGACCAGTGGCTTCCCCAACTTCTTCAATTAAATTTCAAATCCCATCCTCTGCCACCAAACATCTTAAACAGGATCCTCCTTCTCTACCGAAGTCTGTTTCTCCTGTATCCTTGTACACTGTGCTTAATGAAATACGTGTCCTACGTTCATTTATTGAGGAAACAAATTCTTTTTTGCAAGTCTTAGATACTAAATGGACATCTAGGGAGACTTGTATTTCTATGGTGGAACAACGTGTTGGAGAGTTACATGACAAGTCTGTCAAGGTTGCTACCCTAGAGAAGGTGGTCCTCCTGTTGAAGAAATCTGCTGAATATCTTGAGAATAGAAACAGACGCAACAATCTTCATTTATATGGTCTTCCGGAAGGCTTGGAAGATGATGATCCTGTTCATTTCTTCTCCACCTTTCTCCCAAAGCTTCTAGACCTTCCTCCATCTACAAACCTAAGCATTCAGCCTGCTCATAGGTTGGGTCCTCGTTGGACATCTACGTTAGCTCCTTCGAAACCAAGGGGTATAATCTTCCTCATTTTTAAGTTTACTGACCTCCTACAAACAACTTATATGGTCTGGTTCTAAATCATTAATTTCACAGGACATCTCTTCAACAACTGCCAAACGTCGGAAGGATTTTCTTGTTCTTCGTCCTGCTCTGAGCACAATGGGCGCAAGATATGGATTATTTCATCCATGCTCCTTTAAGGTTACTTTTCAAAACAAAACTTCCACCTTTGAAGATCCAGTGGACTTGAGAAAATTCATTCATTCACACTCCACAACATCGATGGAAATTTCTGGTCCTACTTCTTCTGCAACTTCAATACCTTGACTTATTTCTCTCACTGTAACATGGTTGTTCTATGTAATTTCATTTGATACTTTTTCCCTTACAGGTTGTTTCCTGTTTGCCAATATCTGCTTGTTGATATTAGTTTGAGTCAATGGCTGAAATTCACAATGGAATGGCTACTCTCTTAAAGGACACTTTTTATAGGGAAGGTGTTATCAAATCCAAACAATGTAAAGGCAAAAATCTTTGGTTTAATAAATCATGCAGAGATGCCAAAAACGTGCTATTGCAGGCCTTAAAGCTAGGCAACAGGCCCAATGTCATCACAGCTAGAGTGGAATATAAAAAATTGCTAAAAAATGCAAAATTAGAATGGGAGGTGGATCGCTGGGTGGCTATTACATCTACACTTGAAGCTAAGGACCCAAGAACCTTTTGGAATTTAGTTCACACAGGGACTCCAGAAGGGAGAACTACGATCTCCCCGAATATCTCAGAAGAAGCTTGGTCTATATATTTTAAAGATCTATACTCACTTCCCCCCGCTTGTATAAATCAAGCTCTCTCTGGGCCTCCAGCTATGAATCTTACATGTTCAACGCAATCCTTCACTTTGGAGGAAGTAAAGCTGGCCATTTCAAATATTCAGTCTAATAAAGCGCCGGGACTCGATAAGATCCCCGGGGACTTATTCAGAGATGAGCCAGCAGTCTGGGGCCCATATCTCCTGGTGTTATTCAATGCGATCTTGAAGGGCCTACCATTGCCAAGTACCTGGTTAGGGGCTGAGATCATTCCCATCTACAAGAAGGGTTGTCCCCTCCAGCCCTCAAACTATAGGCCGATTAGTTTAATTGACGTTACTCAAAAAATTTACGCTAGATTACTGCTTCATCGATTAGAGAGTTGGATTAATGATAATGATATACTGACACACCTACAGGCGGGGTTCCGGGCAAAAACTTCAACAATTGACCAATTATTCCGGTTGCAAGTTCTCCATTGGAAGCACGTGACCTTGGAAGGGGGTAGTCTCTACCTTACTTTTGTTGACCTAAAGTCAGCGTTTGACATGGTGGAACGGAATCAGTTATGGTCCATATTATTATCAATGGGGGCCCCACCATATCTCTGCCAACAATTGAAGCGTTTACATGATGGCACCTATGCGAGAGTACGGTTCGGTAATCAAGGACAGTTAACTGGTCCTTTCCCGATTGAGAAAGGTGTCAGACAGGGATGTGTCCTTGCCCCGACATTATTTTCCTTGTTTCTCAACGGGCTTATCGAAGACCTACTAGCCGTAAACGACATTGACTCCCCCAAATTGGGTTCCCGGAGATTCCCCGCTCTAATGTTTGCGGATGACACGCTTCTACTATCAAAATCCCCGATGGGGATGCAGCGCGTGTTAAACCAATTCTCTAAATTTTGTTCCAAAAGAAACCTGGTGATCAATGTAAATAGGACTAAATACATGGTCTTTAACGCCAATACTGTTAACTGTCCCCATCCAACATTGGATGCCAGTCCACTTGAAAGGGTTCCGATCTTCGAATATCTGGGTCTGACCCTCAACGATAAAATGGGTTGGGGTCCACAACTGACCAAAGCAAACCTTAGGCTAACACAATCGGCTGGAGGAATTTTGAAAGTGCAAAAGAACTGCTCACATAAAATAATAAGTGCCCCCCTTGAAATTTTTAAAGTCCAAGCCAGGGCATCTTCCATGTATGGGGCAGAACTTTGGGGACACATATCAGTTAGTAATTTATCAATAACTGAAAACAACTTTTTAAGACAGTTGTTGGACTTGCCTCAAAGCACACCTTTGGTCCCCCTAAGGTTAGATCTTAATATTTATCCAATTGCAGAAATCATTGCTCTTCGGCCCTTACTTTATTGGAAGCGCTTGTGGAGCACCCCAGAACTGGTGCACTACAAGGAGGAGCTTAAATTTGTGCTAGCCACTATGGGATCCGGTAAGATTCCATGGTTGGCCTTTGTAAAAAAATCACTTATCTTGTCTGGGCTCGAAGAACTCTGGCTTAATCCTGAAACCTCCTGCCCAGCCATTAGTAAACAAACTATGAAAAGTATGATTAAGGAAAAAAATTTAATGAACCTCTTGAGCTCCATAAAAAGTTCAAGTCTGACCGATACTTTCTTGGACATCAAGTTTTCCTATAGCTTTGAGTCTGTGATTGACCAAATTCAACCCACATTGGCGAAGAAATTGTACTTACAATTTAGATATGGCACCCTACCTCTCTTTCAGATAATTGACAGTTGGAAAGGGGGCACTGTACGACCTTGCCCAGGCTGTCTACATGAGAATGAATCTCTGGTACATGTTATGCTCTTTTGTCCAGCTTATTCCTACATTAGGAAAAAATGGATAATTCAGCTATGTAAGAACTTGGGCATGAGGCAATACTTGGCCTTTTTTAGGGTTCTGAAAACAGATACTGACGCATTGATCGCCTTTACTGTAGCTAAATATTTACACTCTATGTGGATTACACGAAGGAAGTTGATAAATGATATTAGTTTGTTGATATCTGTTTTATAACATGTCATTCTTATTTTCTCTTCCTCTTTTATCTTCTCATAGATTTTGTCTTTGGCATTTCCTTATGTATCCGTTTCCTGTTCTTTTTATACACCTCCCTGTTATGGTTCATTTCGTCTGGTTAAGTATGCGGTCTTCACTTGTGTCTCTCAACTCTTTGTGATTTGTCTTCTAGTCCCCTCCATAAAAGGTACGTATTACAGTCATTAATACCTTTTTCTTTATACTCATTGTTACTGTATATTTTTTTTCTTCAATGGCTGTCATATACTGTCTTTTCTATTACTCCTTTTACTTTCCTCTTTCTCTTCTTTACCATCTTTATTCTATAACTTTCTCTTTTCTTTTTTCTTCTTTTTTCTTTGCATCAATGTTGATCGTGTGATTCTATTTTCAATTCATTATTTACATTCAAAGTTATCTCATGGAATGTAAAAGGTTTTATTAACCCTATAAAGATGCAGAGAATATTATCCCATTTAGCTAAATATAGTCCGGATTTAGTTTTACTGCAAGAGACTCATTTGACAGAGTCCGAAGCTTTGAACCTTAAAAGGCAATGGGTGGGTTTAATCATAGTATCTCCTACGACCACAAAGAAAAATGGGGTAATTATTTTAGTTCATAAACGTTTGAAATGTTCTGTTATTTCTAAGGAAACTGATTCAGATGGTAGATGGTTGTCAGTCGAGTTGCTTATTAATATTTCTCTTACAGTTTTTAATATGTTTGGTCCAACTCAACCAGATTCTTCCTTTTGGCCTAATATCACAAAGAAATGCATTCAGCATAAAGATGAGTTTTTTATTTTCGGTGGTGACTGCAACCAAGCTATGGACCGTTTCATGACAATCCCAAGTTCGTTTTATACCCAACCAAACCCACAAACGATTTAAAAATACAATAACTCAGACTCATCTTGTAGACACATGGAGACTATGTAACCCTGATAACTCTGAATTCTCCTTTTTCTCTCCCCCTCATGGCATTCTGACACGTTTGAACTATGTTTCTCTTTCTCCTGCCTTAACACAGAACCTTAGTTCCTCCTCAAACAAACCCATTGTAATTTCTGATCATGCCTCGGTTGTTGCTGATTTCGATTTGCTCAACACACATCCCAAGTATTCTAGACGGAGGTTTAATAATTCCCTTTTGCAGGATATAGCTTTCTCCTCCTCTTTCATTTCCTTCACAGAAGAAATTTTTCTTTTAATTCAACTCCCGATACCTCTCCTTCACTGCTATGGGATACTTTTAAGGCTACAGCCCGTGGCTTTATTATAGATTATGTTTCCAAGAAAAAGAAACATTTACTTAGTCAGCAAAAAATCTTGCTAGCTAATATTAAACGTTTAGAGCATCATTTCTATACATCCTCTTCTGAATCCTCCTTACAGGAGCTTGTTCGTGCCAAACTTAACTTTAATAAAACAACTACTGATAATGCCTCTTCGGTTCTTTTTCGATCGAGCGCTCGATATAATGATGGTCGTAATAAAGTTGGCAGACTCCTGGCAAACTATCTTAAATCTGGGAAAAACCCTTATTGATAGATTATATTCATTCATCCGATGGGAAAATACTTTTCAAAAACCAAGACATCTTACATAAATTCATGGAATTTTACAAAACTTTATATACCCCAGAATCCTCTCCACTTCCCTCTTCTATTGACTCATATCTTAATCAAGTTTCACCCTTTTCTCATGTAGACCTTAATTTTAATTCTCTAGATTGTGGTCTGTCTATCCAAGAAATTTCTCAATCCTTAAATCTCCTTAAGAAAAGTAAAACACCAGGTCCTGATAGTTAAATGGTGGAGTCTTTTCTACATTTTTCACATCATAACAAAACGTTTATAACTTTGTAAATTCTTTCACACTAATGGTAAAGTACAGGGCACTTTCTTATATGCTGCAATCTGTTTAATCCACAAGGATGGCCGCAAGCCCAAACAGAGTAAAAACTACCGTCCTATTTCTCTGGTAATCGTAGATGACAAGATCTTTACCAAACTCCTTGCGCTACTTCTTGAGCCTCTTTTACCGAAACTAATTGGTTTAGCGCAATATGGTTTCATTAAGGGAATATTAACATCTGACAATTCTCGTTTAATATTTAATGTTTTAAATGAGGCCTCATCTCTTTCATACGCTCTTGCTGCTGTTTCTATCGATGCAGAGAAGGCCTTTGACAGAGTTAAATGGTCCTTTTTATTTAAAGCCCTCCAGTGGCATGGTTTTGGTCCTAAATGTATTTCTTTAATATCTGTATTATATTCAGCTCCTAAAGCTTCTGTAGTAGTTAATGGTCCTGTTTCTCAATGTTTCTCAATCTTTCAATTTACACCGTGGTGTACGTCAAGGTTGCCCTCCCTCTCCCCTTCTTTTTATTTTATCACTTGAACCCTTCCTATCCCATGTTATACAAAGAAAGTGGCAGTGGTTATAGACAGCGCAGCCAGCACCTCTGTTGTATTTGCAAATGTTAACACTCAATGTATATTTACGGCGTGCTCAATACAAATATCTTGACAGCCACAATATTACTCAGTACGTGGTAGGAGATCCTCCATGCGCATAACATATAAGAATTCAAATAGTAGAGCACAGCACATTTTAAGAGTTCAAACTGACTGGCAAACAGTCACATAGTAATTTATTTTCAACCGTTGAACAGTCACTATGACACAGTCTTGATCATAGATGAATTGTTTTGACAGATTCTTGACACGTAGATGAAACAACAGAACAGCCGACACGAGTTTCGTCATTATTACGACTTTTTCAAGGCTCGAACGCAGAAGTCAATAGCGTGTAAACTCGGCTAAGTCGACATTGTTGTAGTATATTAGTGGTAAGTAACACAGAACTACTCCATTTTTACTTTGGTTGTAGGGGTAGAAAGTGCCCAGATGGTCACTTGTGTTAGTGGGTAAGCAGGAAAAGCTCAGACCATTTCTCTGAGTAGGGGCCAAAGTCTCAACCCCTCGGGAAGTATAATAATCTTTCTACGCAATCCCATACAGCACGGCTCCCCGCCTATACTCCTATCCCATACCCGCCATAATTCGTTCATTTCTGGCTTTAAATATGGTGATCAACATTTGAAGTTATCAGCCTATGCAGATGATATCGTACTCTTTATATCTCATCCCAAAACCTCTATCCCTCCTCTTTTGCAAGAATGTACAGATTTCTCTCTTGTTTATGGTTATAAAATAAATTCTGACAAGACAGAAATTCTTCCCATCACCAAATTGTGCTTTAAGCAGCATTTTGATGCAACTGGTTTCCGTTGGAACAGTTCTAAAATCAAACACCTGGGCATTTGGTTTACCAATTCCATATTAGATTCAGTTAGATTTAATATGAAGGAGCTACTAGATCATACCTCTAAACCTATATCCTCTTGGAACGCTCTCTTTCTTTGTTGGTGGGGACGGCTTGATTCTATTAAAATGATGATGACTCCTATTTTATTATATATTCTTTCTATGATTCCCATCCCTAATATCTATTTTTAACAAATTGACTCCCTTCTCTCTAAGTTTTTATGGAACAATAAAAAATCTAGACTTTCTTTGGCATATCTTTGTAAACCCAAATCTATCGGAGGAGTGAATTTTCCTGATTTTCAAATGTATCATAAGACCTTTTGTCTTCGATTAGCTTCTAAATGCCTCCTTTCTGAAGTCTCCCCCTTTACACCATTATGGGTCTCAATTAAATGCTCCTTACTTGCACCCTTCTCTTTCATGGAAATCCTTGCTTTTTCAACAAAAGTTAATATTACCTCTCTTCCGTTATTTAAAGACACTTGCTCATTATTAAAGCCTCATTATCGATTGGAGATTATATCTAGGACTACATTCCTTCAATCTCCCCTTTGGTACAATTGTCTCTTTACCTTCAATAACAGACAACAGACCTCTTTTTTGGAAATCCTGGAGAAGTAAGGGAATTATATGGGTTTGGGGTTTGTTTGATGGGTCATTTCCATGCTGCTTCCCTCAATTTCAAGATACTTATAAATGTCCGTGCTCGTTTTGGTACAAATTTTCTACTCTTATGGAAATATTTCTAAATGTTTTCTATTCTCTACCTTCTACTGATCTCATTCCCATAACAAATCCTATACTCAATTTATTAACTACTTTCCCCAAAGCTTCCATGATCTATAAACTCCTTCTTTCCCCTGATCCTATTCATTCCATATCTAAAATAGAAGCTGCTTGGGAAGCAGATTTGGGCTGTGTTTGGAGCATAGATTTTTGGACCAAACTCTGGGGTTGGTGTTTGAAGACCTCTAGATCTGCCTCCACTACTCAGTCCATGTTCTTTTTATGTCACAGATTATACTATATGCCCTCATCCATAGCTAAGTTTACACACTCTAATGACAATGCTTGCTGGTCCTGTCAATCTCCTCTTGCTGATTTGATGCACCTTCTTTTCCTTTGCCCCGTTATTGCTTCCTTTTGTAAGGATGTTTGTAAGCACCTCTCTAATATCTTTAACCTACACTCTCCTTTATCCAACATTAATCTCTTTATAGGTAGTTTGTCAGACTCATTGGGGTTGTCTTTACATGATAGGAGTCTATGTGATTTGATGTTGGCTTTAGCTTTCCAGCAGATCACACTTAATTGGAAATACTCATCTAAACTTTCAGTGAAGGCCTGGTGGAACAACGTTTGTCATTAACATAGGTTAAATATTGCATTTGCTTCTTCTGTTAAATCATATGTAAATAGGGACTTATTTTGGTTATCCTTAACCAATTATTTAACTAAGATTTTACTTCATGTATCACATAACCGTTCTGAGAATTTTCAACCTCCATAGATCTTTTGATCATTGTTTTTCTCTCCTACACTATTTTTTCCCCTTGTTCATTTCTTGCATTTCTTATGTTTTTCAATATTTACCTGCCTCTTGGATGAGTTTAATTTGTATAACGTCCGGGTACTGGCAGATCGCCTTAACTGATGGGGCCAAAGAGAGGTCAGCATTCTCCACACCAGATGGGCATTTCCAGTTCCGGGTTATGCCGTTTGGGATGAAGAATGCCCCTGCCACCTTCCAGAGGTTGGTCAACCAGGTGTTGGCTGGGCTGACCGAGTTCAGCGCCACCTACCTGGATGACATCGCAGTGTTCAGTGGCACATGGAAAGAACACCTGCAACATCTCTGGGAAGTGTTGATGGCACTGCGCAAGGCAGGCCTCACGATCAAGGCAAGCAAGTGTCAGATCGGGCAGGGATCCGTGGTGTACTTGGGACACCAAGTGGGGAGTGGCCAGGTGGTGCCCCTCCAACCCAAGATTGAAAACATCCTGGATTGGGAGCCCCCAAAGACCCAGACAGAGGTGAGGGCCTTTTTAGGACTCACAGGGTACTACAGGAGGTTTGTCAAGGGGTATGGCAGCATTGTTGCTCCCTTGACAGAGCTGACTTTGAAGAAGCAGCCCAGGAAAGTGATCTGGACTGACACCTGTCAGAAGGCTTTTGACACCCTGAAGACTGCCATGTGCACGGCGCCGGTGCTCTTGGCTCCCGACTTCTCCAAAGAATTCCTAGTGCAGACAGACGCATCAGAGCATGGTGTGCGGGCTGTTCTCTCACAGATGACTGAGGAGGGCTGGGACCAACCTGTAGCCTTTCATTAGTAGGAGGTTACTTCCACGGGAACAAAGGTGGAGTGCAATCGAGTGAGAAGCATTTGCTGTGGTCTGGGCGCTGAAGAAGCTAAGACCCTACTTGTTTGGGTCTCACTTCCGGGTTCAGACCGACCACAGGCCCCTCAGATGGTTGATGCAAATGAGGGGTGAGAACCCAAAACTGTTGAGGTGGTCCATCTCCCTACAGGGTATGAACTTTACGGTGGAGCATCGCCCTGGCACAGATCACGCCAATGCTGACGGTCTGTCCAGGTTTTTCCGCCTTAGTGAAGAGGAACTCCCTGGGGTAGGGTAGTTCCCCCCACATTTCAGCTGGAGGGGACACGTGTTAGACCTGGCACCTTGGCGTGAGTCTCCCTTCCACTTTTTGCTGATGTACCTCATGTGTTTTGTTGGTGTTAGCTGCGCAGGGCACTGTGCCACTGCCAATCAGTGCCACAGTGCAAGTGCTTCCTATGAAAAGTGTATACATTGATTGGTGTCCATGTTTGGCTTAATTGGTTTACTATCAGCCCCTAGTAAAGTGCACCAGGAGTGCCAGGGCTTGTAAATGCAAATGCTGCTGGTGGGCTTGCAGCACTGGTTGTGCCACCCACAGAAGCGGCCTAGTAAAATGTGTCTAAGGTCTGCCATTGCAGAACCTGCATGCAGTCTGGTACTGTCATGCTGACTGCACAAGTGCACCTACTTGCCAGTCCCTAAACCTTCCCTTAACTACATATTAGTCACCCCTATGGTATGCCCAAGGGCAGGGTGCATTGTAGGCATAAGGTAGGACATGCCCTGATGTGTGTGGCATGTCCTAATAGTGAATTACAGCCATTTTCGTTTTTCACTATTGAAGGCTACCTGCTCTCCATAGGCCAGAATGGGCTGCTGGAATTATTACACTCTATAATCCCAGCGGACTCAGAGAGCATGGTAGAAAGTCAAGTTTAGTATGCCTGAACTCAGAATAATAAAATACTTATTTTAGTAAAGTTTATTTTAATATCCTGTGTTTGTAAATACTACTTTTAGAAAGTTAGTATTTACTTGCTTAGCCATTTCAGTTTGCCTCTGCTTTGTGTGTGTGTGCTGCCTAGTTTCAGTGAGGGGCAGGGCTGGGGAATTCCAGGAGACAGGCTGGCTGCCAGGTGGTGGGTAGAGAGATTAAACCAGGATGGGTGGGAGGAGTACACCTTGACTCTGAATAGACCTGTGCTCTGCCACCACAATGCTGGCTCTGCCCCCTGTGGAGCTGCTGATGTCTCTGCCCTGTGCGCTGAAAGGAAAGAGCAGAATCACCACAACAAAGTGCTCCAAAACCGGACTGAGCCAGGCACAGGCCCCCTGGCGACAAAGAACAAAAGAAACTGTGTATAAAAGAAGGAGCCCTGCTCCTAAGAAATCAGATCCTGTTTACGCCAAGAAGAAACTCTGCCTGAAGAGGAGGACCTGGGAAAGCTACATGGAGGACTACTGTCTCTAAGCATGAGAGACTGGCCTGTGATGGGTGCCTTGCTGCAAGAAGGAGAGGAAAAGACTGAGAAAGACTTTTGAATCAACTTGTGCTTTGTGAACAATCTCCAAGGGCTTGCTGGTGAACTTGCCCCCTGAACTGCACCCCAGGAACAGTGGGCGCTACCCCTCGCAAGAGGAAAAGGAAGCTGCTGAGGGTGAATTGCCTCCTGACTCCAAAGAAACTGTGCGCCCCATCATGCCGAGCACCGCGACCCCTGCTTGACTGTGCTGCTGTGAGCACCATGACGGCCTGCCCTGACTGGCCTGATCAAAGTAAACTGCTGCCCCCTCGAGCCGGAGCTCGCATCGTAAGACAGGCTTGTCTCCCTCTGAGCACCGAGGCTCTGCGGCCGCCGAGCCGTAGAGCCCATCGCAAGGACTGACGCCGCTAAGGTTCGCCATCGCTGGACGAAGTTGCAGCGCCTCGCGCTGAATTCACCCCCGAGCCGCCCCGCCTTCCTCGACCCTCGAAGTGAGCTGTGGACGTCCTGAGGCGCCCCACCGAGCATCGCCGTCCTCTGACCAAGCGGGACTGCAACGCGACGCAGGACGCCCCTCTGATGTCTGCCGAGGCCGCCTCGAACTCCCGATAAAGAATTAAGGTACTGTGCGCCCCTGTACGATGCCTACTCCTGACTGTACGGACCGTACAGCTGGGGTCCCCGTAAGCCTGCACACGCGGGAAGCGTGAGGCGAAGTAGGACTCGTACTAAGCTCGTACGGAGCGTACCTGCGACTGTACGGTCCGTACCGTTGAAATCTCCATACGCCTGCTCACGCGGGAAGCGTGGGGCGCAGGAGGGATCGCACCAACACCGTACGACGTGTACCGAAGCCGGTACAACGCGTACCAATGCCGGTACGGCACGCACTGAAGGCGCTACGGTGCGTACTGGCCCCAAGAAGTGAACTTTGCATCTAAACTTGGCCTTCTAAGAACTGTGGCCTCCTGGAACTTTACAACCAAGTAACTGGAACCCCATTTTGAGAGTGAAAGACTGTATTTGAATCCTGCCTAAAGAGTCTTATATAAAGAGCTTTATTTTCACAATCACAGTCTGGAGTCTCTGTGTGGTGGGTTGGTGGTTGTTGTGGGATACCATAAATGCTTAACCTCATGCCCTCTAGAATCTAGCCTGACTGCTCACGTCACGTTACCTAGAGGGTGAGCAGGGGTTATTTTTCACGAGTAATCCTTTGCCCTGACTTAGAGGAAAGGGTCCCTGCTTGTCGCAAGTGCATACCTGCGCCAACCAGAGACCCCGGATTCTAACAGTTCCCTGCAGCACACTGGAGTTGGTCCCCTGGGCTCCCCCTCACTGGGCAAGATCAGCAGGCTGGCAGAGTCCCTCATCTAACTTGGGTACAGCAGGGCCTAATCTCAGTCAGTCCCAGTAGTGTAGGTTCCTCCCCTAGGCCCAACCACCTATACTCCGGCAGAGGTTCCCCCAGTTCCAGTGGTGCCCCAACTGACTAGTTCAGTTTCCCTCCTTTCCTCTTATACCCCTAGGTCAGGTGACCCTCCTGTAAAGGCGGCAAAGCATAACCCCTCCTAGGGCTGGAAGGTTCCAGGAGCTTCTACATGTCTGTCTGTGGGACAAAAAGGCGGGACGGCAAAGATACAGTATCAAGATGTCCCAGTCTGCTCCTAACTACTGGTGCGTATTCAATGGCCACTCCGCAGTAGCAGGGGCCTGTGGCAGCCTTGTTATTAGGAGAGAGCACCTGCACCTCAGCACTGTTTGGCAGTGGTAAGACGCCCAGAGGCCTAGGTCCAACAAAAAGATGTTGGCAAAAATAAGGCAAAAAGGACAAAAAAAACGGGGTAAGACCACCCTAGGGCTGACAGGTCTAACAACCAGCTTGTCGCCTCGCTTAGACAAGACATAGGAGCTTTAAGCGCTAAGATCGACAAAATAATCCACACAGTTAAAATCTTGACCCCTAGTAATCCCTCCCATAAGCAGCCCCCATGCTCTGCGGTAGATGATCGCCTACATCCACAGCAAACTTCTTTTCCTGCTCAGGCCAAAAGAAATCAAATAGGCGGCCGACCATTCGCACTCCTCCCTACAAAGAACGATATAGCTGCTTTTCCCTCTAACAGCGGACAGTTTAAGACCCCAAATCCATGTTCCCGGAACTCAGTTCCAACGCAAACCCCTGTTCATTGCACTACTCCTAAAAATGCACCGGCAACAACGTATCGAACGTTTACTAACACACCAAAGGGGAATCATCTTCCGCAAACCTCTCATTTAGAAGGGAGAAAGGTTTACATGGTCAATGTCCCCAAACTAGATATAGCGGCTGGTCACGAAAGCGAGGACTCACTAATAAACAAATCAATACAATGGATTTGTCACGTCAGGGGATGTCGCTCTCTTATTCGGGAAGACATTGTCAGGGCTTGGAGATGCACGGCACGCACACACCCACAGGACCATATTGAGCTTACCCTGACTAGTATCAATTTGGTAGAAAATCTTGTCTCACTTGAGTTCCGTACCTGCTCTCCTGACTCATCATCAATACAGCTCAGGCAATTTCCAGTAGGCCCTCCCCTCATCTACTGATCAAACTTCCCCAAATGACCCAACCCCTCAACTGGCATCAATCACAGCCTCAACTCAAGGCTTATCCACTTCCCGTCTGCTAAAAGTCATCTCGTGGAACGTGGCTGGCCTAAGTAGTAAGCTATCACTACCCCTTTGGAATGACCTGGTAGAGGGCTATGACATCTGTGTTTTTCAAGAAACATGGAGCGTGGCTCCTCTACATAAACTGGGCTACAGCTGTTACCACACACCTGCCACCACCAAAGGGAGGGGTCACCCTTCGGGAGGGCTGATCATATGCGTCAACATTGCCCTTAACTGTAGAACTTTAAGTTGCCAAACTTTGAGCCCAGACATCATGAGGCTCACCATCAAGGGCCCAGGAGGGGGGATAATGCTGGACTTGTTTAACGTTTACATAAGGGGGACAATCGGGGGTAAGACCTCTCCCATTCCCATGCTACTTGAACAAGGCTTATCAAATTGTTTGTCCCACTCTAGAGTAGTAGTTGCTGGTGATTTTAACAGCACTTTTGAGCCTCTCAGCACAGAAGACATAATAGGGATAGAGGAGGAAGACAACAAATGGGGAGTCCCCTCATTAACCATACCCCCGTTAAAACGATGGACACAGCTGGCTATCTGTTAGAATCCGGGTTCTCTGGTTGGCACAGGTAGGTACTTGTGACAAGCAGGGAACCTTTCCTCTAGTCAGGGTAAGGGGTTACACTACTAAAACAACCCCTTGCTCACCCTCTAGGTAGCTTGGCGCGAGCAGACAAGGCTTATCTCAGAGCGTTATAGGTTAAGCATTTGTGAACACATACAGTAACCAAGTGACAGCACTACAAATGGACACCACACAGGTATTTATATTAAAAATAAGGATTCTTTATATAGGATTATCACAAGACCATTAAACGATTAAAAATACACAATACGGTTGCTTAGTTGGTAGAAGATTGCTTAGTTTCTCTTAAGTTCCTAAATGCGACACTTTAAGTCAATGTACCTTAGATGCGACACGCAGGGCAACGAAAGTGTTGCAGCGATGCAGATGCGTTGAAGTTCTTGGTGCAAAAGAAATAAAGACGGGATCTTCCAGATGCGTTACGCTTCTCCGATGTTGCAGGAAGGCTCGACTCGATGCGTCAGCTACAGCAGCGTCACCCTTGACGAGATGCGACGACAGCGGCCTTGGCAGCGGCACTCTTCTCCGACATTGCGAGACGCTTCCGCTCGATGCGATGCTGCTGCAGCGGCGACACACCTTCTGCGAGATGCGATGACAGCGGCTCCGACGGTGGCACGCTTCTCCGTGGATGCGAGGCGCTTTTCTGGGTGCGGTGCAATGCGACAACTACGATGGCTGCGATGGCGACACGCTTCCTCCTCGATGCGAGACTCTTCTCTCGATGCGATGCAATGCGACAGCTACGATGGCTGCGATGGCAACACACTTCTTCGGCGTTGCGAGACACTTCCGGAATGATGCGAGACGCTTCCGCTCGATGCGATGCTGCAGCGGCGACACTCTCTGCGAGATGCGACGACAGCGGCTCCGACGGCGGCACGCTTCTCTTCCTTGCATCGCGCTTCCAGCTTCTTGCGACACACAGTCCCTCAGAAGGCCCAACAACAACAGCAGGCACTTCCAAAGAGACTCTGGGGAGCTGGGGGTGAAGTCCACTGGTCCTGGGACTTCGTTCAGGGGGCAAGCTCAGTTCAAGCCCTTGGAGATCTTTTCAAAGCACAAGTTGAAGTAAAGTCTTTAGCAGTCTTTCTCCTCTCCTTCAGCAGCAAGGCAACCACTGCAGGCCAATCCCCCAGGTCAGGGACAGTTACTCCTCCTACAGCTTTCCCAGTTCCTTCTTCTCTGGCAGAGGTTCTTCTTGTTTCAGCAGGATCTAATTTCTTGGGAGCAGGGTCCCAATACTTATACCCCTAATTCCTTTGTTCCTCTGGGGTTGAGGGGCCTTTGCCCAGTCCAAACCAGTTCTTGAGCACTCTGTTGACATGACTCTGCCTTTCTATTCAGGGTGCAGGGCAGAGACATCAGCCGCTCCGCAGGAGGTGGAGCCAGCATTGTGGTAGCAGAGCACAACCCTATTCAGAGCCCAGGTGTACTCCTCCCACCCATCTGACTGCCAATCTTCCTATTCACCACCAGGCTGCCTAGCCCTGCCCCTCTGGGTTTCCCCAGCCCTGTCACTCACACAACCAGACAGGCAGATACAGATCATAGCAGAGGCGGGCTGAAATGGTCAAGCAAGCAAATACCAACTTTCTAAAAGTGGTATTTGCAAACACAGAATATTAAAATAAACTTTACTAAAAGATGTATTTTATTATTCTGAGTTCAGGCATACTAAACTCGAATTTCTACCATGTTCCCTGGGTCTGTTAGGATCATAGGATGTAACAATTCTAACAGCCCATTCTGGCCTATGGAGAACAGGTAGCCTTACAATAGTGAAAAATGAAAATGGCTGTAATTCACTTTTAGGACATGCTACACACATCAGGGCTTGTCCTACCTTATGCTTACAATGCACCCTGCCCTTGGGCCTACCATAGGGGTGACTGATATGAAGTTAAGGGAAGGTTTAGGGACTGGCAAGTGGGTGCACTTACCCAGTCAGCATGACAGTACCGGACTGCACGCAGGCTCTGCAATGGCAGACCTTAGATACCTTTTACCAGGCCGCTTCTGTGGGTGGCACAACCAGTGCTGCAAGCCCACCAACAGCATTTGTATTTACAAGCCCTGGGCACTCCTGGTGCACTTTACTGGGGTCTGACAGTAAACCAAATTAGCCAATCATGAAATCCAACCAACATACACATTTTAAATAGGGAGCACTTGCACTGTGGCACTGGTTGGCAGTGGCACAGTGCTCTGAGCAGCTAACACCAGCAAAACACATGAGGCACAGCGACAAAAAGTGGAACTATATGCACTCACCTTGGAATATGGGCTAAGGACAGCGAATGGCAGGACCAGATCTGATGCCCAGGGAGCCTTCACCTATAACAGAGTAACTAGTCCATCTCGCATTCATTACATCCTAGTAGATGTTAGATTTTGGGAGTATGTCCTAGATATGGAGGTGGGCAACACAACCGACAGTGACCATAACCCTCTTTGTATGTCACTGAGGTTCCCATGGACATCCCCTTGCTCTATACCAACTACTCGTATTCACTCTGTGACTAAAGAGGTGATACCCTCAAACTCGAGAAGAGCCTTGAAATGGCACAAGGTCGCTTTAGAAGAAGGAAAAATGGAGGCCATTAGGCAAGTTCTTTATAAAAACACAAACTAGTTAAGAGAAGGATTTGCAGTGGGGCCTACTTATGCTCTCAGTATACACTCATGCACCATTGAATAAATCTGTATTCTCTTCAAAGCACCGAAAAGGTCCACTAAACATGTCCCACAAAATAGAAGAGGCCAAACATGGTACACAAAAGAGTACAGACTTAAGAGGCAGGCTTTGGAAATAGCGATTAGAGCTAAGAACAGCTCAGTCATCAAAGTCGCAAGACAGGAATACAGAGAGGCTCAGCATCATGCAAAGATAGACTGGGACGAAACCCGATGGCACAATCTTAAAAACGCCAGTCTAGCAAGGGACACTAATCTTTTTTGGTCATTGGTCAGACACACAAACAAGGGTGAGGCAGACTAAATCACTAATCACATACCACCTCAGGTCTGGCATGACTACTTTTGCGACTTATATTCCGGGACTAACAATCCAAATGCAGAAGGACAATGTGGTCACTTCCCATTAAGCCTTGGGAAGGGGGACCACGTCCAATTTACATTAAAAGAAGTCAGCCATAAGAAAGATAGTGCTAAAGACTGCCTTTGACCTGGTCCCCAGAGATAAGTTATGGCAAACATTGCAAGCCATTGGTATCCCTCCAATGATCCTTACCCTCTTAGTAATGCTACATGAGGGCAATTATGCTCAGATAAGATGGGGGTCCCAGGGACAGCTTACTGATAAGATCCCAGTAAACAGGGGAGTACGCCAGGGCTGTGTGATAGCACCCACCCTGTTCTCGTTATACGTGAACGGGGTGGTCAGATTTCTGCAAGAAGCACCAGCTGACGCCCCAGCCCTGGCAGGTAACATGGTACCAACTCTCCTGTTTGCTGATGACACACTGCTGATCTCAAAGACCCCGGCAGGCCTCCAAAAGCTCCTGAACTGGTCCCAAGTTTTCTGTAACACTCGAGGCTTAGCCATAATACATCGAAAACAAAATTCATGACTCTTAATCCCCACAAATCCTTTAGGAATAACATTACTTTAGATGGAACTTATCTCGAGAGAGTCACCACCTTTGATTATCTTGGGATACGCCTTTCAGAAAAAGTACAATGGAATCTTCACCTTGATAAAAATTCTCCTGAATCACAAACATGTGGCCGGGGCACTGAGTAAAGAGCATTGTTCATCATTTAGTAGACCTATTGCCCCGGCACTCATTGTGTATGGAGCCAAGGCAGTTAGCTCTGCCCTTTACGGAGCCGAGCTGTGGGGTTTTGATAACCTCGATGAGATCAGCAGATCAGAAAACAATTTCTTCAGGGACCTGATCATGTTACCACAGGGTACACCCTTAACCCCTTTGATATATGATCTGGGTAGGCGTCGCATTAAAGATCTGGCCAAACTTCGCCCCCTGTTGTACTGGGCACGCCTTAGGTGCACTCCTGAACTCGCCAACGATGCTGAGGCTTTCACTGAAGTAATGGGGTTGGACATTGGTAAGAAGATAAAATGTATCTCAAATGTCAAGGCATTGATGATAACCCTGGGTCTCAAAGAGTCATGGGATATCCAAAGCCCGCCGAGCAAAGCAGAGCTCAAACGCATCTACTGGAATTGGATAGATGCCAGAGACCTTAGCAACCCAAATTTAGGAAGGCTTACGGAAGAGTTCTTCCAACACAAACCATCTAGAGGCCCCGAACCTTATTTGGATGTAATTCAGACCCCAAGGGACAGGGAATTAAATACTCAATTCAGATTTGGCACACTTCCAGTCTATGAATTCACTGTCAAGTGGTGCCCCCTCAACCAGACCACTGTAGAATGCCCACCCTGCGGAATCTCTAAAGAGAGTATTGCACATTTTATGTTTGCTTGCCCTGCTTAAGCTAGTGCTAGGTCCTGCTGGCTTGTGCCAGTCTGCAAACAACTTTGCACTCTAGACCATCGAGTTGCCCTACGTATACTGAGAACTGACTCGTGATCTCTATATGTTTGCGGAGTTGCCAAGTTTTTGGGCCAAGCCTGGCTATCCAGGCATAGGGCTATACGAAGGGCTTCCCAAAACTGGCACAGATTACTATAGAGTATGAACATAGGATATCTGAAATCTGTAACGCTATACCTTGTCGTCGATAATGAATTTTATATATTTTAACTTTAACCATCTTTTATTGTTTTAAATTGTATTAACTAAAATGAATTCTTATATTCAGCAAATAGCTTTAATTTGTAATCATCAGGGAAAATTGCATTGTTATACCCTAACCATCACGATGTGATTTTATCTTGAAACTTTTTTGTATTGTGATGCTTTTATGATATTTATATCGAAATAAAGCTATTGACTGACTGGCATTCTGGTCATATGGGAAGGTGACCTGGTATCCCTTCAAGATTTCTCCAATTGGCTCAACACCAGGGACAACAACATTATGTTCACATATCATCACAAACAAACATCAGTTCACCATCGTATCGTACGCTGATGATACTCAGTTAATTGTGACATTATCAGGAAACAATAAACAGACAGCGCTTAATTTCACTAAGTGCTTAGAAGAGGTAGCAAGATGGATGGCCGATCATTGCCTGAAATTGAACGGAAATAAAACAGAGGTAATGATACTGGGCAATGCACCAAATATATGGTCATCTGCATGGTGGCTGGAAACATTGGGACAAGTTCCTACTCCCAAAACGGAAGTTAAAAATTTGGGAGTTTGGTTCGATCCTAAACTGTCTTTTGAGGCCCAAATACGGAAAATAGTGGGTAAATGTTTCGGCATCCTAAAAATTTTGAGAAAAATGTTGGACCTACTACCACTTAATGCAAGGAAAACCATAGTGCATGCCCTGGTGACTGCATATTTGGACTGTGGAAACGTACTGTATCTGGGAGCACCTAAAAGGGGGCTAGCCAAATTACAGGTGGTGCAAAATACGGCTGCCCGGCTTGTGCTGAGTCTCCCCAGAAGAGCTTCCACAAGGAAAGCCCTGAAAGACTTGCAATGGCTGCCGGTGGAGAAAAGGGTTCTATTCAAGTCAATGTGCTAGTGCTATAAAATTATTGCAAAAAATGGACCGCGTTACCTGCATCCTCTAATTACACAATATATTCACGGCTGCAGTTTGCGATCAGAAAGAAGGGCGCTAGTGAAGGTTCCTAGAGTTCGGAGTGCAAGAATGGGGTCACGGTCCTTCAGTTATCTTGTGGCAAAAACGGGCTCCCGGAAACATTAAGAATGGAATCATGCAAAACTAAATTTAGGAAGAAATTAAAAACATGGCTATTCTCCTCTGTGTATTAAAGTAATGGATAGCCACAGGAATGTATCAGCAGGTAAATCTTGTGACGTGTCTAGGGTCGTCTCTAATTAGAGAGTCCGTTCAGCGCGGGGACACGCTGGTGGGCGTAACCATGCGCTTTAGAAATGGTAAATAAATAAATAAATATGAGCACAGTAAGACGGAACTACCCTTTTTGGACCTACTGTTGTACCCCAAGGATGGTAGTCTATGTTCAGAACTATACTGCAAACCCATGTCGAGGAACTCACTACTCTGTTACAACAGCTACCACCCACGGGCCTTTAGGGACAATTTACCAGTAGGACAGTTTTTTAGACTGAGGAGAAACTGCATCGAGCTAGTAAATACAGAGCACATGCAAGAACACTGAGTGCTAACCTCTCAGAAAGATCATACCCTGCTCACCTGATCAGACGAGCAGAGTAACAAGCAAGGAATAATAATAGAGAATCCATGCTGGAGACATATCCCAAACCAACCTCTGACAGATTGGTGTGTGTGACAACATATAGCCACCTGACCGACACAATCAAGTAGGTGACCATAAAGAACTGGCATATCTTCAATGTAGGAAACAGGACACTACCAAAACCCTTGTTTGCTTTCAAGAAAAGTAGAAACATACGGGAGATGGTGGTATATACAAGACCATTGGCCAAAATCAGGAAACCATCTCCATAACTACAGTGGTCCCTACCGCCCATCACAGGACATTTTTCATGTGGCTCATGTGCAGTCCTCCCCTACACACGACCATCACAAGACATTGAGATAGGACTATGCACCCCATGGACACTCACCAAGCATACTAACTGTAACACTGAGGGTGTAGTTTATCTTTTGAAATGTCCGTGCAATCTGATCAATGTAGGCATGACTACACGTAGGGTCAAAACGAGAATCACAGAACACCGTAGTTCGTCAGATGCAACAAATCAAAAACCAAATTGACAAGACACTTTCTAGAGAGAGGACATACAGCTAATGACATCTTCTGGGTGGTTCTGGACAAACCCAACCACAGTAGCAGCATGGGCCCACTAGAGGGTGTTCTCTTCCATAGAGAGCAACAATGAGTCTTCCGTCTTAAAAGTGACAGTAAGGGACTCACTGATGAAATCCCATAGACCACCTCATCCAATTGAACGGTCACTTCCAACCGCACAAAGGCTGGGAGCTATCCCCTCCTTCTGCTGACGCAATGACTCGGGTATCCTTGGATAGATGTACATATCAATCGCCACCTAAGTTTAGATCAAGCCAGCACTCTTCGCCCATTTCTTAAGGTTGACCTATTTTGCGTGGTGAAGGGGCTGTCCCACTGACACCTCATCACCATTCTTAGACACTGATCTTTTGTCACCTTAAATTTTTGAGGGTGAGAGAGCACTCACATCCTTGATGTTGTGCCTGTGTTTATTCCCCGCTTTGTTATTTTCCCGCAGTGTTTCATACACAGATGGGCCTGGCACCTGGGCCTGACTGTACTTCCAACCGAAGCATCATAGTGAACACATCCCCCTCAACTAAGATGGCCGCCAGAACCACTGGGGCTTCACACTTCCACCACTACTCCAAGACCGAGCAGTTCCATAGCACAGCTCCAAGCCTTTTTTCATGACTTCGGCGAGACACCTGGTCTAATTTATTCACCCCTCTCTATACTGGGCCTGTTTATTCACCCCAATAAGTCCAGTTCTTAGTCGAGCCACCCGGATTTTCGCTGTACTGGTCCCCCTCTGCGGACCAGACTACAATTCCCAGAAAGTGCGGGGTCACATGACCGGACGTAATTATCGTCTATGCGTGATGTTACCTGTATGTATTTGAGATGCCAAAAAGTGCAGCTCGCCACTCTCACCTGCCATCTCATACAGGAAGGACACCAGGATTTCTAAGTAAGTACAATATGGATATCCCAGCCTAGGGGATCCTCTGGCACGCTCAGCATGGTTGCGAGTGCACACCGACTTCCCTTCTGGGCTGGAGCATTATGAGCACGCTTCGTCTGGAAGCGCCCCTTCTTTCTCCCGCATCCTGACACTTAACCCGGGCTGGAGTGCTGCAAGCACAATACGCTCGAACTCCGCGAGCACCCCACTGGGAGCCAGTTTGTAGGCACTCCTCCCCTCAGGAGTTGGACCGTATCACAGGGTCTGTCCAGCGCTTTATGCTTCTGGGGCACATTTTCTCAAGTCATTGTTTCCTGTCGATTATGGGAGTCACGTTAGAGTCCTCCCGGGGTCCGCAGTTGGGGTGTTCTCTCTCCACACAGAGGCACTCATTTGTCATAGACAGCGTGGCACTAAAGCCGCCCCCCTTTTTTCGTTCTCTCCTGTTTGGAGATGCTGTCTCACATGAGGTGATGTATGCACCCCCTCCCTCTGTATGATGACACGTTGCACCAGTGACTGACAGGGTCTGCACGCACTGGTCCTGTGGCCAGAGGAGGTAGCTCAGACACCTCTCTCAGGTTGAGCCTTGGGACTAAACTTGGTGAGCTCCTGATGGACATGTTGCACACAACACCAGATCTAGAAAGCTACACGCAGGTCAAGGCTTTCAACCGAGGGCTTCAAAAAAACAGGCTTTTGAACCTGCACTGCCTCACATATCCTTATGGCCTCATTAAGACATCATGGTTGATCACTCACTACAAAACGCAATATTTGCCATGTCTGTTTTATACAAAGTTAGATATATATACACATTTTTGCAAAGCTTTATGTTATATACACTTACAGCTGGGCACCACGAGATGGCACAAGAGCTTGAAGAGTGCACGTGACTTTTTTTCACAATAGGTAAGCATCAAAATACATGATTGTATGGAGCACTGGTGTTTTATGATTTGTAATAATGCGTAAAGAGGCCTGAGAATATTAATGTGACCTTTTCTCAACAGTTTCACGTTTTCCTTTGAAAAGAAGAGGGCGATTGAAAATCGGGCCACACACTTCCAGTGGTGGCTTGTATATCTTCTCTATTTCACTTTTATCACTTTTTGCAGAGTGACTGGATATTTAGGTCTTCACGAATACCTGTTGGCAGAAACATATTGACCTAATGGACTAGGGTATATCTGTTGAAACCCTACCCCTCTTGCATTTTAACCATCTCACTGTGACCACCTAATAAACTTTCAGTGGACTCAGAGAGACATTTTTACATCACACCTTTCACACTCTTCTGTACTCTGCCCCCATTCACCTTCTTTTCCATGCTCATCTTCTGAGAAAACACCCCAGCTCCTCCCCTAGGGGAGTCGTAGCCCACACTACGGTGTGAGGAGGGAACCCATATGATGAAGCATGTCACCTAACGGTGAGTAAGGGTTCTTTTCCTGAGGGATATAACTCCCTTAGAGGTCTCAACAGAACACTTGTTCTCCATTATCTCTCTCCCCCCCCTGTCCTCCTCTCAAGAACACAGCCAGTAGTACTTCTATGTGAATTATACTTCTTCTAGGGATCAGTACCTCCTGGATCTCACAGATCCCATTTGATCCCAATTGCGTAGATGATAATGGATATTAATCACCTCAGGCTCGAACTCCGCAAAGTGGCAGACAGAGTCATGTCAGCAGAGGAAGATGAAGGGCAGTGGTGTCCAGTTTGAAATGCAGTGTCACCATCATAGAGGGACGTGTGGAGATTGCAGAGGGCCAGTTGAGAAGCAAAAATGTACAATTTGTGGGCTTTTTGGGCTATCTGGAGAAGCGGAGGGACCATCCACAGAACTCTTCCTTGAAAACTGGATTGTCCACAGCTTTAAACCTAAGCACCTCTCCAATTTCATCACTATAAATTGGGCCCACAGGGCACTGGTGGCATCCCCACTGCTGCCCCCCTCCCCCAAAGGGTGATTATTGGCTGTTCTTTAATTACAGAGACCAATATATCATGCTACAATATATCCATGCACAGGTCCCTAACTGTTTGAAGACAAACAGATTCAGATTTATCCGGACTATACCCAAAGAGTTTAGGATTTCTGGAACACTTTTTTATCAGTTAAAAGGAGGCTTTGTAATCACAACATCAAGCACAGCTTACAATTTGCGGCCCTCAGGGTTCAGCATAGAGACAAGGTCTTCTTTTTCGAATCACTGTGGGAAGCAGCGTCTTGGCTGGAATCATTGGGCCTGGGTCATGATCAGCGGCAGTCTGAATGGAGAGAACCAAAAAGTGGTGAGAGAGGCGACTGACGTGGAACTGTGCCAGGATGCGAAGTCCAACTAAGTCAACAGTGGTGGCAAGGTAGGAATGAATCCTGGTGGCTCCAGATGGCACACTAAAGGCTACACGGTGGGTCTCTGAGACTCCAAATGATGGTGCTGTGACAGTTTGAGAGCAGGGGGAACATTGAGTTATTGGGGGTTTACACACTATTTTATGATCCTTCAATACTGATTGTCTATTGTCCATGTTGATGGTTATGTTGAAATGCTAATAAAAATATTTTTAAAAAACTGTTACTTTCAATTGGGACAAGCTATGGAATTATTCAATCACTCCTTTTAAAGTTTATTAAAATCCAGTTTGGTTGTGAAGTTTAATATGTAATAAATATTTAGGAAACATTACCTTTAAAATGTAGACTTTGTTTGCTTGTATTCCAGTAGTATAATTAGCATTAGCCTGCAGCAGCTGCCCTGTTAGTGCTTCCCCTTAAGGAAGTATACAAACTCTTACAGAGCAGAAACAAAGGCTTCGGACATTTGGCAGGAATACCTCTGTAAAAGGTATCCGACTCATTTGAGCTCAGAAGGAAAGTAGGGGAGGGCTCAGGAAATGTATCAAATTAAAAGAGACAAAGGCAAAGTCTGCAGATTCATAGTTTAAAAAAATCATTTTTATTGATTTCCAATTGCAACATCACTGACAGTGGATATCAACCAGCAAATGACATCTTAGCTGACAGTTTACATTGACAGTGAGTAATAGGAACAGAGGATATCATATAGAGTAGGGCATATGGCTAGTTCTGAAGCCCCCTATCAGTGGCACTCCAGGAAAATGGTGACTCCATGTCATTCATGTCATCCTCATGAATCCCCTCTGCATCCCCACCACTCCCATCCCTCACGGACACAGACTGTCACTCTGAATGTCTTTCCATTTTGACCAAATCCTATCTAACTTTCAGCGACAACCTCTTGCCCTTTAGACTGCGGCTTCTGCTGGCATGCACCAGTTCATATTGTAAGCCCAGTTATCTGGGCTCACGGCCTCCCCATAGCCGCACAAAATCCCTTTATCCCCTTTTGGCCACCGCCAGGGCCATTTTGAAATACAGCAAATCATAGTTGGATAGTGTAATATCACCCCACAATCACAGCAGATCAGAAGCTCAGTGTTATCTTGTCATCTACTGCCCCTGAGAGGTAGTATTCTACCCAATTCCTGAATGCTCATATTCTGGGGCAGTTCCACAGAGTGTGAACCAGAGTCCCTGGCTCACCACACCCCCTGAGGCATCTGTCATTGCTTGCTCAACCCATACCGAATAGCCACATTCTTCTGTATTAGGCTCTATGTAAACGTTTCAGCTCTGTCAAACGGAACCCTGCCTATATTGCGATCTCCCCCGGGTACCAATCTTTCCCTCCTCATATATTTCCCCCTTCTTGGTCAGCCTATCAAGTTCCAGTGATGGCTCCAAGGTCCTGCGTCTTATCTAATATGTTGGCCTCCCAAAGTGATGTTTCTAATGTCAGCCATGATCCCATCCAATTGATTTTGTAGCTGCTCTCTACACACAGGAGAATGAGGTAACTCACACTGCCCATTGCCTCCCTGTCTATTATCAGCACTGGCTCTGTAAGAGAATCAAAGGTCCATTCATTTGTCACCAGCAGCTGAGTCACCCATTAGTAGTGCCTGAGACTTGGGAGAACAATATCTCCCTCGTACAGGCTGATTCTGTGTGTGATAGGAGATCCACGGCACCCCCTTTATCCACAGCAATATATGCAGCAATATATGTGTAGGAGCAGCCTTAAAGACGACATCCGGCATCTCAGAGGGTATGTTTTTGTTACATATAAAGGAATTACAGGTATGATTATTTTGTAGAGGGTGGCTCTGTCCATTAGCGATATAGGCAGCTTCTCCCAGTGTACCACGTCCCTGCTTTAACTCTTCCTGTATCCTTCCCAGGTTGTGTTGGTGACAGTCTAGTGGGTCGGAGGTTATGTATATTCCTAATTAATGAAAACCCTTGAGGGGCTGCTAAACCAGAATCTCCACCCTCTCGGGTCCCTCCCATGGGGTTATTGGGTATAGCACCAATTTTTGCCGATTAAGGTGAATGCTCGAATACTCACCAAATATAGTAAAACACCTCCAGCACCCTGAGCATGGAATTGTCTGGGTCCATTGGGTATATGAGGGTAGTGTCTGTCTGTAGGGATATCACATCCCTCCACAAGGATGCTCAATGCTAATTTTCAGCACGTCCCTTCTCACCCACTCTGCCAGTAGCTCAAGTATGACCGTGAACATGAGCTGGGCGAGCGGGCAACACTGCTTGGTTCCGCACTTCAGTGGAAAATCCGCTGAGTGGTTGTTGTTAAAGCCTCACATGGGCCTTTGGATCAGTGTAGAGCAGCCTAACCCAAGGTAGAAACTCCAGTCCATACCTCCTTTTACAGAGGATAGCCTGCATGTAAGGATATTCCAGGTAATATAAGGCCTTTTTGGCATCAAGTGCCAATAGGAGAGTGCGCTTCTGGGGCATTTGGCATCTCTCCAGGCAGTCAAGCAGGTTGTAGTGTGTTTGTCTCTGAGGCAATAACACCGATTGGACCGGATCCACCAGTTTGTGGATAACGGTGAGCAAAGGAGATTTTCCATTATCTTGGCCAATACCCTAAAGTCCATGCTGAGTATGGAAATCAGCCTGTAAGACGCTCTGGCATCTGGTGGCTTCCACATTTGGCATCATCGAACATTGCTAGCATGAGGTTTGTGAGTCTCCCCTTTAGCTATTTAAAGAATTATGGTGGGAATCCATTTGATTCTGGAGTCTTTCTGCTTCTCAGTTGTGTTGTAGCAATGGACGTATTGGGCCTTATAAATTATCTAATTGGATTTAGCTTAATTCCCTGTCCCAAATAACCTCAGCTACCATTTCAATCTCCCTAGGCCCTCTGGTGGATCTTGTTCTGTGTTAAAAAGGGATTGGAATATCAAGAGGATGAGCAATTATCATATGAGGACTAGGGGTGGGTGGAATTAGCGAAATTCACTTTTGCAAATTATCGCGAAAATGTTAAAAATCTCCGCAAACACGCGGAAATATCACGAAGATGCGGACGTTTTTTTCCCGCCCGTTGGCGGTATTTTCTGCGTGGTCGCGGCTCGCCAATTTACCCATGCGGTTGCTCGCGGGTGCGGCCATCTTGTTTTCACTTGTCTCGCGGTGCATGATCGCGAGAAGAAAGACGTGATCGCGCGACGAATGACGTTACTGCGGGCGCGACTGTCGCGAGACAGCGCAAATGGCTACCAACAATCCAACATCTCGTGGAGAACGCACGCGAGAATGCATTATTTTACAGCGTGAGCAAGCAAAAAATTTCAGGTAAAATGCGGATTGCGGAAATGTTGACATTTTCACGCTCTCCACGGAACGCGAAAATGTCAAATTATCGCAATTTCCGCGAGCGGAACGGAATTTTAGCCCAGGCCTAATGAGGACCTGGAATAGATAATTGCTAACGTTTAATTATGGAAACAGTTCCTTTGTAACACCACCCGAAACCCCTTAGGCCATAAAATCGATATTTGTTAGCTGCAATCAAATAAATTAAACAATATCACCAGAGTAAAGTTATTATTTATATTTTAGTTTAAGGATAAACGGATTAGCATGCAGTCTTAATATCAAATTAAATCAAGTTTTAATGTAAATTTGCATATTTTACAAGATTATAGATCAAGAGATTTATTTTCCTCAGCCGAGGGAGAGTATCCTAAGGAAATCTATAGAGGGAAATTAGTTGAATCTCATAACAACCCACTAGGATTGTTCAGCAGTGACCAGTCATAGACAGATCTGTCTGTCTCTGTTCGTACTGAAGCATCAATGCCACAACTTCTCCACACTGAACCCTTTCAGCCAAAAAGGTTTCATACCAGCCGGCAGAAAACACAGTATTTCGTCACAGTTTGATTTGTTCTGGAAGTCCCAAATTGTCAATCTCTGTACTGTGAATTGGGTAGAGGGAGAGAGCCCCCCCTTACTTCACATTTAGGCAATTATACTCCATCGATTCCAGATTTACACCCCTTGACATCACCAAATCTGTTGAACCACTCTGTCCCATTTGACAATCCGTAAGAATTAAGCAATCCATTAACTGCATTTTCCTTAGAATCACTGTACTTTAGTCATATTATTGGTTGTAGCTTTCAAAATGTAGGCAAGTTCATGCTCTCATCCTTTGTCAGTCCATTCCCACACTTGTGCTCTAGGATGTAACAAATTTGCTGCAAGTCTATTCAATGAAGCTACAAACATGAAAGAAACTGATTGGGTGTTAGAATACAAGTGGAAACTTTAAAAAAGGTTCCCATGGGCTTCAGACTATTCAGTTCATAAATTCATGCTAGGAAAGAAAGAAAGTTTTTTAGCCTTCATGAAACATAGCTTGTGCAGGATGAATTTGTGCTAAAACATGAATCTCACATTACATGAAACAGTACATTAGTTCTTCAATTAAGCATCTTAATATCTTCTCAATTAATTCATGTAAATATTGCGTACTTTTCAAAACAATTTAACACTTCGCTATTGTTTCATATTTAATTATGTAAGTCTCGTTGCCGTTATAGGTTAATACATCATTCAGGATTGAGAGGCACACTTGAAATAAACTTTTGACAAGATGAAATGTATAACATAACCTGATGTAACATCTACTTTTCTCATCAAAGTCAGTGCTCACATTACACAGTCTAATGTTATCAACCGTTTTTCTAACACATGAAGCAATTTTATTTCTTACATACAAATTATCTGTGTTATCGTTCATTTATGCATATAGACATATGTCAATACAAGATTAAACTGCACATCAGCTTATTGACTGTGTTATCAGAAACCTACTTCTAACATTCTGCATGCTTTTACAATGCAGTATCTAAATCAAACTTTATTTGTGTTTTTCTTTTAACCTATCACACATTTGTCATTATGGTAAAAATGATGTCGCAAAACATTCTCAGTGTAAAGTTGTCATAAATAGATGAGAAATAATGTCTATCATCTATCAGTTGCCTGATGGCCTTTCCCACATACCTCTAATCTATTGCTCCCTCCAGCTGAGTATACATCAGTATGGATATATCAGAAAACATGAAAATAAAACACACCTCCACTGCTAAAGCACTGTCATGGGCCTTCACACATCCCCCACATGAAAAAGGAAAGTCAGGTAAATGGGATTACCATAAACCGCGTTCTCATACATTTGAAGGTCACAATGTAACGACTCCTGAAAGGCAATGGGCCAAGGCCACAGTGCATATTGTACCTGATGCAATGTCTCCATGTGCACAGGACCTGTGGCATGAGGTATATCAGGGACAATCAATGTTGTCGCAAAGAGGCATGCACATGGGGCTAATGTGTAAGAGCAAGTTCAGACAAAATACTGCAGCAGCAGCAGTTGTCAGACATCTATTAAAGTCAAGCCACAATCATTACCACAGCAGATCCCACCCAATGCAATGTCAGCCCCAAATGGAACTCATTCCACATATATAGCCATTGAATACTGGCCCTTGTCCTCTGTAACATCATAACTTATCCCAAGGTTTGACTATACTTACCACTGCCAATGGGACAGTCGTCATGGTCAAACAAACACAACTGTATTCACACATCCCAAATTACCCAATAACAACAAGTAGCATCAGTAACAATGGCCAGACAAAGGTGTTCTAAACAAAGCAAGTTGCTTATTAAGTAGTACACATTGGGATCCTTGTTTTCAAGGTACACATTGGGATCCCAAAAACAAAGGACAATGGCCAGTCCAAAATCCAGTATGTGGTCCAGCACACTGTTGTGTCTCCTAACTTGCCTACCAGAATGCTGCCAGGGAAACCTCCCCAGGAAGGGGCATCTAGTGGGCAGTCCAGGCACCTGAATGATGTTATTTGGGTGGGCTGGGTTGATCCTTGGGAGGGCTGGTATTGGGAGTGTTGGGTTGGTCTGTGGGAGGGCTGGGCTCGGGTTTAGGAGGACTGTGTTTGACCATACAGGCTGTTCTGTAAGCATGAAGGGTAGTGATTGGTATTGGGCAGGTGGGAGCAGTTTAGTTTAGTTTTTTTGTTTAGCTTTAGAAGATCTGCGGTGGGGATTGGGAAATGGTCCTTTGGGTTTTGGGAGGAGTGGGTGGGTTTCTGGCTGGGTGGATTACCTTTTTTTATGGCCTTGCATGGGAACAGAGAGGGTAGGGGGGTTGGGGATTTTGGGGAGGACTTGGAATTGGAAGGGAAGGGTTGGGGTTAAAAAGAAGATCTTTCGGCTTTGGGAGAGGGGGCAGCTTTGGCAGGGAAGAGGTCAAGGGCAAACAGGGTAAGTTCTTTGGGAGATGGGGAAGATGTAAGCCAAGGCATTGGGTGTTAAAGGTAGAGGGATGTGAAGTCTGAGGTGTGGATGTGTGTGCTGTTTGTGCATCTCTGTGTGTGTGTTCACTTGATGTATGTTCCTGTCCCTTGCAACTGTGTGATATGTCTGTGGCTGGTGGTGTCGGTCTGGTGTCTGGGTGCATAATGTTGGTAGTGGCTGTGTCTGGTGGTATGATTTCTGCCTGTATGTGTATAGTGGCTCTGTCTGCTGGTGTGGTGTCTGCCTATATGTGGATACTGGTTGTGTCTGGTAGTGTGGTGTCTGCTGTATTTGTGTGGTGGCTGTATCTGGTGGTGTGGTATCTGGCTGTGTGTGTATAGTGGCTATGCCTGCTGGTGTGGTGTCTGGATCTATGTGTGTTGGGGATGTATGTGTTTCAGTGGGTATGGTGTTGGTGTATTTTACTGCATGCGGTGGTGTGTGGGTCGAGTGCCTGTTGAGTGGTTGTGTGCCTTTCTTTTTTCTTATGTTTCTGTTGTTGTGTGCTGCATGTAGATATTCAGGTAGATGTGTGCTTATGTGTGTGTATGCTTTGGGTCGGTACAGAAATAGGGATTGTGGATGGGGAAGAGGCAGGAGATGTGGTGGAAAGCTGGAATTGGTGGAAGGCTGCAGTGAGTGTTGAAGCCAGAGCCTAAAAAGATCTTTGTAGGGCAGACGTGTCAGTGTGAATACCTTCCAGGTACAACACCATATACGTCAGCTGGTAGTTTTGCACCTGGATGGCATTCAGCACTGTAGTCTGACCCACAGAGATCTGTCTCAGGATGTCAATTGCCTCCACACTCAGGGCAGTAGGGGAGACAGAGGAAGGGGTGAGAGTCCCGATGCAAGGAGACTCCTACCATATTAGGGGATAGGGCCCGGACCGCTGGTTGAGGATCAGCAGGGAGAGTGGAGACGAAATGAGGGTGGCAAACATGGTTGTTGCAGACGCAGGTCCAGGGGGTCCACCACCAGTAGGGAGTGGCCACTAGAGCTCGACCCTGATGATGACGATGATGATGATTTGTTGTCTGGCTCCTCCATGGCATTTCCATCAACCTATGAGTCACTAATTCCCTGTCACTGGCACGACAGGAACTACTTTGGCCAGCTGCTTCCCTACTGTCTCGGCCATGTCTCCTCCGCTGCCCTGGGTAGATGCTGAAATATTATTAGAAATAGGTTCATTGCAATAGCGTGACCGCTACACTGACTAAATATCGACACCCAAAATATCCTCATGCAAACCTATTGTGACCAAAATATCGATTTAAAAAATATCTACATCTAAAACTTTTATAATGGTAAGTACAAAAATATCCAAAATAAATTATCACTGTCATTAATATATGTTCAAAATATTGTTTATATATATATAAATATGAACCAAATGCTCTCTCCCCAGTAGATAGAAAGCACGACACAGCTCCGGAGTGTAGAAAGCGGCTTTATTAAATTTCTTGCTCGCAGTGACACAGGTCCATTAAACGCTTTTGGCAGACGCGTTTCAGCCTTGATTGGCTTTCTTCAGTGCCGGTTCCATGGGCTTCTCATTGTCCTTGGGGGTCAAACAAAGTTGTTATGAAGACCACTCCCAGTCAGATGATTACTTGCCCCTCCTCCATCTCAAGGGTGTGTCAAACATCTCGCGTTTGTCTTGCCAGGCACACTGCTAACGCCCACTGGGGGCAGTGATACTTATCAATAAAAGCGGAAGTGAACAACTAAATGTGAGCCTCAGATGTTGGTCATTGCAGCCCAAAGAGGAAGGGGGTGAAAGTCCCTGAAACGCGTCGGCATATAATTTACAAGGTGGAGGAGAAAAACGGGCCGCATCTTTAAAGCTGTGAGCTGAGTGCCGTCGAGTGCCCTCCTGCTGCTTCAGGGCACTTTGGATCATAAACATTATTTCACGGCAGCCTGGCCGTGGGGAGGAGCAACATCACCTGCTGAGCGCGAAATGGTGAACCAGCGAGGTGAGGCTGTAGTCCTTGGAACTGTCGGGACATTATCAGCGCGGCGCTCTTTATGCAAATGAGGCCTGTTTCTGTTCACCACTACCTACTATAGGAAATAAGGATTTTTTAATACAATGGCGACATCTGAACTTACCTGAAGTGATACATTTGCTCACATTGGGACTCTGTGTCCCATCATGCATCTGAACTATGTTTGCACTAAGCTAACGCCCACTGGGGGCAGTTATACTTATCAATAAAAGCGGAAGTGAACAACTAAATGTGAGCCTCAGATGTTGGTCATTGCAGCCCAAAGAGGAAGGGGGTGAAAGTCCCTGAAACGCACCGGCATATAATTTACAAGGTGGAGGAGAAAAACGGGCCGCATCTTTAAAGCTGTGAGCTGAGTGCCGTCGAGTGCCCTCCTGCTGCTTCAGGGCACTTTGGATCATAAACATTATTTCACGGCAGCCTGGCCGTGGGGAGGAGCAACATCACCTGCTGAGCGCGAAATGGTGAACCAGCGAGGTGAGGCTGTAGTCCTTGGAACTGTCGGGACATTATCAGCGCGGCGCTCTTTATGCAAATGAGGCCTGTTTTTGTTCACCACTACCTACTATAGGAAATAAGGATTTTTTAATACAATGGCGACATCTGAACTTACCTGAAGTGATACATTTGCTCACATTGGGACTCTGTGTCCCATCATGCATCTGAACTATGTTTGCACTAAGCTAACGCCCACTGGGGGCAGTGATACTTATCAATAAAAGCAGAAGTGAACAACTAAATGTGAGCCTCAGATGTTGGTCATTGCAGCCCAAAGAGGAAGGGGGTGAAAGTCCCTGAAACGCGTCGGCATATAATTTACAAGGTGGAGGAGAAAAACGGGCCGCATCTTTAAAGCTGTGAGCTGAGTGCCGTCGAGTGCCCTCGTGCTGCTTCAGGGCACTTTGGATCATAAACATTATTTCACGGCAGCCTGGCCGTGGGGAGGAGCAACATCACCTGCTGAGCGCGAAATGGTGAACCAGCGAGGTGAGGCTGTAGTCCTTGGAACTGTCGGGACATTATCAGCGCGGCGCTCTTTATGCAAATGAGGCCTGTTTCTGTTCACCACTACCTACTATAGGAAATAAGGATTTTTTAATACAATGGTGACATCTGAACTTACCTGAAGTGATACATTTGCTCACATTGGGACTCTGTGTCCCATCATGCATCTGAACTATGTTTGCACTAAGCTAACGCCCACTGGGGGCAGTGAAACTTATCAATAAAAGCGGAAGTGAACAACTAAATGTGAGCCTCAGATGTTGGTCATTGCAGCCCAAAGAGGAGGGGGTGAAAGTCCCTGAAACGCGTCGGCATATAATTTACAAGGTGGAGGAGAAAAACGGGCCGCATCTTTAAAGCTGTGAGCTGAGTGCCGTCGAGTGCCCTCCTGCTGCTTCAGGGCACTTTGGATCATAAACATTATTTCACGGCAGCCTGGCCGTGGGGAGGAGCAACATCACCTGCTGAGCGCGAAATGGTGAACCAGCGAGGTGAGGCTGTAGTCCTTGGAACTGTCGGGACATTATCAGCGCTGCGCTCTTTATGCAAATGAGGCCTGTTTCTGTTCACCACTACCTACTATAGGAAATAAGGATTTTTTAATACAATGGCGACATCTGAACTTACCTGAAGTGATACATTTGCTCACATTGGGACTCTGTGTCCCATCATGCATCTGAACTATGTTTGCACTAAGCTAACGCCCACTGGGGGCAGTGATACTTATCAATAAAAGCGGAAGTGAACAACTAAATGTGAGCCTCAGATGTTGGTCATTGCAGCCCAAAGAGGAAGGGGGTGAAAGTCCCTGAAACGCGTCGGCATATAATTTACAAGGTGGAGGAGAAAAACGGGCCGCATCTTTAAAGCTGTGAGCTGAGTGGCGTTGAGTGCCCTCCTGCTGCTTCAGGGCACTTTGGATCATAAACATTATTTCACGGCAGCCTGGCCGTGGGGAGGAGCAACATCACCTGCTGAGCGCGAAATGGTGAACCAGCGAGGTGAGGCTGTAGTCCTTGGAACTGTCGGGACATTATCAGCGCGGCGCTCTTTATGCAAATGAGGCCTGTTTCTGTTCACCACTACCTACTATAGGAAATAAGGATTTTTTAATACAATGGCGACATCTGAACTTACCTGAAGTGATACATTTGCTCACATTGTGACTCTGTGTCCCATCATGCATCTGAACTATGTTTGCACTAAGCTAACGCCCACTGGGGGCAGTGATACTTATCAATAAAAGCGGAAGTGAACAACTAAATGTGAGCCTCAGATGTTGGTCATTGCAGCCCAAAGAGGAAGGGGGTGAAAGTCCCTGAAACGCGTCGGCATATAATTTACAAGGTGGAGGAGAAAAACGGGCCGCATCTTTAAAGCTGTGAGCTGAGTGCCGTCGAGTGCCCTCCTGCTGCTTCAGGGCACTTTGGATCATAAATATATATATATATATATATATATATATAATTAATAAATTAATAAATACTAAATATATTAAGGAGAACAAATCTTTATTAAAACATTAATATACATCTTAACAAATGTAACAAATAAGCTTAATATATAAAGTTAAACACACATATAATAATTTGACAAACAATGGAATAGCAAAAATAAATAAATAAAACCACTCACCTTGCGCTCGCAGCATCGTCGTCTTGGAGATGTGGCAAGTGCAAGTGGTTTATTTACTTATTTAATCATTTTTGCTGAACAGTCACTTGTCACCTCCACCCCCCACCCTGCCCTGCCCGACTGCGCTTACGTGCATGACCCACTACTGCATCTGATTACTGCCAGATGACGCATTTGAAAGTTGCACATGAGTAGCTTAGCTAGGTGCCATATGTAGTACAGAAGAGGTCAATGGAGAGAATGTGGCTCCAAGGGAAGTGCGATTTTAGCATAAAGGAGCATTGTACATGAGTCTGCTTAGGACCATCCCCAGTCAAGATTGGTTCATGTGAGCATGTTTTTTTCACATTGTAAATCTCAATACCATTAGAAAACAAAGCACATGAGGCTCAGGAAATATCCGGTGCATGAAGAGGTCTTACTCATGTCCAAAAGGGAAGGGGATACACTGTACTTTCCTTGTTTTGCATACTCAAATACCAATGTACTACTGAGTGCTGACACAAACATATGACCCAGCATGACAGCAGATCACTCGCAGACGCATGTCACCAGCCACAGAATGACTTTCCATAAATGCACATGTGTATCACACCTACCTGAATACACCCTTCTCAACGGCATGTAAACTCACATTGTCAGATAGTACTGGAAGTCTTCCAACCATGTGTGTCATCGCTTCAACAATTTGACTTTGCTAATCACATCCATCAATGTCACTGGGTATGTGTGACTCGCCCACACATGTCTACACACCCCTGTTTGCGGTTATATCTACTCTGTATACCTATCACAGAATACTAATGTCATGTACACATTTGCCAACACATACAAATCTGATGCAATCAGAATGAAAACCTGGTAGACCCTCAGATAATGTATGGAACAATTGTACATATGACAGTACAACATGTAAAGGTACACATGCCAACATGTAGACATCACTACAGATGGCACCAGTGGCGTAAGCCACCTCATGATACTGTACAATCCACACTTACCAGGGGGAAGTAGTGCTTAGTGTCTGCATCTAGAGTGCATTTCATGCCGTGCCACAAGTTAGTGGTACACCATCTCATGAGACATAGTAGTGAGGAAGCATCACTCCAGACACAAGGATGACAAGTGGCCTGTTTGGGACCACTGTCACACATGACAGCAAAAGATAATGAAGGTGATTTGTGATATTAGGCAGCCATGTAGCTATTCAACTCTAGAAACTGGCATTTGACTGGACCCTGCTAAGTTCCAGGTCACATGGACATAGTCTATGGTTATCAACATGCAACTACTACCAGACCTACACATGCAACAACTGTCCCATTGCGTGGAACATGAGTTACCTTCAATTTTGATAGGGAAATACTTGCCTGTAACAAAAGATAGCTGGTCATGCATAATGTTTCACTGAGGCTAATACTCGCCCCCTCCTAGCTGCTATTGAGCTCTCAACTGCCCATTAGGATCCGGGTATGCCACCGCGAGTATCTGGGCTATTGAGAGAGTCAGGGTCTGGTGCATGCCCCTTCTGCCCTGGAAGGACAGCCCCAGCTGTACCTTCACAATCTTACCGGTCCAGCGTCTCAGGTCTTCCCATCTTTTCCTGTAATGAAAACTAGGCAGACAAGCGACCCCCAGGGTCCACACCTTCCAGGCATTGGCTTTACACATGGACACCTACTGATGGGCTTTGACCTGTAGAGATGCAATAGATTAAGAGACTGAGTGGACATGCAAGAAATCAGTTATTAGCTAGGGTGAAATAGAGGTTGTAGACAGCTAGCATAATAATCGATCTATATTGCACAAACTACATGTATAAGGTGCAGATGCTGAGCCCCACAAAAAGCATTACTACACACTATTTAAGTCATCTGAGGACGACCCTCAATCCTGGTTATGCCTATACTGATTAGGCCAGCCTACTGTCTACAAGTCTGCACCTTGGCACTCAGCAGCTGTCAGGCTTCTTGGCACTGGGCTCTCAAGGTAGCAGGCTTCTCAGCTTGTATGGCCCTGTTGCTGTCCCAGGAAGTCAGCCAACTGACTCTTGAAATCACGCCTTCTGTCTGGTATACTTCTAAACATATTTTTCATGTGTAGGTACCACAGGCACAGTCCTCTCTTTGCCAGCTCTCAGGAGAAGCAGGTACAGTACAGTCTTTGGGGCAGCCTCTCTTTGCTGGGCCTTGGGAGCAGCAAAGAGCGGTCCTTCCTCAGTCTCCTTTCCAAGATTGTTGTGGTCTGACGTCCTGGTGCCTTGTTTGTGTTCACTTTGAGTCAAGGGGTGGTGATGACATACTAAACAATGGGCTACCATGTTCCCTTCTGCCTGATGCTTCATTCCTGTGAAGTATGGCATCCAGCTATACGAGGATGCACCATTCTGCCTACTCCCAACATGGAGAGACTCTTTTTGTGGTGTGTCAAGCACCCTAGACCAATCCATCTGAGTGGCCACCTGAGGGCTACACTCCTTTGCAAAACTGGTTTGACCATGGGTTTTCCCTCTCTGCCCAAATATGCCAGCCTGTCTTCCTAAACATAAGAGACGCCCTCTCTAAATGAGACTACTATTTGTCCTTCAAAAACTGCTACGACCTTGAAGCCCATTTGGGTACACATCCACTCTGACCATCCTGCTAAAAGGAGGTCACATCTCTTTTCTAGTCAGGTGATTTGGTTCTCTCCTGACAGTCATTCTCACCTCTCCCCAGGAGATTGGCAGCTATGTGCAACCAATAACGGTTACTGAAAAACTTCAGGCAACAAAGTGGCAATTGTCTAAATTTGCCATTTTTTAAATAGTTGCATTGAATTCGACTAGAAACAATTGTGGCATAATGCAATGATTTCTTTGATTACCAGTTTTAGTAGTGCCATTTGGAATTTAGCACTGCTGAGTTGTAGTGTGAAACTCAGTTCTCTCCATAAGGTTACTAGCTGTACTACAGTAAATACAATAATGTAGAGTTTTTTTATGTCAGAACATGCAAAAACATGTGTCCTTCTTTTTAATATAATGCACCTTGCCTTTAGGGTTCGATAGGCTTACCTTACGGGTGACTTACAAATATTAAAATGGAAGTTTTGGGCTTTTCCAAGGGTTGAAATGGCAACATCAAGTGAGCAGTTTAAAGTGCTCTACCAGTCTGCTATGGCTAACTGGGAGTCATGCATTCCTTTGTCACACTTGTGTTTGCCCTATAAGTGCTTCAGTCCCCAACGGACACTTAACTTATAAGCCTTGAGCACACCTGGTACAGAATACTATGGGCATATAAGTTGGTTAACCTATGTTTGTTGGGGGTACACCAATAAAACATACACTTTTTAAGGGTTAGAGAACTGGCACTGGGGCCTAGTTGGCAGTCCCGGTGCACTTTCAGGGTCAAAAAACCAGCTGCATCAGTCCAAATGTTTGTGGGAGATCGAGCAAAAGCGTTTTTTCTTGACACTTTGTAATCTATTAGTAGGGTGCTTTTCTGGATAGTGTTTCAACCTTTCTGTCTGTAGCTTCAGTAGTATAGAGTGTTACTTTCCAGCAGTGGTGGATTCTTCCAAAACAATTTGTTGCATGCATTAATTTCCTTTCTACACTTTGGGGTAGATTTACAACAAAGTAACGCAGCATGGTGCAGCAAGTCATTTTGCAGCGCCGTGCTGCGTTAGTTTGGAAAGCACAGAGATTCGACATATTTACAAGAATATGACGCATCTCTGTGCTTCCCCTGCGCTGGCACACAAACTGCAGCCATGCGCCAGCGCAGGCAGCCTTGCACCTTGGTGCAAGGATGCCTGCGTTGTGGGGAGATTGTTTTTGAGCAGGAAGGGACACCCTCCTGCACAAAAACAATCACAAGAGGCTTTTTCCTCTTTCAATGCATGCTGTAGAATTAAGCACGCATTGAAAGAGGAAAAAACGAGGAGAAATGAAAAAATGTCTCCCCGTTGCGCCTCGCTACACCACCTCTAGGGTGGCGTAGCATTCACACGCATCTCCAGATTTACGATTTCTCGTAAATCTGGAGATGTGTCTTGTTCCATGGGTGTTGCGTTGGAACACCCACAGCAACACCTATGGGACGCCCCTTCAAGGCACAGTGCTGCATGTGAAGGGGCCGTATTTACGAGGAGAGGAAAAGTCACGCAGGTTGGCTTCTCCTCTCCTTGTAAATATGGAGGAGCCCCCTGCGCCAGCAGTACTACGTCACGAAAAGTGACGTAGTGGTGGCGCAGGGGGCTTGTAAATCTACCCCTTTGTTTTTATTTGCAACAGTTTTTCTATTAAATGTTTTTAAGTATGATTTCATTGGTTGGAGACTTCATACGTGGGGGCATATCAACAAGGGCTTTATCTCTGCTTTTTTGGCTTTAAAACCCAAAAAAGCAGAGATAAAACTAGCGCCCTATCAACAACAGGGTGCTAACATGCAAATTTGCATGTTAGCACCCTTTTACTCTACGCTTCCCCTTGCATCTCTAATGAGATGCAAAGGGGGCGTTCCAGAGTAAAATCATAGGAGAAATGTCGCTAAGCGACATTTCTCCTATTATCATGAATATCGCTAACCCAGTTAGAGACAAAAAAAGCAGCGTTAACCGCGGTTAACGCTGCTTTTTTACGTCTGGTATTTTTCTGACTTAGCCATTATATCCTATGGAAGGAGGATATCATGGCTAAGTTTGTCTGTCCCTATCAACAAGGTAACATGAGATTATCGCTGGGTTTCCAGCGATAATCTCACGTTAGCCACTTAGCGTGAGGATTTTTATCGCTATTGAGATAAGCGTTGCTAATAGCACGCTATCTCAGCGATAAAAATCATCGCTAGCCGGCGATAATTATCCTAGCGCTAAGTGCGCTTAGCGATAATTATCGCCGGTTGTTGTTGATATGCCCCCAGGTTTTTGGTATGAGAAGCTTAAGCGGTAATTTCTATTTAATGTATTCTTAAATGTAACAATATTTTTATTTTCGTAGTTTGCGTCATGAATCAGTTGCTAGATTCAGTTTACTCTTGATGTAACACACATTTCACATATTAGACGGGTTGTTTCGTAACGTTTTCTTCTGGGAGTCGCAGGGCCCAAAGCAGCACAAATCATTAGTCATTTACTCCCCATTAAAAATGCACGCAAGCGCAGTGCCAAATTAACCAACGCCACTTTAGAGTCACCGTTGAAAGAAATGTGAGAGTATTTCACCCTCCAAAATTGAGGTTTTCCTGAATAAGAAATGTTGTAGATGAAAGAACCTGTCGGGGCTTTGCTTCAATTGAATTCAACTGCAAATGCGTAAGAAGCAAAGAATTTATAAGCTTATATTTACAATGAAAACTCGCAAATTCACCCACGGGTGGATGCGGTGTCGTGTTTCTCCACTGGGAAAGAACGTCTGCGTGCTGTGTGACTTATCAGAAGAGATATTCCATTTCTACAAAAATGTTACAAGTCACAAGGGCTGTTCTAAAGTTCATATTAAGTGATCCTGTCTTAAATGAGCTGTTTTGCCGGAAGATATTGAAAAATAATAGGCATGACCTTTGCAGATTTCTTTTAGCCCTCATAAATTTGGCATGTTTTTTAAACAGTCTCCACAGGGATAGTTGTTTTCAGTTTCCTGAAGCATCATACATTTCTCAATAATTTGCGAGACTTTGCAGTGTTTTGCATTCATAGAGTACTGTTTAGCATATCACAATTGTGTCTCTTTGGTATTTGCAGGTCTCCGTGGTAAAATTTTCCTTTCCTGATAAAGACGTGCTGACCTGCAGGACATTTAGTCAGGTTCTGAAAAGAAAATGCGCCAGCATGAGTTTAGGTAATGCAAAGTATTTTAACCAAAGAACGCTAGTGTGTGGGTACGAATGGTATATTTGCATGAGATCATATTTTTTTTTTACTTCTGTCTAAACATGCTTTTATTTTCGAGACTTAGGGGCATATTAACAAGCCAGGCGATAAAATTATCGTCGCTTTAGCGGCAGAAAACTGCCGCTAAAGCGGCGATAATGGGCTTGATAATATGCTCTATAGAATTACAATTGAAGCCCACGTTAGACGTCCTTCACATTTAACATGGGCTTCAATTGTAATTCCATAGAGCATATTATCAAGCCCATTATCGCCATTTTAGCGGCAGTTTTCTGCCGCTAAAGCGGCGATAATTGTATCGCCTGGCTTGTTAATATGCCCCTTATTTTCGAGAACCCTGACTAAAATCTCAGAAAAATGAGGGGCATATTATCAAGCACGGTTTTAAAATTGTCGCCGCTTTAGCGGCAGAAAACTGCCACTAAAGCGGCGATTATGGGCTTGATAATATGCCGCAGAGAATTCCAATAAAAGCCCATGTTCACACCAGAACATGGGCTTTTATTGGAATTCTCAAGAGCATATTATCAAGTCCATTATCGCTGCTTTAGCGGCAGTTTTCTGCCGCTAAAGCAGCAATAATTTTAACGCCGTTTCTTGATAATATGCCCCTAAGACCTTAATAAATGGGTTATACTTAATCACGTTAATAAAAATTGTGTTTTTAATTTTTGACAGCTTTGATTGTGTCAGAATATCGAGGTCATAATTATCGACCTACAAAAATATCTACTGGAAAAAAAGTCGACTATCACATTAGTCACATTTAATATGGATATGTTATTATCTAATATATTTATATATTTGAGGTAAGTCGATGTGGATTCAAGAAGGGTAAACAACGTAGGGGCATATTATCTAGAAAGGCGATAAAATTATCGCCGCTTTAGCGGCAAAAAACTGCCGCTAATACGGCGATAATGGGCTTGATAATATGCTCTATGGAATTCCAATTGAAGCCCATGTTAGATGCCCTTCATATCTAACATGAGCTTCAATTGGAATTCCATGGAGCATATTATCAAGCCCATAATCGCCGTTTTAGCCACAGTTTTCTGCCGCTAAAGCGGCGATAATTTTATCGCCTGTCTTGATAATATGCCCCAAGGTCCTTGATGATGCATTTTGTTACATTTTGGTGCCCCTTGGAGATGGAACCCTAGGGCGGATGTCTACTGTCCCATCTATATATCGCTACCATAACGAGTTGATTCAGTGTAATTTGGTGCCCTACTTTGTACTGGAATGTCAGACACTATTTGCAGTCCAAGTGCCTGAAGATTAATTCTTATTCACAGAAGTCGAAAAGCCACCTGATTTGGAGGTTGGGGACCATTAAAAATACTGCAATTTCAGAAGGAATTTCTCAATCTAGAGTAAAATTCACGGACTGAATTTTCTTCGTCATATTAGCCTTATGCTTGAGGATACTGAGCCGTTGGATTGTCTATTGTATTTAGCACTACACTGACCATGTGGAGGATTTTCAGTTACCTGCACGTTTGATCAGGACCAAATTGTAAGGCAGCTTCCAGATATTTAATCTGCTGATCCGGTGGAAGATAGCCTGCATGATACACAAGGCCCTTCACCATAACACCCCCATCTACCTTGCCAATAAACAGAACTGTCCAGAAATAGCCGTTCCATAAGAAGCACTAACTCCCTATTGTTGAAATCACAGAAGCTCAACAAAAAGAGAACATACAACCCCCCTTTTCCATCTAGCTCCAAGAATATGGGATGCACAGCTGCCTGTAATCAGGACAAACCCCTCGACTACCCCTTTAAAAAAAGAAGTGAAAATTACTTCAATAGTAGCCATGAGCGAATCAGCTTGACTATTTCCATATGGGCACCTCCAGACTTCGAATCTACCTAACCGATTGTTCACACTGAATCTGTCTGATATTTGTACAGCACTCTGATACCTTGACAGCTATATAAAACTCCTCAAATAAATAAATAACATTGATGTGATTTTGAGTGATAGTAACTACACATAATTACACTACTTTGGTACCCTTTGAATCCTTGAGTGTTCCTCATTCAAGGAAAAGAAAATGACTCTCCCAAGGTTCATAGATTGCCAGGTTGTTAGTCAAGCAAGTGCCATTATTCTCACAGGAAAAGAGCCTAGTAGTTTTCCTTTTGAAATATAGAATAATGAAGTAGTCCGGAGAGGAGGGAATCATAGATCCAGGAAAGCTGGCTCTACATCAGAGTTTCATGTTAGTGCTATGTGAGTTGCATTTGGATTCAGTACATGTAAATTAATTTTACATGGATATACTGAAAAAATGGCAATCGCCTGGTCCTCTTAGGCCTCTGTTGGACACCACTTTCACCAAGCTTCTCATAAATTAGCAAGTGAAAGCATGAAAAAGAGAAAGGTAATTATGTGACAAAATATATTCTGTTACTCAACTGGGGCCCTTTTGTGCAATTCAAGACGCCACTGCTAATTTTTGGCAGTGATATGTTGGTGGGTCTTCTGAGGGAGTGTGTGTGTAAAAAAAACAACTCTAAAATGTTCATTAGATACACAGTGCTTTGAGTATTCGAGTAGGTGGAGAAGCCCTAGTGAGGGTGCGGAGCTTCGACTACTTGGGGGTAAAAGTACTGGAGAATTGTAATTGGAAAGGCCAACTTAGCAAAAGCTCGCTATTAATTGAGCACAGATCACGTTCGGACACACTGGCCCTTGAAGTATACAGTGCTAAAGAACAAAGAGCTGCTCTTTATGGAGCTGAGACCTGGGGCTGTACTGATGTTTCCACAGTATCCATCAGAGAAAATACATTTGCGAGAAAGTTGTTCTCTGTTCTAATTAGTTCACAGTTAACTCCTTTATACTTTGACCTAGGGCTAAAAAGAATTGCAGATTTAACTGCGCTCAGACCGCTCGTCCTTTGGGTGTGTTTAGAGATTCCCTTGTAGACTTACCAAATATAGGACGTGCCAAGTCATCTCCTTGGGTTAAGTTTGTTTCAGACTGGTTGAGCAGGTTGGGATTGCAAAGGCTATGGGCTGATCCGATAAACATACCTAAATGTGACTTTAATGTCTTAAAATTCTACTATTGGTCTTATATCCAGGAGGGTTATATTAACAATCAGTCAAATGGTTCACTGACAATGATATCTTTAGATATTAAACCATTCTTTCCTTTTGAGGAATTTTTAGACTTTGTTTCTTCTCCCTTAGTGAAAAGTCTTTATATCTGTTTTCGATTTGACATTTTGCCCTTGGGATCTCTCACTACTAAATGGAATAAGGGTTTAGCCCCGCGCATTTGCGTGGCTTGTGGTCTGGAAAACGAAAAAGAGATACATACATTGTTTTTCTGTCCTGGGTGTCTTGGGTCTCCCCAATATGTCAAAATCTTGGTGTGACTAGATACCTTGTGGCTTGTACACAAGTTGGTCGCACACTGCTCGTCACACCAGCAAGTTGCCCCAAAGGACTGTGGTAAATGTAGTGGCGACGGCGGGTACGCCTATGCCACGATGTGTAAGGAGAACAGTATGTGTTGCATTTAGCCATCCCTGGACACGTGTTTCGAGGTAGTTGCCTCTCGTCAGCAGGGAGCAGGACAGTGTAAAGGGGTGCCGTGTGGACTGCCAAAATGTAATTAAAAACAGGTCAAGTACCTCTCATGGCGCGCAGGTGCAGATCCAAGGCTCGTCAGCCCATTAGCTCAAGGGAGCCGTAATAATTTGTACACAAGTTGGTCGCACACTGCTCGTCACACCAGCAAGTTGCCCCAAAGGACTGTGGTAAATGTAGTGGCGACGGCGGGTACGCCTATGCCACGATGTGTAAGGAGAACAGTATGTGTTGCATTTAGCCATCCCTGGACACGTGTTTCGAGGTAGTTGCCTCTCGTCAGCAGGGAGCAGGACAGTGTAAAGGGGTGCCGTGTGGACTGCCAAAATGTAATTAAAAACAGGTCAAGTACCTCTCATGGCGCGCAGGTGCAGATCCAAGGCTCGTCAGCCCATTAGCTCAAGGGAGCCGTAATAATTTGTACACAAGTTGGTCGCACACTGCTCGTCACACCAGCAAGTTGCCCCAAAGGACTGTGGTAAATGTAGTGGCGACGGCGGGTACGCCTATGCCACGATGTGTAAGGAGAACAGTATGTGTTGCATTTAGCCATCCCTGGACACGTGTTTCGAGGTAGTTGCCTCTCGTCAGCAGGGAGCAGGACAGTGTAAAGGGGTGCCGTGTGGACTGCCAAAATGTAATTAAAAACAGGTCAAGTACCTCTCATGGCGCGCAGGTGCAGATCCAAGGCTCGTCAGCCCATTAGCTCAAGGGAGCCGTAATAATTTGTACACAAGTTGGTCGCACACTGCTCGTCACACCAGCAAGTTGCCCCAAAGGACTGTGGTAAATGTAGTGGCGACAGCGGGTACGCCTATGCCACGATGTGTAAGGAGAACAGTATGTGTTGCATTTAGCCATCCCTGGACACGTGTTTCGAGGTAGTTGCCTCTCGTCAGCAGGGAGCAGGACAGTGTAAAGGGGTGCCGTGTGGACTGCCAAAATGTAATTAAAAACAGGTCAAGTACCTCTCATGGCGCGCAGGTGCAGATCCAAGGCTCGTCAGCCCATTAGCTCAAGGGAGCCGTAATAATTTGTACACAAGTTGGTCGCACACTGCTCGTCACACCAGCAAGTTGCCCCAAAGGACTGTGGTAAATGTAGTGGCGACGGCGGGTACGCCTATGCCACGATGTGTAAGGAGAACAGTATGTGTTGCATTTAGCCATCCCTGGACACGTGTTTCGAGGTAGTTGCCTCTCGTCAGCAGGGAGCAGGACAGTGTAAAGGGGTGCCGTGTGGACTGCCAAAATGTAATTAAAAACAGGTCAAGTACCTCTCATGGCGCGCAGGTGCAGATCCAAGGCTCGTCAGCCCATTAGCTCAAGGGAGCCGTAATAATTTGTACACAAGTTGGTCGCACACTGCTCGTCACACCAGCAAGTTGCCCCAAAGGACTGTGGTAAATGTAGTGGCGACGGCGGGTACGCCTATGCCACGATGTGTAAGGAGAACAGTATGTGTTGCATTTAGCCATCCCTGGACACGTGTTTCGAGGTAGTTGCCTCTCGTCAGCAGGGAGCAGGACAGTGTAAAGGGGTGCCGTGTGGACTGCCAAAATGTAATTAAAAACAGGTCAAGTACCTCTCATGGCGTGCAGGTGCAGATCCAAGGCTCGTCAGCCCATTAGCTCAAGGGAGCCGTAATAATTTGTACACAAGTTGGTCGCACACTGCTCGTCACACCAGCAAGTTGCCCCAAAGGACTGTGGTAAATGTAGTGGCGACGGCGGGTACGCCTATGCCACGATGTGTAAGGAGAACAGTATGTGTTGCATTTAGCCATCCCTGGACACGTGTTTCGAGGTAGTTGCCTCTCGTCAGCAGGGAGCAGGACAGTGTAAAGGGGTGCCGTGTGGACTGCCAAAATGTAATTAAAAACAGGTCAAGTACCTCTCATGGCGCGCAGGTGCAGATCCAAGGCTCGTCAGCCCATTAGCTCAAGGGAGCCGTAATAATTTGTACACAAGTTGGTCGCACACTGCTCGTCACACCAGCAAGTTGCCCCAAAGGACTGTGGTAAATGTAGTGGCGACGGCGGGTACGCCTATGCCACGATGTGTAAGGAGAACAGTATGTGTTGCATTTAGCCATCCCTGGACACGTGTTTCGAGGTAGTTGCCTCTCGTCAGCAGGGAGCAGGACAGTGTAAAGGGGTGCCGTGTGGACTGCCAAAATGTAATTAAAAACAGGTCAAGTACCTCTCATGGCGCGCAGGTGCAGATCCAAGGCTCGTCAGCCCATTAGCTCAAGGGAGCCGTAATAATTTGTACACAAGTTGGTCGCACACTGCTCGTCACACCAGCAAGTTGCCCCAAAGGACTGTGGTAAATGTAGTGGCGACGGCGGGTACGCCTATGCCACGATGTGTAAGGAGAACAGTATGTGTTGCATTTAGCCATCCCTGGACACGTGTTTCGAGGTAGTTGCCTCTCGTCAGCAGGGAGCAGGACAGTGTAAAGGGGTGCCGTGTGGACTGCCAAAATGTAATTAAAAACAGGTCAAGTACCTCTCATGGCGCGCAGGTGCAGATCCAAGGCTCGTCAGCCCATTAGCTCAAGGGAGCCGTAATAATTTGTACACAAGTTGGTCGCACACTGCTCGTCACACCAGCAAGTTGCCCCAAAGGACTGTGGTAAATGTAGTGGCGACGGCGGGTACGCCTATGCCACGATGTGTAAGGAGAACAGTATGTGTTGCATTTAGCCATCCCTGGACACGTGTTTCGAGGTAGTTGCCTCTCGTCAGCAGGGAGCAGGACAGTGTAAAGGGGTGCCGTGTGGACTGCCAAAATGTAATTAAAAACAGGTCAAGTACCTCTCATGGCGCGCAGGTGCAGATCCAAGGCTCGTCAGCCCATCAGCTCAAGGGAGCCGTAATAATTTGTACACAAGTTGGTCGCACACTGCTCGTCACACCAGCAAGTTGCCCCAAAGGACTGTGGTAAATGTAGTGGCGACGGCGGGTACGCCTATGCCACGATGTGTAAGGAGAACAGTATGTGTTGCATTTAGCCATCCCTGGACACGTGTTTCGAGGTAGTTGCCTCTCGTCAGCAGGGAGCAGGACAGTGTAAAGGGGTGCCGTGTGGACTGCCATGGCTTATAGTATTTAAAAAAGTGACACCTCCCCTTCATTTGTTATTGCTACTAGTGAATTTTTATGGGTGGGTTGGTTCAAATGTGGTAGATTGCAATCAGGGAATGCGAGGGAACATGATACACTTTGAATATTACTGATTTTACCTTATATATATTTAGATTTTTTTTGTCTTTTCCTTAAGATTTGTGGGAAAAATCCTTTGGACCTTTTCTATCGTTTGTTTGCACTCTGTCCTAGCTCATTATAGAACTATTTTGTATATATGAATGAATTTTCAGGAATACATTTAAAGTAGTATTGATTTTTATGACAAATCTGCATTACGTGTTGTTTTAAACTGTAGTTTAATGTTATTGTTGTATCACATTGTTTATGTATACTTTCATGGTGCATGGATGCCAAATAAAGTATCATTACTACTACTACACAGTGCTTTGTGGAACTTTTCAAATAAGTGGAGGTATTGTTTTGAGCAATTCTTTGCTAGCTGCCTAGATTTCCAAAACATGTTTTATCTAAGTTTTAAAATTGCTCTGTGCCTTTGATAGAAATATCTAATTCCTTGGGGTGCAACATAGCACCCAGGGGCAAACAGATGTGGCAGGGTTTTAGGATATCAATGTAGGGTAAAATTACATACAATTAATCTTATTATATCGGAATTGAGTAGTCATTCAATATACTGAAATTCGAGCAAGAATTTAGGCCTCCTGGACCTGTCTTCGATACTCATGGTCGAAAATGATCCTTAATTTTCATTGCTGTACCAAATTTCTTCTGTCATTATGTGCACATTGGAAGTCGGAACGATCTATATAAATATTTTACTATGCAGTTTGGTTCCTATCAATGCCATACTGCCCTATAACATTGTATTAGTGCTTCCCGATTGGCTTTTATATTGACTCGAGGACATCGACCATCAACATACCATGTCTAGATAAGCATATACAGGAAAATAGATTTACTATGTTTAACTTCACATCTACTTACCTTAACAATAAGTTGTACTCAGTATTATGAAGTCGAAGTTAGGGCATGTCAAAATAAAAAAACGTGATATTTTGGCGGAACACCACTGATGGGGATGTATGAATTTATTCAACATAAGCTTATGATATTATTAATGAAAATAAATGGCAAAACCCTTGCTATACACACAGTGCTAGTTTTACTCACTGCCAGTTGAAGCATTCATCATCGTCTATACTGGTATTGCATCAAGAGAGGTAGTCTGGTAGTGATGATATAACACTGGGGGTTACAATTACCAATGTTTGTGTGGGTGCTCACACATCACAATACAATTTTCTACTGTGTACATAGGCCTTTACGTTGTAAAGTAACTAGTGGCTAAGTTTTGCTTTACCTTGGGCCACTTGAGAAAATGTGCAAATGTTTAGTAATCTACCCCTAGATGTCTGAGGAATAACATAACGACACAGACGGCATCATTAAGTTCCCCACAATAGAACAAAGCAGAAAACCGTTTTGTTTTTTGTGTTGAATTTAGACATCGGCATGAAAGATGGAAGTAAGGTGTAAAAGGCACTTTAGCATTTTTTTACTGACTTGTTTTTGCTGTTCTGCGATAGAGTTTATCACCAGTTAACAGTACAGAAAGACTGAAACATTTGCATTGCACCCAAGCTTGGTGTAGTGTTAAAGTCTATGCAAAACATTTTCAGTGGGATGGTGGTGATTAGAGATGGCTGTGCCTCAAAAAAGGGGATACACAATACTGGACCTAGATGTTTCCTCCGTCTCACTTGCTTTTGAGATTGGCACTGAATTCTTCAAAATGCGCTATTGCAAGCACCTGAAGTGTAAATGTCTAATGAGCCAGGACAATGCACACAGGAGCATGTTCAAATCCCACCTGAGACTCTACCATCAAATCATCCGGACCAACCAAAGAACCACTCTAGTACTTCACATCGATGGCAGCACCAACAGAAACAAATACATATTTGCCATTGTGAAGGATTTCAGCTTACCAGTGGCCACCTCCAACTGAATCGCATCCTCACAGGACCTCTGCAACAAGCTCTGTCAATTCTTCAGCTACATAAGCACCATCATTTACAGCAACTTCAACTGAAACCAGATCCCTCAGACCTCACCAAATGCCTCCCAATCTTATCCAGAGAACCAATGCTACCCACATGACTTATCATCAGCCCATCAGACCCCTGCCGGCACAATTCCAGAGGACTGCAACACATCTATGCCATGCTCACACCCACTTTCAAAGATTGGAAGCAATCAACTGCATTTCCATTGCTGAAAGCAGATCCTTCATAATTCTCCAGCTACTGATCATTCATACTGCTACTATTGCTGGCCAAGGTCCTTGAAAAAATCTTCAATCAATACTTCACTCAATTCCTAAATGACCAACAACTCCTCAAAACCACTCAGTGCAGTTTCAAACCAAACCACAGCAGAGAAACCGCCATTATTGCTGATACAGATATCACCCTCATGATTCTGGACAGAGGAGACAAAGCGGCCCTCATTCTCCTGAACCTCTCTACAGTATTTCACATAGTTGCACACCCTTTCCTCATCCAATGCTTACATAACATCAGAGTCCTAGGGCACACATTTCAATGAGTCTGCCTCTTCCTGACAAGAAGGACCCAGTCAGTCCGCCTTGCACAGTTCACCTCAGACGCCCACAACCTCATCTTTGGAGTTTCAAGAGGATCCTCCCTGAGCCCGACCCTCTACATTGCCTACCCTCTAGCCAGCACCATCCACTCTCATGACATCAACTTCCTGTCTGCTTCAATGCCCAGTTCACTAATCAAGTTCAATGACTGCGTGACTGACATTGTCTACTGGAGGAAGACCAATTGTCTGAAGTGGAAAAGTGACAAGACTGAAATCATTTTCTTAAGGAAGAGAACTTCACTCTGGGACTCCACCTGGTGGGCCACATAGCTAGAACTGAAATCAACCACCACCACCCACTCCAAAACCCTTGGGATCGTCATCGACAACAAATGGTACATGACAACCCAAGTCACGCCCTCACTGCCTTATGTTTCCATAACCTGAAGATGCTGAGGAAGATTTTCAAATGTCTCCGAAAATTGTCACACATGCCCTCATTGTAAGCTAGCTCATCTACGGGAACACCCTTTATGTCGGGATCAACAAAAACTCCCCAGAGGACTGCAGACGATTCAGATCTCTGTGGCCAGAATCACTTCCAACTTCCCACCCCGGTCTCATATCACACAACATCATAAGAATCGCCAGTGGCTTCCCCCATAAATGAGCACAATTCAAACTAGTCACCCTTACTTTGAAGGCATTACATAACATGGTCCGAGAATACCCCAACAATCACATTTGCTTTAACAAACCTTTCAGACACCTCCACTTATTCGGACACCAACTTACCATAGCCACAATCATTGGCAGGGTGAACCACAAAAAGTCACTAAATTAACCTGTACTTAACTCTGGGTAGCTAGGCACAAAAAGGAGTCAGGCTTAAGTTAGAGGAAATCTGTAAAGAATCTATGCAGCACATAATAACCAATAAAGTGAAAAAACAACACTAGAAAATCCCATACCTATTTAGAAAAGTAGAGTAACTGTTATTAAATTATTTGACACCAAAGTGACAAAATCCAATCAGTAGAACTGGAGTTCTGAGTTGTAAAAGTTTAAGTGACAATCTAGCACCTAACACTAAACATTTTCCGAGTAGCCACAAAGTACTGTCTGTGGCATGCCCGAGGGCCACACTAATGCCAGCTGCCCTAGGGCTGGGGTGATGAAAGGTGGGCATAGAGCGATGCAAAGCAGATGCACGCTGTGGACAATAAACCTAGCCTTCATGTGACTTCTGTCTGCCACAGACGCTCTATTCTAATTGTTGGACCCGGCCCTTCTGGCAGGTTCACCCCGAAACTTTTTGCTTTTTATTGGTGACTTGATGTAGTGATTTTTGGGTTTCTGCGCACTTTACCGCTGTGTCCCAGGGTAAAGTGCGTGCGTGTGGTGAGGTTGGCCTGCCCTCCCATAGGAATGCATGGGGGAATGTATGTGTCCTGGTAGTTCCTGATGCGTGGGGTGTGCAGGCCCGAGTTTGGTATGTGCGGACTCGTGTGATTGAATGCTGCGCGATGATGTGTGCGGCGTGCATGTACCTAGTGTGGAAGTGCCACTTCTAGAAGTGGGCACTTCAGTGTGCAGTATGAAATGTGTGGCTTGTCTGGCGATTGGCTGGTGGAGGTCATGTGACGGACTAGGGAAATCCCCAGAGTCAGGAGGAGTCACCCAGTGGTGAATGTGAGTTTAGCATACTGATGGCTGGGGAGGAGTATACCTGGGTCCTGAATAGGACAGGGCTTTCCCCACACACTGCTGGCTCCGGCCCCTGTGGTGCGTCTGATGACCCTGGCCTACCAGTGAATAGGGAGAGGGGCTGAGCAAAACAAAGTGCTCAGGAACCTGTTGTAACTGGTTAGCCCCTTCCCTGCACCTTCAGACAAAGACTTTTACTGTATAAAAAGGGGCTGTGTCCCCTTACAATTTGTTCTCTTGCAGGATCAACTTGAGGGGTCCTGCTGCTGCTGGGCACCAGGAGAGACCGCCACTGGGGACTGCCTCCCTGATGGAGGGCCCTGTGAGCTGGCCCCTGGGCCCAGTCTTTGCCCCCCTGCCTTGTGAAGACTTTATTGGTGGGACTTTTGCTTGCAGCGCCTGGGAGCGCTTTGATAGCTGTGTAGCGCTAGGGGCGCTTTATTGGATGGCCTGGCACTTCTAGCGCGCTCCTGAGTCGCCTCGGTGCAAACGAGGGAATCCCCGGCGTAGGGATTGCCCCCCCTCGTGTGCCGGGTCGGGCGGGAGCCCACCCCGCATTGTGGTGTGTTGGCGGGTGCCCACCCCGCTTATTTAATCATTATTGAGGGCGGGAGCCCACCCCGCCTCCTGGTGTTGTCGCGGGTGCCCACCCTGCTGATTGCCGTGTCTTCAGTCAGGGAGCCCACCCCTCATTGCCGCCGTTTGGGAAAATCACCGGCGCGGCCGAGGAACAAGGAAGTCAGGCAGCCTGCTTCGGACGTGGGCGGGACTTAAAGAGGAAGCGGACGGGAGCCTACCCCGCGCTCCTACCGCCGAACGAGGAAGTGACCGGGGCTCCCGTGAGCGGAGGGAACCCCGCGTGGTTGCAGCCCAAGAAGAGTACCGAGGCATCCAGGCGGGAGCCCACCCCGCGCTGGACCCGGACGAGAGGAGTGCCGACGATTGCTACCGGTGAGTGGGGGCACTAGGGGACCAGGAGTCTTTAGGTCAGAGCGCGTGGACGCTCTACTCACCGAAGGGGCACCGCATCAGTTACAGAGCCTGTAGGCTCCACCGTTGGGGACACTGAGGTTACCAGCGCCCGTGAGGCTCCCAAGTAGACGGGGGCATTAATTTAGAGTTGGTGCAGGGCGCGAGGTCGCTCCAACTGCGAGGGGGCATTGCTTTGGTGATTAGAGCGGCCCCGGAAGGCAGCGGGCCGCTCCAACGTCCTAGGGGGCATTCGGGTTTCAGAGCCCACGAGGCTCCAACGGAGGATCGCATTATTGTTTAGAGCCTGCGAGGCTCAGGGGGCATTTCTTGATCAGAGCCTGCGAGGCTCAGGGGGCCACAAGGGTTTTCTTAGAGCCCAGAGGGGCCCCACGTGACTGTTATTTGTGTAGGAGGGCACAGTGGTGCCCACGCTCATTCCTCCAGCTGCCCAGCACTTAGTGGGCAGCTGCAACGTTTAGGTTGGGTACTCTACGCTGGTTTGCGCAGCTGGCGCAGCCGGACTGGGACAGAGCGTCCTAGCCCCGACAAGGCCAGTTGGCCTAGGGACTGCCACAGGTGGTGGCTTATGTGAGTTTCCTAACCTGCACCTCTGAATGTATGTTTATGCGTCATGTGCCTTGTTTTACACCGCTGAATGTATTTTGATGCATCATGTGTTTTCTTTCATAACACCACTGAATGTTTTATGCATCATGTGTTTACCTGCCCGGCACCTCTGAATGAGTTTATGCGTCATGTGCCATGTCTTACACCGCTGAATGTATTTTATGCATCATGTGTTTTCCTTCCCTACACCTCTGAATGTGATGCATCATGTGTTACGTTCTATTACCCCTACAGGTATTGTGATACTTAGGTGGTTGTTTGTTTTCTCCTAGTACAGGTGGTGCTAGTGAGGTTCTAGTTCCCTGCGTGACATTTTCCTAAGGTGGTTAGGGTTGCGTAGGTGATGCTTACATGTTACCAGCGGTTACTGGTTGTGTTATATGTGTATTTTGTGCTATAGTAATTTTATATTCTAAAAGTGCTGGTTCTTGACAGTGGTCCATGTGGCCCTGTCCCCTGTACATATAATCCCTTGTAAATTGTGCCCGTGCCTGTTGGCACATTGTAAAGTGTGTGTTTTTATCTAATGTGTTTTATTATAATGCAAAGGCTATTTTTATAGAATACCTTGTGTGGAGTTTCCTTTGTGGTGGGCCTTGGGTGTTGTTGCTGGGTGCGCGCGCAAACGCTTTACACATCGCCTCAGAGATAAGCCTGACTGCCCGTGCCAAGCTACCAAGGGGGTGAGCAGGGGTTATCTTTGGCGTGTAACTTCCTTGCCCTGACTAGAGTGGTGGTTTCTGCCTGGCTTTGGCGCAAGCCTTAGCCATCCAGAAATCCCCAGTTCTAACACTAATGCACCAAGAATTAAAGACAAGGCAGTACCATTTAATGTAAAACATGAGAGGAAAAGAGATACTCATCTAGTGGCTGCATTGCAGAATGTGAAACCAAACAACCTGGGAAAAGGTTTGGCATCGCCACTTGACCAAATTGTGTAATTCTAGGTAACTGTTTAATTTAAATTTGCCTCCTTTTTCTTCATTACCACATATGACAGCCCCTTGACATTCACAAGTTTAGGATGTGTGCTGTACAAAACCTTCTATCAACTGAGGCAACAGTAGGTACACCTGACAGATTACTTGCCTCTTGTTTACCTACTGGCTTTGTTTTCAGAATAGGGGCCTCATGAATGTTTCCAAGTTCATGTTTGAAAAGTATCACTTCTAATAAATGCCTCTCAATGTAGTGATATAATCTAATCTTCTAAAGTTATAAAAGCTCATGCATGTTAATAAAATACACTTTTTTGAAGTTTGCACAGTTCATCATGTTTTTACATTTTTAGTGAACAATGACTGTAGAATGAAAGGTGTTCCTAAAGATAAGTTGTCTAGGACTCCTTCTTTGCTTCCTTACTGTTGCTGTAGTTAATGATTAAATAAAGTATGCCCATATCACAGCTTTCTGAATGTTCCTGCTATGTCAGGTAAATAGCAGTCCAGTGCTTCTGTTCACCAGGGGGCTGCATTTGAAGGTTAGGAGGGCCGCATGCTGCTGCTGGGCTGTACTTTGAGTATCCCTTACCTAAAATATCAAAGCGCCAACTGCAGGTGTTTGGTTGGAAAAAATGGCTAACTGCGATGAAGTGTGGGTCAGATATAAATAGTGGATTGGGACTCGTCAGTGTCTACCTTCGGACTTCGAAGACATTTTGAAGAGAAAGTTCTGAGAAGGTAAACTTCAGTGGAGCAATGCTGCAGGCGGTGTCTGAGGAGGGAGTGTTGTAATTGGGGAACCACTGCATGAAGTCACTGTGAAGAGTTCTACATTCAGACGTAGTCACTTTTTTGGAAGTCAAAAATCCCCTGTGGGACGAAGGAGGAATCGGTAGCTGACAAAAGTTCCATGTGGCCAGATACCCGTTCGGCGAAGGACCAGTGAATAAACTTTGCTGCTGTGGAGGAGAATGGAGTCGTAACTACCACTAAGTCAGGCCAACTGGTGATGCACCTTGGGTGGATAGATAAGGTTGGTGTGGTCTTCTCTTGATTCTCAAAGCAGTTTTTAGCCAAACTTCTACATCCCAAAATTTGGATTTTGACTATCTGGGCATAATTAGCACCCCCTTAAAAGGTCCAGGAATGATGTGATACTACTTGGGGGGGTACGACTCACTCAGGCTGGGTCTAGGTGTGGGTCCAACATGGTCGGAGCCTGTTATGTCCTGGTGGCTCTGAACAGGAAGCCAGGAAGCCAGCTATTGGAGTCACTCTGGTAGTCCTGAGTTCAGGTGGGGAAGCAGGGCTCAAGCAGCAGGGAAGGTCTCTGAGTGTTGTAGGTAGGCTCCAGGCAGCAAAACAGTCTTTCCAGGTTCAGCAACGCAGTCTTGCGGAGTGCACAGCAGACTACAGCAGTAGCCAGTCCTCTACGAGTCTTTCCACAGGCCCAGAAAGTGAACTGAAGAGGGGGTCTGAGGGTCCTATTTTTATACCTGGTTACTTCTTTGAAGTACAGATTTATCTTTGAAGTTTCTAACTCTCCTGCCCTGGTCCAAGCTGGCAGCAAAGACAATGCAGTGGTGACAAGCCCTCTATTGAAGGCAGGGCACAGCTTATTCAGTTGCAGGTGGAGTTGTGCCCAGCGACCCACCCCCATACTGCCAGCAGATGGGAAATTCAGGCACACCTAATCTCTCTATACTGTGATTGTCTGGGAGGAATTCACAACGTTCTAACTGCCAACTACACCGAGTCATGTGACCCAGGATATGCTGCAGGCACCAAATGGCAAGAGCATGAAAATGTCAACTTCTTAAAAGTAGCATTTTCAAAATTGTAATTTGAAATCTGACTTAACCATTAAAGAGGATTTTAATCACAATTTCAAAAATACCAAACATGAAATACTTATCTGTCCCCAATCAAGTTAGCACTTATTAATTGTAATAAGGCAATCCAATGTTATCCTATAGGACAAGTACGTCTCACAGTGATGACACAAATTCAGGAGTTTTTGACTACCAGGACATGTAAAATTTAAAAGTACATTTCTAATCTTTTAATTACAATGCACCCTGCCATATGGGCTACCTAGGCCCTTACCTTAGGGTTGACATATGCAATAAAATGGGAATTTAAGACTTGGCTATAATGTCAAGTAGAATTGGCAGTTTAAAACTGAATTCTGGCTGCAATGACAGACCTGGGGCATGGTTTAAGGGGCTAATTAAGTGGGTGATTCAATGAGTGTTGCTGGACCACTCATATCATTTAATTTGCAAGCCCTAGGAATATGGCGTACCACTCTACAATGAACTTATATACATTACTTATGGCAATCACATGTCAGATAATTATAGCATGTTTAGAGGAGCGAAAAGTAGCACTTTAGCACTAGTTTAGAGTGGTAAATTGCGAAGGCTCCGAGAGCCAACAAAGCAAATGCAGTAAAAATAAGAGGGGGGAAGGCAAAATGTTTGGTGGTAACCTTGCAGAGAGGGCCAAATCCAACAAACAGTGTGAGCACTTCTGGATGTATTTAGAACAGGAATACAACTCCTTTTTAGTTCTGAGCAAATCACAGGAAAAAATGATTTGTATTTCAGAAAAGAAAGGGTACTATTGGAATTTAATTGATGTAACTCTAAGTCACAGTTTAAACAGACAAAGGTGACTAAAAGAATGAATACTATAAAGAATTAAAAAAAATAAGCATTGGCAAAAAGTATTGCCCACCAACCCTAGCCGTGAAATACACTATTTTAGATGGAAGTCTTCATGTGATCAGGAGAATAAATGCTGACACTCAGGGGCATATTTACAAGATAATGATGCAGTGCAGCAGTGCAACCCATCTTCCTGTGCCGAGCTGCGTCCTTACGAAAGGGCAGAGATGCATTGTGTTTACAACAATATGATTCATCCCTGTGCTTTCCTCTGTGGTGGTGCACAATAGGTTGCCTAACACCAATGCTTGCACCCTTGCACTTACTTCGGCTGCTGTCTTGAAAGTTTCAGGGTGATCCGTCAAGCGGTCCCAAGATCCAGGGGGATTCTTAAAAGTATGTTTTCCCTATGTTGATTCCCATGGGACCTTTAGACACAGCTACAGTGCGAACTGCTGAACGGAATTCCACCAAATTTGTCAGGAAGGTAGATGTTGATTCAGGGATGTGTCTTTTTGTCATTTGGTATAAATCCGCCCATTTTTGAGAAATTAACTCAAATTTAAAAATAGATAGATAGGGATGCAGAGGGTTCACGACTCCAACGTACAGTTACAGAAAGCCACGCGATAGAAGGACTGCTGTAATTGGCGGCAAACTGTGCAAAATGTTGCGGCTGCCATTTCATGAAGTGGAGTGGGTCCCGGGGGATGGATATAAAGGAATAAAAGAAGAGAAGGGGTCAGGATAGGGGGATCCTGACCCCAGGGGTATATTGTAGTGCAATTTAGTGGTTTCATTATGAGTTCAGAAAGTCAGAAAGTTTTTATTTATGTGGATGGAGTCGCAACCCCTTGTCAGTGCTCAGTGCTTCCCTCCGTGTAACGTTGCGATGGAGGGAGAATAAGACTGCTGTTTCAAGAAGAAAAGCCGGTCCCGGGGGATGGATGGTAGCAAAGAAATGAATTGAAGGGGATTAGGATACGAAGACCCCGACCCCAGAATAATATTGTAGAGTTGAATAGAGTATTTATAATGAGTTCAGAAAGTCAATTATAATTGTTTTGCCATATGGATGGAGTCGTGACTCCATCGCGACCCTTAGAGAGGCCCCCTGTGTAACGTTGCAGAACTAACCAAAATAAATAAATAAAAAATATTCAAATATTAATTTGCTCAAAAAAGTTCTGACTTGCACATTTCCACAAACAGTTACACATATGCTCACAGACCAATTTATCGACTTATGTACCCACTCACAGACGCACCCACTTTCAGACACTGAAACACCCACTTACAGACCCACTAATACACTGATGCACCCACTCCCAGACCCACACAGACACTGACGTACCCTTTCACAGACCCACTCAGTTACTGGTTCAGCCAGTCTGAGATCCACTCAGACACTAACGCACCCACTCAGACATCCATTCAGACACTCACATACCCACTCACAAACCCACTCAGAGAAAGTTCCACCTGTGTACAGACCCCCTCAGACATTGACACATCTTCACACAAACCCACTCAGACATTGACACAGCCACTCAAAGATCTAGTCAGACACTGATGCTCCACCTGAGACCCATTCAGACAGTGACACACCTACTCACAGATCCACTCAGACACTGAGGCACCTACTCACAAACCCTTTGAGATACTGATACACCCTCTCAAAGACCCACTCAGATACTGACACCCACTTACAGACCCAGTCAGGCAATGATGCACCCACCAACAGACCCACTCAGACACTTACAATGACAATAAGATAAAAATAATTACAGAAATATTATAGCCATGAAACACATTTAAAAAAACCCTTAGAAATTCACTGAAAAAAGCAAATGTTACATGAACGTTATAGTTAGGAAATAGATTTAAAAAAACCTTAGAAATTCACTGAAAGACCCAAAGGTTACAGGGATATTATAGTTAGGAATTAGCATTTAACCCCTTCGGTGCTCATGACGGAACGGTTCCGTCATGAGCCACGGTTGAGCTGTGCTCATGACGGAACCGTTCCGTCATGACCACGCCCGCGCAAGATTCCGTCAGCACAGCGGCGGAATTTGCGCAGCATGGAAGGGGTTAAAGAAACCTTAGAAATTCACTGAAAAAAATGAAAGGTTACAGGGATGTTATAGTTAGCTTTACCATTTAAAAATACTTAGAAATTTACAGAAAAAGCAAAGGTTACAGGGATGTTATAGTTATGCTCAGGATTCACTTGGACAAAACCAGTAAAATTCAGCCATTATAGCTAGTGAGTTAACTATAACTCGCACCCCTGCAATGAACTGCTTATGACCTCACATATTACATTACTCATTAAATGGTGTTAGTGGCATCACTGTTGACATCTCAAATGATATCACTGATGACATCATCTGCAGAATGACTGGCATACCCCCTCACACCCCATACATTTCATACACCCACTCCAACTTCCACATTACCATTCTCAAACCCATTCCCACACCAATACCTACATATCCACTCACTGATTCATATGTCTACACACACATCCACTCATTTACCCATACAGCCACTCATAGGCCCACTCACTACTACAGCCACTGATATATCCACTCATGCACCCATACTGCCACTCACACACTGAGTCAGTCACCCATAGAGCTACTCACACACCTACTCACTCACCCTGTCATGTAGTTCCTACAAATCTATATAGGATCTGTGTGTTTAGACAACATAAACTAAGGGATTGGTGTCCAGACTGATTCCAGAACACCCAAAGGATATGTTAGTCTGTTAGTCCAGCTAGCTCGCAGTGCCCCTACTCGTCCCTCTTACCAATGAATGAATAGCTTCTGGCAACTATCAAACATGCAAACCCTGACCCATCGGGATCGTGAAAACAGTGCGGTACTTTTCGCTCTGCCACTTGTGCTCACTTTGTCTCAGAGAGATACACAGAATAAACGGAAGGGACGTTTTCAATAAGCATTTATTGAACCAGCACCATTCTAGTCTAAAATAAGTGTGCTGCAACAACCATGAGACAGAAACAAATATATTCTATTATAAGCATCAGCAGAGTAAAGAAAAGGTAGAATTCTACCATAGTGCTAAAACATTTGATATATGTAGGCATATGGATACATGACAATATTTATGCGTACTCTTATGATGCCAACCCTAACTAGATGTACCCAAGTGTACTTAGCATGTGTGTAGGTGTAACGCCAAGAAGCCCCTTAGGATAAAGCCAACTCCATTGCCTTAATAGGGAGAGCAAGGACCCCGTCTTGGTCTCAAGAAGGACAACCCGCGAGGTATGTCAGACAACTACATGCTGGAGTGTCTGCGTACAGGGACCTCAGCTTCTCATGTCAGCGTTTCAGCATGGAAGTCTTTTTCTCCTCTGGTTTGCCCTGTGACGATGTAGTGCTTATATACCCAAAAGGTACCCTCAGAGCTTCTCCCTAGAAGTGTACTATGGACATGTCAGGCAAGGATGACAACAGAGGTGACCCTTATACAGAGTTATAATTATAATGCAGAAGATGATAATCCTGCTGTGATACTGTGAATCCTCATGCATAATACACGAGGCTAGTTTTTCAGAGAAATCCACACGACAGTCATGTAGCACCTAACTAGGTAAAAGGACAGCGTCAGACCTGTTATGTAGAACAATGGTAGGAAAGATGTGGGTAAAAGGTAGTGTAACTACCTAGGCCTATATTGGGGTACATTGGGGTTCATAACAACCCATACAGTCAATCACACACCCACTTACTCACCCATACAGTCAATCAAACTGCCACTTACTCACCCATACGGTTATACACACACACCCACATACTTACTCATGCAGATTCTAACATGTAATCACTCACCTATATATTCATTGACACAAGCACACACTCACCCATACAGGCACTCACATTCACTCACTCACCCATACAGTCACTCATATACCCATCACTCACCTATACTGCTAATCATAACCAGTTACTCACCCCTATCCCACTGACACATCTACTCTCCCACACAGCCACACACTCACTCACTCATACAACCCCTCACACACACACACTTGCTAACCCATACAGCCACTGACTCACACATCCATACAGGCAGTCACATACCCCCTCACCCACCCTCACAGATACTCAGACACCCATACAGGTACTCAGACAACCAATCAATCACCCATAAAGCCACTCACATACCCACTCACACACCCATACAGCCACTTAGACACCAACTGACAGACTGATACAAACAAAACCAGTTACTCACCCATAGATTCACTGAGACACCTAATCACTCACTTAGTTAGTCAGTCATGAACCAACTGAATCATCCATACAGGCACTTATACACCCACTGATTCACCAATACATATTGGTATATATATTTAACGCTCAAACTTTTTTTAAAAACTCACCGTCACTGGATGATGTCATCAGTGATGTAATTTGAGCTGTCATCAGTGATGTCATTTCCGTCAAGTCCTGGAACACCTTGCGCCTCCACCTCAGGCCATCCCCATCGCTATTCCAATTCAGGAAGGATCTCAAGACTGAACCTCCACACCCAGAAGCATCATCAGCTCCCCCTCCTATGCCGTGAGACCCTCCCAGGTGAGCAGCCCCACTATACAAACTTCTGATTGATTGATGTCACTGACCATTCATGAGTGATGTAATAATTGACGTAATAGCCAGTGCACATTTTTTAAATTCCATTTTCTAATTATAACGTCCCTGTAATCTGTTTTTTCAGTGAATTTCAATGTTTTTTAAGTAATAATGACGTTTGCAGAGTGGTGGAGAAAGGGCGCGAGCCTCTGACCAGCTCTCAGGAATCCAGCTGTATAGGACTTACAGAATGTATCAGTACAGCTTCTTGGCCCTGCAAGATCCCTCAGCATCCAAGAGGACTTCATTCCCCAACCAGTAGTGCGCCAGAAGTCACGTTTACAGTGTGGTGCAGAAAGGGAGTATGTCCTCCAAAGACCTCTTTGCAATCCTGCTGTGTGTGGGACTTACTGGAGGTAACAAGAGGGGTTGTTCACCCCAAGGACTCCAGCAGCAAGGGGACTTCATCCCCCAACTAGAAGTGCACCAGGATGAGTGTTTGCAGAGTGGAAGAGAAAGGAAGGCAGGGCCATGAAGACCTCTCAACAATCCTGCAGTGTGGGACTTACTGAAGGTAAAAGGAGGAGTAGTTGGCCCACAAGGACGTCCTTGTGGGCCAACAGCTCCCTCTGTTTCCTCCAGTGTGTCTCACACAGTGTGATTGCTTAATCTACATCCTCTTTCTCCACCACTCTACAAACATGCCTCCTGATGGTTGGGGGACGAAGTCCTCAGCTCCAGAGGGTCCTTGGGGACCAACTACCCCACCTGTTGCCTCTAGTAAGCCCCACACAGCAGGATTGCTGAGAGATCTTTTGAGGCCGCACCCCTTTTCTCTACCACTCTGCAAACATACCACCGGGCACACTGCTGGCTGGGGGATGAAGTCCTCTTTACTGCTGAGGGTCCTTGGGGGCCAACTTCCTCTTCTGTTACCTACAGTAAGTTCCACACAGCTGGACTGCTAAGAGGTTGTTGGAGGCCACACCCCCTTTCTCCACCACTCTGCACATGCACTTACTGGTGCACTACTGGTTGGGGCATGAATACCATTTTATTCCTGAGAAGCTCAGGAGGCAAGAGGACTTCATCCCCCCACTAGCAGTGCGCTGAGAGAGGTTCATATGCAGAGTGGTGGAGAAAGGGGGCGTGGCCTCTGCCACCTCTCAGCAATCCCACTGTGTGGGACATACTGGCTGTAACAGACAGTCTTATAAGCCCCCAAGGACCCTCAGCAGCCAAGAGCACTTTCTCCCCCAACCAGCAGCGCACCAGGAGGTGCGATTGCAGAGTGGTAGAGAAAGGGGGCAGGTACTCTGGCGTCATGCCATTAGCAATTTCTTTTTTATTTAAAATGATAAAGGAAGGGGGGCCATATGGCTTCGACCCCTGGGACCACATCCCCTGGGGCCAGGTATTTTTGAGAATGGGGAGGGGGGCTGCAGTCTGATACGGTCCCGGGGACCCCATCTCTCACTTCCTGTTTTTTCTTTTTTACATTTTGTTTTAAATAAAGGAAGAGGGGCGATCCTTCCCTGGGCCCATTTTGGCCCCAGGAACACCATCCCTGGAGCCTGCCCTTATTTTAATTTACTTTTTTTAAACATGAGAGGGGGCCGAGCCCCAATACTGGGTGCCCTGGTCCCACCCAGGGCAGCCAGTCATTTTGGTTGGTGACCACGGGGAAGACTGAATGCCCCTGAGGTCCCTGCCGGCTCTCCCTGTCCTGCAGTAGCCAGCATTGTTTTTGGACAGAGGGAGCTGCTGAGCATGCCGCTCCCTATGTCCAAAAGAACTTCTTCTCTGCTTCAAGTAAGCAAGAACATTTTGCATGCAATCAGAGTTTGCTCCTGCAAAGACATAGCAAACTGCAATGTCCTAGGGGTGAGCACTCCGGGACATTGCTGAAACTGGCCGTGAGGAGTGGCATCACCCAGGGCCATCTATAGCTCTAGGAGGAGCGATTGTTCTGTTTTGTGTAAGCAAGAGCATCTTACATGCAAGCAGAGTTTGCTCCCCCAAGCCATAGCAAACTGCAATGTCCCAGGAGTGGGCCCACCAGGGACATTGCTGAAGCCAGCCCTGAGGAGTGGCATCCCCCAGGGCCATCTATGGCTCCAGGAGGGGTGCTGCATGGCCCCCCTCGATTACAGGACACAGCCCCGGGAAGGTTGTGGTCCCCAAGGCTTCATGGGGCTACGTGGCTCCCCTCTTTAATCTTTAACATTTGCACTTGGAAGCTGGTGGTTCCTGCGGCTGCAGGGGGTGCCGCAGCACCCCACATTATTATCATATTTAGCCCCAGGGAGATATCAATCCCCAGGGCTGCAAGGGACGCATGTGCCCCCACATTTGTGTCATCAGTGATGCCATTGACCATGTCATGAGTGTTGTAATATGTGAGGACATAAGCACTGCATTGCAGGGGCATAAGTTATAGCTAGCTCAGGTAACTATTGTTGAATTTCTCTGATTTTGTACAAGTGAAATCTGAGCCTAACTATAACATCACTGTAACCTTTTTTTCCCAGTGAATTTCTATGGATATTAATTCCATTTCCTAACTATAACGTCACTGTAGCCTTTGTTTATTCAGTGAATATTTATGTTTTTTAAAACTTTATTTCCTAACTATAACATACCTGTAACCTTTGGTATTTTAATGGAATTGCTAGTTCTTTTTAATTCCCAACTGTATCCTTTGAGAATGAGTGTGTAAATTAGTGCATGAGTGTCTCAGTGGATGTGTGAGTGAGTACGTGAGTGTCTCAATAAGTGTGTGAGTATGTGTGTGAGTGTCTGTATGGGTCTGGAAGTGAGTACATACATGTCTCACTGGGTGTGTGAGTGGGTGCATGAGTGTTTGAGTGGGTCCTGTGAGTGGGTGTGTGACTCTCAGAGTGGGTCTGTAAGTGGGTGTGTGAGTGTCTAAGTTGGTCTGTGAGTGGGTACATGAGTGTCTCAGTGGGTCTGTGAGTGGGTGTTAGAGCCTCTGTGGGTCTGTGAGTAGGTGTCTGAGTATATCAGTGAGTTTGTGAGTGGATGTGTGAGTGTCTGAATACAATTCTGATTGGGAGCATAACTGTCTGAGTGTGTCCATGACTGGGTAAGTTACTGTCCCAATGGGTCATGAGTGTCTGAGTGGGTCTGTGAGTGGTTTCACAAGTATCTTAGTGGGTGCATAATCCTGAATGGGTCTGTGAGTATTTGCATAAGTCTCTGAGAGGGTCTGTGAGTGTGTGCGTGTGGCCAAATGGGGAAGGGTGGCCATGCAGCCCTCCTCCCTGGGCTGAATTTGGTCCCAGGGACCACATCCCCCTGAGCTCGGCCATAAACAAATGAGGGAGGGGGGCACGTGGCTCTCCTCCCCAGGCTGATTTTGGTAATGGGTACCCCATCCCCCAGGGCCTGGCCCATCTCAGTCACGACCACCACCTGAAAGACGATATAAGCCCTGGAGAGGTGGTGGTTCCTGGGGCATACAAATGCACAAGGAGGGGGCCATCTGCGCCTCCCTCCTTTAAATGCTCTATAAGCCTGCATGCCCCAGGACCTGGCCCACACAGGGGCTAAATTGTAGAGAGTCATGGGAGCATGTGCTTCTTTTTTAAAAAAGAATTCCGCAGGAGTCACGTTTCCAGCAGGGCTCCTGCCAAAACTTTTTTTAAAATGCTTTTTTGCCCCAGACGATGTCCATGTGGACCCTCAAAGAGGCCTAGAGGCGTCAGGGTAATCGTACCCTGCCCCTTCTTTTTTTTTTACTTGGCTTCCTCCTTTAAGTGTTGGCAGTCAATTACACTTCAACACGTAGACTGTTGGATCCTCACAGGATCTGTGTCCATAGATATACTATTTTTGTTTTTTTAAACTGTAAATCATCCTATCCATATAAGTGGCAAATTTAGCATTGGAAGGTGCTTTATTAGTAGGTGTAAGTAGGTACATACCACTAGTAATAAGGCCACAATCACAATATAAGGTCCATTCAAGGTCTCAATAAATGCTTTCCTTTGCACAACCTTTGGTAGCTGAATGCGAGCAGGCAGACTTAACTTAGGAGACAGATGCGTAAAGAATTTAAAAACACCAGTACATTGGATAAGTAAGGTACAACACACAATACAAATCCAACAACAATTTATAACAATAGGAAATATGTTTAGGGAATTGGAGATATTATTTTTTAAAGAATAAATACTTTCTAGAGCCTAAAAGAGTAGTACTCATCCGCCAATATCTAAATCAGGCCCTTAGTCAGTTTTTGAGAGCTTTTTCTCTTGATGTCGAGCTGGTCTCCTCATTAGGCCAGCTTGCATTTCGACGATGCCAGCTTGGCTAAGCGTGATGCCTCTCTCAACTCCTGGAAGTTTCGCCAACGATAAAAAGCTCTGGAGCTTCAGCAGGGTTCGCTGCCACCAGCTTGACTCTCTATGATGGGTCGATCAACTTATGAAGCTTTTTGACAAAATAAATCTCCAAATGGTCTCAAACATCTGGATCTTCTACCAGAAGGTCCTTTTGGGTTATTTGATGGTCAACACAACACCAATCCATGGTTCCAAAATCTCTGAAATGCTCCTTGGGAAGGTGGGACTACAAGACCCACAGTGCACTTAGCCACAATATTTAAAGTCCCCTAGATACCATCCAGCTGGGTTCTTCTTGGTGGAGATAATGCAGGTGGAGCTCTTTTAACCTGTTGCCTTCAGACAATCCACTTCTCAAACTTTCAGTGTCAGACAAAGTCCTTCGTTTATGAAGCCCAAAGTGTGTAGCAGGTGCAGTCCTTCAGAATGCAGTCCTCTTGGTGCAGGATAGGGATTCAGCAGAGCAGTCCTTCTTCTTGTTTCTTCCAGGCAAGTATATAGTTGCTAAGCGACTCTCCCATATTTATTCAGGCTTCTGGGCTGATAAGCAGGTGGGCACCCTTGACCAATGGGGTGCAGGGTTCCATCCTAAATGAAGACCAGTTCCCCTGAAATGTGGCAACTTCTTGTCCTAGAGAGCACATTTCGTTAAAAACCAGAATGGAGAAAGTCTCTCCTGTACTTTAAGATCTGGCTAACCCAACTTACAGAAGTGGCTAACTTTCCTTAACACTCCACTTCCAGGCCCCTCTGCTAACTCAATTACAGGGGATCCCATCTGGCTGGAGGTGCAGGAAGTGGGGGTGGGCCGGGTCATGTTCTAAGTATCTCTTCCTCTTTGCAGACCAGTTTGGCTACCCAGCTTCATTCTTGCCTTTTGCTCTGCAGCTTGCATGTCTCCCACCAGATACCTCTTTGTTTCCATTCAAGCCACTTCACAACTCATCAGAGCAGCTGGCCAAATTGGTGAGGCTACTCTAGAGCTGGATTTAGGCACATCAAAAAACAAGTTCTATTTTTTTTTGTCATAGTTTTAATAAATCCAACCTTGGTAAGTTGTTGGATTTATTCCAACTATTATTTAGACACTTTGAAGCATCATTTTATCTCACTTCTGTAAATAGTTAGACTTTATTAAAGTTAAAAAAGCCACCCCATGTTAGCCTATGAAGTTAATGTACTATAATGGGGAAACATGTAATTGGCAGTTTTTCCCTCCCAGGGCTTATAAACATATTTTATAATGTCCTTGCAAGTAGTTACAAGGCACCATACCCCTGGGGCACGTAGGAGAGGCCTTAGGGGTGAGTTACATGTAAAACTAAGGTAGTTTAAGACTTTGGAAGTAACTTTAATTCTAAAGTCGATATAGTTTTATTTTCAAAGCAGTCTTCAAAGCAGGGCTGACTTTTAAAATGACAGCAGGCAACACACCAGTGCATACGTAATTGCATTAATTCTATTGGGCCTCTAAACCTACATGCCGTACCATATACAAGGAGCTTACAGGTGTGTTGTTACACCTAATTACTATATACCTTTTCAACACAGCACTGGCCCTGGACCTGGTTAGCAAGGCACAATCAGAGTCAGTAACCACAAGTCTCAGTCAAACAATGGGGGTGATCAAGGCAAAAAGGATTACTTTCTCATATTTAGACATAGTGATTATTTTGTTGAGCCCTTCCTGCTTACAATGTTTGCCTCATTCGACTGAACTCACTTCAACACAGACGGTATTGGAGCCAGCAAATGGTATGGTGATTCTGAAGGCAGGAGCATCTGTGTTCCATGAAGATGAGCTCTAAATCCAGCCTGCCCTTTACCAACACAGGTACTCCTCAAATCTCTTCAATGTGTGGTAATAAATGTATAGTAATTGGCTCATGCAAATATGTAAAAAGCATATGGTATTATCATCACTTGATTTTTTTAATTTAACAGCATGGATTACTTTAGTACCCTAAAACCGGTGTGAATATACTGCTTGTTAGGAGAATAGCTTTAAAAACAGTCTTATAATATACAACAACCAACTATGAGAGTGAGGGCACAAGTGATTTTATTGCTGTATCAATTGGTTCTTGGAGTTGTACAGTATCAAGTAATTCTGGTAATGTAAATGTAGGTTTGGGGAGCCAGGAAAGAAATTCTAGCAAGCAGTTGAGTGCTAATTAATGATGTATTGTTCTGTTGTTTTGAAATCATGCTGCACAGACCAGACAATATCTCACACAGAGACAAATATCTAATGTCATCACTGAAAAGATAGCATAGGCACACTGAAATTAACTTGGAACTTCCAAGGCCATAAAACTAAAATAAACTGTACATTTAAGTGTTAGAATGTGTTTTATTAGTAGGTGTAGGAAAGTACCTACCACTAATAATAAGGCCAAAATAAATATGTAAGGGCTAGACAAGGTCTAAATAAACTATTCCCTTGGTAGCCAGCTGTGAGCAGGCAGGATTAACTTAGGTGACAGGTGTGTGTAAAGGATTTAATAACACCAATCAATACATTAAATAAGTAAGACACAACACACAACAAAAATCCAACACCTATTTATAAAAATAAGAACTGATTTTATTATTAAAATTACCCAACATGACAAAACTCCAATATAGGGAACTGGAGATATGATTTTTTAAAGAATAAACACTTTCTAGTGCCTAAAAGGCAGAAACATCGCTTTGGGACATCTGGTCACACTTGACCAGGACAAATCAAGGCTTCATGCTGACCGCCATAGAGTGTAGGTCAGATACACTTAACAGTAGGGCCCGGTCAAGTTTTTACCTTATAACTTAGTCACGTTTTTGGAACTTTTTCACTCGACAACGAGCCAGGCTCCCAGAGTGCATCTGCCTAAATCCTTTAAAGGCCAACTGAAGGTGATCAGCTTGTTTCTCCTAGCTGGAGATGATGCAGGTGGAGCTATTTTAATTTGTTGCTTTCACGGAATCCACTTCTTCATTTTTTAAAGCAAGGCAAACTCTTTATGACTGTAGATCCCAAAGTGTGCACCAGGTGCAGTTATTCAAAGTTCAGTTCTATTGGTGCAGGCCAGCGTTCCAGCAGGGCAGCCCTTCCTCTTCTTCTTGTAGTTTCAGGAAGGGATAAGAGATTAGATAAGGTTAAGATATGGCAAAGCCAACCCACTGGTGTGGCTAAGCTTCCCTAACAACTCCCCTTACAACCCCTCTGCTAATTCAATTACTGGGGCATCAGTCTGGCTGGGGGTGCATGAGGTGGGGTTGAGCCTGTGTCCTGTACTAACTGTCATACCCTTTTTGCTTTTTGAAGACAAGTTTGGCTACCCACCTCCCTTTTGCCATGCAAATCTCCTCCCACCAGATGTCCCTTTTCTCTATGCAGGCCACTTCACACATCATCACAGCAGTTTGGCTCAGCCTGCAAAAAGCTAAACACTCAGGAGAGGCAGCTGGGAGAGTGGATTGAATTTAATCAGAAAAGAAAGTTCTATGACTGATTTTTTAATAGATCTAACCTTTGCAAGGATTTATTCTATCATTTTAATATTTTAAAGTAGACTTTTAGCTGGCTCCTGACAATATTGATACTTTATTGAAGCATTCCCATGTGTACCAATGGAGCCAACGTGCTACAGTGGGGAAAACGAAATTGGCAGTTTTTCCCTCACCAGGGCATATAAAACATATTTTATAATATGCCTGCTTATAGTTACATGGCACGCTACCCCTGGGGCACCTAGGGGAAACCCTAGGGGTGACTTATATGTAAAAATAATGTAGTTTAAGACTTTGGAAGATCCTTTATTTCCAAAGTCAAATGTGCATATAATTTACTTTTAAAAGCAGTCGACAAAGCAGGGCTGACTTTAAAATGATAGCAGGCAACACAGCAGTGCACACTTAAGGTCATTAAATCTGCTGGGCTGTAAACCTACATACCCTACCATATACTACGGACTTACAGGTAGGCTCTCAGTACCAAGTGTAATTATACCTAATTACCATGTACTTTTAATTGGAGCACAGGGCACATCAGAGTCAGGAAATCAGCATCCAGTAGTTAAAAATGAGGGGAAAAAGTGGGGGGGGACTGCAAAATCCCTGATTTCTCACAGTAAGCCTTAAGAAAATGACATGGCAAGTCACAAAATACACTGGATTTGGGTATTGCACTGATGCTAATCTCAAACAAAAGGGGATAATTTAGAAAGATATTGGCTACATTGGAACATTTTTAGACTTCTGTATATCACAGAAGTGCAACGAGGTGAGGAAAATGAGTAAGGTAATTTGGTGTCTCTGAAATAGTTCAGTATCAGGCCCTAATTTAATTTTCCCATATAAAATAGCGCCCCATAGGACTGACTTTGGAAAAGGATGCTTTGCGTTGCACTTGTATTTTACTGCAGCAGTGTCACCATTTGTCACATTAATCATTTGCAATGAAAAGAGACTGTCTGTCTCATTCATATCAATGGAAAGGAAAGAGGGCCAAACTGGGAACCAAAAGCAGCCTTGTCAAAAATGTTGCAACCAGCTGTGCTTGCTTTATCCTCTCTCATTTCTCCATCTTCTCTCTTCGTCCACTCTCGTTTAAGGCACTGAATGTGTCTGTTGTGATTAAAGAAAATGGCAGAGGTGCCAGCAGCGCCCTCTGCCCTCAAAACCCGCCTCCAGTGGCTATGTCTCACTGACTGGTGGAATGAATCAATATTACGGGCCTGGCAGTAAATCGGCTTTGGGTCTTATTGTGCACAATAGCAAATGCATGGAAGCAGGAGCAGCTCATGTCGGGGAAAAGAGTGGGGGGGGGGAGTGTCAGGGGGTGGGTGCGGATGACAGAGGAAAAAAGAAAAGAACTCACCTGCCGCTCTTCGGCATTGCGCTCTTCTGCTCCTCTCCCCTGCAGGCAGGCACAAGGTCACAGACAGACTGCTCTCTCTGGCAATGCAGCTCGGATTGGAGAGAGCTTCAGTGCGCAAGACAGTTGGGGCGTCCTGAGATGGGAAGCAAAACCATCATGCACACTGATAACAGTGCCCACCTCTCCCCTTCCAGTATGGTCAGCCCTTGGCCCCGCCTCCAAGACTTGCCACACAGTCACATATGAAAAAAATAAAACAATAATAAAACGGATTTTAAACCTGTTTTGTTTTATTTTTCACGTTTTTGAGGGTGCTGGCAGGGACAACGGAGCCGCCGCTGCATGGAAGGAGGCCCGCCTGGGAGAGTACGCCTTTGTGGCAGTGTTCTAATCTGCAATATTCTGGCATTGTTACCCCTGGCCTTTAAAGATACAGACGTCAAAAAGCCACAAAAAGTGGCACACTGTGAATGGCACATCAGGGGAGCTTGCAGCTGTCTACTGGATTACTGTCTGTTCCTCGGGTCTCCAAAGGCGTTGCACAAGCATAACGTAAACTGCCACAAAATGACTGCTTATATTTCAGGGATTTTTTCACCTGCCATAAGGAGTGGCAAAGAGTCTGTGCTTCACATGGCGATACGGCCATTTACTGCCACATGCTCACCGGAACTCCTATGTGTATTGTAATTCCCATTAGTAATGGGGCATCGTGGTGCAATTTTGAGCATTGTGAATTAGTTCTTTACATTCACAGTCAGCAGCGCTGGGTTTATGAATATAAGCCTCTCATGTTCAAGCCAATTTATAACAGACCATATTAAATATTGATCTGTATTCTAGGCTGTGCACCACAATTATTAATTACTCGCATGGCATAGAAATCTCTTTCACATTAGAGTAATTCTGAAATAAATAAATCTGCAGGTTAAACATCACTGAATGAGGTATATATAGTTTTAATGCCAACTATTTCTAATATTAACTTATTAAAGTGAACATTTTCAAGCTCATGAAGCTCAAAAAAGATGGCGTTATTTTTATTTAACTAGTAGCCTTCTCTGTTTTCCAAATCATCATTGTTGCAGACGCCAACGTTTCATGCGTCCTGTATTTCTATCATGCTCAATCAAAATGCTATTCTGTGATTTTTTTTCTTACTCTCTTCCCTCCCCCTGCCACTGACGCCCAACCTTGCAGTCTGGGGCTTATTGTCTAAGTCTAATGCATCCTTTGAATGTTGTTAGCAGATGCTCTCAGTAGCACTAGTAGCCAGGTAGACTTTGCCGCAGGCTTAGTGATATGAGAACACTATTAAATTTATGAGCAAAGGAATAGACTGCCGCCAAAGGCACGCTATTGATTTCGCTGAAAAATGCTGGTCCGCTTTGTCTCAAATTTCAGACGGATCATGGGCTAAAAGTTGCAGCACAGAAATCTTCTTTTTTGAGATTCTCCCTGCCTTACCTGCCTCTGCCTTGACAGCAGGGTCTATTAAATGAGCAAGACCTTTGTCATCCAAATATCTAGTTACTCCAGTATATATGTGTACATTTATGCACAATATTACATAGTCGAGAAATCAAATTGCAAATGATAAGAATGCTGTTCATGGGCATCTTACCCCCTATTTTGCACTCTGTAACCGCTAACATGTTAGAATTCTGTTTTCAGTTTAGACGTCTACATGAGTTCGAATGAGCAGCTCGTGTTTTGTGTTTGATGTCAATCAACATTTTTTAAAGCCTTGCTGCTTCCTCTAGTTTTAGAAGATTGTTTAAAATAGGGACCTTCACATGCTAATAATAGGAAGAAAGGTTTGTTGCAGGATTATGTTTGATGTCCATTCCTGACACCATGACACCTTGTTCGCTGCTATTCTCACATCTGATAACAAGATGGAGGAAAGCTGCAAACATGTCTCAAGAATCCCCCTTGTCCACGTGTCTTGGGAAAACAGCTCCACCTGCAGAAGCTGTTACAGAATCGCGACTATTATTGGCACCATTGGGTCTGGGCTTGCTTGTATACTGACCAGTGGCTCGTGATCTATTCCCTCAGATGGTATCTGACTAGCAGGAGCACAGCTTTCAATAGTGCAGCAGGTGCTCAGACACCGGGGCCTAAGGGTGTGAGGGGCCCAATACATCCCAATCATAGCTGTCTTGTTTACACTGCTTAGGGAGAAAGGGCTTATTTTCCATAATAGAATTAGGGCCATTGGCACTCAGATTAAGCCACTGCTGACTACAGGGTGGCTTGGTGCTCCTGCAAAGTGGGATAGACGCAGGGGGTGTGCCCGGGCGAAGACTGAGCCAGGAGCGTGCCCGTCTGCACCTGTCCGTGGCTGGACTGGGCCATAGTTCTTGGTCTTGTTTCTTGAGCTGATCCTGGAGGGCCCAGGACTGCGATGGCGGACATCCTGTAAGGTTTGGTGCCTGGTGGACCTATCCCTGCCCTTGCTCTTTGTGGTTCCCCTACAATAAAGCAAAAGTGTAAATGTTGGAGAAGCCGATCAGTTTTTCTTGGCTTTTGAGGTGAATTCTTATGACACCTATAACCATGGGGAAGAAGAGTATTTCATTGAACACAGCAGGGGGTAAAGGTTTGGGTTCTACTCCTTCCATTGCTACTTATCATACCACAAAAATAGGCACCATTTCTACTGAGCTCAACTTGGTCGAAAACCTCACAGAAGCAGTACAGAAGGTATTTACCGACCCTCCTATGCCTCTTATAGCCCAGCATCTGGGCCCCCCGTTAATCCAAACAAGGTCATGGATTTATTTTCATTAGCCATAAACTAAAGAAAAGGTCCGGGAGCAAACCAAAGTACCCCTGCATCACCCAGGATGAGGCTAGTATTGTAGACCTTGGTCACATACATTGTGCTTCCGCTCCTGAAAGCAAACCTAAAGGAAAATGTGGTGAAGGGAAATTACACAATTTAAGCCTAAAAGCTTGTAGGAAAGAGGCTACGCTACAGGCAGAAAATGTTGGATCTTTGTTACCATCTGCCCCCCCTCAGAGTGGGCAAGATAGCTCTGTAATTACAGCTGCATTTACAGACTTTTAGACATGGTATTGGCCAATAGTGACAGGAAAGGTGGCTTTATTGGACTTTTTCCAGCAGATCGTGGTGGGCTAATTCAAATCCTTGATTGACAAAATTCAATTTCTGACTGAGAACCTAACCAAGATTGAAATTGGCGCTATAGAGGTTCAAGATGCTGTCAACACACAGCCCGAAGGACCGGATTGTATAACGGGTCATAACACCTCAGCCCAAATACCCACTTCTGGGAAGCAGGCTACCATTTCTATCTCGTCTTGAACCCAAAGAGCTTAACCACCCTCCCACCTTAGTGGTCTCCCAGTCTCCTACTGTTCCAAGTTTTTCTCTACAACTACTCACTGCACCAAGGAGCCATTTAAGTGATTTATAGGCCTGGGCGAAAATTTCGTTCCGTTCGCGGAAATTGCGATAATTTGACATTTTCGCATTCCGCGGAGAGCGCGAAAATGTCAAAAATTCCGGTTTCCGCAGCTTGGCGATAATTTGTTTCTTGCTCGCGCTGTAAAATAATACATTCTCGCGCGCGCGCGATCCCCTTACCTGAATCCCTGCGTTCGCCGACAAGTTTTCTTGATCCGGTCGTGTTCTCCATGAGATGTTGTATTGTTTTTAGCCATTTGCGCTGTCTCGCGACAGTTCGCGCCCGCAGTGACGTCATGCGTCGCGCGATCACGTCTTTCTTCTCGCGATCATGCACCGCGAGACAACTCAAAACAAGATGGCCGCGCCCGCAAGCAACCACTTGGGTAAGTTGGCGACCCGCAACCATGCAGAAAATCTCACGAACATGCCGGAAAAAAACTTCCGCATCTTCGCGATATTTCCGCTTGTTTGCGATAATTTTAAACATTTTCGCGATAATTTGCGAAAGTTAATTTTGCAAATTCCGCCCACCCCTAGTGATTTACACTTGGCCCCGGAATGCACCCCATATGTGATTGTCTTGGAGGGAGTTCCCCCCTCGAGAGTAATGTCCAAGAGGACACCCAAGGCCTAATAAATAAAGCAGCACATTGGGTCAAACAAACTAAAATGTGAAGGATAGACTTAGCAAACGAAATCATTATGGGTTGAAGGGTAACATGGGTGGGTTCTTCGCCAAAAGAATTGAGGGGGGGACTGTGTGGTCTTACATTTTATAGACCCTGACTTAGTCCATTTCTTGTTATTGCGTGTGTCTCATTCTTCACATCAACACCTTAAAATGTGTGCTTTACCATTAGGTTTTTCTACCGACCACCCAAAAGAAAACTTTAATCTATAATTGACATGGACTAAGGTTGATTAACTCCCCAGTTGATATACCCCTGGCTCCAATCCCCACCTCGTATCATTATGAACCCCTGCAAAGTTTGTCAGACTTAGATTGATGTCAAAGGTCCCCGGCCCAGCTAGTTTCCTAGCGATAAGGTCCACTATTGGCCATGAACATACTTTTGATTCTCCTACAACATCCCCAGTTATCTAGAAACCAAAAACAGACCCAGACTTGGCTAAGTCAGTAGAAGACTTCCGATTTATTATGAAACATTGCAGGAATTCACCAAAAAATAACAAATGAACACTGGGTTTCCTTTATATAAGTGATTTTGATATAATTTGTTGCCAGGAAACGTGGTCAATTAACCTGATCCATCTAGAGGGTTTTAAATACTATTGTGTGCCCGTTGTGCAATCACCACTAGAAGAGGAAAGAGGGGTTTGGTTATTTTAGTCTCAATGTCTTAAGGTTGTCAGTCCTTGTTTTCAGATTTTAAAGGTGTCAGTTAAATTCAGTCAATGCTTTTAAATAATTTTTATTGTAATCTTTTCTCTGAAAAAGTGGTTGACATTATAGACACACTGGAAGATGCACTAAGGAAGCTATTGTATAATGAAAAGAATCATTTATCCCTCATATGGGAAGACAATTTTAAAATTGGCAAGTGTACCCATAGTGGTAATCAGATTTGTGGAGTTACAGACAGAAAGGGGGTAACATTAGTCATTTTGTACACACACTGTATGAGGAAGACCTGAATCGTTTAGTGCTTATCCATAAGCAGTTTTTTTCTTCAGACTTTCGTGGTGTAAGCTACAGTAAATCCCCTAACTTTGTGGGCAGAGGGAAAGGTAGCATGATTGATTTCATCTTACTTTTAGAGTACTTGATTCCCCAGTTAGGGGGCCATGAGGTGCATCCTTCCTCTTTTAGTAACCATTACTCTATAATCATTCGTTTTTCTTTCCTTAACCGATTTAGTTCTAGGTCTAGAACCAATGCTGTTTTATCTTATTTGGCAATGGGTACAAATTGACTCCCAAAAATTCTTGACAAAATTTGGTTACTGGAAATTAAGGACTTTGGGCCTCATGTAGGTAGCCAAATACCGGTCGGTAACGGCCGATTTTCGGTAATTATACCGTTACCGACCGGTATTTAGGCTTTTGGTATGTAGGGGCACAATTTCTGTATTCGAAATTTACCGAATTGGTAAAATTACCGAATCGGTAAAATTACCGAATCGGTAATTTTACCGATTCGGTAAATTCCGAATACAGAAATGAGATGTAGGGGGAGTGTGTGGGTGATGTTTTGAGTCGGTATTTACCACCAACTAATAGTTGGTGGTAAATAATTTATGGATGTGTAAACGCATGTGATAGCGCTTAGAAGTGTGCAATGTGGCAGACATACATGCCCTTAGGGCATGTATGTGTGCCACATGTGCACACATGGCCGTTTCAGGGGTGCAACAGGGTGTCATTGTGACACCCTGCCACCCTTGCATGTGTTCCCCCATTACCGAATCGGTATTTACCGATTCGGTAATGAGGCATACCTTCCCATCAATGGGAAGGTATGCCTCATTACCGAATCGGTAAATACCGATTCGGTAATTACCGAATTTTAACGAATCGGTAAAAATTACCGACTCATTACCTACATAGCATTTACCACTTCATAAATACCGATTCGGTATGATTCGGTATTTATGAAGTGGTAAATGCAAGCCCACCTACATAAGGCCCTTTGTGTGCTGTCTCTTGGCAGAGGAGGTACCCTGTAAAATCAGGAATAGCTTTTTAGAACTGTTTAAGTCTGTTTCTAGAACTTTGTTTAGAGAAGAACACCTTTAGCCGACCAGCCCAAAGACGGTTCAATCCAGAGTGCACTCTCAGAAAGGCTACTAATATAATTCCACATAATACAGCAGATATAAGGTCAGTAGGGAAAGTCTACCTACAGGCCATTGGAAACAGAAAGAAGGAAATAAGACTTAAGGCATGGGCAGACCTTAAAGGAGCCGCCCAACTAAGGGACAACAGAGTTTTCTAGGAGGTTGTTAACTGCCACTTCTGTTCTGGAGGTACCATCTCTAGAGTTGACTGTCATATCCTAAGACAGGACCGGTCAAATGCTTTTCACAAAGTTATGACCCAGGTAATTCAGGTCTAAGGAATCAACCTTTTTTAGATTATGCTGTGCTACCCCCACATTAAAAATGACTACTGTCTGAGTCCATTTAAGTGGTGATGTGTTTAAAGCTATTGCTAGCTGTGCGGCCAGGAAGGCACCTGGCCCAGATTGAGTTCCCTTTGACCTGTTTGAGGACTCTATTAACTAATGTTTTGAGAGTGATTATCTGAAATTAGCCCTTAGATTAATGGAGAAAATTGATAACAGTTCCAATTTTCAAGAAAGGTGGTGGGAACCTGCCGGTAAATTACCATCCCATATCACTATTAGATTCCTCCATTAATTTACTTGGGCAAGTGATTCTGGGAAAACTGGAAGAGTAGACTGAGACCAACTCCTTTTTCTCAGAGGTACAATTTGGATTCACGCTTTGTCTCTGGCATTCTTGAACAATTGAATAAATAGATCCTTAATATTAGGAAAATATGTCAAGGCCAGGAGAGGTGCCGAACATATGGCTTTTATGGACCTCTCTTGTGTCTGACCTAGACAGAGGGCCTGGACAGAGGGAAACTGTGGATTTATTAAAACGCCTTAATTGGGATACATCCATGAAAGTTCTTTACACCCAATCTGGCTACTGTGCTCAACCCATTAGGGTTACACAAGGAGTCAGACATGGACATATATTAGCGCCCTTTTTATTCTTATTTTATATCAATGCCCTAGATTATTTTCAACTCATTGAGCCAGAGACGTTCCAAAAATAGGGTCCCACTTTGTTACCGAACTTCTGTATGCAGACGTCGCAGTCCTTTTAGCACATACAGCAAATGGATTACAGGCTCATTTAGACCGTTTAAATGATTTTATGAGAAACCTTCACCTACGGATTAACCACAAAAAGTATTTTGTTCTGACTAGTGAGTCAAGTCAAATCAAGTCACAGAGCTTTATTCAATCTTTTGTAAACAGAAAATAAAAGCACATAAGTACATATAAAATTACCCAACCAATAAATATACATATATACATAGTTAAAATAGGTATTAAACAGATTTGCTGCGATTCAAGTAAGACCTTTAAAATCATTTCTAAAAAACAGTTAATGATTAAAATTGCACAATACTGCTAAGATGTGAGCCCGCCTTTTTCCTCTTCCTAAAACAGGCCCAAAAAAATGATGCGACACAGAAACATACAAATGGGTCCAATAAGGAACTTTCGAAAATAAATGGCTACCCAACATTGCCTAAAATTATAGTACCTCAGGATTGGGAGTATGACTTATTTCCATTCCTCTGAATAATTTTTACTGAATAATACAATATGTAAGTCTGCACAGCATGGTTATTACAAGGGCAGGGAGCAAGATCTGCCTATCTGTAGCTATTTTGTGGGTATCCCAGGAGTAACAGAATCATATTCAGTCGGAAGCGCAATAAAATAAATCTGTGCTGCACGTTATTTATACGAGCTAAATAATGAAAACCTTCTCCTGATATTGGTGGGACCAGATCAGATGCAATGAAGGAATGATGGATATGTTTTTTTCCCCTTCGGGCATATTTTAATCTTTGGGAATATAAATCTGTTATCCATTTCTTCGTGACGTCTTTACAGGAATCAGGGTCCTGAAAAAGTTTCCCCAGCCCCAGGGCTTTCAGTTCGGTTTCGACATAATTTAGCCACCCAATCCTTTTGTAGTGATCTAGGTTACAGCATTACCTAATGATAGTTTGGGTCAAGTCCACGATAGTTCTCTGCCATATTGAAAGCCGCAAGAGGACTTGGGCCAACCTTATGGTATCACTCAAATAGGGAAGCCCCAATTCAAGATGTAAAATGTAATTTGGGGCTGTTTGGCGTAAAGACCAGTGATTTTTAAAGAAGGAATCTTACATTTACTGTAACAAAGCAACATTAACCATCCCCCAAACACATGCTCCATATGTTACGGCTGACTATGTTTTTGCCAAATAAATATTTTTAATTGCATCCAGTGGGCTTCCTCCCAATGGTTTTGAAAATCTCTTAACAGCATTGAGGGTCCTTTGCATACCTCTTGTTTGAACTAATTTAGACCGCAAGTGATTCTTATCAAAAAGCACTCAAAAATATGAAAAGGAGTCAACCACCTCAATTGACTTACCTGCCAGCTGAAAGTGGGGATGTTTCTCACCTCTAGTCGCTCCGGCCACAATTATAAATGATTTGGATTCATTGACTTTTAGATCAAGGGAGGCCATGAAGCAGGAATAAGCTTTGATTCGTTTTTATAATGCCAACCCCGATCTCGACATCAGTACCGCGTCATCTGCGTACGCCAAGATCGGGAGGGGGGTTTGAATTTGGGCATGTCCAATGAGAGAGCAGACAGGGACTAGTAAGTCATAAAATACTCGTTCAAAAATGTTTTATATTGGAGGGTTTCCTAATATTAAGACTTTTTGATGCTAATCTGACTTGGGACCAGTTAATTATCAAACAAGCACATAAGATGATGGCCTCAAGTGAAGCAATTTTTAGTTTTTTAAAACAACTAGGACACAAGCCACTTAAAGAGATGCTTTATTGGAGCAAATGCCTTTCAGTCGTTACACATGGAGCAGCGGTTTGGGGGTATGCAAGAGTTGGTCCTTTACAAGTAGCAGAAAATACATTTCTGTGTTGCCTTTTGGTGTTCCCCAAGTCAACATCCAGCCTTATCTCTTCTAGTACACAGTCCTCAGGATTTTTAGAGGATATTACCAGCCACCCATGACTTAAAATATGGGTCACCCCTCAGTTGAGTTTCTCATGTTTAGTTGTGAAGGTTTGTCTTACATTAACTAATATCACAGCTATTCCATGGCTGGCATATGATGTTAAAAAATCTCTTTGTGAACTGTACCTAAGTCAACTTTTTGATGCACCATGTAATATCAGTATCCAAGATAGAGAGCTTGTAAAATGAAGTTTCCTTATATAAAGGGAAAGAAAGAGAATTAGAATATCTCTGGACATGATTTTCATTGCCGATTATGTATCCCTCTCTAAAGTTTCAGACATGGAACCAGATCTGACATTAATAGAGAACCCTGAACTAAGATTTTATCTGACTAGGATAAGATAAGCACAATTCATTGTTTAGTAGCTGTGCCTTTCAGATAGGTACATGGTTAACCTCTCTTTCCAGTTGCCTGTGTGATGGAGTAAGCATTCAATTGACATAGCACTTTATGCTTTTTTGGACTTTGCATCACACTTTAAGGTCTCGTTTTATATATAATTTTTTACATGATGTGAATTTTAGCACACATTAGCCGCATCGTTGCTCATGACGGAACCACTCCGTCATGAGCCACGGGCGTTGTGTGCTCATGACGGAGTGGTTCTGTCACGAGCATGGCGGCGCCGCGCTGCCCCCAAACCCCCCCAGCGCCGCGGCAAAATTCGTGCCGCGGCGAAGGGGTTAAGAAGGGTTGCCGTTAATACAGCATTTAAACTCCAATAGATTGGGCCTGAATCACAAAGGTAAACTTAGACGTTGGGTCTAAACTTAAATCAAACGTCTAAGTTTATGACTTTTGGAATTCACAAATGTCATTTATGAGTACGATCTTTATGTCCGCACTTAGGATGTAAACTGTTGCTCTTCTTACCTCTGCTTTCTCATGTGACAGAGCAAAGTTCAATAGGCACTGCTATTTTAGGAATCAAGGAGAACACATTCTTGCACTATTTCGAAGGCTTTGCATGCCGATTCCAGGAAAATGGCTTGACTTTCCTACCACTGCAAGGACTAACCATGTCCAAGCAGTACTCTTGCTAGCTATGTGCACTTTGCAATGCCACCCGTACCGACCCCAAAATCTCTCTTTAACTCATTGCCTGGCCATTAGACTTTGATTCTCAGACAGCTTTGAAGGGCTTAGAAGCAGAGTGATTGTTGAAGGTGTTTAACGCTAATCATGCTTCTTTAGCAGACGGGACATAGGTAATAGCTCTAGGCAACTCATTTGACACTAAGAGGATAAACACTAAATGGTTGATGGGCACTTTGCCAGGAATCCTTGGAAGCCTGTAGCTCTTCTAACCCCTATTGTACTCCAACTACACAAATCAGCTGCAAGAATTATGCTCACATGTTAGCAGGTTGGAGCTGGTGCTGTTTGGGAGTTAAGCAGGGCTGGACTAATTCTGGCGGGCACCAGGCGTTTACCTGGTGGGCTGCCAGGTTGGGGGGGGCTGTTTTGGGCCCTTGGGGGCCGTTTTTGTTACCGGGGCCTCCAATTTTGGCCCCCTCTAATAAAATCGGCCGAAACCGGCCCTAGCACACAGCTCGGCCCTCCCCCCAGGGGGGCTGGTCGAGCTGTTTGCCAGGGCCGCTTTCGGTTCCCAGTCCAGCCCTGGGGTTAAGAAGGTGGTTAGTTGGACGTACATATATTTTGATGGGTTAAAACTTGACCATACTTCCTTAGCAAATCCTTATCCCAACACGCTATACGCTCTGATATTGGTTCCATTTTAATCTCGGACCATGCCCCAATTCATGTGGACCTTGACCTACTCCCTTATTCTCCCCACTCTGGCAGATGGCGTTTCAACAATGCTTTGCTTTTGGAACCTACTTTTTGTTCTGAATTTACAGCCTTTGCCAATGAATTCTTCCTTCTCAATCATACCCCTGACTCTTCCTTTGTTACCATTTGGGATTCCTTTAAAGCAGCTTCTAGGGGTTTTATTATCAATTTTGTAGCCCAACGAAAGAAACTTCGGGAAGCCAAGTCCGAGATCATTTTAGCTAATATTAAGATTTTGGAGCTTGATTACCATGCTTCTAAATCTGAGACTTCTCTTAAAAAACTTATAGATGCGAAAATCTCCTTCAATAGGTTTACAACTGATGCTGCCTCTAACCTTTTATTAAAATGTAATTCCAGATATTACGGAGGTAAAAACAAAATGGGGAAACTTCTGGCCAATTACTTGAAGGTAAGGAAAGAGCGTTCCAAGATTGAATCTATTAGGACTTCCGCTGGGAACTCTTGCTTTAAGGACAAAGACATTCTTTCTGAGTTTGTTAAATTCTATGACAATTTATACACCCCCGAGCATATCCCGGAAACTACGGATATTCTTTCATATTTTCATTCACTTCCCTCCCCCCCGGCCTCTCATGTTGATTTCACGGCTTTAGGACGGGACATTACGCTTTCCGAAATTTCCCATGCCGCTTCTAAATTACGACACGGTAAATCCCCAGGTCCTGATGGGTTCACTATTGAATTTTACAACCACTTCGCCTCTCTACTCATCCCTAAACTATTACGTTTATTCCAATCCTTCCTTGCAGCGGGTTCTTCCAGCGGCACCTTCCAACAGGCCTTAATCTGTCTAATCCCCAAGGAGGATAAGGACCACTCGTTATGCAAAAATTATAGGCCAATCTCTCTGGTCAATACAGATTACAAAATTCTGGCAAAACTCCTAGCTTTACGCATGGACCCTCTTTTACCCGATCTCATTGGCCCTGAACAATCGGGCTTTGTCAGGGGCCGTCTCTCATCTGACAACTCACGTGTTTTTCTTAATATTCTTAGTAAAGCTTCCTCTTTGTCACTTCCCTTCGCGGCTATTTCTTTAGATGCAGAGAAGGCCTTTGACAGGATTGGATGGGACTATATGTTTCAGGCCTTGCGTTGGATTGGCTTTTCTTCCAAATTCATTTCTTTTATCTCTTTACTCTATTCTAACCCCCAGGCCTCCATTTTTGTCAACGGATTGACTTCGGACTACTTCTCTTTACATAGAGGAGTACGACAAGGTTGTCCTCTTTCCCCCCTACTTTTTGTTTTAGCCCTGGAACCCTTTCTTACCAAAATTCGTCTAGACAACAGTATTTCTGGTTTTAAATTCGGTTCACGTCAGGTTAAACTCTCGGTCTATGCTGACGATATTCTTTTTTACTGCTCTAATCCTGTTTCCTCTATTCCTTCCTTCCTCCAGCAGGTGTCTTCCTTCTCTGCGGTCTCTGGCTATCGCCTCAATGCTGATAAATGCGAGATTCTACCTTTAAATCCTATCTGTCAAAAATATCTCTTTTCCCAAACGGGTTTCTTATGGCAGCCTTCTAAGATCAAATATTTGGGTGTTTGGTTCGCCCCTCTCTTGTCTGATACGGTCAAACTTAACTTTGATTATGTCTCCAAGAAAATGGATACGGCTATCCAACGTTGGAACCCGCTCTTTCTGTCCTGGTGGGGTCGGCTCAATTCTATAAAAATGATGTTATCACCCCTTCTTCTATATACCATTTCCATGCTTCCAATACATATTCCAGTTTCCTTCTTTAAACGGATTGATTCCTTGTTGCTGAAATTCTTATGGAATGGCAAGCGCTCCCGGATAGCTCTGGCTTCATTGCGCAAGGATAAGGCCCAGTCTGGTGTGCGCTTTCCGGATTTCAGAGAGTATCATCGAGCTTTTTCTTTGAAACAATCGATCCGTTGGCTCTCTTCTGACTTTCTGCATTATCCGCCTGTCTGGTTAAGTATAGAATCTTCCTTTCTTTCCCCCTTTACCTTTCGCGAGTTCTTATCCTTCTCGTCTCCTCTGGTTCGCTTTCGTACTCCTATTATCTCTCATTCTCGCGCTCTCCTTTTCCCTTACATAACATCATCTTATCCGTCCCTCCTTTCTCTCCACGAACAACCGATATGGCACAACTCCCTATTCAAAATACGTAATCGCACTATATTCTGGAAGACATGGTACTCTAAAGGATTGTGTTGGATCTCTCAACTAATTTCCCAAGACACTCCTCTCTCATTTCAGGAACTTAAATCCTCTTTCTCACTGCCCTCCTCTGCCCGATCGCAATATGATGCCCTTCTCCCAGTCTTGATCTTATATCTTCGTTCCTTGGCTCCATCCACCACTATTCCTTCGGATCGCAAAGCTACTTCCTCATTATTGGAGTTGTCTCCCTCAGCTTCAGCTATTTATAATTCTTTTCGATACTCCATGGACAGACTAAAATCTAATATCGAAATTGCATGGGAACTGGATCTTTCTCAGGATTGGCCAATTCCTCTTTGGGACAAAATATGGGCTAAACTTCATAAATCCTCTAGAGCTGCCAATACTACCCAAACCCTATATTTTATTTATACCAGAACCTTACATACCCCACATGCTTTGGCCCGTTTTTCATCTGACACCTCCTCTACTTGTTGGTCCTGTACCTGTGCCGATGCTGATCTCAAACATATGTTGTTTGAATGCCCCTCTACCTCCACGTTCTGGCATCTAGTTTGGGCGCAAATACAAAAGATATTCCAATTTCAGATTCCCTTTTCCCCTTCGCAAGTTTTTCTTGGCTCCCTATCACCAAGACTCCCACAATCACCTCCCCATTATTTACTACTTGACCTTCTAATTGCTGTGGCTTTTCATACCATTACTTCTAATTGGAAGCAGGCTGCAAATATCTCCTACCATATTTGGTGGAATGCTGTTTGCTTCCACCATCGCCTAGACACTAATTATGTCTCTCCCGTCTCCCTGGCTGTTAAGCGTGACCTGATTTGGCTCCCTTTGGTATCCTACCTCTCCTCCTCTGCTCCAGTACACGCTTCTCCAAATCCTGCAACAGTTGAGGTGCGTAAACCACCATGATTGTATTGTTTCTTAAATGCCTTTTTGCTATGATATTACATTCTACTTTATCATATGGTATTTTTCATTCCTATGCATAGGTTTTTGTTTTTGTAAACTTCATGCTTGTTATTTTTACCTGTATTGAGAGCTTCTATTGAACTGTTTATTCCTTGTATGCTCACCATGATGATTATACCTCCTTCCCTACCCTTCCCCCTTTTTTCTTTCTTTAATAAACTCAAACTTAAAAAAAAAACTTGACCATACTTACAAATGGGTCTATAATAGTATCTTGATAGGTGAAGCTATTCATATGTGATTGATTATGTGGGAACTAGAGTGTGCAGTCATTCGTCATATGAAAGCTAGCTTCACATCTTGGGGAACATGTTTATGCAGACTATAGCTGAGAGCGATGAACATGTAGAAGGCAAATGTACTAGTTACTGGTTATATGGACTCTGGCTGCACCTTTTACACTTGGGCATGTGAAAACTGAAAATATCTGGGAAGAGGCAAGTGAGAGCGTTATTAGTTTTTTTAAGGCCCCTAGAACCTGTTTTCGAAATGTGTGAGATGGGCATATGTACTGCTGCACATTAGTGAGCTGTCTCTTTCTCTCTCTATTCCTTAGAATTATTCATTTACAAATGAAGGCAGGGCCGCCTTTTTGTTATAAGGCAGCTGTAATATATTTCTTTACATCAATTGAATAAAACATAAACTTGATAGGTTTCAGGAAAACATTCAGAACACTTACTTTGGTTCATACAATTATTTAACATCTTTATGTATTATTTGTTATTTTTCCATTGCATGAAAACCTGGGTGAGTAAAAAAATAGCTGTGTAATATCACTAAACGCTTAGGTTCTGATTACCATGTGGTTCGACTGCCAACAGCCCTTCAGTCCGACCACCGAATTACAATTACGGCGGTCGGACCCACAGCAGTCAGAGGGAAGACTGCGGCCTCCCCCGGGTCAGCGGTCGGAGTCGTATCCCTGAATGGCAGCGGTGCTGAGGCAGGCACTACCATCTGGATTACAATATCCTTTTCATTGCAGGCAGATCTCCATAAAAAGGCTGTCGGAAAGGGATATGGGGGTCCCCAAACAGGGCCCGGTCTGAATTGGGCCACTCTAATGTGGCCATGGGGGCACATGTAGTGCCCTCACTCACCGCCATGCACCATATGCCATGCATGACATGGTGCATGGCACACGGTTCATGGACATGCAAGAGGTGCTCCATACCACAGCCGCTTGTGAGGACTTTTCCTTGGCTGCAGCACAAGCCGCTGTGATATGGAGCACTTTCCAACCACCAGCAACTCGTTCACATTGAAATGCGCCTGCTTGTCGGGCAGTCTCCTGACCACCGTAATAGTGGAGAGCGGTCTGACCAACTGCCATCGAAAGAAGCCCATTTAGCTTGGACTGTTGTAGTAAACCTACATATCCTTGTCAGGTAAGTATGTACTTCATGGAGAAGCACTTCATTTAGACAATCATACAAAGTAGACCTACAAATATAGTACTTATTTGGAGCTTCATGGAGGCAGGGTGTCCAGTGAAAAAATATGCTTGTTAACAAATTTCTTCAAATCTGTTAAATCTTTGATCGATTTCACATCAGTCGAACACATTCTCATATGAATTTCTCTAGCTAATGCCCAGTGGTCAGCATCCCTTATCCAATCTAATACTTTCAGGTCTCTATGTAACAGTTAATGTATGGCTAGGCGCCTTTTTGCCAGAAGTAATGCAAACTGGGCTGCTTTACTTATTTATGTTGCCACTAATACGAGATGGTTAAATTCCCAGTATGCATGCGCAGGGCTTACATTATAAAGTTATTCTTACATGACTCTGAAATCTGCCTGCAATTTTGTGCCGGTTTGTCTCTATTCTGTGGCACAGGTGTGGTAAGTGAAAAAGTGGAGCACCATCCAACTTGCCCTTTGGGCAGGTATTATAAGTGTCCCGGTGAAGCATATGTAACATTGCTATAAGTCCTACTCAATACAATAAAATAGATCAACGTAAATAAACGTAATCTGGCATTGCTTGTGACTTTACGAACCAGGGGTAACAACTCACTCCATTCCTTATCAGTGAGTGAGCTATCAGAAGCAGCTTCCCGTTTCTGCCTCACCTTCAGTTCTTACGTTTTAGAAATACTTTATTGATCATAGTTATACGAAATACAAGATAATAAACATTCGTTATAAACAACAGAATCATGCTTTAAAATAGAAGATAATGTAAACTCGACTTCAGTTCTTTTGTTGCCTTGTCACTTCAATCCCTGTGTACAGACTTGTTATGCACCTCTACACTGATCTACCCAGCAAACTGTGTCAGTATTTGAGAAGTATGAGGGACCTACAGAAATGGCTCACATGTGTGTTGAGCTTTCTGCATATTCTATTATATTGCAGTAATTATTCCCATACCAATACAAAGTACTGCTGTGCCACAGCAACAGGGGTGATGTGCAGGGCCCTCGTAGCCCCCGTAGAGCAAGAGATCACTATCTCTGTACACCATTGAGGATTTTTACTTGCCCTCATTTCCCAGTGGTTATCAGTCTGTGTTATATTTCCCATCCAAACATTATCATGTTATAGTCCCACTTCATACTGGTACCTCAGTTCACTCAGTATTTATAGATCCCTCCATCTGAGACTTTGTATCATCTGTCTGAGTGTCGGAATTCTTCCTTCTCCTCCATTTGTCTCCAGTGCGTTTCTATATCCCTTAAAACTATCTGTGCTGCTATAGGAGTCTTTGTCCTTCAAGCACTCTCACACATATTCAGAAATGGCAACAAATTCTGATTTTCCTTGATGAAGTATATTTAGACACAGTGTTTTCTTACGGGTTTTTGGAGCCCTGCGCAAGACATATTGTGGGGGCCTCCTGTTCACAAAGACTTTGAATTTTATCATTCACTTTTGTGATTATTGTAGCACAAAAATCATTGAAATATGTACTTCCCAGGATCCACAAACCCTTAAAATGATGCTGGGCAAAGAGAGGCAGAGGTAGAGGTAGGCAGACAGAAGAAGAGAGGTTCATATATAGAAATAGACAGAGGTGAGCTAGCAAGAGATAAAGTTTACTTTCCCAGATGGACCCTTGGAAAATGGGAGCCTTGGACAATTGCCCAGTTTGCCCGTGTCTTAAAGCTTCTCTGTTCAGGCATGGCAGAAATCATCATATTTCTCGTTCACTGAATTTTCTTCACACATCAAATGAACATCTCTATTCTCTGTATAATCAGGAAACAGCAACATGATTGAGTCATTTTATGTTATTGTTCCCTTTCTCCATGCCTCTTGGAACATAGTATCCATGTCTATGAGGTTTGATATTCAGAATATCACAGCCCTAGGCAGAGCATCCAAACGTATCAGTAGACCTGGGCTCTGTGTGCTCTTTCCAATATAATAAATTTCAATATTTTCAATTTTCAATATTTTCTTCTGCTTTAGCTCTTTGGAGAAGATGGAGGTAGGCAACTAATTTGAAGAGGTTTTGAAATTCAAACCACAGAGGGAAGATTCAAATTATTCAAACATTCAAAACATATCTTGCAAAAAGCTTTCATATGTAATTTATCCAGTCTCTGAGATGGAAACTGGCAACATGTGACATTTAATGCCAGTCACTTACACTATTATATTCCATAACTCCCTATGAATATTAGACACACTTGCCCACTTCAATGACCACCATAATTGGCTTCTTGCGAACTTTTTGTAATTCGCCTGATAATGCGAAGGTTCCTTCTAGAGTGCCCAATTTCTTTGTCAGACCTTCTGCAGCCCCTAAAAATCTGTGCGTTGTTTTCATTATAATTATAGAGAGGATTCTTTACGGCCACTAAAAGATTTGTACCGCTCCAAAGTGACTTATTGTGCTCCATTATGGTGTCCCTCTCAGAGTCAACCATTTAGAGGGCTATTTTGAAGAAGTTAGAAGGACAACCAGGTACTACACCTCTGATTATACTAAAGATAGATTACGGGGTGAGGTTTAGTTGCATTAGTATCAATCTTTGTGTGGTTATTTAAACTAATCAGTGACCTCTCAAAATTAGGATTTGTATGCTTCTGGAAAATTAATTGGTAGTGTCAAACGTCCCTCATAGCTATGCAATTATCTTGTGTGAAATGATTATGTATTTTTACATTTATATGTTGATTTCCATGATCCAAATGTTACTGATATCCTGTTTAAGTGGAGAGCAAAACCTGAACTATGGTTATTTAGAAATAAAAGCACTTATCAGAGACAAATTTATACTATTTGGATCAGCATCGTGCCAAACGATATTAGGACTTGACATTTCAGTAAAAATCTCCTGAACTATTGTGGATCAAGTTTGACCATTTACCAATACCTGAGAGGAGTGGAGAATTGAGATGTTTAACTTATAAGGAAAGGTTTTTGTAAATCATGTAACACAATTCAATAATCATTTATGGATTTGTCATTCTCTTGGAAGCAGCTAGAGCTACTCAGAATTGATCATTTTAGACCATTTGTACCGTACACTGTAAGTGTTTTTACAGATTTATCTAATTTTACGCATGCAATGAAATCAATTGTTAGCATTCTACTTGATTGGTTAGATATGTTGATGTTATTATTGGTATTTTATTATTTAGATGAATTGATGCACATTTGTTGTTATTTTCTAAACTAAAAATAAATGAAAAAAATAAAGAATTTACACTTACCCACTTGACCACACAGTCTGTTCCTAGACAAATGTCTTTATTTCCATATGCCTCCAGAATCTTGTATGTCAGCGTTGGAATTCCCTAAAAGATAGCTAAAGGCTTGTACATAAAAGCTAAAATATGTACAGATGTATTTTATCAGGACCTCTCCTTGCATAAATCCTTCAAAATGTAGATTTTTCACAGCCTGGCGGGCAGAAAATCTGGATTTTATAAAGGACACCGAGGCCAAGATTATGCAAATCTCCTTTATTGCCACGACTCAGCAGTAACAATAAAGAGAATATAGAACTTCAAACAACATTCCAATACACTATATATTCCATGAGCATACAGCCATCTTCCTTATTTTTAAGGTGCTGCGAACGAGAAGAAAACTCGTAAAAAACAAGGCTTCAAACTTGATGTGGAACGAATAATTGCTTTTTTAATAATTTCAGACGTCTTAATCTGGATTTTATTAAGGACACGGAGGCCAAGATTATGCAAATCTCCTTTATTGCCACGACTCAGCAGTAACAATAAAGAGAATATAGAACTTCAAACAACATTTCAATACACTATATATTCCATGAGCATACAGCCATCTTCCTTATTTGTCAGGTGCTGCGAACGAGAAGAAAACTCGTAAATAACAAGGCTTCGAACTCGATGTGGAACGAATAACTACTTTCTTAGTAATTTCCAGACGTCTTAATCTGGAAGAAAAAATACACAATAGGTCAAAAGGTAAAATCCTTAGGGAGGGTTTATAAGAGGAGGGAAAATCTTGGCCTCTGTGTCCCTAATAAAATCCAGATTTTCTGCCTATCAGGCTGTGAAAAATTTAAAAATGTTGGCACGACACAGAGGCCAACATTATGCAAGTTTAAAGTGACGCAAGTACATTATCAATCACATTGTTGATTGGTCTGAAATAACATTTCTTAAACATGCTTTCATTAGACCAGTCAGCATCTCTAAGGATATCTTGGAGTCCTCCACCTAGCATAAAAGCTTTAGAAGCAGAAGCGCCTCTGACAGAGTGCGCACCAAAAATAGACACATCAACACCAGTCTCACTCATCACTTCTTTAACCCATCTAGCAAGCATGGGAGAGAAAACTGCATTATGAGGGGATCTGTGAGAAATCAACAGTTGAGTTCCAACTTCTTTCAGACTTACCGTCCTTCTTTCATACTCTTTGAGACAATTAACAACACATAGACTTTCAAGAGGAAAGAAAGGGTAGAAAATAGAGGAAGACATAGTTTTGGTTATTTTCTTAAGGTAAAAACAAACTCCCTTCGAGGTTCGCCTGAAAGAAATCAAGCAAAGTAACACAGTAAGCTTATAGCAAATACGTTTGAGAGAGAGGTTAACGTTATCTCCCCAAGAAGAAATAAGTTGTTATACCAATCTTACATCCCATAAGGCTGAATATTTCGCAGTTGGAGGATTAAGAACTCGCTTCTCATAATCTTTTTTGTTAAAGTGTTTTGTCCAACTGAGACACCATCAACTAAGTCATGACCTGCAGCTATTGCTGACCTATAAACATTAACAGTTCTACAACTTAGTCCAGAAGCGAAAAGCTCCGATAGGTAGTTTACTATGTGTACTAAATCAGTTGAAAGGGTATTTCAGTATTGTTGAAGACACCAGCGAACCCATTTATTCCAAGCCAGTCGATATGCCTTCCTTTTTCCGGATGCCCAAGACTCAGATATGAGTTGGAAAGCATGTGGCGAAAGGCCAGGGATTTGCCAGTGCCGCCTGAAATCTTTTAAGCTGTCAGAACCAATAGACCTTGGTCTATGAGAGGATGTAATTCACCGTGAGGACCCAGGAGTAGTTGCCCGAAGGGAGGTATTAGAATTGGGAAGTCCACAGCAATTTCCAAGATGACCATGCCTGAGACCTCCAAAGGGGGGGTTATCACCACCATGTTCTGAAGGTATCAGCGAGTGTGTAAAAGAAGACGAGGAAGCATGACAAACGGCGGGAAGGCATATGGCTTTAAGCCTTGCCTGTCCTGGAGGAAGGCATCCACCCCTATTGCTTGAGGGTCTGGCTTCCAGCTGAAGAAGTTCTTCAACTGAGTATTCATTCTGTCTGCGAAAAGATCTGTTCCGAAGGGACCCCATTCGTCGTGGATTGTCATGAATATCCCTCTGTTTAATTTCAAGTTGCTGGAATCCCTGAAATTTCTGGAGAACCAGTCCGCTACGCCATTGTTCAAACCAGGGATGTGTTCCGTTGTGACGGACAGTCCCCTGTTCAGACAATAGCCCCAGAAACCCTTTGCTATTTTCGTAAGACCCTTTGAATGTGGTCCCCCCATCTTGTTGACGTATTTCACTGCAGAGACATTGTCCATACGCAGCATTATACTGCATTTTACTGAATTGTGGGTGAAGCTTTGAACCGCAAAAGAACCTGCTAGAAGTTCCAAGCAGTTGATATGTATTTCCTTCTCACTGCATGTCCTGCGACCTCCTGTTGAAGAGTCGCCACACGTGGCACCCACAACCCTCTAGACTCGCTTCTGACTCGATTATCAAATCTGGGCTTTCCCCAAAGATGCCTCTGCCATTCCAGGCTTCTGCATTCATTAGCCACCAAGATAGTTCTTTCTTCGAGTCTGCGTCCAAGCGTATCATCTGGGTGTAAGATAGGGTTGACCTCAGAGCTTTCGCTTTGAGTCTCTGGAGGGCCCTGTAGTGTAAAGGGCCCGGAAAGATCGCCTGGATGGTTGAGGAGAGGAGACCCAGGATCCTGGCTAAAAGTCTCAAAGGAAAGACCTCCAAAGATAGTATCTTCTGAGTTCTTTGTTGAGTTTCTTTACTTTTTTCCCTTGGTAGTTTCAGTTCTGCAGACACTGTGTTCACCATGAAACCCAGAAATTGAGTTTCCTGGCTTGGTGTAGTGCATGATTTTTTTGCATTTATGACAAAGCCTAAATGTTCCAGTAGGCGAATAGTAAGATCTGTATGGTGAGAAACTGTTGTCTTGGACTGACCCATATATCGTCCAGATATATTATTAGCCTTACACCTCTTTCCCTTAGCCATGCTACTACCGGATATAACACCTTGGTGATGCTGATGACAAACCGAAAGGGAGAGTGCAAAATTCCCAAAGTTTTCCTTCCCAAGTGCATTGGAGGAATTTTCTGTGGGGGGGCCAAATTGGGATGGTCAAGTAGGCGTCCTTTTGGTCTAGACGTGTTAACCAGTCTCCCTTTCTCAATACGTCCCATCAGGAGGTGTATTCCCTCCATCTTGAAGTGATGGTAAGATACCCACCTGTTTAGATTTTGTAAGTTTATGACAGGTCTCTGTCCCTTGTCCTTCTTTTCTACTAAGAATATATTGCTGATGAAACCTGTTTCTGAGCTCTCTATTATAGCCCCTTTTGCTAACAAATCCCTTACTTCCTGAGATACTAGTTTTCTCTGGTCTTGAGAGAAGGTTATCTCGTGAGGTCTCTTTGACGGAAAGTGGGTATTCGTGAATTCTATTTTGTATCCCTTGACAGTTTCCAGAACCCACGGGTCTTGAGTTACTAAGGTCCAGTTCCCAGAGAAAAGGGACAGTCTCCCTCCCACCTATGTAGGGGTATCTGAAAGGTCTTTCAAAATTCCTACCTGTGGAAAATCCTCTGCTTCTTCTCTCGCCTCAGAATGGTCTTCCCCTGCTTCTTTGCCTTTGAGGGAAGAATGGTTGGCTTCCATAGAAGGATGATTGTTGGAATCTGGATTCTCATCCCAGAAAAGGTCTTGAGGTAGATTGGCCACGGCCGGGGAACCGACCCCGCATTCTCCCGGCCCTTCCGAAAGTTTTGTCTTGAAAGACTTTTTTAATGGCGCGCTGCGACTTTTGGATTGAACTAAATGCACCGACATACTTGGCCATGTCGCAAATAAAATCCTCTCCATAGAGGAGTCTCTGTGAGGTGGCTCCTCCCTCTTTGTTTGCTAATTCGATGAGTTTAGAGTCAATTTTTAGGAGTACGCCCTTCCTGCGTTCATTAGAAATGGCAGTATTTTCATTGCCAAGTAGGCAGATGGTTCATTGGACCCATTCACATAGCTCCTTACGGTTGATAGGAGTTCCCTCGATGTAAGCGCTTTCAGCCAAATCAAACATTTTGGTTAAGGGTCCAATGGTGTCCAGAACATGTTCTTGGCATGACCTTAGGCTTGTGTCTATGCCTTTTCTAGAGTCTTTTGAACCCTTTGCAATGAAAGCAACGACCTTAGGGTCGAGTTCAGGGGTCATTGCAATCTTGTTTGAAAGAGATGGGCGAGGGCATTCAGATCTCAGTTCAGATCTGACTTCCTTGGGGATCTCCCTTCTCAGTCAGAAACTAATGTAGTCTGCTACGTGTTGGGAAGGTAGCCATTTGGGAGAAAGGGGATGTTTGATTAACAGGGGGTCGAACATAAAGTCCCCGAAGATGTGGTAATACACATTTTGGAACCTGAGGCCTTGCTTGCCTCGTCATTGCTTTCCAATGTTTTGTCTCCCAGATCTTCAATGTCTGTGTCAAACTCTGATGAGCAGGAGAGATCTATTTCTGCCTCACCTGGTTTGTCACTGTCAATATGTATAGGGAGTTCTGGGTCAGATTGTTGCCCTTGTGTGATGCCCAAGACATTGTTCTGGTCACCGCCTGAAAGGAGTGAATGAGCTGCTTTTCCTGTTTTCTTAGTCTTTTTAGCCCCTTTAACAGTGTGTTCTGGTGCAGCTCTGGGGCATAGAATGGAGTGGCGTAGAGTGAAGTAAAGTGTTGCAGAGTGGTGTAGAGTGGAGTGACATCGACGGAGTAGAGTAGCCTAGAGGTAAGTAGCATAGAGGGAAGCAGAGTGTCATAGAGTGGCATAGGGCTGAGTAGAGTGTCCTCCAGTGCAGTAGTGGCAGCTACAAGCGGGGGTGCACCAGGCAATGAAGTCCAAGACACTTAAGTTGTATCAAATGCCTTTATTTCAATTTAAATTCTTTCCATAGGTTAATAGCACAAACAGTTCAGCCAAAGCGCTTCGTTCCCACAAGGAGAACTTCCTCAGGGTTGAAAGTGACACATAAAAGATTTTTTTTAAAACATATACAATAACCAGCCAATTAAATACATTACAGAACAGCACAGGACTCAAACAGACTTGATCACAAACATCAAAATGTACAAACATTTATATTAAAACATATGAATACCTCGAATATTGCATAAAGACTACTTAATAGATACCACATTTATAGTGATAGCACCAAAGAGGAAAACCTTTCTATTAAAATTAAAGGGCAAGTCCTTTAACAGTGTTAAAATGGAGCACCCAAGCTTCGCAATACAGGCCAAAGACTGGCAGCTGCAGTTGCTGCAGGGAAGTCGACTAGTGCAGAGGTTGCACATGAGAATATGTGGAAATAGAGCTTGGGCAGTATACAGAAGGGGAAGAGAATATGTAGGTGTTTATATGGTGGGGTCAGAATGAGAGGCAGGGGGATCCCCACCTCGTTGGGACAGCATGCAGTTCTTTATAGAAGCCCTGTTGGTAGCAGTAAAGCTCAATGCATCACTTAGTCATATAGACACGTAAAAAAAGAAGAGAAGTGATGGACACAGTGTGGCCACAAGGCAAGTGGAAAGGCTTCTGTCGGTTCTGGCATGAAATGCGAAACTGTGATTGGGCTGTCATATCACCTTAATATCACCAGAGTACAGTAGCTAAGATCCAAGGGCGAAGATCCAGTGTGTTGCGCTGGATGCAAGGGAAGTTCCTAGGGCTGTGTGATGCCTGTAACCAAAATTCTATTGGAAGACAAGGTCCTATATGAAGGTGGCTGTAGGCAAACAGCCTCAACGGTGCAAATCCTTGTGATCACACATAATACAATGCAGTACATAATAACTAGGAGTCTAAGGTTGAGAGGACCTGGAAGCTTATAGCACCCAATCTATATCCAGCACGTGAAAAGCTGGCCCCAACATAAGATCTGAACGTTAATCATTGCACTGCAAGCATAAACAAGCAATAGTGTTTGCACCCGTCCATCAATCATCTTCCACATAGACCTGCAACACCAACCAGAGCCACGGCTTGAGGTCTATCTAGTACAGACTGTCTCTAGCATAAGAGACACTGAGCATAACGGTAGCGCCTCCCTTGTATCAGACAATGGTATGCACCACAAAGTTTATCAAAAAATACCAAATGGTATCCTAATCTTAAAACACATTAGCATACAAGCATCTCGCGAAATCATCGGGCCATGAGGATTTAAAATGCCCCCTTGGTAAACATGACAAGCGCCTAAAGAGACATACCCAGGCTCTAAATCTATCCAGCATCGTGTGGACCTGCCATTCATATCATAAACCATCCTGGAAGCTAATTACCGGTCGCAAACGGGCCGATTTGCAGAATCAGTCCCTTTGCGACTGGTAATTAGCCATTTGGGATTCATCAAGCCCAAAGCCATTCGCATCATAGGTAATCACAAAATTTGCGATTACCTATTTTGTGAATCGCAATTTGCGATTCCCTAAATGCAATGCAAGAAGCAATCTCAGATTGCGACTTTGCATTAAGGAATCACAAATTACCATCAACTTCAAGTTGATGGTAATTTGCAATTCCTTAGAAAAATGCAAAAAATTGCTTTTTTCTAAGTGCCATGTAGCAAACACACATGCCCTTGGGGCATGTGTGTACCCCACATGTGCACACATGGCAATTTTGGGTGTGCATGAGGGTGGCCTTTTGGCCTCCTAGCACCCTTGAAATAGCATTCGCAATTTGCGATTACCTATTTAGTAATCGCAAATTGCGAATGTTTTCCCATTCATTCCTATTGGCCTCTAGGCCCATAGGAATGAATGGAAAAAGCATTCCCTATTAGCGAAGCACAATTTGCGATTCGCTAATAGGAAATGTGTAGGAATCACAATTTCCAGGACACCAGTCGCTTTGAGGTGTGCCCACTTTGCTCGCTTACTTAAGGCTATTCAGCTTGTGTTATAAAGTATATCGCCCCGCCCTTCCCCTAAAAAAAGTGGTGGTACTTTATCGCTCGCTGATTCACTTACCCACTCCATCACAGCTTCACTCACTTCTCCAAAGCCCCACTCACGCACCCCCGTTGGTTTACTCATGCATGCCCTCGCTGCTTCACTCACACGTCCTTGCACTTTCACAAGTGCACTATTTTGCTGGTTCACTCGTGCACTCACTCATGTGTTAGTTCCATGCCCCAGTTCTTTGCTGGATCCCTCATGCATGTCCTTGTTGTTTCAGTTATTCGTCCATCCTCACTCACATGATATACTCCTTCACATATAGGCACACTGGATCATTCACACACTCCCTCAGTGACTGGCTCCCTCTACAAGAGAGGCATAAATTATCAATGCGACGACGTTGTGCGTCGCCGGTTCCTCTTACCCTCAGGATGAAGTAATTGCCCCCGCTCCTCCTTGGAGCCGGCTCCAAGGCGCTAGGAGCGTACCCCGTGCAGGGCTCTTTGGTGTACAAGCGTGTGTAGGGCTCCTGATGGTCCACGTGAGAGGCGGGAGAGGGGCTGGCGTCCGCGGGGGTGACCTGGAGCCCTCCACACACCGTGGTCACCGGCTCCATGAAGCTCTCTCGCTGTCTCTCTTCTGGGACCGTCTCTCTAGTTCTCGCTCTGCTATTTCTGTGTTTCCTGCCACACCAGCTTTTCACCCTCTCTCTCCTCCTATTAGACACCCAGAACATAGACAAAACAGAGCGCTTTCAAAGGCGCCGCCCGCCCTCTCGCTTTCTAAATAGCAACAACACATACATTTTTATATAGCGCTTCATGCTGGACCTCTGCTGCTTCTGGGCAATTTTATGACAGTTAGTGGTACAGCCCATGTGGGTGAGGCTCGAGGCCCCCATCCCGGGAAGATGTGAAACTAAATGAGTCTATTCTGCATGGTTCAGAGATGCGGTACACAGGTCAGCAGATCTCTGCTGTAGGCACACCACCCAACTGAGCTGGTTTCTGCGTGACTGTTGACCCATAATCTCCAGGTTACACAGATTCCAGCAGATGGCGCATCTTTCCTTCTATGGTGTCTGCCAAATGTTTACAATTGTATCATTTGTATGGATCTAGTTACAAACTGCATGCAAAACAAGATTGGACCACTTCCCTGCCCAGGGAAAATAATGTTTTTCAAAGAAACACAAGAAAATAAAAGTAGCGCTTCACTGGCAAACTCTGTAAAGTGGCGCTAATGTTTTGGTGTGAATCAAACCAATCTGGCCACTTTGCAATCACTATGTCTTGTTTTATTTAGTTATTTATTTATTTCTCACATTTTGAACATTTTCCCGAGGCTACACTTTGGAATAGAAAAATGTCAGAAAGACGGCATTTTCAGCAAAAGTGTTTTTCTTTTTGGGATCCATTCCACAAGGGAACAAATACAAGAAAGGAGGAAAAAAAAGGATGAGAACCCTGTTTGTTGAAGTCAGGGTTTTCATTAAGTGAGAAGGAGCTAGACAGAGAGGGAAGAAGAGGAACAAGAAAGTGAACGAGTGGTGTGTGCTCGCTGGGCAGTGGCAGCAAAGCCACGAAAGTGAAAGCATTTGTAACCTGACCCAAAACAGATGGCAGGCTGCACACGCTGCTGAAGCTGCTCAATTTGGAGTTGGAGAACAGGGTTCCAGCCTCGGCGTGGGTTGCACTATTTAATTATTTAAAAATAAACAGCGATCTCAGAGTCGGGGTGGAAATAGACAAATTAAAAAAATAATACACATGAAGGGGGAGACAGGTACAATTACAATAAAAAAAACATGGTTGAGATGGAGAAATGTAGCATCTGAAAGCAAGTATTACAAATTGTACGAGGACGTGGCTCAACAAACAAAGCTGCTGACTTTGGAGCAGGAAAACAGAGTTCGAGCCTCAGTTTGGGCTGCTTCATTTAAGTGTGATTTAATTATGAATAAATTAAAGGTAAATAAATAAATAGGGTTGGGTAAGTGCAGGAAGCTGCTAGATGTGGAAATGGGAGCTGAAAAGAAAAGAAGTAGTCCCTAATTAAAGATAACAGCCAGCAGCGTAACTTAACTGTAGTTGGACCATGCTGCTTCCTCCAGAAAGGGAAGAAAAAGGAAGCGATGTATCGGACCACAAGCCAACAATGAGCAAGATAAGAACAGCAATGCCAGATTCCACCAATGGCAAGCTACAAAACAAAGACAAATGCAATGGGTGGAGTCTCAGTCTTAATACTGATTACTTGATGCCTCGTAGAGGCAGCGCATGTGCTGCTCTATGCGAGACCTAATGAGATGCATCTGCCCACGTCTATGTGTGACTAGTGGTTACATAGCAAGGTTTTTCTTTACATTCTCAAATGTGTAGTCCTAGTTTATAAATGGATAAACAAGACTGAATTCCAGAAAGCAAAGAAAAAACATCGGCCGGGCCAACTAGTCACAGATGGACCTGGGAATTCGGCATTGCGTGCATTCGGGAACATCACTAATAGTTTCCATCGAATGCCTTCCTTGAAAACATCAAATTAGTGTTGCACTTGTGGTCTCAGCACTGTGTGTAGGGGCAGAGGATTGTGAGTAACAGGGTCTGGTAAAAGAGAATTTACTAGGAATAAATACAGAAGAGGAAAGCATTTCGTGGGGCAGCATTGTACTTTGTGAAGTGGACTACTATACATGTGGCACAATCAGGAGATATGTAATTAATGTCACTGGTACATTATGTGACACACATGGTCAACTTATTGTTTCTCTTTGTGGTCAACAGTGGGTCTTTGCACTTTTTGCAGACCTGACAAACATGCCAAGCTTTTCTGGTTTCTAGCCCACTAGTCATTAGCAGAGAAAGGCAGCAACTCTGACCCGATAAGGAGCTGTTTCTTTCAGAGTGCTAATAAATCAAGATCTCTTCAGCAAAGATAAATCTAAGTGGAGAGCAGAAAAGGCTTCTTACTTTCCATATTATATTTACTGCTGGTTTTTTAAAGCAAGGAGAACAGTTTACAAAAGAGGCACCGCATGTGTTCTTATTTAATATTAAGATTGTGCTGCTGATGTGGAATGTGATGTCAGGTTGATGGTAGTGCAAGTAAGAATCAGGGTTTCTTTTGGAGTAGGCAGTACATTTTGTTTATCTTGATAGACAGCGAGCCTCGAAAATAGATTCCCAGAACTAGATGAGTGATTCTCAAAGCTGTGGCTCACAACAGACAAATGAAGAGTCAGCAAAATATATTATGTATTAAATTGTATTAGAGATGAGTGTGATCTTTTGCGCATAAGGCTGGTATATTGGGATCTCACCTAGGCTCCAGAGCATTACAGCACTTCACATACGAACGAGATTGCTTTACACATTTTTAGGCATGGAGAGATTTAAGCCTATATTTACTATGATTTTACATCAGGTTTGCATCACTTTTATAGCGCAGTCCTGACACGAAATCATATTCAGCATTTTCTAAGCCAAGCAGAGCCACTTTGCATACTATTGTGTGGTTTAATAAATACAATGGGGCAGATTTACAAGGCCCTTGTGACAATTTTGCACTGCTGTTGCGTCGCAGTGGCGTCGTAAACAATGCGCTACATCGCGGCCCATTTACAACTTGATGCATCTAGGAAGATGTGACACATTAAAAAGCCCTGTGTCACATTATACCTGCGTCAGGTAGAGTGTATGCAGTGTGAGCGTTCCCATGCAAAAAGCCATGTAGAACTGACAGCAGCCGCGGCCCGTGGAGGGAGTTCCGTGGGGCGGAAAGGCGGGGCGGGGGAGGGGGTTATTTACTGTGGTTCTGTTGAAACAATATGTACAACAATTCTTGTTGAGAAGCTAATTTCTTGAGTCTTTAGTTATAGAAATTAGCTATTAAATAAATAGTTGTCAGCTTTCTCTACATCGGCCCCATCCTTTACACACAAGTAGTGATGTACATTTTGCTGGGCGCGCTACGAAATTCGTTTTATTTATTTAATTGTTTACTTACCTTCAATTATCCATATTCCGGTTTTTAGTACCCCCCACGCTGCCCCTTCCCTGCCCCGCCTTTCCGCCCCACGAAACACCCTCCACGGGCCACGGCTGACTGACAGTGAAATTTTCCCTGGTCCCATGTGGGTAACTCTGGCTGTTAGGCCACACCTCACTATTAATCTACTCGTTGCACTTTTTGTACGATGTATGGCCTTTCATTGCAGTAAAATATTGTAGCAGGAAAAACAGCAAAATGTACATCACTACATGTGTGTAAAGGATGGGGCCGATGTAGAGAAAGCTGACAACTATTTATTTAATAGCTAATTTATATAACTAAAGACTCAAGAAATTAGCTTCTCAACAAGAATTGTTGTACATATTGTTTCAACAGAACCACAGTAAATAACGCAATAAACAGTTTGGGTGGTGGACATATGGAAGTATTAAGGTAAGGTGCAAGGTGAGTAGCACATTTTGACAACACTCTCATTAAACAGACACGTACTAATAAAGAAATTAGAGAGACTGTAAATAAATACATACTTACTTTAGAGGGCATTAGAAAGGCATAGGAGCGCATGGGTGAGCGAAAACATGAGGCACAACAAGGAGGTTTAGAAGAAACCGGAAGACATTGTTTAAATGAGGGAAGGCTGAATGACTATGCATGTCTATTAAATATTTGCAATGGAAATCTGGGACATTGGTGAAGGGTTTCATACTGCAAGAAGTGGTCTATATGTTTCTTTTTCATTTATTATTGCAAGGCCTGCGTAAAATGTGAATTAAGGCAGTAAAATGTTCAAAATTTCCCAGAATTTCGCTTTATGCGGTTTCACATAAGATCTGATTGAGGGAGACGGATTCATGCAGAATGTGCATTAATTAGTTTCCTTTCCATTTCTTGTGTGACTTTCTTATGCGAGGTATGCTCTCATGTGAAAAAAGTGACACAAGATTCCGACAAATGTCATTCCTTGCTGCTAGCATGACATTTGCATAATGGGATTTTTTAAAGCTTTTTCACCAAAATTCACAAAAATGCAGCTTGGCATACCCCAGTGACTACCAGCAGCCTTCATTTCACCTTTCATTTAAGTTTGCATTTTTTATATAGCTGTTGCAATCACCAAACGGCATCTTGGCACACATTTTTAGGTTTCAGAAAAAAGCACAAACACCAGAAGGAATCATGCCATGGCTGTACAGTGAAAGGAAACACCCCACTTTCAAGGCTTTGGTCATGGGTGTGTCGTCTATGCATAAGCCTGAAAATGTTATGGCTAGTTCTTGTTGCAATGCTTTGAATTGTGTCAATTGATAGGACTGAGTATTGATGAAGGACAAGTAGTAGGCTATTGCAATAATCTAATTTCCTTAGAATAGAAGTAGAAATGAGTGCATTGGCTGTATGGAAAACCGAGGAAGGGATGCATTTAGATAATATTAAGTACTTGGCCGCTGGCTGGAGTAAGTCCTGATGTGATGAAGGATTTCAAGCTCATCGTTGGGTTGAATAGCACACCAAGAATTCTGTCTGAAGGTGCAGCAGTGTGAGACTTTTGGGGAAGAATATGACCCCTGGAAGAAGTAAGGCTTCTGAAATGGAAGGAAAGAATATACATCTATGTGTTAGAGCAGGTAAGTGTGTTAAAAGAATGTTATTTGGTGTTGACTTCATGTGAATTAGTCTGAGATTTGGATTGAAAATTAGTTGTAAACCTTGGAAAGGGAGAAAATATGTATATTTTGAGAATGTGGGTTTTTTACATCATGAAGGGGTTGCCTTTACAACTTAATAAACACACCGAGGTTATCTCTCTACTCAGTTTATAGGATACATTCTTATCATCCCCTGGTAGCTATGGCACAAGCAGTAGGCAATTTGCTAAAAAGAAAGGGGCAGATTTATGTTTTCTGGCGCATCCCTGCAAATCAGCAGGGATGCGCCAGGACAGATGCGTCACACAAGTTTACCCTTGCACCACCACAGATGCGCCGCATTTACAATGCAGTGCATCGTGGCGCAAGGATAAACAGATGCGTGACGCATCTGATGGCGTAAGGGCGGCGCATTGCTGGAGTCGCGTCGCAAGCACGACGCAACTCCAGCAATGTTTAGGGGCTGCCCATACCTAACATGCTGCGTCATGCCTTACGCCTGCTTCAAGTAGGCGCAAGGTTTTGACACAGCAGCGTCGGAAAAGTGACTGAGTGAAGTCTTGTAGATTTCACTGCGTCACTTTTCCGAGGCTTTTTCCGATGGAACGCCCACCCTGCATACATTAAACCTGACGCAGGTTTAATGTAGTGCGGGGTTTTACAACGTGACGCATCTCCCTAGATGCGTCATGTTGTAAATAAGGTGCAACATGGCGCATGGTTTACGCCGCCACTGCGTCACAAAAGTGACGCAACCGCGGCGTAAAAGTGGCGCTAGTCTAACATAAATCTGCCCCAAAATGCGCAATAAAAATCCTAAACCAATTTAGAAAAGTGGAGAAAATTATAATAAGCAAAACTATCAAGACGAGATAGGAGGAACAGGAGATGTGAATTTTTTAACTTGTAAGGCAAAATATTCCTAGGAAATGTAAAGAGCCAATGTAAAGTATCAGCTTGCTGTTGACCAGCAAATAGGCTTGATTTCAAGCCAACATGATCAAACTGAGGTTGGCTACACCAAGCAGGTCACAGAAGTCAAAGTTCTTACCTTGGCACTTAGTGTACAATTGGAGCTCACAAACTTCCAGTGGGGTAACGTTCAAAGCTGAAGCTAGCGAGGGTCCTTAGATGTCAGGTACGTCATCTTCGAGCTTCTGTTGACGCTATTAAAACCACATCCATAAGGCAGGACTTGCTCTCCAACAGAAGTCCCAGTTTAAGTCACTGCTAGTGGTTTATCTTCCATCACTACTTGTGGTCTTGCAACTTTAGTCTTACCACCAAAGGCAATCTACTGGAAACATGGATATAGATACATATATCACAAATTTGGTATCTCAACATAAACACATAGTCTCAGTTCTTTGAAATTACCATGGACAGGCAAGTCAGTGCAATAGAGTACAGTATATATGGGTGAGATCCATTGATTCGAAGAGTGCAAAAGTACATGAACTTAAAACAATCAAGGGGCATACGTACAAGCCCCTATCACCATGGGAACGTCACTTTTTGCGACGTTCCGTGGCGATAGGGGCCTTGCCTTATGTACAAGGCAGCGTTAAGCCACTTAACGTGGCTTAACGCTGCCTTATACATAAGGCACCCTTTCACACTACATTTAGCATGAAATGGGCGTGCAGTGGGTGTTGTGGTGGGCGTTCCACCGCAACACCCATTGTATTTGACGCTGACCCCTATGTACAAGGGTTGCATACATAGGAGGCAGCGCCAAAATTAGGACCAGGAAAATCCTGGTCTTAAGTTGGTGAAACAAGGAGAAATGCTTCATTTCTCCTCGTTTTTGCTTTTTCCATGTGTGCTGCCTTGTGCAGCACACGTGGAAAAAGGAAAACACCATGGTTTGTTTATATACAGGAAGGTGTCCCTTGTTGTACATTAACAAACCTTTAAAAAAAAATTAAAATGCCATTTTGTAACTTTCATGTGTGCTGCATGAAGCAGCACGCATGTAAGTCACGAAATGGCATCTTAGGATTGTTTATGTACAGGAAGGGACACCTTCCTATACATAACCACACCTCCCCTGCACGCAGACACCCTTGCCCTCTGGTGAAAGGGTGCCTGCATTGATGCTAAGTTGTTAAACTTAGCGCCATCGCAGGGGGAAACGCAAGGCTGCACCACATTCTTGTAATTATGGTGCATCCTGGCTTTTTCGAAGTGGCAGAGCGTGTCGTTAAGCTGAGGAGGCTAACAACACCCTCCGCCACTTCATTGTACATATCCCCCCAAGAGTTTAGTGAAGGGCATAACACTTACTGATAATAAACAAGCCATCATCAAAAAAATTGATTTCTATCAGTTCCTGCATTGCTTAAGATAAATTGCCCAGGGACTGTAGGAGGACAGTGATGGAGGGGTTAGGTGGAAAACAAGGTTTCTGAATACTACCTATAATTAATTACATATTCCGACATCAGGGAGCACATGTTATTCTACGTCAAAATGCAAAAACAGGGAGAACAGCCACATGAGCGCAAGGTAGGATACCTTGAGAAGAAAACGTCTCTGACTGAAATATCTAGTTATAGGGGGAGTCTGTCATAGCTCAGATTAGAAGACTGAAATTATGTTGAGTACCCTGAGTCATGAGAACGCCTGTGAGACTCATCTGCCATGAAGATAAAGATTAGTATTCTGCTTTTCTCCTCAGTCTCCAGTGAATAAAAGTTGGTAGACATAGGGAGTTAGAGGCTGTAGGAGGCACCCAGAAGGAGTGGGATCTTGCAAACGGCTGAAGCTGGATTGCTTCCTTGACCTGAGACCTGCTGGCTTGGGTCTGCTGTGATCTAGATTATGGTCATTTGCTCCAGTATATATAAGGAGAGATGACCCGAGTCACTCGATGTTGGTGTGGTTGGTACTGATCTGTTGTATCTCCAAGAACACACTGAATCCAGGAGGTAATTGGCAGTCATAAGCAGCTTTGCTACATTATTGCTAATGGAAGAAAGGGAGATGGGAAGGCCAAATAAAGAGTGTTTGACAAAGAATACATCTGTACCAGTAGAATGTTCACAAGCCTCATGGTCTGCAGAGAGGCCTTTGTAGCCTGAGCCCTTCTCTGGTGTGGGAGCTCTTTATTTAGAAAATACTACAAGAATGTATTCTTCTAGCCTCATGATAGGTCAGAAGGTGCTCCTGGCTTCTCCTGAGTTCTTATATAAAAAAAATAGATGGCATTAGGATGGCAGTAACAGCCATTAAGGGCAAACTGGAAGTCATGTCAACAAAGGTGTTAGAGTTGCAAATATCCATCTGAGTGATGGAAAAGATGACTGGAGGCCTTCAAGAAATGATGACCAAGCAGATGTAAAACAATTACATATTTGATACAGTTCAACATTGTGCTGTTTTCTCAATTTTAGGAGTTCAAGAATATTTAAAGGCACTGACAAATGCTGGATAAGCCATGGGGAGGTAGGTCACCTAAAGAATTCATCTGAATCCATTCTATGGGACTTGAATCTGTGCCCTTTCTTACCAGTGATCCAGACTGTGATACACCTTCCAACGAGACGTATGTATACAGATGCCTGCAACCACTGGACTGCATCCATGAACTGGAGTGAGAAGCCCCAACCAAACGCTGTTTCGAAATGGGTGACTAAATGGGGCAAAGTACTTTCTGGTGATCAAAACCTTTCCTTTGCCCAATTACTGCTGTTAGGAGAACACATATGCAGTATCTTTGAAAGGAGCATGGGCGGCAAGCCAATGTGGAATACCCAGCCTAACAACGAGTGTCCGTTGGTGAAAAATTTACATTTTTAAATCCGGTTTTAATGTTCAACTATAAATTTTCTATTACTCTTTACAGGGAGAATCAATGATTACCCTCTCCTCACTGAACTTAGAAAGTGTTATCTAAAGGTTTTACGAGTGGTATTATTTGATGCATCATTGATCTGAGAATTATTACAATTAGGAAGCTCCCTGATAGATTTGAGCACCATCTAATGAAATTATTTCCTTCTTTAGCAGCCTGTCTGGAATCTCTATTAGGATGGAAATTATTTTAACTAGTACACACACTGACCCTTGAGGAGCAATTTGAGCCAAACTCATTAGGATTATACGACTGGTTTCAGAATTTCAAAATGGTCTTCTTGAAACTCTTTGATATCATCAAAATCATAAAGATTGCGAGTGACCATTAGGTAGCCGAAGGCACACAACATGTTCAAATGTTTTGGGATTGCATAGAGGAAGACATCCTGGGTGGAAATTCTAGTTTATTGGTTGCAAACGGTGTGAACATGCCTTATTTTGGCATTGGACACTAAACATCCAAAAGAAAAATACCAGGCAATTCGTTCTGGTTAAAAAAATGCCATCTAAATAGAGTTGTCCAACTCGGGTCCATTAGAGTTTTGGAGGATCCAGGATGTCCAGATCCTTCCCAAAATTCAGGAAAGAACCTGAATATACAAAAGATTTCCCTCTTTATCCATTGTATATCAATGAAAACTAAGTGGACATCTTTAATTTCTGGCACAGACTGCCCCTTATGGAAATTCAATGGAAATCCATGTTGTTAAACTTGTAGACTTCGTCAGACTGCAATGTCAATTTCAAGTACGTACTTAAACCAATAAAAGAAACTTTTCATAGCTGCTCTTTTTACGTACAAAAAAATTAATTTAATGAAAAAGAAAATATTTGTATCTGCACGTTTGGAGTTTCCACAAAGGATATCTGCAATTCACGAATTATCATGGTCAGACATTGTTTTTGTTTTGAATAGATTACCATTTGCTCTTCCTTCACCTAAAATGTTGATATGAGCAGTGTCTTATTACTTATCGGTGATAAGTCTAGCATTAGTTTGGCTAAGGAGTAGAATATATACAATATAGTTAGGGCCCTGGAATTATGCCAGTCTGGAGACTCTGTGGTTTGGACATATTCATGGATTTACAGTACTTGCCACATAATCAAACATTTGAGGCATAGTTTTCAGATTGCAACACAAAAACAAAGGTTTCGAGCTCATCTGGGTGAAATGTTACCACATCAGTGGCAAAAGGCGTTCCCAAAAAGTTGTAGAACCCTTGGTTATCTGGTAATCTCCAAGGTGATAACTGATGTATTCTGGTCTTAAACCAGTGCTAATTAGGTGCATCCTCTTCCCAGATAGACCTAATGTGTGCAAAAATGACAACATATCAAAATAATACTGCAGATAATTTGTCACTTCATGCTGCATAATAAGCCTTTTCTTCCCGCATAATTGAGTGAATTTCGTGATCAATTGCCATAGAATTCCTGTGGCCCTGAGTATAGTCGGGCCTTCGCCATGAACAATGGCCCAAAATGAGCATTGAATATCATTTTAAAGATTCGGTAGTCGAGCTAACTCTGTGTTAGGGTCTGACTAGGTTTTACACAATCTAGCCCCCATATGAAATACCTCCAGATATATCTGGAAGTTTAATATCAGCTGCAGTATAGTCGTGAGTGGAGCGAAAATGAGTAAGTGTTCACAGCTTTGCTGATGTGTATTTTCCCGGGCTTTGCTGCTACCTTGTTAGCATATAGACGCCAGCGCTTCACAGTTCACGAGGCGAGGTGACATTCCCGCGCGCCAGTCTCCAAGCGGAGTTCATTCAGAATGAAAATAGTGCGGCTGGCCAACACGAAAGGTGAAATTGTGGTTTCCATGACAATAGAACAGAAGCAGTCAGTAATTTTTCATGACATTGTATTTCTGCTCAGCAGTTTACTGTTCATAAGAGTAACTCCAGCTGAGAGAAATTGAGTCGCTGTGCGTCTGGCGCACCCGCCAATACGAAATTAACTATTATCATTGTTTGCAAAATTTGCGGCTCCAAAATAAAAGAAAAAGAAAAAAATAAACGAGTTATTATTCAAAAGGAAGCTGTTGAATTCGAGTTATTATTCAAAATGAAGCTGTTGAATTTACGTTTGGCCGTGTGTTTGTAAATTAATCAGGATTTATTCCCTTCTGCTGCAGCACTTTGACAACTGGTGAGCTTGGACATTCGGCTTATTATTCTTCCTTGGAAGTTTTGAGGGCAAGGTAACCTTGGCTCTGGGTGGCTGCAAACACGCCTCTGGCATTTCTGTTTATTGATGCAATGTAATTGTGTTAGCTGTGTGCAGTGGACTCATGTTTAAAAGCGGTATTGATTGTCACGGATAAACGTACATCCTCGCTTCCAGTGTTGTGTTGCCTCTAGAGCTAGACGCCCTGAGGTGAGGCACTCATTCTTCAAGGCTGCCTTTGCCTGGGTGTTTTCTAAGCAAAAGGTTAACAGGAAGGAAGCATGTGCGTACAGCGCAGAGACATCATGCGGCAACAACCACAAATAATTCATGGAGTATCAATGCAGACTAGTCTTTGAAAATATGAAGTGCAGTAGAATATTCAGAATAATACATAAAACATCTCAATACAAACTGTAAGATTACAGGTTTAACAGGTGGTGTCTATGATTACCAAGAGTTGAATTATACAAAGTGCCCGGAAGCTCTGCGACTGTGTCCACCAGCTTTTAGCGCCCCTGGGGACCCAGAGCCATAGCAAAGGGGGTGGGGGAGGGCGCTCCACCACGGGTGACATGAGTTTGGTGGCCTTTCCCTGCTCTTACATGCAGTCTCAGGGTGGACATCTCCCCCCCTCGTTTTTTAATCAGCCGCCAGGGGCGACAAAAGAAACAGATCTCACCAGCACCCTCCCGACCCCGCTCTTCACTCTGGCTGCAGGGAGGCAAGCGCTGGGACTGCTACAGGTGACCACGGGGCTAGCTACGCCACTGTGTGGACCACTTCCATAAGGAGGCACAGAGGGGTCTGTTTCCCCTTCTGTAGTATGGATTGCATCTGCTGTAAATGTGCACTGCACGATCTCATGGAGGGTGTTTCTCTCATTTGCAGTGGCGTCACTAGGGTTGGTGTCACCCGGTGCGGGTAACTCATGGTGTCACCCCTCACGACTTACCGCATGGACCTCCTCCGCTCCCAGTCCGCCAGGTTGGGTAAAGGGGAGCGTACCAGGGAAGTTACTAGGCAGCACATCATTAGGACACTAGGGTTCAGCCAGCCAAAAATTAGGCAAAGGAATTTGGCTGGGGAGTGGTAGGTATCCGTGTGTCACTTGACACTCTTTCTCTTGGGACTATTACAGAGGAGAGAGGCGCTGCTGCAGCACACTGCGTGAGGTGAGCGGGAGGGGGGCTAGGGGAGCCGTAAAGCTTTAGGAGGGATAGTCTGCTAGGCGTGAGGGTAGTGCCTTGTGGCTGTGCATGGCTTGGGGGGGGGGGGATCAGGTCGGTGCCGGGTTGCACAGGACACTGGCATCCCACTTGGGGCGGGAGTCCTTCTTGGGAGTCTTTCAAAGGTTCAGTGCAGTGTCTACGCGGGTGGGGGGCGCGGGCTGTGTGCGTGGTGCCTCCTTGTCAAGCGAGTGAAGAGAGCGTGGCGCAAGCCCTAGGTGCTTTCATTGCGGTTCTGAGAGACCTGGGACGTTTTTTCCTGCCTTTGGTCAAGAGCTAAGGAACATGGGTTCCTGACAGTGCAAGGGGGGCCTTGGCGATATCCCCTGCGCATCGGACTCTCTGAAGAAGAGTACTTACTGTAGGACAATTTTCTGGCTGGCAGCCATGGGAGAGAACTCTTGGCCAGCTCGGGGAAGGAGTGCGGTACCTTCTTCCAGTGCTTGGCTTGTGAACTGATGGGGGCGATGTCGAACGATGTTTGAACACTCAGCCAGTGTCCGCTCCATGCACGGGCCATATGCAAACCATAACCTTGAACTACATTATTAAGCTTATGGTTCTTTCCACTATATTAGAAACCTGATGGGGAGTGCCGCTTCGCTTCAGGACAACACATGGAAACATATATATATATATAAAAAGCTGGAGGAGGCATTTATTAGAAGGAAGGTTGTAGGTTCGACTGCCAACACATGGAACGTTCATTTAGGGTGTTGTAATGCATTGGTAGTTTTGCAAGTTGATAAGTAACAATTTGATAGGGGCCACAACCTGATACAATGAGTGTCAAGAATTAAGTTTATATATTTTTAAGCATAGAAATAAATACTAAGTATGACAAGGGTTTTTCTTTATAAGTTAGCGGTGAAGAAATGAGTACATAAATATACTTTGGTGGCGCCCCAGGTATAGAGAATGAGAGGAATAGCGAGTACTCCTGGGAGTGCGAAAATAACATAACAGCGATGATAGTTCGTGTTTAGAAAAACAAATAATTGTAAAGGATAATCGCAAGTCAAAACATGCACACAATGAGGAACCTGAAGATCTTCATAGCAAGAATAAGGCCGTCCAGTTTGATATATGCATATTAATTAGTATAAACGTAATTTTGGACTACCCCTGATATAGTAAATAGACACCAGAGGAACAGACTGAAGATTCAATACAATACACTAGGGATAGGCTATCAATTGCGCTAGCTGCGTGTGTCACTTTTTGCCCAACTGTCCCAGACCCTGCCAAAGTTCTGACCATATGCCTCCTGGCCTCACAGGACTGCATCCTCCTCCCAGTGTGTCCTTAATATCACCCGCCCCCGATGGAACCTCTGCATATCCTGAATGCGGCCGTCCGATCCACAAGCTGCACCTGAGCAACCACCTGCTGGCTGCCCTCAGCACTCCCCAGCATTGCTCCCTGTATAGCGCCTCGTCATCCGATGAATGAACACCCCTCAACCTGCGCCTGAGATGCCCTGCAATGGACATGCCAACCGAGCCCCTCGCCACGCCTTTACTGCACTGCCGTTGATAACCTCCTCAAACCATCCTGTACCTGTGTGATGCGCCCTCGCTGCCCCTGGGCAAGGCTCCACTGTACCTGCATGTGGGCCGCTGATGACCTCCTCTCACCTTCACCCCTGATGCACCCGCACCATACCTGGACAATTCCCGAGCTTTTCTCGCCTCCCCCCGTCCGCCCCCGGCCTCAAAGCCCTCCTTGAGCACCCATTGCATCACACCAGGACCAAATGTTCCCTCCCATGGTACTCCGACGAGTTCCCCCAATCTGCCCAGGATCACACCACCATGTCGATCTATACCGAGATCCAAACCCAATCCCCCCGCTCCAAGTCGGCCGCTCTGAGCACACGGTCCCCCTCCCCCCCATATCTTGCCAGATTAGTGCCGCTGTTGTCTGCCTGTGCCGAGGACCGGAGGCGCACTTAAAACCAATATTCGCGGGGCGGGGGGGGGTATTGAAAATAAAATAAACAATTAAATGAATAATAATAAGCATCTTTAAGCAATAGGCAGAGTGGAGCTGCAGGGGCTCTTAGAAAAGGTGAAACAGCCAGGCCTCATTAACGTGCAAATGGTATTTTAAAGACCTGTGAAGTGCTCTGTTGCGGCTGTGTGTGTGTGTGTCCCAGCCCGGTGTTGACATACACGATGGAGGGTGGGGGGTGGGGCTGAAGCCCTGGAGTACAATGGGTGTTGCGCGCGAGCAGTGACTCCTGCTACCAAACTATTAGTGCCAACCACTAACTCTGGAGACACGCCCCTTGCAGCGCCCGGCTTTGCTTTCCTCCACCCGATGTGAGGTAATGCCCATTGAATTCATGGAATGGCCCACTTCCAACTGAGCATCCCGCATCCCCGCCCCCCCCTCCTCTTCACGAGCGCCATTCCTTGCACCTAAGTGCGGGAAATAAATTACAGACCCAAGCCTTTCCGGGTGCACCCCGCCCTACCCTTCCAAAACTTGTACCCAGATGCCCCCAACCCCCTCTGTATGCCCCTCCTCGTCCCTCTGCCGCACTTCATCCCTCACATGTAACACACGCTAACTTGTGGCCTGATGGGCTCAAAACTCCACCCTGCCATCTGCCAGCACTTGTGCGCACCATTGAACCGCTAACTTCGCCCCCATCAACAGCGAACCCATAGTGCCTCACCTCGTAGTCCACCTCACTGTGCCTATTCCAATCCCACTGTTCCCCCCCAAGTCTGGGCCTGTGGCAAGTACCACCACTCTCGCCCTGCGGCCCTCCACTACTCCTGGGTGTGTGCTTCCCCGGATGACCCACCCCCTACGCAGGGGACAGAGCCGCACACCGTGCGCGCCATCGCAAGGCTCACCAGGTGGCATCCCGGGCAAGCCGTGTGTGGAGCAACATCCCTGGTCCTCGGTCCTCTCAGCACCACTACTTCCCCCTTATCCCGCAAGGATGGAAGCCCCAGTTAATCCCGACCAGGGCTCGAACCGCCAAATTGGGCCTCCGACAAACAAGCCATCATCTAGTGCCTGCAACTCCTTCACTGCTGCTGATTTTGGAACGGGAGAGTGAAGTTTGAAATGGTGAGAACAACCGCCCTTACCTTTTCTTTAGACTCCACTGTGGTGGTGGCTGGGCCCTTAGGGGTTCTGGAAATCGCCCAGCAGCACTCCCCTGCCGAGACTGTCTGTCTCCACTCAGTCAGTCTAAGCGCGTGGTGGTGGCGCGCGTCAGAGGAGCACAGCGCGGGGGCTGGCCCAGGGCCGTCATTGGTAGCACTGTAAGATTGACGGCCCTGGGACCCACAAACTGGGTATGCCGCCGCCGTGCATCGCACCATCATCACCACTATAGTAGTAGGTGGTGCGTGCGCGGCATACACTGCAGTGCAGTATTTGTTGTAAGCAGGTGTGCTTGCAGAGCAGAGGCGAGGCTGCAGAGCTGTGTTACACAGCGTAACCAGATTGGTGTCACCCCATGTTATGGTGTCACCCGGTGCGGTCCGCACCCCCCGCACCCCCCTAGTGACGGTTTGGCGTTTTGGCTCAATGCAGATGAAATCATTTGCCTTTTTGCCAAGGCTCAGAACTAAAGAAACTATCAGTAGAACAGAAGTAACCAGAAAATTAAAATAGCTGCCACTTTGAATTAAAGCACTGATGCCACCAAGCAAGACAAGCAAGTGAGCTGAACCCTCGCTAGAACAGTTTCCTTGTGTCTTCCATCCATGCGTCTATCCATTAATTCTTTCACCATTCCATCCACCTGCTGATCTCCACTATTTCACCTTTAAATTCTGTTACGTTCATTCATCCATCTATACAATTTTGCATCCAACATCAATCCATCCATCTAATCTGCTATCCATCCATCCATCCATCTAATCAGCCATCCACCCACTCTGCCATCCATTCATCCATCCCCATCCATCCACTCTGCCACCCATTGATCCATCCACTCTGCCACCCATCCATCTATCCAATGTGATATCCATCACCCACCCACTCTGCCATCCATCCATCCACCCACCCATTCACTTTGCCATCGATTATCCATCCATCCACTCTGCCACCCATTCACCCACCCACTATGCCATCCATCCATTCATTCTTCCATCCATCCATCCATATGTCCATCCATCCATCCATACATTCATTTGTCCATCCATACGTCCATCCATCCATTATCCATCCAGCCATTTATCCACTTTGCCACCTATTCCCTCACCCACTTTGTAATCCTTCCATTCATTCCAGTGTCAGGTAAGAGCTCATTGCTTTCCATCTCAAGGCCTAATATTATTAAATATTCTGCGGCGAACCTGAAGTCATTACGAGCCTTGGCCTCCCCCAACTGTACCGTAGCCACATGTCTACCACAAAGATTTGTATGTGCTAAGTGCCACTTTGCTCTAGGCCGCGGCCTTAAAAAACGCCAGAAGCCTTATGTCATGTCAATTCCTAAGATTAAGTCTCGTTTAGGAGCAGACAAGGTTATTCACTTCTGGAGCTTAAACTGTCGCTCTCTCCCTAAAAATAGGGCTCATATTTACGATTTTTTACATGCAAATAAACCTGAGGCCCTTTTTCTTACTGAGACTTGGCTTCATGATGGCTCTGGGCTGGATATTGTTGAGGCTCTCCCCTCTGACTATGTCATTGTCAGGAGCAATAGGAGTATGGGAAGAGGCGGCGGGATCGGGATTATTTTTAAATCTGTTTATTCTTGTAAACTTGAGTCCCAATCCCTCCCAGGCTGCGAGTCCACTTTATTTAAACTTGCAATTTCTTCGCAACTTACCATTTCCGGCCTACTCATTTATCGCCCCCCTGGCTATGCTAAACTTTGGTCATCTTCCCTGCCAGATTTAATTGCCCCTCTCATTCTACATGCTGCTAATTTTCTGATTTTGGGCGACCTTAACCTTCATTTGAAAGACCTAACGAGTTCGGACAACTCTACTCTGTTAGCCGATCTGGAAGCCCTTGGCTTGTCTCTCCACAATAAGGGACCTACACATCAAGCAGGCCATTTACTAGACCCTATTTTTTCAAATCTTCCCTTTGTATGTAACTGCCCTGCTTTGCCCCTGAGTTGGTCTGATCATTATGCGGTCCACTTCCAACTTAAGGTTCTTGACTCTCCAGTGTCTCGGCCAATATTTAACTCGGGGAGTAAGAGACCCTGGAACAAGCTGAAACTAGACACGTTAAATGATCTTCTTGAAGGGAATCTTCCAGATATGACACTTCCACTCACCCCTTTAAACAAGGCAATATCGGACTGGTTACTCTCCTCTATAAACCTTTGCCTGCCTCCCTCGTCGAAAATTTGCTCTTCCCATCGCCCCCCAGTTCCATGGTTTAATGAAGACTTGAAGATTCTAAAATCACAATGCAAAGTCTTAGAAAGAAAGTGGCGAAAATGTTACGCTCCTAACTGTAAAATTGACTATAAGACAGCTCTTCATAAATATCATGCTGCCTGTAAGGCAGCAAGAGCAATGCATATTTCCAAAACCATTACTAACTCATTGAACAAACCTCAAGTTCTGTTCTCAATGGTTAAAAAACTGTCAGGGGCTAATACTCTTCCAGTGCCCCCGGCCCTAGATGCCACCAAATGCAACAACATTGCCATTTTTTTTACCGAGAAGGTGAAGACAATATATAGTAAATTTGTTCCTACTTTGTCTCAGGATTTAAATCCGTCTGACACAGATACGATACACATGGATTCCCCCTCTGACACAGTGCAAATGGATTCCCATTTTGACACAGTGAAAATTTCACAGTGGCCTTTCCTTAATGAGGAATCATTTAATTACTGCCTAAATTAAAGGTAAATTCAGGCTCCCCTTTGGACCCCCTACCAGCTAATATTTTAAAACTACTTTCCCCTACCATTTTGGGACTTTGTAGAAACCTCCTAAATACTTCAATACGTGAGTTGCATGTTCCAATGGATTGGAAACATGCGATGGTGATTCCTCTCCTGAAAAAACCAAACGCCGATTCTTCGGTCCTAGAGAATTACCGCCCTATTTCACTTCTACCAGTATTTTCTAAAATTCTGGAAAAACATGTCAACTTTCACTTATCCACTCACATTGAAAAATCTGGATATCTGCACCCTTCTCAATCAGGCTTCAGAACACACCACTCTACTGCAACTACCCTTTTGGGAGTAACTGAAAAACTACGACATTGCTTAGATCAGGGTGAGACCATGGCGCTCATTTTATTAGATCAGAGCGCAGCTTTTGACACCGTGTCTCACCCTATCCTGCTGAAATCTCTTCAGTTAGCAGGTGTGGAAGGTTCAGCCCTGCTTTGGCTGTCCTCTTTTCTTAGCGACCGTTCTTTTCAGGTATTCTCTTCGGGTTGTTCTTCCACCTCTCGAGCTTCTGCATTTGGGGTCCCACAGGTTTCTACTTTGAGTCCACTACTTTTTAATATCTATGTGCGTCCCCTTGCTTCCATCGTTGAGGACGCAGGGCTCACCCAATACTCCTATGCAGATGACACTCAAATCATTTTCTCCTTATTCTCTTCTAAAGATAATATGATATCTTCTCTAAAGAATGGTCTGCTTCAAGTTTCGAAATGGATGAATACCAACTGCCTTAAATTAAACGGGGACAAAACGGAGGTCATCATCTTGGGGAAAGATAAACATCTTTGGAACTATTCTCATTGGCCTCAAGAAATGGGTCTATTTCCTCAGCCGGTAACCCAAGCCCGTAATTTAGGTTTCATTATTGACAGCCAACTTTCCATGCGGCAACAAGCAGTGAGCACTGTGGGTACCTGCTTTTCCATACTAAAATGGCTGCGCAAAATAATTTGGATGCTTCCTTTTTCCACACAAAGAACCGTAGTCCAATCCCTTATCATGTCTCGACTGGACTACGAAAACATACTCTACTTAGGCTGCAATAAGGAACCTTTGAGGAGACTGCAAATGGTCCAAAATTCTGCAGCACGCCTTCTCTGCCACATTGCAAGGAGAGCCTTGGTTACTCCTTTTTTGCAGGATCTCCATTGGCTCTGCATTGGCAATAGCATTAAATTCAAAGCTCTTTGTCATATTTTCAAAATAAAGCAAGGTGTAGCACCAGTGTATTTACGGGAACTCATCTGCCCTTACACACCGCAACGCGCTCTGCGCTCCTCCGCCCAGAGTAATCTGACGCTTCCCAGGTTCAAATTGACAAGAATGGGCGGACGCTCCTTCTTATACCTTGGACCAAAACTTTGGAATTCCCTTCCTAATCATGTGAAGCAGGAACCTTCCTATTTAAAATTTCGCCGAGACATTAAGACCTGGCTCTTCACTCAGCAATTGGCCTAGTTACTTAGTCCGATTCAGACGTACCTGCGCCGGGAAACCCTAATAGGGTAGCTGTGCGCCTTGCAAATTCAATAATAATAATAATAATAATTAGTCCACTCTATCATCCATCCATCTACTCTGCCATCCAACCATCCATGCACTCATCCATCCATCCACTTTGCAATCCACCCATCCACTCTGCCATCCACCCCTCCACTCTGCCATCCACACGTCCATCCATACATCCTTCATACATTCACTCGCCATCCATGCATTCGTCAACTCTGCCATGTATACCTTCAATTTGCCATTGATCCAGTCTGTCATTCATTCACTTGCCACCCATTCACTCATCTTTTCACCCACACATCCATCAAACCCTTTACTCTGCATCCTTTCACTTGTTCAACCCTATTGGAAATTGGGTCATTAGTTGCGTTGCCTGCACAAGTAATGGGTCCGCATTTGTCCTCCATTCAGAACCAAACACCCCATTGTAGGACCTGATTCTCATAAGTTAGCATTGCAGAGCAGTCCAAGGCTTACTCAAGGGTGGTTGTGTGGGCTAGTAATTACTATTTACAGATGCACCATGATAACACTCAACAAATGATTGTCTAGTCTGTGCTTTTTCTTTTGAAAAGGGAAAAGTACATTTTTTACACACACACACACTCCTCAATATTATGCAGCAATTCACAAATATACACAAGCTGATGGAAATACTTGTGGGTGACATTGCATAATTATTCTCACCCCTCCCAAAGGGAGGTCTAGATCCACAAATCCCATGTCAGAACATTCACTTGTATAACAAACCGAAAATGGAATATCACTTTGAATGAACACATTTAAAACATAGACCATGAAGGCAACAAGTTATAATCACAACATCTATGCAATTATAGTCCTTCACCCCTAGAGGAGGTCTGCAGCATAAACACTTTCATCAGAAATCACTATACTCCACTTTAATCATAATCCCTAAAGGACACCTCTTTTGTAAATGCACATATGTGCAATTTCCACCTTTCACCCCTACAAGTTGTCTCTCAACATGAAAACTCATATTGTACATTGTTGCAACCCTAATCTTTGACCCCAGAGGGTGCAGCCTTCCCAAAACTAAAACAAAAGTTCCAGGTAGGAGAAGGCTTAATAAACACTTGAAAACCTGGAGGGGTTATCTTTCATAGAGTCCCACCAAACTTAGGGAGGACACTCTTGCACTTACTTTGGGGGGGGGAGCTGTACTGCTCCTGGAGCTCCCTCAGCAGTTTGGTTACATTTTGGTGGTGACCTTGCTCTCCTGGGTCACCACAAGCCACAAATGAGTGGTTTTTACTTTGCATTGCTGGCAAAGAATTGATGAGTCCAGCAGGGCATTATCTGGCGCTCCTCGTGCTGTCAAATGTTTAAACAGCGACTGTCCCGCAACACTGGGGAGAGCCATGTCATTTTTGTTTTGTTTTCCTTTATTCTGTATCTGAGGCCTCATACCACGATTTACTTTTTTGTAGGGTGCCTGGTACCACCCGGGCATCCCACGTGCCTTGTGCATCATTTGAGAGTAGCTCGGAGAGCCCACCCCGGCTGCTATCGGCACCTTCTGCCTTGCCAGCACACTCGCATGCTGCAGCGGGAACTGGAACTTCGCTCCAGTCTGCCCACTCCTGCGGGCAGATGCATGTGGTGCTGCCGGCCTTCCTGCTTCTCGTGGAGGAGTGTGACAGCACTCCCCTCTCCTTGCTCCAGTTTCCAGGCCAAGGGATGGGGTCCTGGGTCCTTCCTCCTCTTCGTGGGGGGCATGACAGTGCTCCTTATTCTCGGTTCCTCTTGGAGCCCAGGGATAGGGTCCTGTAACCCCTCTCACCTTCACGGGGGCGCCGCGGTGCTCAACCATTCTCGGTTCCTCCAAGGACAGGGTCCTGTTCCGCTTTCACATATCACAAGGTGAAGCGACAGCACTCCCTTGCCATTATTCTTCTCCAGCCCATGGACAGGGTCCCGGGCCCCTTCCTGCTTTCTTGTGCTTTAGCCAGCCTCTGGACCCTGGCTCACCTTAGGGTCAGCATTAATTGCAACTGAAGGGAGTGACCCACTAGGGTCACCCGGTTCACTCTTGACCTCCTCTTGCCTTCCGAGAATGAAGAGTTGATGACGCAGTAGAGAATGCAAGCAAACTAGTTTATTCACAAAATGCACTGCAGTGGAATCCAGTCTGACCAGCCTCCTATGATGGCGGATGAGGGACTGACTCTAACAAGCATAAGGTTACATTATGTAGGTTGCGGAGCCCATAAAGACCCGCCTATTATGGAAAAGTACTGGTAGCTGTTGTAATACAATGGGGGCATAGAACATAAGTTTTGATTCCACAGCCTGGTACAAGCTATCTACTATCCAAGGTCGTCTGACCTATCCTCCCTTCTAGACAGGTGGGAGAGGGCCTCTATGTAACAGAAAAGGCATGCTTTAACGAGCAAGTTTCAGCATTGGAGAAACGAAACTTACCAAGGACCATTTCTCGTAAATGAGCAAGTAACTGTTTCAATTATAATAGAAAATAGTGCCTTCGAGAGCTAAAATGGTGGCAGAGATGTCAACCTAACTAATGCAACATCTGTATTTACTGATCGCGTCTACACACAACATGCAGATATAATGTGTTAGCCATATAAATGCTAACATGCTTTTGGGTAAAAGACGAATAAGATGACAATGTTACATTTCAATTCTATCAGACCCTCCTTTTAGCATTTTATGCTAATACGGATAACCTTTATTCTTGCTATCGGGTAAGGGTTTTTACAATTCTAACGGAGTAAAGGAAAATATAGTTATACAAACGATAATATATCGGGTACGATTATGGATATAGACATAGCCTGGAGAAGAGAAATATGACACTAAACACGTGCAGTACAAGTAACATCAGGAACTGAACCTGCACGAGAAGTAGTTGAACCAAAAACTCCCTCATCCAGCTGCTTGATGGTATCAAGCTCTCTTTGAAGCATTATAGTTGCATTGTATCATGAATCGAAATTCTTTTGGGAGTAAGATAAGTTGTACAATATGAGTAACATAATGGAAGACACAATCAAAATACAGCAGCATATTAAAAGGACAATGAAATATATCACCTTTTCTAAAATCCAACCCCAACCACCGAACAAAGACCAGCTCCAATTTCCGCTCTATCTCCCTTTAACATTCTCCAAAATGTCTAAAATATGCTGTGTAATATTCTTTTCTATATTCGTGATACTGACCACACACTGCTCTCCTATTATTGCGCATGCACCACCGTCTTTGGCTAAGATCAAATCAAATGCATATCTCGTTTGTTCGGAGTATATGCACATACTTTCCAACTGAGTGGTGATGTCTCGTAAAGCTGCCACTGTAGAGTTATGTAAAATTTGCAACTTACACCCAAAATATTCCTAGCTCATTCACCTCTGGCCATGGTGGTACCTCTAAACGTAATAATAGAGGAAAGGATATATCCAAAGGTGATACCATTACTATAATTATTAACTTCTAAATCGGTAACTCCCTCACAAAATTCCTTAGTTAATGTTTTTTTTACCCATCTTATATTTGGTCTACAATACCTACAAGGTACGCCAAGAGGTAGCACCATTCCCAAAGCCACGTCCTCTGTACCGTTGTACATATTAGAATAAGTACCATTTGATACATAAAAAAACCTGGATGTGCATAGAGTGGACCTTGATAATTTAATGGAGCATATCTAGTATTCATTCCCTTCATGCTAGGATCATCCTTTTTCCCTAAAAGCATTACATGTTTATACACTACTTCTCCAGAACAATATAGATACAAATAAGCGTCAGTACTGTTTATTTCAGGGCAACATGCAGAATAAATACCTGCCTCTTGAGTAACAGTCAGATCCTGATAGTGCCACCTGTCAGGGTGATATTCCTTTTACCAAGGTACAAATCACCACAATACATTTCAGGCATACATCCAGGGTACACTGTTCCTCTCGGCTTTCTGTAACACAGGCAAGGTCCAGGATATCCTAGGCCAAATTCACCTTTTACCTCTACGAATTGGGGAGGACGAACATATGTGTAATTCACCAATGACAAGGGGTGGCAGTCCATAAACTTGTAACAGAATCAGTGGAATAACAAGCTGTGTTATCCCCAAAGAATTTTCGATGTGTATCTAAGAAGACATTGGTATACATGGCTCCATTGCTACGATCTGTGGGAACAGCCTGATATAGGACACATGATGAGGTAACTTCAGAACATTCCAATATCCAGCACAGCCCCCCTCCCACCAATAGGAACAACAACAATGTAACTACAATCCAAAATATTTTTTTCCTGAGCAGCCATTCAAAACCAACCTGCCCCGGGCACAGGGCCACAAGCAACTGTTTATCTTCTGCAAGAGGTCGACCAAACAGATACATTTTTTTACCACACTTTTACAAATCAAATTACCAGAGAAAGAGACATCATATGATGGAGCCAACGATGGAAAGGACACAAAAAACAAACATTAAATAAGTCAAAAAGCAATCAGGGTCAGTTCCAAGCCTCCCTGGCAGGCTTCTATTGTACAATCCTCGGTGGTGCTATTGAGCACGCCGCCGTGGAGCCATACTGTTGCAGCCCATCTGCAAATGCTCAATGTTCTCAGGATAGAACGCTCTCCCTCCTTGGGAAATACCCTCAGCTTATCATGTCCTGAGTCACAAGCTGTGCACCAAATCTTCCACTCCTAGTCTAATGGGACAATGCAGAAACAAGGGGAATTGGCACTAATCTTATCCAATAAAGTCCATCCCTAACTACACTCACTTTTCTTTTGGTGCACTACCCTTCCATCAAGGACGCAAATTGTACCTTTCTACTCCAGGCACTCTCTCATCTCGGAGAAGAATCTGAAATTTAGGGGGCGCTGGGGACTGAGACTCAGGTTCCCGCAGACCAGATAAAGAGAAAACTTGAGCAGTCTTAATTTCTGGAGGAACTGACACATTAAAAACAGCATCATTTTCGTCCTCTGTCTAAGTCCAAACTAGTTGGGCATTCTTGGAACTTTCTCTGTCTCGTGGTCTCCAATGCCATCACGCACCCAGGCATCGTAGGGAAGGGGTACTCATTGTGATGAGGACCAGATAGGATCCCTTCCATCTAGGCTCCAAACTGTCTCGTCTCTGGAAGCTCTTTATCAATATATAATCTCCAGGCTGAATGGTTTGCCCAAGCCCCTCAAGTGCTAAAGATAACACCTTGTGAATCTGTTGGTGAATAGAACGCAAACTTTTAGTGAGTTCATACAAATAATCAACCAATAAAGGTTAATCTATCTCAGAAAACTTCTTCGGTCTAGGGACACCCACACATTTGCTGGACGATCAAAGATCACCTCCTAGGGTATAATCCTGTTCTAGAATGGGCTGTCATTCTGGTGGACAATAGGGCAAGAGGTAAGCCATCTGGCCATTGCAACTCAGTACTTTCCTTCATTTTTGCCAATTTTAGTTTGAGAGTACCCTTGTACTTCACAACTAAACCTGCTGACTGAGGGTGTTTGGCTGCATGGAAATTTTGCTTGATGTGCAGACTATCGCACACCAGTTGGATCACCTTTTCGTTGAAGTGACTTCCATTGTCACTCCAAATCAAATGGGGAAAGCTGTAGCACGGGAAAAACTCCAGAATAAGAGCCCTTGCCCTTGCCATGGCAGTGTTTTCCTTTGTTGGGCAAGCCTCAATCCATTTGCTAAATGCACAAACTACTACTAACACATATTTCAAATGTTTAACTTGCTGTAGCTCTATGTAATCCATCTGGAGTACCTCAAAAGGGAAAGAAGGGGGTGCAAAATTACCAGGTTTAGGGGTACCCTTCCCAGGATTGTGTTTCAGACAAATCATACAGTGCTTCAGTGGATGAGCATCAACTTTTGAAATATTGTCATTTTGCCACACAGGTTCTAACAATTTACAAATGCCTTTGACGCTAATATGGGCCAGACCAAGTGCCATGGTAACTACGGGAAGTACATATGCATCTGGTAACATCCATCTCTGTTTCTCTGATTTATCAGTCTAGCATCCTTCATCATCTACACACCCTGTACTCTCCTGCCACACTGCTAACTCCTCTACTGTTGCCTCACTCCGTGTCTCTCTAACACTATCCAGTGAATTCTCAAACATACCAACGTCTGGTACCCATCTAGCAGGATCAGCAACAAACATTTTCGTCATTCTCGACCTGGCTGTCTCTTTTGCTATCTGACCTGCAAAGGCATTTCTCCTCTCTGCATCATTCGTAATTGCTTTATGAGCACTACATTTGACTATTTCCAGTAGTTTGAGTCAAAGCTGTCAAAAGTCTCTCTATCAACGGACCATGCTGAATTCTGGTCCCATGTGAAGTCAAGAATCCTCTCTCTGCCCAGAGGCATCCAAAATTATGGGCCACCCCGAAGGCATACTGGCTGTCAGTATAAATATTGACAGCCAGTCCTTCACTTAATTCATCTGCTGGTAAAAGAGCTATCAGCTCCACAGCTTGCGCTGATTGATGAGGTACACGTGATGTCTCAACTACAGTGTGCAGCGTGGTAATAGCATACGCTGCTGTAGTGGTGTCATCTGACAATTTGAAACAAGAGCCATCGGCATATAGTTCCCCTTGAGGATCAGATAAGGGAACATCAGTCAGGTCTACCCGTCCCTTCGTCTCCTTCTCTGTCCGAAACAGACAATTATGGACATGCTTGTCCTCTTCTTCTGAAGAGAGGGGTAGTAACGTGGCTGGATTCAGTGTGGCACATCTTTTGATAGTAATATGAGGTGCAAACAATGTTAATTCGTACCCAGTCAGATGAGCAATGGTAAGGTGCTGCATCTTTGTTTTATTCAAAAGTACATCCACAGCATGTGGTACCATTACTGTGAGATAATAATTAAGAACAAGCCCTGCCGATTGCCAGATAGAGACCGCCGTACCCGCGGCGGCTCCAAAACAGCTCGGGAAGGCGCTGGCGACAGGGTCAAGTGTAGCAGAAAAATAAGTACACAGCCTCTGCTTACCTCCAAAGGCTTGTGTTAACACAGAGAGTGCACATCCAGCCACTTCGTGTACGTACAACACAAAGGGCTTCTTATAATCAGGCGTGCCAAGCACAGGTGCAGAGCAAAGCGCAACTTTTAATTGTTCAAAAGCATGCTGACATTCATGCGTACAAGGAAAGGGTTCATGCACATCTTTAGTTATTAAGCAAAGAAGAGGCTGTATTAATAAAGAATAAGCAGCTATCCCGTGCCGACAATATGAGGTGATGCCTATTATAGCACGCACTTCCCTTTGAGTCACAGGGTCAGACTCTTAACAATGGCATCAACTCACTCAGGTGTTGGCCTCCGGCCTCATTCGACAGCAGGTGACTTAAATAGGTGACCTGTTGTTGACAATATTGGAATTTGGAAGGGCACACTCTATTTCCCGTGTTTGCCAAATGCTTTAACAATTTGACCGTGGCATCCCTACAACCCTCTTTGGTATCGGAGGCTATCAAAATATCATCCACATACTGTAATAATACATTACCTGCGGGAAGATAGAGAGAGTCCAATTGACTTTTCAAAGCTTGGCTATAAATACTATGACTTTCTGTATACCCCTGAGGAACTCTACAGAATTGAAAGCTTCTGCCAGCTAAAGTGAAGCTGAATAAATACCAGCTGTCAGGATGGATAGGAATGTAAAAAAAGGCATTTTTCAAATCAATAACAGAAAATAATTAAGCTGTGGAAGGAATCATTGTTAAAAGGACGGTAATATTAGGGACTACCGGAAACTGAGGAACAACTATCTTGTTAATTTCCCCCAAATCAATCACAAAACAATAGACATCAGGATGTGCATCAGGGGAATCCAAAGGTGCCTTTTTAAGAATAAGGAGAATAGGGCTATTGCACATGTTAGCTACTGTCTCCTCTACCACCCCCGATTTGATCAGGTCCTGTATAATCTGCATCAAAGCCTGTTCCCCAGATTGTAATATTTTGTATTAGGGAATACGAGGAAGTACAACGTTATCTTTGACGTTTATTGAATCTGGTGGTATCTGTAACAACCCCACATCCGTATTCCGTGTGGCCCACAAAGAGGACGGCACATCTTTAAATTCAACATTAAGCTTTGCATCTCTCGCCAAACACTGTTTTGCACTAACCACATTAGGTCCAAAAGTCAGATAAACACCATCTGGGGACCAATAAATGGTGGCATGGCATGTAACTTCTTCAGCAAATCCAGTCCTAATACATTTTCCCCACAATTTGCCGTCAACAAAAATTGGGGGACCAACAGTAAAAGCAAGAGGTCGGGATATGGGGCACACAACCAGTACGCCTAAAAAACCTATTGGGACATTATAACGGCCAGACAGGGCTGTCCCGGGGACCAGCGAATGAGAAACAGAGCTATTCATTGCACCTGTATCCACCAAACATTTCTGTGCCAAACCATGCAAATCTGCTGTGACATAAGGACCACGCTGAACTGGAGGGATTTTGACTGGTCCCTCTGCCTGTCCCTTGCTGTCCAAGCTATAGGACATCCCTGTAAGTTCATCTATATCATAATCGTAATGATAGAGCTGCCTTCCCCGGGGGTCATCGAAATAATTCTGATCTGAATGACCCCCTGAAGATGTACCAACTAGATCCTCATACCGACCAACCTGTCCACCGCCCCTCCCACCTGGACCCCACCCTCTGGGTACTGCAAGTTTCTGTAACAGTTCCAGACGCTCGCTTCACCAATGTATCTCCTTTTTACAATACGCACACTGATTCAGCCCCGAGGGCGCACCACCTCTACCAGCACCCCGTGACCTCTGAGCCAGACCAGTACCTCGACCCCTTCCAGAACCCCTTGCAACCTGCTGTAGCAACATCTTTGTCTTCAAATCCTTACTCTTTTTCTCCACTTTATCCTTCCCTCATTTTCTCGATGCTCATAATATTGAGCCATATTTAATATCACTGAAGGGTAGAAAGTAGTCCAGGTACTCTCAGACGCTTGCAGCTGAACCGCAATTTTAGGAAGCAAATATGTAACAAACCTATTAACAAACAAATGAACACCGCCTTCAACTGGCAAATCCTGCCCATTGAAATCTAGAAACACCCCTTCAAAACGAGTAGAAAATCTGACATACCCTCCTCTTTCTTCTGACGACATACCGTTGACTTATCCCAATCCACTCGTCTAGGTGGGATAAGAGAATGCATATAGGTAATAATGCGGCTTGGCAAGGCCAACATTTCATCTTTGGGCTTTTCACCGGCCTTTCTCTCCTTATCCCATGCCCTAATCTCATTCCAAGTACCACCCAGCTCCGCTACATGATCCTGTGTATGCACTTGCCGCCAAATGTCCACTGGCACCAGAAGCCCAAAAAACATCTCAATGTCTGCTAAAGTCATAACTGATGAGGAGACAGCCTCTGTTAATTCTTTATAGTATGCGGTACGATTTTTCCTAGGGTCTGGTAACTGACTTTTGAGAGAAAGTACCTCACTTCTCTTCCATGGGATATAGACCCATTGTTCCAAAAATGAGCCTCTACCCGCTGCTGAACCATATCTCCATTCTGGTTACACTGTTCTGGGATCTCAGGATAAAAAACAGGGTGCACCTCTCTCATTGGAAATTGAGACACTGTAGTTGGAGTATGATTATGCAATCTTTCTCAATAACCGAGAAGCATCCCAACATTACTAAAAACTTCTGCAGGGGCCATACCAACTGAAAATACACGATCTCTATTATGATAAATAACTTGAGGAGCTGTGCCTCCAATACACTGTTCCCACAAACCAATCAATGTAGCTGACATATACTGAAGGGCATGCTGTTGTACAAATGGGTCAAAATCTATCATCACACTCCATATATCTTCCAAACTATAAATCAGATTCCGAACCAATTGCGCTGCCTGATTTGCAACCATCTTCTTCTCCTCTTCATCCACATCGGACCGAATCAATGCCTGCCCCATTCGCTCCCATGCTGCTGCCCAATCCCCCCCATCCGACCGTTGCACTGGTGTTCCAACACTACACCACACCACGGATAAAATACCTTGGAAAGTCACAAGAGGTACAGTCGCAGGTGACAATGTCAGCAATGCCTGTGTGGTGGGTGTAAGAGAAGGAGGAGAAACAAGAGGGGAAGCAGCAGATGCTGCAGGGGTGCCTGCAGTCACCACACTCACATGTTGCAAAAATGGAGGGGAGACAGATAGTGCTGGAGCCGAAGCTGTTGAATCTGCGGAAAGACTTAATACCATTTTCAGTTTGCTCCTTATCATAAGCTACAGCTTTCCGAACCACTGTTTGCAATGCCTTCTTCCTAGACTCCTTCTCGGCACATAAACGCCTCTGTTTAGCATCTTTCTGCCATACCTGCAAAGTATCAAACATCGACTGCCTACTTCTTCTAGCAAGTAATTTGTCCTGTAAGTAATTCAGTTTTTGTTCATCAAAGGTACCTTCCAGTGGGCACTGAATCTCAGCATTGTCCCTCGTATACTTGTGCCACAATATACGAACATAATAGTGCCAATACCGTTCTCAACATACATCTCACAACACAGAGTGCCTTTTGGAGGCGCAGGCTGCCTTTCCTCCAGCCGATGCTCAGCGGAACAACAGGGGCACCCCAAGCACACCACTATTCCAACAAGGAATTCTAGCATCAGATGCATTCACTCTCCACCTAAATCAACACACACACACATACACACAACAAGAGCGCACAAACCAAAGAGCTCTCTAAGTCAGTACACAGACTGCACCAAGACAAGATAGGCTCTAGCCCCAGGCCTTTTCAATATAAAACCAAATTCAGCAAGTGACCTGGGAGAACGTTCAAAAACGCTCCATATCACAAGGGTCCACAGACCCACCAAGTTAATCAAGACGGTGCCCCACTTACCAAAACTCACACGGTGCACACAGATCAAACAAGATTATTCCTCACTGCCGACTCTTCGGACCAAACGGTCAGACCCCAGGGTTTCGCCTTCTCAGGACCCCAGCTGAGATGACCACTAGACACGGAGCCGCCCGATCAGACAGACGGGGTAGCCGCGAGAACCAAGCTCTATCATATGGGGATCCCAGATCCGCCCATCCAACTAGACGCACCCCAACCCCTCGACCCGATTATTGCCGGGTGGAGTCCCTGTTCAGACGCCAACTGAAGGAAGTGGCCCACTAGGGTCACCCAGGTCACTCTCGACCTCCTTTTGCCTTCTGAGAATGAAGAGTCGATGACGAAGTAGAGAATGCAAGCAAACTAGTTTATTCACAAAATACACTGCAGTGTAGTCCAGTCTGACTAGCCTCCTATGATGACTGATGAGGGACTGTAGGAAAGTGGCTCTGTATATACTGTTCCCAAATAGGTACAGTGTGTACAGAGTCCACAGTCCCCAGAGGTTTGTCAGAGGCTAAAGTTAGATATAACCTTACTCTCTAAAGTGGTAGCTTGGTCGAGCAGTAAGGCATTATCAGAGGACAGTGTAAAGCATTTGTTGTACACAGTCAGTCAGCAAATGGTCTCACACACTCAAGAACTGAACTCTAGGCCAATGGTTTATATATAAAAATATATGGTTGTTTTATTTTAGAACCAACAATAGGTTTCAAAATATACTTTCTCAGAATGAGATGCTTTAGTTAAATACTTTGCAATAGGCAATTGATTTTTGAATGTAATAGTTACAGTTTGTAGCAGTAGGCAACACAATTTCAAACACAATAATACATTGAGCTCAACGGGAATTTCAAGTTAAATGCAATTGCTTACTCTTAGGATTACTTTTCTAACTCGCGGACTGGATCCTAGATTCAGTCCTGGGACAGTTCCTCGAAACAGGTGAGTAAATACAATTTAGTTACTGTTGTGAATTTTAAGCAATATTTTGGTATTTTAAAAGTTGACAGAAACTTTTTCTAATGAAATCACCAATGTTATCCTATGGTAGGAAATTCATTTAGCAGGTAAGTGAAGTTATTGTTACTTTTTCTAGCTCAGTGTTGGATCCTGGATCCAGCACTAGTGTACCACCTGTAAGCAGTTGAGAAAATGCGTTTAGGTTATACAGGCGATTTTTAACGAATATTTGTAAGTTTGCAAAATCGACACTTAGAAACTTTTTCAGCAAAACACAGGCAATGTTATCCTATGGAAGGAAATCCAAGTTGCAGGTAAAGTATGTTCTCGTTACTTTTATAATCCAGTGCTGGGCTCCTAGGCTCAGTACTGGGACATCTATCTAAAAGAGGTAAGTAATTACGTTTTCACAGTTGGTACGATTTTGAAAGAATATTTGTAGTTTTCAAAAATCGACACAGAAGAAATTTCACAGAAAACCAGTCAATGGTTTCCTATGGGAGAAAATAGAGTTATCGGTAAGTATGGTTGTAATTACTTTTCTGGGTCAGTGCTGGGCACCAAGATCCAGCACTGGGATATCACCTAATAGCAGGTGAGTATTTTCGATTTCGTTACTCGGTTGATTTTAGATGAATATTTTAAAGTTTAAAAACTCCACACTTAAAAGAATTTTCAAGTGAAACCAGCCAATGTTACCCTATGAAAGAAAAGTGAGTTATCGGCTTTTGGGTAAGTACTCGACTGGTAGAGTTAAGATGCTGGGCATAGACTCAGGGGTCTCCCAAGGTCAGGTAAGTACAGTTGTTACACCCTCAGCGGCACAGGGGCAGCCGGATGCAGAGTGAGGTAGGCCCAATGTTATTCTATGGGAGGCAGGGGGCCCGTGGTTGGTGGCTGCTGGCTAGCAGGCCACGCGGCTGTGAGAGCTGGACTCCTCGTCACTTGCTCAGGGCAAATGGGGAAGTAGGTTAGAGTGCAGGGTTCTTTTGAGCTGTCGGGTGCTCTATGGATTGCCATTGGGCAGCTCAAGAACGAACAAAGGCTGCAAGCTCAGGAGGAAGATTCTTCAGGTGCGACCACCACTTCGAGGGATAAGTTGGGTAGTTGGAGGATAGGTAGGTACCCAGGAGTTGGGCACAGGTGGCTGCAGGGCGCCGAGTGCAGGGGTGCCTTTTGGTGTCAGGAAATCTTACCCTCTGTTGGTCGCGGTTGGGGGGGTCCCTGGTTTTGAGGCTGCAGGCGTCGTCAGGAGCGTCGAGGTGGGTCCTTGGGTGCCAGATTCAGGGTCACAGTCACCAGAGGGACATCCTCGTGGTCTTAGTCCACTCCAGCACAGGCCAGGCTTGGCGGGTGCAGAGTCTGCAGGGTTCGCGGTTCCTGGCTAATGCCAGGGGTCAGTTACTTGCTTTGAGCAGTGCCACTGTTCGTGGGAGTCCCAGATGGTCAAAGTCACAAGGTAGCCAGGTCCTCCGGGGTTTTTGAGGTTGTTGGCCACGGGTGATGCCGGGATTTAGCAGGAGCAGGTTCGAGGGTCGACAGGCCGGTAGGGCTGGGGCCAAAACAGTTGGTATCTTCCTCTTGCTTGCAGCTGCACGGCAGGTCTTCTTTCTTCTTGATTTTCTTTGCTGTTTTGGAATCTGGATCTATGGAAGGAAGGTTCAGGGTGCCCCTAAATACTAAATCTAGGGGTGTTACAGGTAGGTAAAGGGCAGGGACCACTTGGTCCCTGCCCTGGGGTGGGTACACCCCCTATCCTGCCACTCTCCTTTGGGAGGGGGGCAGTGGCCTAGTCCTGATTGGGCAGGGCTCCCCATCTTCGAGATGGCGAGAGCCCGGAGATGTGCTTCACCTCGCCTCCCCCACCTGAGGGGTGGGGTTGGCAGAGACTGGCACACCCCCTGTCCTTCCTTGGGGTTTCCGGCCAGTCTTCCCGCCAGAGTGGGGGTTTAGAACCGGCAGGGGCCAGTTGCTGAGTACAGCAAGTGGCCTGGAGAAGCTCACAAAGGCGGCATGCCTTTGAAGCTTCCCCTGCCCATCCTGGGGGAGGAGACCTAGCACCTCGCCCAGGATGTGCATTGTTGCAGGCCCAGGAGAGCAGATGGCTCTCTACCCAGGGGTCCAGCAACATGTCTGCTGTGTGGCAGCCTAGGCAACCCCTCAGACCAGACGTGGATTGTAGGTTAGGTTCAGGGGGCATCTCTAAGATGCCCTCTGTCATGCATTGTACATTAAATCCTGCACTGGCATCAGTGCGGGTTTAATGTGCTGAGAAGTTTGATACCAAACTTCTCAGACTTCAGTGGAGCCATCATGGTGCTGTGGAGTTTGTGTTTGACGAACTTCCAGCACCATATACTCTTAAATGACAACACTGCACTTACAGTGCCCAGGAATGGACCTGGGTACTGTAGGGGTACAGGGCTCATGCTCCTGTACCCACACCACTGGCATAGGGCACCCAGCTAGAGGGGTAGCTGATGTATGCCAGGGCAGTGTATGTTGTGGGCATGGCACACAGGGATGTGTGCCATGTGGACTCTCTGTTTTGTCCTATACACAGACACTCAGCCTGCAAGGGCAGTGTGTTTGTGTCAGGGTACAGGGCCTCTAAGGGTGGCACAATAAGTGCTGCAGCTCTTAGAGGCCTTCCCTGGTCACAAGGCCCTGGGTACCTAGTGTACCATTTACCAGGGGCTGACATGTGGCCAGGGTTTGCCAATTTGGGTTTTAGGTTTCAGCACAGTTTTTAGGGAAGGAACATAGGCCCTGGGCACCTGATTGGCAGGAGCCCAGGGCACACTCAGTCAAAGTACATTCAGCAATTTAGCAAAATGTGGGGGTATACCATGCAACAAAGGTGGCACTTTCTCACAGGGACTGACTCTAACAAGCATAAGGTTACATTATGTAGGTTGCGGAGCCCACAAAGACCCGCCTATTATGGAAAAGTACTGGTAGCTGTCGTAATACAATGGGGGCACAGAACATAAGTTTCTATTCCGCAGCCTCGTACAAGCTATCTACTATCCAAGGTCGTCTGGCCTATTCTCCCTTCTAGACAGGTGGGAGAAGGTCTCTATGTAACAGAAAAGGCATGCATTAATGAGCAGGTTTCAGCATTGGAGAAACTAAACTTACCAAGGACCATTTCTCGTAAATGAGCAAGTAACAGTTTCAATTATAATAGACAATGGCGTCTTCAAGAGCTAAAATGGTGGCACAGATGTCAACCTAACTATCGCCACATCTGTATTTACTGATCGCGTCTACACACAATATGCAGATAAAATGTAGGCCTGGGCAAAAATTTCGTTCCGTTCGCGGAAATTGCGATAATTTGACATTTTTGCGTTCCGCGGAGAGCGCGAAAATGTCAAAAATTCCGGTTTCCGCAGCTTGGCGATAATTTGTTTCTTGCTCGCGCTGTAAAATGATACATTCTCGCGCGCGCGCGATCGCCTTACCTGAATCCCTGCGTTCGCCGACAAGTTTTCTTGATCCGGTCGCGTTCTCCATGAGATGTTGTATTGTTTTTAGCCATTTGCGCTGTCTCGCGACAGTTCGCGCCCGCAGTGACGTCATGCGTCGCGCGATCACGTCTTTCTTCTCGCGATCATGCACCGCGAGAACAACTCAAAACAAGATGGCCGCGCCCGCAAGCAGCCACATGGGTAAGTTGGCGACCCGCAACCATGCAGAAAATCGCGCGAACATGCCGGAAAAAAACTTCCGCATCTTCGCGATATTTCTGCTTGTTTGCGATAATTTTAAACATTCTCGCGATAATTTGCGAAGGTTAATTCCGCAAATTCCGCCCACCCCTAATAAAATGTATTAGCCATATAAATGCTAACATGATTTTGGGTAAAACACAAATAAGATGACAATGTTACATTTCAATTCTATCACAGTGGTGGAGCCCCCAAGCTTTTGTCGCCAGCTGGGAGGAGGTCAAAGGGCCCTGACACTTTAGACTGGGATAACTCAGGCCTCGTTGGTGTGATTTTGATGATCCTGGTCTTCTGTTGCTCTTGGTGGCGAGCCCTTGCCACCTGGAGGATTTTCTTCAGTCCTCCTGGCCTCTACGATTTCAAACTTAAGGAGCAGGTTTTACAGGCTCCTGGCGCCATCCTTTCACTTGGTTGTCTCTCTGGGCAGAACTCCCTCTGAGTGCAGATGCTCCCAGTCTTTTGGGACAATGTTGGATTAGTTTCTCTGAAACTAAACTTGTTTACACGTCTAGCTTCGCACAACATTATCACAATGCCTGAACATAATGTACAAGGTCTCTTTTCGCATGATGTACAAATGTCTGCCTTGTTTTATATGCCTGCAAATATACACTGTTTTAACACCAGGGTAGAACTATATCTACCATTTACGCTTTTGGTGCTTGTAATCTCTTTTATCTGCTTCTGTCTATTAATCATTGCAGCACACGTATTTTATACAAGAATAACTTTGGTTCAAAAATATATTTAACATTTCCCACTGTGTATTCTCTGTATACCTCTCTGAAAATAAGTGAGCAAGAGTGACTGAGCAAAAGGTTCTGTACTGTTTCCTCAAACCCTGAGGGGTCAGAGTTGTCATGTTCTGTGGTTGCCAGAAACCATTTGCTCCCTAGTGAGGTTAGTGGTGCTTAGGGTGGGACTGTGAGCTAGCTGGTCTCTAGGCCAACATATCCTACTAGGAAGTCCGGAATCAGTCTAGACACCAAGCCCTTAGTTTATGCTGTTCACCAACCGCGCAGATCCTACGGATTAGTAGGAAGTGCACAACAGCAAATGTTATAAATAAATCAATATTGACTCTGACTCTTCAGAACGCGGAGCACAGTACATTGACTTTACTCCATCACAGAACCTTGTTTTATTAGGTCTGGGCAAAATTTTAAATACATTGGTGAAATTGAAGACATTTTGAAATATGCAGTTTCACCCGTGTTTCACCCACAAGAAAATTGCTTGCACAAAAAATGTCTAGTTGAGTAACATTTTTGCTCAACCCAATCTACTTCCAGTATCGTGTGTGACTTTTTCATGCAAATCTAGATTAGCATGAAAAAAGTAAGTCGAAATTCCAAGAATCAACATTTCATACTAAATGCATGAAATTATGTTAATTTCCTGGCAAAAGTCACACCCCTACATTCAAGTGAGTCTAGAATGTGGCCTTTCACTGACAATGTCTGCTGCCCGACAACACTGTTTGCTTTGAAAGGTGTTGTTATTGTCTTGCTGCCAAAACGTGAGAAATAAGAACCAACAAACTCAAATTAATTTGGAGTTGGTAAGTAAGGTAAACACAAATATCTTTTTACCCAATTTTTTTTCTATGAAGCTGAAACCTCACTTAGGGCAAGTGGAGGTACAAATTTCACATATGAACCATGATTTAACAGTGATCCCTCTGGCCACCACATGGGGGACCATCACAATCCCCTTCTGAATCTGCAGACAATGCAGAAATCCATAGCTGTTTTTGAAGACATTTGTTCAGCGCACTCACTAACTTGGTACTTCTGTAAATTAGCTCACCTGACAGTACTGCTCATAAACATGTAGCATTGGTTACCATTCAATATTTCAGAGCTGCTATGTTCAGAGCTCATGCACTAACTCACAGACAAACTTTTCCAAAAATGTGCATATCAAAGGAGTTGGTCACAATTAGAAATGGCCAAGGAATGAGGAGCAGTCCTGTTAGAAATTGGGTTACTGGCTGACTGGGGTTTGAGCCCTGGTCAAGCAGTAACTACAATCCTAGCCAGGGTAAGGCACAAGCAAATCACAAATTTACCTGTGCTCAACCCCCCAGTAGCTTGGCAGAGCAGTTAGGTTTAACTTAGAGGTAATAAGCAAAGTATTTTTGCAACACTTACAGTAAAACAGTGAAAACACGACACAAAAAGATCGCACAACAGGTTAGAAGAATAGAGCAAAATCCAATAAATAAATTAGACCAAAATGACAAAAATCTAACAGCCGATCAGCAGTTGTAAATTTTAAAGGATAAATTGTAAAATAGCACCTAAAAGCATAATGCATCAACCAGGGATATCTGGTCATTCTGGACCCGGTCTAATTCAAATGTTCAAGCCAACAGCGATGGAGCACAGGTCGGATACAGTCCCAGGTTAGGCCCGCTGAAAGTTTATCTTCTTGAGTTCTGTTCCAAGAGTCCCGGTCACATGGAAGAAGATCACCGAGTGCAAGGAAAGTATAGCATGGTTGGCATGGTGCGAGGAGCAGTCCTCGTATCACAGATGGGCTTGTTGGTTCTTCGCGGTCCACATGGGCTATCCATGCTTGCTGTGCAAACAGATGGACTTGTAGCAGCTTGCATGAATTTTTCATGTGAACAGCATGGTTTGAGTGCAAACGGGCCTGTTCACGGTCACAAAGAGCCCAAAAGCTTGAATCTAAGTACTCAAGAGCCACACCAAGGGCCAAGAACCTGAGAGGATCCTTTTTGTGGAGTCAGGAACTTGCAGAAGACGTATCCAGGAACTGTTGGTGCGCCTATTATGTCCTCAAGGCTCAGATCGGGAAGCCAACAAACTAGCGCTTTGAATCACTTTGGATTCCTGATCACAAGATGGGTTGCAGGTCAGTTCTTCCTTCTCACACAAGAGTGCAGCAGGTCAGCTCAGCAAAGGCAGGAGTTCCTTCAGAGTAGCAGTCCAGCAAAGTGACAGTCTTTTCGGCAGAATAGCAGTTCTTCTTCCTCAAAGAGAATCCACAGGTCCAGAAGTATACTGAAGTGGTGATTGCTGAGGTCCTACTTTTGTACAGTGGTGCCCTGGTTCTGGAAGGTGGGAGAAGCTTCTAGACAGTGGCTTTGAAGTGCATGGAATCCCCTGCCTCCCTTGCCCTGCCTCCAAGCTGGCTTAGGGGACAACACACTGCTGTTAGGGCCTTTGTGTGGAGACACGACACAGCCTCTCCAGGTGTAAGTGAGGCTGGGCCCAGCTCCTCCCACCCATCCTTCCAGTGATGGCCCATTTAGTCACACCTAAGCTCCCATTGGGTGTGGCTGTCTAAGAAGAATACAGAAAACCCAACTGCCAACTACACCTTGTCATGTTATTGGAAACAATCTACAGGCATCAAATGGCTAAGGCAAGAATATGCCAACTTTCTAAAAGTGGCATTTTCAGAATTGCAATTTAAAATCTTACTTCACCGTAAGCTTGAATTTTAAATTGTGATTCCAGAGACACCAAACCTGAAGATGATATATTTTCCCATTTGTAAATTACACTTATAAGATTTACTAAGATAATTCCAATTCTATCCTGTGGGAGAGGTAGGCCTTGCAGTAGTGAATAATGAATTTAAGAGTTTTTCACTACCAGGACATCTAAAACTTAGAAGTACATGTCGAACTTCTTAAGTACACTGCGCCCTGTCCTTTAAGAATGTCCAGAGCCTACTTAAGGGGTGATATATGTATTAAAAAGGGCAGATTGGGCCTGGCAAAAGGTTTCTTTTGCCTAGTCACCATGGCAGTTTAAAACTGCATACATAGGCTCTGCAATGGCAGGCCTGAGGCTTATTGTAAGTGCTAACTAAGTGGGTGTTACAATTAGTGCTGCAGGCCCATTGGTAGCATTACATTTACATACCCTGGTTACAAGGAGAAGTGTGGCTCAATGATTAGAGAGGCAGACCCTGATGCAGAGGTCTAGCCCGGGACCAGGGTTCAATTCCCCCCCTCAGCGGGTCTTGGGCTCAAAAATTCCACGGACCTGATAATTCTCGCCTCGGTGCCTATTCCAATCATGGAGTCCCACTCTGCAACTCTGGGCAATAGCTTGCTTAATCTCCACAACGGCCCCCACAATGCTAAGGATGCCTGGCCTCCATCTTGGGGGTGCCCAGGAGTGGACGCCTCACAGGGAAAGCCAGGATGGGTTCCACAGCGGTATTCGTACAAGCGCCTTGAGACCCTTGCGGGTGAGTAGTGCGCTATACAAGTATCAAATTTACATTTTACATTTTATGTAGTGCACTTTTATATGATTTCATATGTAAATTAAATATGACAACTGGGTATAAGCCAATGTTGCCATGTTTTGAGCAGAGAGCACAAACACTTTAGCAATGTTTAACGGTGGTAAAGTGCACAGAGTCTTAGGACCAGCAAAAACAGAAAGTCTGAAGACAAAACGTTAGGGGGGAACCATGCTAATAATGCCAGGTCTAACAGGAACAATCCTCCAATGACTCATTGGAAATTACAATTGGAGCAGTGCTGTCAGATATCTATCTCTTTCCTTTGCCAAGACTTATTCAAAGTTGTAGAACGAATCACTGCAACAGAAAACAGACTTACCGCAAAAGAAGAATCATTGAAAGACACAAACTAAAAGGTGCCTGAGTTGATGGAACTTAAAGCAGTACATGCCGGGACCAAGCAAAATGCAAAAATCTTCACCCCTTGACTTACCTGAAAATATAGCTACTAGATACTTGATTACTGAAACTGTGGTTCAAAGATTGGATATCAGAGGGAACGTTTTCCAACTGCTTTATATTTATATTGGAGTGGGCTCACCCGGCCCACACAAATAGTCCACCTCCAGGGACCATTTCACAACTCAAAGATGATAAATAATCTACTGCCCTGAAATGCCCGTCCCAGTATTGCCAGTGACTGCATAACATGTATGGGCTTGGACCAAAAGTTCAACCATGCTCTTCACTCAAACAATTTTATCAAACCCTAAACTTTATCAAAAGGGTCAAATTTACATAGTGTTCTTAAGGTTGAATTTGTAACGGATAAGGGATAGGGGAGGCATAAGATACAGGGGATGGGATGTAATGAACATTTGTTGATGGATGCTTCATGTTTGGAAATATAGGGGCTGAATAAATGTTCCATAGTTCTACGTAAATATATACATTTTTAGGGAAGACACACATTCTCAAATACACATACAAATAAATCTCATGACAAGTTGTCTACGTGATTGAGATGTGTTTCGTGGAATACCAAAGTTCTGTTGAATTAGGTCACAAGAGGAGCAATCCTCAGCGCTGCCGAGCTACATGGTGAGGACATACTGTTGTGGCAGGAGACACATCTCATGGGTGACTTCTGTGAGTGCCTTCATAGTTACAGGTTCATCAAACCTGCTTACTATGGGTGTGGGGTCCCATGGTACAGCAATACTGATACGTAGGTAAATACACTTTAATGCAACATGTACATTGAAGGATTCAGAATGGAGATATTTGATGGTCTGAGTCTGCTCTAAGATCAACACCTCAAATTATTTTCTGTTTATGCGCCTGCCCCACTATCCAGGTCTCACCTTGGTTCTATACAGAAACCCCCACTTGGATTATTGATACTCAACAGGGATTTCTATGGTCTTGCAAACTACACACTTGATCAATCTGGCCTGCCACTGACGGTAACTCCACAGATATACCTATTGACTGACTTCATTGGTTCCATAGGGCATTACAAACAACATTTGGAGGAATTTACCTTCTTCTTTGGGGTACAACGATCATTCCCTAGGCTATTTCTTAATACCACAAAGGATAGCCCTGGACCCAATGTAAACATCCTGAAACCAGAATGTCTTCCATATAGAAGAGATTCTTACAAATCGATCTCCTTAATTGAAGCCAAGATAAAAATCCTAGTGAAAATATAGGCCAAATGCCTAACTACAGTCATAATACACTGTAATTCATCTAGACCTAATTGGTTGTGTATGCCCCACAGAGTGGCCACACATAGCAAATGTTGGGCCTCAAGCACGATGTCCCTGGGTCAGTGGGTACAAACCTCGCTCATCTTAATATTTATTGACTTATAGAAAGTCTCCATTAGCATATAGTGGGACTATCTGATCTCACTTTTGGCATACATAGACTTTGGTTCGCTCTTTATAGCTTATACAATCACTGTACACTGGTCTGCAGGCCGAGAGTAGAGCATGGGGGACACTTTCACCCCCTGTTCAACCTGGAGACAGGTGCAAAAAAGAGATGTCCCTCTCTCTTTACTATTCACCCTGAAAATAGGACTTCTAGCATGCATGCTAAGGATCTCAAAGGAGGTCATTGGGTTCCAATGATCAGAAGGTCTCTTAGATGAGATATTGTTGAATGCAGATGGCCTTCATATCTACATTGGCAATCCCAAAACATCTGGAACTACAGACATTTAGTTGTCTTTCAGGACTAAGGATTAACTGGAACAAATCAAAATTATCCTATCTTTGCTCAATAGAGAACCCGGGTATCTGAGTACAAGAACATGGAACACAAATTTGTACACATGGTATCAGATACTTGGGTATGCAACTAACTCATTTGGAAATGGATTCTGGCACAGATAATAACACACCTGTGATGAATGGTGTGAGAAGAGACACGCGGATCTGGATGACTTTTCTATTGCCTATACTGAGGTGAGCAGCTGTACTGCAATATTTGCTCATCCTAAAATTATTTATACAATATACAACTGCCCATTTGCTCTCCAGCATCGATGCTTACACACCCTCACATCACTGCTGAGGTACTATATATGGAGTAACGGTCATCCCAGGGTCACATTCATTACCTGCTAAAATTTGACCTATGACAGAGGAAAAGTGTAGATAGATCCAGTTTCCTATAACAGTGCAGCACATCTGCTCATGCAATTATTTATTCTACTCTCTAGAGATGAGACAAGGCCCAACCCTGCATATGCCTCTGAACTCTATGCCATGGGAGATAGGTCGTCAATACACTTTTCATATGGATGACACCGCATTCAGCTACTAAAACAGTCTTATTGGCCAGGAAAGATTCTAATAAGTAAACTCACTGGTCTAAGATCCTAGCTGATCAAACTCCACTGTGCATGGGTACCGCATTTCCGGAGGTGAATGCTCTTTAAGATTTTAGGGGTTGGGATTGTTTTGGAGATGTGGCTCTTAAAGGGTGATCAAAATCATTCATTGATTTACTAGAGGGATTCTATGTACAGTTTTACAGGTACCTTCAACTCAAACATGCAATCAAGCAATATTTATATGTCTCAGTAGAATTACAGGAATTTCGGTCAGATGTTCTCAAGCATTTTTCTGGTTGCAAACAGTGCGATTTACAAAATCTTCCCATGTGTGAACAGAAACGTGTTTTTCCTAATGTGCACAATTCAAAATGTGATACAGTAACTAGTTACTGAATTGCAGTAGAGGTATGCTTTGCGCGTCCCTTCCAAATACTGCTATGTATTACTGTTTTGTGACCAAATTCTGCAAGCCAGTAATACTTTACCATCATTTTGAAAGTTGTCGTAACCCATTCTCGAATGGGAAGGGGTCAATGACATAACCAGCCCAGCAACTGGGCCTTAATATGACACAGCACTATTTTGGACTGTTCACATCACACTGCAGAGTCCACACAGCTCTGCATTTTGCCAAGTTTTGCAACCCTTTAAAAGATCGGAAATGGTTTTATATATTATTGCAATTTTATATATTGAAAACTTGACCTTAAGGCAACAGAGCGCTTTAAATAAGCACCAAATTACATTACATAAGGTCAGATGTTTAAATTTTTTGGTATAGGGACATTGAGGCCTAGATTTACTATGCCTTTGTTTCGTCCTTGAATCTTGGAAGGACACACACGGCAACACAAAGCCACGCAAGGGAGGAATTGTGTGGCCTTGCATGGCTTTGTGAAGAAATGTAACAAAACGCAGCTGCTTGCACTGTGTTATGTTACATTTCAACATGGGAGGCTTTCCATGGGTGAAGCAGGGGGGTTCTCATGCGTCCACCCAGGGATTTTGTTGCATTCCCAGATTTACTAAAGGTAGTCAAAATGCTATGCCATCTCCTGTAAATATTTCTATTTCCCTTTATTATTTCCTCCTCCATGTGTGCTGCATTCTGCAGCACTCATAGAAAGAGGAAAATGCCCCATAGGATTATTTTCATACAGGAAGCTATATCTTCCTGAACAATAACAATCCTTCCAGTGATGCAGGCCCCCTTGTACTTGCAAGGGTTTCTGCGTTGGTGCTAGGCAGCACACAGTGTGACAACGCAAGGAGAGAGCAGAAATTCTGTTTGTAAATATGGAGCATTTCTGCTCTCTCCCTTTCACGCAATGCAGTGTGGCAACTTTGCTGCTCAGGTGGTTAGGTCACATCTCCTCCCTTGGCACTTGTATTCATTTATAAGGGCACTGAGTCAATTTCTATGAGATAAAAGTGCTTATATCAAAGACAGTGTAGAGAGCAGCTATATGACTACTCCATGTTTTTGCAGAAAATTACAATTAGCAGACTATCTGTATGCTCCAATGACCCAGAGCCCCTGGTGTCCTTGTTTTAATGTTTTCTGCCAGTTTTAGCTATGAGTCATCTAGTGGATGATGTTTCATGATAACCGATTCATGTTTAATTATTTTAAAAAGGCAGCATCGCTATAATTGGAATGATTAAAGATTGTCTGAAGTGACCTCCTATAAAAAGATTTTAAATTCCAAATTTTATTTGAACATGTGCAGCGTTCACAGAAAATAAAAGGGCTCTCTTTATTTGGTTTATTTATTATGATAGAGTATGCTATTTAGCTTGCAAATAACTAGTTTTAGAAAATACTACCAAAATTATCAGTCAAAAGTGAGGCTTATTTGGGGCCTGATGTACAAAGCATTTTTCTTGTCACAAACGGTCATATTTGCAGAATCGGGCCATTTTTGTTAGGAAAAAAGCTTTTTCACATGTACAAAATGCAAAATGCAATTGGATAACTTGCTACCCAATCGAAGTTTGTATTCATGATTCGGTAGTTGGTAGGAGCGTGTTTAGGGTATCCCTTCCAAATACAGAATCGGTATTGGTTGCATTACTGTTTTGCGACTGATTTCTGGTCGCAAAACAGTAATACTTTACTACCATTTTAAAAGTATTGGTAATCCATTCGCAAATGGGAAGGGTTTCTTTTGGAACCACTGCCCCTTTGAGAATTATGAAAAAATATTTGTAAGAGCAGACAGTGGCTCCTTGGACAACTGCCTTCCAGCCGCGGCCCGTGGAGGGAGTTCTGTGGGGCGGTAAGGCGGGGCGGGGGAGGGGCAGGGTGGGGGGTTCTAAAATCCGGAATATGGATAATTGCAGGTAAGTAAACAATTAAATAAATAAAACGAATTTCGTAGCGCGCGCTGCATCGCATTTTGCGAGTTTATGTTAACGCAACAATGGAACTTAATTAAATGAAGAATAGTGTATAATTTAGTAGGCAAAAGTGGTGGGCCACAACCCATATGGGAAGTTGTAATCGGCCTCTGTGACCCACTTTTTTAAAGAAATGTATTTTGTTATATTTTAGAAGCTGGGCTCTTGAACTTAAGCTTTTTCTGTTCCCATTACGGGTCCCCGATAACCTGCTTCTTCTTTCTGAACCCAATATTTCCCTCTTGCACCTGCCTCCATTTGTAATATCACAGTGTAGTGCAGTTGAGAATTTTCTGCCATTGTGCTGTTTGCTCCACGGAACCTGCATAACATATTTTTTGCTATAGACATGCTATTCTAAAAACAATTGGTATCTAATCCAGTACTTATGACTGCAACCTATTGGGCTAAAATGGGTAGTGGTTCATAAGCAAAATACATAGTGGACAATTTGTGTAGGTTTTTTATCACATTGATCCCCCAAATGCTTTTCAATAGATTTAGACCCTGGGCTAGTATAGACCATTCATTATATTATATCTAACAGGAATTTAGACAATTTAAATTCAAGGTTTAAATGCTTTCAACCATGGCCTGAATTGTTTAAAGTAATTTGTTAGATACATTTGCCAGGTTTTACTGCTGCAATTTTTGTCCCTGTATTGCATGGAATCCAAGGAGCCACAACAACCCTAGAAAAGTATAGAAAACCATAATGAAAAGAAGTGCAACTTGTGTGGGTCACAAAACTTACTTAATAATCTTTCCCTAAATACTATATTTCATTTACATTTATGCGCTGTAAACGCTGACAATATATCAGTGTTTTACTTCAATACACTGATGCACTGAAGCCTGCCCTGATTTGTATACATATTAAGTATGGACTTTATTATTTGATTGGAAACAAATGCAAACACACTCACTCACTCACACACACACATGCACAATCACAGACACACACACACATTTAGTCACACACACAATAAAAGACTAAAAGTTTGAGTCCAAAAATAATTATAGTACTTGTGAGAAATTGGGTTAGATTGAGGGGGTGGAAAACCTACTCAAACAACAATCACAATCCTTGTCAATGTGAGCCACAAAAGTCCACTAAATTAACCTGTGATTAACCCTCTAGTAGCTTGGCACAAAAGTCAGGCTTAACTTAGAGGCAATGGGTGAAGAATGTATGCAGGAAATAAACAGTTAGAAATGGAAACACAACACAGGAAAAATCCCACATTAATTTAGAAAAGTGGAGAAAAATGTGATATATATTCATTCATTCATTCATGAAACTTTATGTCGGCTATTGCGGCCATAAAAGTACATACATATACACAACCACTTAAAATTAATATCAAGAAGGAATACGATGTCGTAAGAACCACTTATTATAAAATAGTATAAAATGATAATCATCACTATGGGAAATATAATCAGTGCAAACCAATCATTAAAAATATAAATTAAACTAAAAAAGTTAAAAGGAAATTCACAGCTTATGTTTTTATATAAAACCTAAGTCACAGTAGCAGCCAATTAAAAGCAGGTCTTAACAGATCTCGTATCAGTTGTTTAATAAAATACCTCTGCTTACAGGCTAGGTTTTTGCCAAAACTAGGATCACAATAGTTGTCAAGTGGGAGTGGGTATTACTAATTCTCAGTATCAGATTTTAAAACCCTGTAGGAGTCCTTATAATTTCTAATACCTAGGTTCCTACACAGTTGAATAACCCACTTTAACCTTGCCCACTTATATGCCAAGCAGAAGAACAACACATGAGTTACAGTTTCCTCCTCTACTAGGCACCCCGAGCAAAGATGGGTGGTAGCGCCTGCCCATTTGTTGGTAAGTGCATGGTCCCATATCTAAATTGCAAAAACAGTTTTTTTGCTGTTGGCGGTTGAATAAAATCCAACACCTTGCTGTTTTATGTCCAGGAACCCATAGGTTAAACTAGAAGTTAGCGGTCTGTAAAATGCGTGACAATTTATACTCCTTCAGTACACAAACCAAGGATTTTTTTTAAATAACTGAGCATGACTTCTCCGGTGCCGACCATAGGTCCTCCCTTCCTATCGCACGGAATGAGTCTCTGATAAAGGAGAACCACGGGATACTACCCGCCCCCAGAGTGGACATTACAGCCTTTAATTCCTCTCTATAATGTCCTAGCTCTGGTGTACTCCACAGCCGTCGCCAATAAAGCAGTGGTCGTGAAGCAATTAGGTCTGCTATGGGAAGGATGCCCATATCCATCCTTAGTGGCGTTAAAGGAGTACTTTTGGGCAAACACAGGATTTGTCTCGTAAAATTATTTTCTGTTATAGTGAGGGTATTAACTAAGCTATGTCCCCAAAGTTCGGCCCCATACATAGTTGCCCCCCTAGCTTGAACCTTGAAGATTTCTACAGGCGGGCTTATAACCTTTAGGGCGCATCTCTTATAAACCTTTAAAATCCCCCTGACTGCCTGAATTCACTTTAAATTAGCTTTATTGATTTGGGGTCCCCACCCCATTTTGTCATTTAGTGTGAAGCCCAAATAATCGAAGATAGGAACTCTTTCTAAAGGTCCATCATCCATTCTTGGGTGCGGACAGTTTATGGCGTCAGCGTGGAAGACCATATATTTTGTTTTCTTAATATTTACTACCAAATTCCTCCTTTTACAAAACCGACTAAATTCCTCTAATACACGCTGCATCCTCATTGGTGATTTCGAGAGGAGCAGGGTGTCGTCCGCATACATTAGGGCAGAAAATTTTCGATTGGCTAGTTTTGGGGAGTCAATGTCCTTAACGTCAAGAAGGTCTCCTATTAGCCCGTTGAGAAAGTTGGTGCAAGCACACAACCCTGCATCCAAGTCCATAGGAATGAATGGGTAGATATTCCTTATTACCGAATCGGTATTACCGATTCGGTAATAAGGAATATTAAGGAACCGGTATTTTTTACCGATTCATTAGCTACATAAGAAATACCGATTTCTTAATACCGAATCGGTAAAATTCGGTATTAAGAATTCGGTATTTATGGATTATCTACATCTGGCCCCAAGTTATTTTGAGGACTGTATTTAGTTGTTGAAAGGGTAACGTGTGATTTCTGATGTAACTGGAATTCGCTTTGTAGCCAATCAATGGCTTCCAGTGGAGTCCCTCCACTTGAGGCCCTCGATGGATACTTGTCATGTGACCTGGCTACTGATGTGATTGGAAATCCCCTAAACTGTATACCTGAGGAGCCAGGGGGCAAGTGCGGTACTCCAAAGTAAGAAGATTTTCAGTCAGTTCGGCCTTGGTCAGGAAAAGCTCAATGCAGTCCAGAGGTAGGGTAAGGGGCACGCATGTCTGGGCCCTGATAATATCTTCTTGTATGACTGAGCAACATGCCCCTAACGTGGCGGATCCAGTGTATCGATTTGTTAATTAAAGAATCTTCATTTTCATAGCCACCCGTTAGGTCTAACTTGGGGACATTGACCATAAAATATTTTTGCACCTGCGGAAGGGGTAGAATAGCTGAAGAGCTCCTCTAGTGGAGATCATTTGCATATGGACATGTGACTAGTGGTAAACTGAGTAGTCTAGTGCGGTTTATAGGGGCCTGAAAGGGGACTTTATTCTGATGTTGTCTTTAGGATTTTCTGCCTTTTTTAACTTGGAGGTTGATGGAACCTGCTTGAGTGTTACTGAGGGGGATGAAGAAGGTCCATTTCCTATTAGGACTCTTTCTTTTTAAGTGAGTGAGCAAGCTTGATGGGCCTGTGGGCGTTGTTCATGCAGGGGGTGTGCAGGCTGCTTGTGCTTGTGGGATGTATCCTTTGAGGATAGGAGTTTGTCCGTTATAATAAGCTCTTCGATCATATTTCTCATGGTTCCTATCTCTAGCCTAAGGGAGCTAACGAGCTGAAAAATGTCATGAGAAGGTGGAATTTCTTCTTCGCTAATCTCAATTGGATATGTGAGCGGCGGTTGCAACATCTCAACCCCAAAGGCATCGGGCATATCTGCCAAGGCTACAAACCTATTCAGATTGGTAATGGGGGACCAGTTTGGCTCTTACCATTGCTAGTAGAGAGATGTGGGGGTTGAGAAGAAGAGTCATGGGAAGGAGAATCATTCACCTGTTCTACTCTAAGCTCCAGTGATGTGTCTTTACTGTGTGGTGATGCTCCCTTCTGGGAGGGCTTCCGGAACATTGTGGGGATGGTAGTTGGGCAGGGAGGGCTGGCGCTTTTGGGGGGCGATTGGTGTTAGTGTGAGTAACTATTGGTTCTGCTTCTAGGATGCCTTAACATTTATGAATAAGGGAGTCTATTCTATCCATCACGCAGTTATTCACGGCATGTTTATGTGCTCTCCTTGCCATTTTTCACTTTCCTGCCCCCAGTTAGGGCCATTTCCCTCCTTCGTTTTCCTTTTTCCCATCTTTTAGACCCTGATAGATTTGTGTGGCATCATGCCTACAATGACCCCCAAGGTGTTTGTACCCCCAATGGCCAAAGTCAAATATTCGGTTTGCAGAAATTATTTACTAAGTCCAAATGCCCGGCACAAAGTTTTATGGTCTTAGGCTCCCACTGGTACCTTCTAGCAACAAAGGGTCCCAGATACAATCGTTAGCGCCTAGCACAGTACCTTGTCGGTTTGCAAGTAGTTCTACGTCACAGCTCAGGAGTTGGATGAAAGGGAGGTGGCCCTGCCCTGCCTCTTCCTGGCAATGACGGGCAAGGACGGGCCCTTGGCGTGGGCTTTGTCCGGACACGTCCCGCGCCGCAGAAGCCCTGAGCAAGTTTTATGCGCGTTCTGGCACGTTCCTGGTGCAGGCGCGGTGTCCCTGATGCTAGGCTTGCTGGGAGGTGTAGTCACCTACCTCCCAGTGGCAGCGAAGGTGATGGCAGGGACTGCGCCGTTTGTGGAGGGAATGAGCTCATAGGCTCTGCTGGCTCCCCTGTGGTGCAGACAATGATGGGCTCCCACAATCATGTATATTTCGGATGAATATGCTGAAATATTTTGATGAATAACCATAAACTTGCAAGTTTATGGGCGTTGGTAAACTTTTTGGGGCATATCAGCAACAGACAGCGATAAATATCGCAAAGCGCGCTCAGCGCTTTTATATTTATCGCCATCTATCACTGGAATTTATCGTCGGGTTAGCACGTTATCAACATTGCGTTACTCCAGGGCAATAATATTCCAGGGAAATGGGCCAACATCGCTGGAAAACCATCAATGTTGCACTCAAAACGGAGATAGCCTTGGTGATACGACCCTGTGGTCGTATCACCATAATCCACCTGCCATTTTAGGTATGCCTTAGTCAGGAATTGAACAGACGTTAAATTCCTGCGTTAAGGCATAGTTAACGTGATGATTATTATCGCTAAGGCTGTTTTCTGATATCGCAAAGCTGCCTTAGCGATTATTTCCCATGTTGTTTTCCCAGCCACGCCTACTTTGCATCTCATTAGCGATGTTTATCGCTGAGATGCCAGGCGTTGGGAATTCGGCAGCTAACATGCGCTAATGCCTGTTAGCGCTGCCTTGTTTATAGGGCGATAGGAATATCGCCGCGGTAATAGGAAAGTGCCGCTAAAGTGGCGATAATGCCCCTGATGATATGCCCCTTAATGCTGGATCCAAGCAGGAATATCCACAAATCTACCCCAGTTGGTTGACTTCCTCACGTGTAAATTCCACCTTTCTGGTTGCGATTCCATTTGATCAAGACCCATTTACGAGGCATTTGTCATGCACAGCTTCGACGGTGTAATTGGCTAGAAGATTGTCAAAGTGTACAATGCTTATTAGTGATGGAATAGAAATTTCTGAAAGTAGGTGGTACTTCCTCCTCTTAACCAAACTGTGCATAGTTGGTCAAAAAAAAGTATGGCTCCATTTGTTAGAAACATAATCTTCCATCTGGATGAGACCTAGCTGTTAATAACTAGAGCTGTTTGTATTACAGCATGAGACTTGCTTAATGCACATAGATCCACCAAATGATGCCTTAACTCTTATAATTATCTCCAAATTTCCAATATAGATAAAAAGGTTGTTCTACAGCACTTCACCTTGTCCTCCATTCCTTTGATGCCATAGTTAGTGTATAAAAACAAGCTAAGCAATGTGTTGGAGGACAATACTTGCTCTCCCCCAATGAGCACTGCCCATGCCCTTCATAGCCAAAAGATGCTACATTATTTTTCATGACGCAGATCAGTTGTACATTTCTGGTAAGTACTGGTGGAGCTGGGATTTCTAAATCCCAATCTTTTGATATAATCAGCAAACAGAAATTTCCCACTGGTTTTACGGACCATTGGTAGTCGACTTGAAGCGCTGAGTGAGTGCTAACATGCAGGATTTATTTGCCTGTAAATGGAACACGCACAGTTCTGCAATAGCAACAGAGAGGATTGTACACAACCATAAAGGTTTATTTTAGAATTGTTAGTTCATCACAATCAGCAAAACTGGCTTTGATATGTGAAATATATATTTATAGAAAAAATATTAAGGTGCTTGTGCACTCTGAATCCAAGTATTATAAAGTATAGAATGCAAAAAAACAATATGTAAATAATGCAAAACATCCAGACAGAGCATTCCATGAAGAAATTAGTCCTAACTAAATTAAGAAGTGAAATTGCTAAGGGAATTTCTAAAGGGAAAAGAGGAATGTGTCAGCATCATGTGAACCTAAGTAGAAGTTCAGAAGAAAATAGAAAGAGTGTTTAGCATGAAGCTGAACACTCGAGAAATCAGAAGGTAGTGGGATCTGCTCTCTCCCATGTCAGGAAAAGGTCTGCCTTCAACTACTATGGAACACCAATTAAAAGCACAATTAAAGGTTCCAGAACATCCATATCTCTCTCCCATAGTCTAGAGCCAATTCCATGTGGGCATTTGCCGGGAGTGAGCAACCCCTAAATTCCAAATCCCAACACAATTAGGTACACATCTGCTTGTCCTTGAGAGTTGCATCTTCTTGGTACCCCCGGTACAGAATACTGCTTTATTCATCATTTCTCCAATATCTGCTGCCAGCTTTCATCCTCATATCTCACTATCAATTTAGTACAACAGAATGAGCCTTTCTCCAGGGGCTCGATTACACACCTGCAAAGAAAGAATAAACAGCGTACTAAAAGTTTTGAAATGTGTAATACTTGGCTTAGGCCTCTTGTCGAGCTAAGTTAGAAAGACAATACAGTTTATTTTATAATTATTGACCATAGGAAAGCCAACTATCATTGTTATACCATGAATATCCAATAGCATGTAAATGCATGGGTTATTTATTCACTCTAATACAACTGAACGTTTCTAAAAAGCAATGTGTATCTAGTATACTTCATGACGGTGAAACGCAGTTAAAGAATGTGTACACCTGTTGAATATATGGCTTATATAATACATGGGATTCTGCAATCCCTGTATAAACTTCTGTCACCAATTTCTTTATAATTGATGACTAGTGATGCACTCAGTCGCAAACTACAAAGAAAAGACATCAAGAACTGGACTGTTATACCTTATTGCAGTCGAGGTCTGAAATCACAATGTCTTCTGCCAGCAGCTGAGGTGAAAGGCAGGTCAGTTCACAGAGCAGCTGTTTAACGCAACAAAATGTAAAAGTTGCTTTTCTTTCTTCAGATCTATTTTTCTAGCTTACAGTTACTAACAGAAAGAACATGATTATGTTTTGCATTTCTTAGATAATTACAGAAAAGTTAGAATCTTTGCGAATGTTTCTACACATTTTCAACATTCTCAGTTACTGCACCTTTTTTCTTTAAAAAACGGACTTGTATGCAACTGTTTCTAATATCTTTTCGCAACAAATATATAACAGGTGTTTGATGTGTTTAATTTTGCACTAGAGGCTCTATTTTTATTCTTCATGTTTGCAAACATGCTCACTCTTTCTGACAAAGCTACCCACCAAGGTTTTAAGTGGTTTGTGGGAAAGGTGATGGTGTGACCATGTATTATATGGACTAAAGTAGTCCCTGCCATACATGATAAGGATATTGCAAGTCACCCAGGAGTTCCATGACCTTATAAATGAACTCTGTCCTCTGTCTCATTCCTCTATATGGTTATGGAACTCCTTGGTGACTTGTAATATCCTGGGCCTTTTTTCCCTTATATAGCGTAACATATGAATACAGTATATGTAGAGGGTGGAGCATAAATTACACTTCTCCAGTACCCAAAGATTATATTACCTAGCACCTGTCTCAACAGGCAGATGAGGGTAATACATGGATCTTTGAGTTTTCTGTTACTGGCGGAGCTACAAATTACCACAACCAGTCACTGTATGATGGCGCTAGATTAACAAAGCATGTGATTTTACAGTCCAAACAGTCATGAAGGTCAAACACGCATGTAATGGTATGGGTGCTAGGTACTGTGCAACATTTTTAAAATTTAGTTGTGCAGGAAGAAATGAAGCTGTCTCTGTCTCGTCAATACGAATAAAGAGATCAGTGTGGGAGAGGGGGAGAGACAAGAGTCATCAACATACTCCCTCAGTGACTGGTCCATTAGTGATCTGTCACATTCCTGTGGACTGCACACCAGACCTTGCAGCCATCAGTGCTGGACTTTCATTAAGGAAGCCTGGAACTGTGAGAGAAGGCTGGTAGTTCATCATTGGCCAGGGCAGGTGGCGTGTGGACGGGTTGGAGGGCATGAGCCAATGAGATTAGCAACGGCCTGCCGCTATGTAGTATGCATGCAGATCATCTTTGAAGTTACCTGCATAATAATGAACTGTCCATTTTAGTGTCTTTTATTGCTTTGCTTTCAGTACATGATTGGACAATTATTTGCTTTATAGTATTCAGTCTACATGCACTATGTGCACTGTTTGCACAGCTAAGCTAATTTGTACAGAAATGAGCTGGCAGTTGGCCTCTGGGTCTGTATATGATTTCCAACTTTTTATTGCATTTACTTAAATTCAGCCTCTACTTGCGTTATAGCCTTGAGATTGTCAATGCTTGTGTTCTAGACTATATGCACCAGTGCTTTAAATGGGCCGGTACTCATCGCTACTGAGTACCGGCACTTCTTATTTTCATCCCTTCAAGTACCGGCACTTCTCCCCCGCCAAGGAGAGTACCGGTGCTATTGTCTTATATGTTGTTCATTGCTAATTCTTCAGAGGCAGGGTGGCGCCTGCCTCTATGATACATCCAAACTGCCCGTGTAGCCCTGTGCTGTGCCCTTATGGAACTGTAACCGTTCAACAGCAGCTCAGTTTCATTATCTTTTCTGTGTAGGTGTCGAGAATTTGATGATCATGCTGAGCTTGACATAGCAGTGTCCATACCATTCAGACACTGCTCTGTCAATCACATTTACACTATGGTGTGCATTTGTGCACACCCTGGAATCCAGGCGACCCACTGAGAGCGGCAATTAGGGAAGCCACGGGATAAGGAGTTAAAAGTTTCTTTTATCCTGTGAGCCTTTTGTGTGAGTGTTTTTACTGATTGTGAGTGTTTAACGGCTTGTGTGTGCCTTTAGGTGTAAGGGAAAGAGGAAGATATAGAATCTGGATAATCTAAGAAGGTGTTTTAAAGAAAGTGTGCGGACTGCTTTGTATGTGCACGTATGCTCAGGCCTGTGTCTGCACACGAGAATTCGAGTACCAAGCCCAATGCAAATAAATAATAATAATCAGAGCCACTGTAATGATGCGTCAGGGTTGATTAAATTATGGAGCAAGAAAAGGCAACTTATGATGTGTAATGCAGAATAGTTCCTGATTGTAATACTTCATTATTTTGTAATTTGTATACTTGTCACCACTGTCTGGGCATAGGTTGCACTTCGGTTTAAACATTGCAATAAGCAACAGGGAGGTGAGAAGTCAACCTTTGGAAATGGCCTTCCACTGCGCAGCAGCACGTGTTGGTACGATTTTACTAACTTATTTTGTTAAATGCTGAAGATTATGCAGCAGAGGATGTGGCAAATGAGGCAGATTCATAATTTATGTGAAAATGAATCGCATACTTCCACTTTCCTGACAATAACAGTGTGGCATCAAGAAGATGCACTAGATAAACAAGTATTGGCAAAGCCATTAGGTGTTGCCTTGGTAAAGCTGCTTCAATTGTTAATTCAAAAAACAATATTGCACTAATATGCCACAAAAAAATTAAACATGCCTCCTATGTGTGGTGAGCTTAAGCATCCCAAAAAAATTTTAAATAAAAAAGAATTTACCATTGCATATAATTTAACAGTATCAGTGCGATCTATCAGGCATGTGACTTAGAATTGTTTTTTGGTTGGGGGAGGGAGTTTTCTACAGCACAAACTAGACTCCAAGGTATTGGAGCACTTTACATGAGCACCAGTTGCGTTACAGATGGACACAGTAATTTTTTTGCGAGGCACAGGGATAATAATTGATTTGCCCAGAATCACAGGATGTTGAGCATCCCTCTCGAGACTCAAACCCGGTTCTCCAGCTTCAAGGTCAATTGTTCTAGTTGTTCGGGCAACATCCTCTCCTCAACTGGTTTGGAACCCTTTTTTAGTTTTAATACACATCACATGGAAGTATGATTCTTATTGGTGCGAGTTAAAGCTACGTTGGCTCCTAATTACTGTAACCTGGAGACCTATTTTAAACAAACACAATGACTAAAAAATTGATAAAAACTGCCAAAGTAAAGTACTGGCCCACCAGCCTGGCAGTGAAGTGCACTTTTTAAGGCAAACTTGCCCATATGATTAGGAAAAATGTCATCACTCACAGTGCAATGTGGTTAGTTGCCTTAATGGGCTGCCGCTTTACCCCATGCTATTTGCTGTGGTGAGTGGAAGCAGAATGTGAATTATAGCTGAACAGACCCAGGGATGAAGACGGTTGAGTAAAATTCCCCTCTACATGGGTATTTTTTATTTATGGAAATTAATTTCATAAGGCTGATGAGACAGCTAAAGCTGTCTCTGACCAAACCTTAAATTGAAAAGGGGATTAGCTGGGCTTCATTTTCCTGCAGGATCCGAAGAAGGACAGATCTGTGATGTTCTTTTGCTGCATTTATTGTTTTCTATTGTCCCGTGTTAAGATTGGAGAGGACCAGGAGTGCGTGTGTGTGCACGTGTGTGCGGGATGGTGGAATGGTGGAGAGGGGACGGCAATTAAAAGAATCTGGCATGGCTGCATAAAATGCATTAAAAGGGTTCAGTAGGTTGTAAGACAAGGATCCTCTGCTCTATATTATCATTGCACCAATCTTTAAGATGGGGAATGGATGAATTGGGTATAATACCAAGACATGTCCAGCAAGTAGAGAGACTTGGAGAATCCATAGTGAGTTCTTTCAGGCTGTCCTTTCACTGTAGGCAACATACCCCTGTTAAGTCACAAATCTGAAAAGGAAATGTGGGTTGTGATCTGAGATTCCTTCTGTGCCAGAAGACACCACAAGCCAGTCAGTCTTGATTATTTGAGGCCTCAAACATACTTTCATGTGTTACGTAGGATAGGTTGAATGAGGGGCCTAGAAGTTCCTAGATGGTCGGTGGCTTCAAGAAGAGGGTGGCATTTGCTAAGTATTCTAAAGTGTGGTGGCAGTTATGCATGAATAGTAATACTGTTCAAAGAATGTAATGTCATCTTTAGGGATAACAGACCTAAAATAATGAGATGTTCATAGAGTTACCAAGAATCTGCCCTAGAATATGTATCTACTCACCTTCTGACACGAACTAAAGACCATGTAAGAAGACCAGGTGTGAGGGAGACACAATTACACATCTGCCTTCATGCTTGGCTGTGCCACGCCTGGGCTGGGGTATTCATGACTCGTAAAGAGGGATAGTTGAGATGTTTGACATCCCCCTTCCAACACTAAAAATGTTTGTCTTTGATTTGTTTCCATAGCGCTTAAAAAACATGAACTAACACAGGTCCCACTCATCCCTGCCTCTACTCTGCTCCGCACACCTGCTGCAGACCCAGTATGACAGTGCCCAAATTAACATACTGAACTACAAACATCCAGTACCCCACAGTGCTGAGATCTCATTGCATATAAGAGGAAATAAGGATGAGCCCTTTAAATGAGAATATCTTGAAAACTATGGTGCTAAAGGAGGGACGATGCCCAGGAATGTACAAATACGGTTTGGTGTTATCTGGTTTAAAAGAAAAAAATGATAAGGCAGTAATCTAGGAGTGTGCACGTTGAAGCTGTTGTGCAAGAGTTTTCCCCTGCAATCTCCTTTCATGTAGTAAAGATAGGTGGAAGGACCATGGCCACATACATTACAGACCCCCAATGTATACATGTCAACATATTGAGAATACCTAAGAGTTATTAGAGAGATACATTTCAATGTTATTTTCTGTGAGAATGAAGGAAAAAGGATAAGAAAGTTAAAATATAATTTAAAGCTAAAAGTTTCCCCTCTGTTTCACAAGTTTTTGCATGCATGCCATTATGAACTAAGTGGTATTCTTTGTAAGCTCATCCTGATCTTTTCATGGTCTGTGTTCTCTGTGAGAAACAAGGTGCACAGCAAAGATCTGAAATTCCAGAGGCAAGGTCTGATAGGGCTGAACCAGGACCTCACATCACTTGCACAAGATAGTACATTGGCGGCCCAACATCACTCAGTGCTGGCCTAAATCAGTGTTGAGCAGTGTGAAAACATTTCTGGCCAAAGACCACACAGAATATGTCAAGATCACTGTAAGTGAAATGAGCTGCACACATATTTTAGTCGGTCATAACAGCAAAATGGCTATTAATTACTAAGCATGTGTTAAGTCACATGTGCAGAGGGAATCTGCACATATGGGGAATTTTGAGATTACTAACAAGGATAATGCAAGTATAATATGAATAAACATCAGATGGAAGAAGTGCCATTGTATCATAACCCACCCTAGCCCCGCCCCTAGCCCCGCCCACTAGCTACACCCCTAACTCAGTTTGATGAGTACCTGCACTTATTTTTTCCCATTTAAAGCACTGATATGCACTGTTTGCACAGCTAAGTTATTTTGCACAGCAAGGAGCTGCTATATTAGCAATTGACTCTGTTTATGATTCCCAATTTTTATGCCATTTATTTAAATTCGGCCTCCACATGCGCTATATCCTTGAGATTGTTTATGCATGTGATAATACATTTTTATTGCATTTTCTTTCTGATAAAATTAAGAATTGTATTGCCAATTTCACACATATTGTAATGATTTTAATTAATTATGCAATAAAGGAATATTGACTGACTCACTGAATAGTAGACAACAAATCCTATTTAAATGAGAGGAACTTAATTGAGAAGTGATTAATTGGAATTCATATTTTCAATTACAACAGAAGAAAGAAACAGCTGTAGCACTTAAGAGGAATGGCCACACACTTAGAAAGTGCTACTTCAGGATATTTTTCGTCCTGAAGCAATTCTCCATGCTGAGACTTAAAACTTAAGCTGTTTTAGTCTTCTTATAAAGTTTCTAGTTTTTGTTTATGGATGGCTCACTCTGAATCATTGCTTAAGTTAGAAGTCCCCTTGAAGCTTTGGCAAAATGAACCGCTTAATTTAGTTTTCACAGCAGGGATGTTCATAGTGAAAAAAATATGTTTAAATTATAAATGAGGAAAAGGTCCAATTTTAGAGCACAGGAATATGCCAGCGTTAGCATGAATTAATTTGACCTTAGTCTTGGTACTAAGACAAAGTCATTTAGAATGGAGTAGTAAGTAATAGGAAATGTGCCATGAATCGATGGGTGTCCCATCCGCCCACTCTTATTTACCCCCTTATTTGAAAACAAAAAAGTGAATCCTGGCCCATTTCTGCCAGCAGAATGCCAGCTTGCTCTACTTTTGAAAACCCCTTAGCAGACGACTATCCAACTCAGGGCTGCCAGCTTTAATGCGTCAGAAGGCCTGTGATGTTTCTGACACAGCCCTTTCCTCCCAGTGTTCTCTGACTGCAGGGCCGGCTTTAGGGCAGTGCAACCGGTGCGGCCGCACTGGGCGCTGACCTATGGAGGGGGTGCTGAAATCAGGGGGGAGCGCAGTGTTTAGCAATAACATATGATTGGACTGATGAGGGGCACTTTAGCCCGTGGTAGTGAGAGAATCTGAGGAGGCTGTCATAGGGTGTGGGGGCGTCAAAAATGATTGTCGCACCGGGCACCACCAGCGCTAAAGCCGGCCCTGTCTGACTGACACAGCGGCCGTGTATGGAAGAAAGTAATTAAGAAATATAGTAGACACGCGGAGAGAAAACTTCCAGCACATTCATTTTTGTTTTTCACTGAGAAATCCACGTTCTGCAGGTTTGTTTTCAAAAAACAAAAAATAAAAAACAAACGATCCATGGCCGGCAAAACATATTTGTTAGAAGCGCTCCTTCTGAGACTCGGTGGGGGCATTTTCCGGAAAACTACCCTCCAGAGAGGTGGGGAACTCTGAATTTGTCAGTAGCCCTGATGTAGGGTTGGAGGGCATGAGTTATCCCTTGTCCCAGTGGTTGGGTGACCGTCGACCAAATTCTAAACGGTCAACTTTAACAGATCTCTCACCATTCGTTCATTTCTAAAATAGATGGCCATTTCTTATGTTATTACTATGGCAATTTAAAGGTAACTTAAGTTTTGACTGCAAATCGTCTTCTGAAGAGTAATTCTTATCCATAGCCTGCAATGGAATGCTACTGCTCTTTCTGGCTTTTGGGTGCTCTACCTGAAAATGTTACATAGATGCTGAAGCTGGCAAGATACAGACCCCTCAAGGTAAAAGTTTCAATTTCTGTTTCAGCATGAAAAGCGCCAACGGAAATGTTGATATCCGCTCGACAAAAGTAATTATATTGAAAGAAAGCACGAGAACACAAATTAATTGCTGTACCAGTGTGTGCCTATAGAAAGTATTTTGGTCGCTTAAGGAAGTCTTTATTGATTTTTTACAAGTACAAAACTTCCAAATGTCTACTATTTGGAAGACTTTAACCCATGTGGTGTTTTATTTTGGTTTATGTTTATTTAGTCTTTTTATTACCAAATGCTGTTGATGAAAGAAGACAAACAAGCTGAGTCACTGGAATTATGCGGTAGGGGAGGGCCAAGCTATGTGGCAGTGTAAATTACACAGCAAAAAAAGTAAAATTATGCGGGTAATGCAGCACATTTTGTGATAATATTGCTTTATTATTTCGACATTTTTATACTTGTTAACCGAGCGGTGGTGGAGGGGTAATATTTATTATTCCCACTCCAGTCAGTGCAACAGTAGGAAACTGCTGGACTCAGGAAGGGTAACATTTACTATTCACATTTCAGTCAGTGCAACAGCAAGGAAAACATTGAACTCAGGAGGGGTAACATTTATTATTTCTCCTCCAGTCGGTGCAACAGTATGGAAAGCGTTGGACTCAGTAGGGGTAAAATGTACTACTCCTACTCCAATCTGTGCAACAGTAGGGAAAGTATGTCACATGAAACCATATTCTACTACACGTATTAATTTAATACAATTATAAAACTATTAACATAAAACTAAATATATACACGGTCACGGCAGCCAGATGCTTTACCGGGCTCCGTGATCACGCTTTGTTTTTAAAAAAACGATCTTAATATTGAATTGTGCATTTCTACTATACGCTGTCTGTTAACCCCCTTTTTTGTTGTGCAGGTCGATTTTATGTGTATATGTTCACTGGGCTCTTAATTGCGCACTTGTTCTGACCTGTCTCGTGGCTGGCGATCATAGCGCTGCCCGGGACCTGACTTCGGCCGCCATCTTGGGTGAGGAGCCTGTAGTGGAAGCGAGGCGAGCGGACTAGCGCTCGGCCCCTCCCGCCCTCAGCCCTACAAAAGCCTTTCTTGCACTTTAGCTCATTGATAGACGGTCACGGCAGCCAGATGCTTTACCGGGCTCCGTGATCACGCTTTGTTTTTAAAAAAACGATCTTAATATTGAATTGTGCATTTCTACTATACGCTGTCTGTTAACCCCCTTTTTTGTTGTGCAGGTCGATTTTATGTGTATATGTTCACTGGGCTCTTAATTGCGCACTTGTTCTGACCTGTCTCGTGGCTGGCGATCATAGCGCTGCCCGGGACCTGACTTTGGCCGCCATCTTGGGTGAGGAGCCTGTAGTGGAAGCGAGGCGAGCGGACTAGCGCTCGGCCCCTCCCGCCCTCAGCCCTACAAAAGCCTTTCTTGCACTTTAGCTCATTGATAGACGGTCACGGCAGCCAGATGCTTTACCGGGCTCCGTGATCACGCTTTGTTTTTAAAAAAACGATCTTAATATTGAATTGTGCATTTCTACTATACGCTGTCTGTTAACCCCCTTTTTTGTTGTGCAGGTCGATTTTATGTGTATATGTTCACTGGGCTCTTAATTGCGCACTTGTTCTGACCTGTCTCGTGGCTGGCGATCATAGCGCTGCCCGGGACCTGACTTTGGCCGCCATCTTGGGTGAGGAGCCTGTAGTGGAAGCGAGGCGAGCGGACTAGCGCTCGGCCCCTCCCGCCCTCAGCCCTACAAAAGCCTTTCTTGCACTTTAGCTCATTGATAGACGGTCACGGCAGCCAGATGCTTTACCGGGCTCCGTGATCACGCTTTGTTTTTAAAAAAACGATCTTAATATTGAATTGTGCATTTCTACTATACGCTGTCTGTTAACCCCCTTTTTTGTTGTGCAGGTCGATTTTATGTGTATATGTTCACTGGGCTCTTAATTGCGCACTTGTTCTGACCTGTCTCGTGGCTGGCGATCATAGCGCTGCCCGGGACCTGACTTTGGCCGCCATCTTGGGTGAGGAGCCTGTAGTGGAAGCGAGGCGAGCGGACTAGCGCTCGGCCCCTCCCGCCCTCAGCCCTATAAAATGGCCCTCCTTCCTCGGAAGCGCAGCGGACGAGCGCAGCGGGCGCGACGTAGGCGCGCCGGAGTTGCGCCTGAGTTAAGCCCGTCTGCGCCCGTCCGCGGCCTGACGGGCCCAGGGCCCCGGAATGCTGCTTCTGGATTCACTTATTCAGCTACCTCACTCAGAGCGCTGCAGCACCCTCCTTGTGCACTCTCTTTTAAAACCTGGGGTCGCCTAGTTTCGCTTGGCATCTCGGCTGATACGCCTTCACCACGACTCACTCATCAGGCTCTGTGCGTCACGCCCCCGCCTGAGTCCTGTATCCGCATACTCTATCTTAATACACGCTCCCTCCCCCAACATCATCTCGATATATTCCTTCTCCTGACAGCTGAGAACCCTGATGTCCTGCTGCTCACCGAGACCTGGCTGTCTGATTCCTCCCTCCCTGATATCCTGGCAGCTCTGCCCCCTAGCTATTATATGTTGAATGCTAACCGGTCTACAGCCCACCGCGGCGGAGGTGTGGCAGCAATTATACGCAAAGATCTTAAAATTATTGCGTCTTCCTCGCTTTGCCTCCCCGAGGTCGAGAGTCTCGTCATCAGCCTCGCTTCTGGGGCGGGAGCCCTGACTCTCATTGTCCTGTACCGCCCCCCTATATCCATGCCTCTGTTTCCTGCAGCTCTCTGTGAACAGCTCGCTGCTCTGCTGACTGCTTCCTCTCGCATCGCCATGTTTGGCGACTTTAATTACTGGTATGACCAGGCTAACGCCGGCCCCCATGCTTCTGAATTGTTTGAGACACTCCTCAGCTTAAATCTGACCCAGCATGTCACCGCTCCCACTCATATTGGGGGTCACATCTTGGATCACATCTGGTCGCTGGGGGTATCACTCTCTGGCCCTAAAGTCTCTCCATGCGTCTGGTCTGATCACTCGTTGATCGAGTCCTCCATCTTGGTGAAGGGCTCGGCGAGACCCCCGCCTTTAGACGGCGGGACTGCCAGGAAATGGAATGCGCTCGACTTTCCTGCTTTTCTTTCATTTCTCACTGAGACTCAACCTCCCTCCAGTGACAGCTTAGATATTAATGCTCTGGATGCCAATCTTACCAACTGGCTTACAATGGCTAGCGACCAATTTGCCCCCCTCTCTCGATTTCCCCGCTCCCGACATAGCAACTCTCACAAATGGTTCAATTCAGCTCTGAAATCTTTACATCTTGAGCTACGTCAAGCGGAGCGTAGGTGGAGACGTAATTATCTGAGCGTTGATAGGGAGATGTACGTCCTTGCACGTAAGGAATATAAAAAAGCCATTACCACCACCAAGGCTGCTTTTTTCTCTAAGAGAATACTAACTGCCCCTAATAAATCTAAAGAGATATTCAAGGTTCTGGCTGAATTGACATCTGATGCCAGGACACTCCCTAACCAGGCCCCTTCTGCTGAGTCATGCAATGCCTTGAATTCTTTTTTCATTGATAAGATCTCGGCAATCAAAAATTCTATTCCCTACTCTCCCTCGACGGCTATTGTCGCAGCCCCCTCTATCAACACTTCTATCTTGACCTGTTTTCCGACTCTTGATCCCGACTCCTTAGCCAAATTGGCCACGCGTGTGAAATCCGGCTCCCCCAAGGATTGCTGCCCCCCTACTGTGCTCCGCGAGGTCTGTCGCACTCTCCCGCACAGTGTTCTACCCCTACTTAATGCTTCTCTCAGCTCCGGAATAGTCCCCAGGTCGTTCAAGGAGGCGATCCTAGTGCCTCTGTTGAAAAAGCCTGGCGCGGATCCTGGGGCCCTCGCAAACTATCGACCTATCTCCCTCCTGCCCTACCTGTCTAAGATCCTGGAGGCACATGTCACCATCTGCCTCTCGCAATTCATTGAGGAATCCAACTTCCTAGAATCTAATCAAGCCGGCTTTAGACCTCTCCACTCCACCGAGACGGTCATCCTTGCCGTGATGGACAACCTCAGAAGCAATGCTGACAGAGGCTCTCCCCAGGCATTGGTCCTTCTGGATTTGTCAGCAGCATTCGACACGGTGGATCATGCCATCTTACTCCACCGTGTCGAGTCAGCTGGAATCCGTGGGGTCGCTCTGACCTGGGTCAGGTCTTTCCTTGCGGGAAGATCTCAAGCTGTTAAATTGGGCCCTTTCAGAGCCACCAGTGTCCCGTCACCCTGCGGTGTCCCCCAAGGTTCTTCTCTGTCACCTCTCCTTTTCAATTTGTATCTTCAACCCCTCATCCATTCTCTGGGTAAGTGGGAGGTCACCGTGTTTAACTACGCGGATGACTTACAAATTGTCTTTCCCCTTACTACCCCTGATGCTATTATTAATTTCCAGGTAGTCATGATACACTTCCAGCAGTGGATGAATCAAAACCATCTAAAGCTTAATCCTGGGAAAACTGAGCTCCTCCTTCCTGGGAGGAGCGCCTCCCTCTGGGGCCCTCGGGTCTGGCCCCCTGAGCTCGGCCCTTCGCCCCTTCCAGCTGACCGTGTAAAGAGTCTGGGGGTCATTATCGACACTGAGCTCAGTCTCAAGGCCCAGGTGAGCGCCGTAACTTCCACTTGTATGTTCCAGCTCTACAGAATACGGAAAGTTGCCCACCTTTTGACCTCGGAAGCCTTACTACAGGTCATAATAGCACTGGTGATGTCCCGTCTGGATTTTTCCAATTCCCTTTACCTTGGCCTCCCAAAATCCTTACTGTCCAGGCTACAGCTTATTCAAAACCAGGCCGCTAGACTTGCCTTCAAGATTCCAAGATGGCAGTCGGCCAGACCTCTGTTCCATCAATTACACTGGCTGCCTATCAGTGAAAGAGTAGCCTTCAAGATCTGCTGCCTGGTTTTCAAAGCCCAGACTGGTTCCTCTCCGGCTTTCGTAAAGTCCTTGGTCACTTCTTACTGTCCCCCGCGTACCCTGAGGTCCACTCATCTCCAGCTTCTGGCTATCCCCCGTGTCAAATTTTCTAGGTTAGGTGGACGCAGTTTCTCCCACCTGGCACCTAAGCTGTGGAATTCTCTCCCACTTTCCCTTAAGACTGAGTCTCGCCTTCTGCCTTTCAGGAAATCTTTGAAAACTCTGCTCTTTTCACATCCCCGCTAAGTTTTCCCTGCTCTGCTTTGGTAGTCTATCAGCGCCAGGAAACCTATGGTGTCAGTGCGCTCAATAAATTCTCCTTAACATTAACATTAACATTAACATTAACATTAACATTACATTAAAAAACAATTAAACAATATGAATAATTATACTTTTTTTAAATAAATAATTTCAAAAATAATATTTTATACATTTTTCATGAAATTCCCACACTCTACTTCCACATACCTAGCAGCCAAGATTTAACATATATCTAAATTTTGAAAATAACAAAATTAGCATATTAGGTAATAAAAAAATAATGACTAGTAAATGAATAATAATAATGATTTATTAATTATTACTTAAATACCTTCCTACCTTAACACCCTAAAACTCCAACAACGCACTACTAATATATAATGTAAAAAACAGATTAAGTACAGGTGACATAAGTATCAAGTAAAACATTAATTATTAATAAATTATTATTTAATTAACTGCCCACCCTATACTCCTACAAACCCAACAACCCACACCTAAAACATAATGTAATAAATATTAATTACACTATTTACATAATTAATTATAAATTGATTATTAATAAATCAATACTTAATTACATAAAATAATTAATTAACTTTTGACCATATACTGCTACACACCCAACAACCCACACCTAAAACATAATTTTCAAAAATATTTATACAATTTACATAATTATTTATCAAACAAATAATTAATATTAATTAACAATTAAATAATTATAGTTAATTAACTTCCCACCCTGTACCCATACAAACCTTACAACCCACTTGGACACTATAAATTACTATTTTACAATTAAATAAAAAATATAAATATCTTTAATAAAGTTAACAACAATTATACAAACAATAAAAAACATATACAATAAAAATATTATTTGAAACACATTAAAAAAACTATTTCTATATTTATTTCCTTGAAAAAAATTATATTTTTGTCAAAATTTCTGCACACGATATTTGTGTATCATGATATTAAAAACTCAATTTGTGCGCCTCGATATTTTTAACTCTTAGACGCCCACCACCCTAACGAAAAAGGGACCGCCCAACAGGATGTCAGTGGTCCCTATATAGGCATTATGATGCAATCACCACCACGCAGTTGTAATGCCAATATTTTGTATTGCGGTGTGTGCTGCTGGCTGCAGCACACGCCGCAAGACAAAAAGGGGACACTGGACATATCCCTGCAGTATGTGGCAGGCACCATGCCAAAACCACAGCTCAGGGCCAGGGTATAAGGGGGGCCCGCTACAGGCCCCTAAAGTCTCTTTCCACCTGCCTGGTCACAGAGTGTTGACCGCCACCGACGGAGAGGCGAAAAGGGATATCATCATCCCTGCGGTGGTGCATGGCAGGCATTGCCACCATTCTAGGGATAGCTGGCAGTCTGACAGGCAATCGGAATCAATCTGACTGTTGGACATGTGGCGGTCAGTTATTCAGACTGTCACGCATCTCCCTGCCATTGTTATATGGCGGGCGGTAAACTTGCTTACGATGCTGGGAAGACCGCCACTGACAGCCTGTTGGTGGCGGTCTCCCCGCCATCATAATCAGGCTCTACTTACATACTTTATTTCGGCCATCATGGGAGTCAAGGGCTGTTGCACGACTCTCTTTCGGGGGGAGGACCTTCCCAGCTGGTACTCAGAGATGTGGCGGGATCTACGTCTGAAGTCCTTCCACCTCATCCGATAGTGGAGTCTGCGCCACTTATAAACTCCAACGCCTGCACTTTCCAGGCAATGCCTTTCCATAATGCTGGCTTCTGATGGGAATTGACATGTATACAAGTCCAATATTAACCTAGTTAATGTCAGTCTGTAAGTTGAATCATCAATGACACAGAGCACAAATATTTGTTATTTAGAAAATAGATTTTAATTATGAGCTCTCACATCTGTTTGACCAGCTTTTAAGGTACAATACACTGGTGTCGTCCTAAAGCCTCTGAGAAACATGCATGAACACACAGTCTTGGAACACATACTTCAACAAACATGCATGTTCATGGTCAGCGTTGCCTGATGTGTGTAACTGAGGCACATATAACCACATCACCAACACATGATGGAGCATGCTTTTTTGCCATGTCTGGACCAACCCTGTGTCCATCTGGAACAACATCAGACAGCTAATGCCACATCCTGCATGACTGTCAACATGATGTTCAACAAACAAAAAAAAGGTTCAACCACAGCTGGAAGTCTTCTTGTGCCACATAGTGACAAAGTTGTGAGCAAAGGACATGTTGCAACAGATCACAGTTTTTTTTATCACATGCGTAACATGATGTAAGGGCTTGGAATAGCAAACACATGAACATATCACATGCCATCTATGTCACATGGAAGAGCCAAAAAATACTCCAACATGGCCATATCATGATTACGTATGAAGCTACATGACAAATGCACAAATGTGTTCAGACACACTTGGCCTGGTCGAAGGTTTTTCAATGTGGTACTACATGTAAAAGTCCATGGTTAGGACCAGACACTTGTATACATACAAAATACCTGATATGAATGCAAAAAATGGAGAAATCACTGTGGTGACGGAGTCTGTTAGAGGTATGTCAATGCGATTAGTGTAACACAAGGTCCATATTGAAGAGTCACATGGCTGAAAGTAAACATCAAGTGATCATGCCAAGGCTTACTTAGAAGATCTGGGTTAACTCTCAGCATCCATTTTTGACAGCACACAGTCTACCATTCACATCACATAGTAAAACATTAAGCAGTATGTACGCAAGCTGTCCACATGGTCAAATGACCCACTAATGGCTGCTATTGCTCAGTGAGTTCCACAGATGAAAGCAGTGACATGTATGTGTATATGTACATGTAGTAATGAACACTGCTCTGAAAGCAACAAAAATACTTAAGGACTTATTCCAAAATGCAAAACTTTCACTACATCCAATGACATCTCCACAACATGCAGGTAGACCTATTTAAGTAAGTGCACAGGTACCTGTTCAGCCAAGATAACACATCACATCTGTCAACAATCATACACATAATGGCCATTGACCCTGCACAACTGTGTAGACCTCAAACATTTTACATGAATAGAAATAGAGAAAATGCTGACACACACTCACTTGAAGTACTTTTCCCACAGTATTCATGCACAACAGAAAGTCATGCATTTTGGCAAGGGAATATGGTAGAGTTGTTGTACACACCTGCCCCCCTGCTGAGCCATACAGTTGCCCTTACATGGGGAGGACCTCTTCGACCAGCTTCTCAAGTTCTTACGGATAGAAGGCAGGGGGCCTCAACCCTTTGGGTCATGCCATTAGGGCTCGCAGGGAAGCAAAACAGCAGCTAATGATGATGAGGTTGGTCTTGCACCAGTGTCAGTTGGCAAGTGACAAGGTTAGGTCACTGCCACCTACATATACACCACATACCCAAAGTACATCATGCAAGCACCCTGGCATTGGGGTGCGATTTTACTAATCATCCAATCACGTTCAAAGGAAGTTCAATCCACAGTCAACACCACCTACAGTGCGTTCAGCAGACACTTGCAACATTTAAAAGTTGAAAGTAATGATGTAAGAACCAACACATGCGCGCTCTCAAGGGACGTCACCAAAGTGTGTAGCAACACAACCATACAAACTGACTGGCCACAGGTATTGTATAAAAATGAGCACTTATATGAACAAATTTACTTTGGAAAATGTTCAGCCACTGTCTGACCTCCCCTCTTTTGCCTCCTATGTCCACATCAACTCCACATCAATCTGTTTCACCTTGTTTATGGTAGTTATTTCCCTGCTAAGCTAATTATGTGTTGAAGGTGTACCCTTCAATGAATATGCAGCTCACCAACATGGGACACGCTAAGGTGCACTTAGGAGTAGTTCTAATAGGCAAGACATCCGCTGTAATGGTGACATTCTTCACAATTTCATTGTACTTAACCATCTTGACTCTGCTGGTGTGTTAGTGCACAAAATGGACAGATTGTTTGTGTGGCAATGATGTCACAACATGGTCTTGCAGCCATCACAGGACGTATGAAATGGCTTCCTGGTAAATGCACACATTACTGTCTAAAAAGTAGTAGACCTTCTCAGTTTCATATTCTGATTGAGTCATTATGTATATGTGCATTGAGACATACCATGACACCTATGGTTTAGCAAACTAGTTAGTCATATAAGTCAATGAAGCATATGCACTTTCAATGGCTGTGAGTGAAGATTAAACTGTGTGCACACAATAATGACTCCTTGCACTAAATGCTCAAGTAGTGTTCTCATTCAGTACACAGACGGGACACATCTGTACTGCATTTTCTGACATGCAAACAAAAATAGTTGTAGACATGCTCACATGTTTTGCCAACATATCATGAAATGTCTACGTAGATATGGATGTTAGGCCTGGCAAAGTTACATCACACATCTATGTACAGCATCACACTTGTTGTCTGTGACCGTCATGCCAGCAAAAAATACAAAAAGTGTAATGTAATGTTGGTTGATGGCATTTCCTATCTCTAACAATGCCATCACAGACATACATCGTATTTGCACATCCCGTAGTTGTTTAAACTTCTGGGGGGATATTTACAACAGAGGTGGTGAAGTGAGGCATTAGCCATTATGACTTAATACCTCCCTCCACCACTTCAGATACGCACGGCTGCACCATATTTACAAGAATATGGTTCAGTCTTGTGTTTCCCCCTGCGCTGGCGCTACACTTAGCAGTGTAGCACCAACACAGGCAACCTTGCACTATAGTGCAAGGGTGTCTGCATGCAGGAAAAGATTGTTTATGTACAAGAAGGTCACCCTTCCTGCAGAGAAACAACCTTGAAATGCCATTTTGTCACTTCTATGTGTGCTGCTTAATGCAGCACACATGAAAGTTACAAAATGTTATTTTTTGTTAAGGATTGTTTATGTGCAGGAAGGGTCCCCTTCCCGAACATAAACAATCCAAGGCCTTTTGCTTTTTCCATGTGTGCTGCACAAGGCAAAAAAAAACAAAAAATAAAAAATAAACGATCCATGGCCGGCAACACATATTTGTTAGAAGCGCTCCTTCTGAGACTCGGTGGGGGCATTTTCCGGAAAACTACCCTCCAGAGAGGTGGGGAACTCTGAATTTGTCAGTAGCCCTGATGTAGGGTTGGAGGGCATGAGTTATCCCTTGTCCCAGTGGTTGGGTGACCGTCGACCAAATTCTAAACGGTCAACTTTAACAGATCTCTCACCATTCGTTCATTTCTAAAATAGATGGCCATTTCTTATGTTTTTACTATGGCAATTTAAAGGTAACTTGAGTTTTGACTGCAAATCGTCTTCTGAAGAGTAATTCTTATCCATAGCCTGCAATGGAATGCTACTGCTCTTTCTGGCTTTTGGGTGCTCTACCTGAAAATGTTACATAGATGCTGAAGCTGGCAAGATACAGACCCCTCAAGGTAAAAGTTTCAATTTCTGTTTCAGCATGAAAAGCGCCAACGGAAATGTTGATATCCGCTCGACAAAAGTAATTATATTGAAAGAAAGCACGAGAACACAAATTAATTGCTGTACCAGTGTGTGCCTATAGAAAGTATTTTGGTCGCTTAAGGAAGTCTTTATTGATTTTTTTACAAGTACAAAACTTCCAAATGTCTACTATTTGGAAGACTTTAACCCATGTGGTGTTTTATTTTGGTTTATGTTTATTTAGTCTTTTTATTACCAAATGCTGTTGATGAAAGAAGACAAACAAGCTGAGTCACTGGAATTATGCGGTAGGGTGGGCCAAGCTATGTGGCAGTGTTGAGTAAATTACACAGCAAAAAAAGTAAAATTATGCGGGTAATGCAGCACATTTTGTGATAATATTGCTTTATTATTTCGACATTTTTATACTTGTTAACCGAGCGGTGGTGGAGGGGTAATATTTATTATTCACACTCCAGTCAGTGCAACAGTAGGAAACTGCTGGACTCAGGAAGGGTAACATTTACTATTCACATTTCAGTCAGTGCAACAGCAAGGAAAACATTGAACTCAGGAGGGGTAACATTTATTATTTCTCCTCCAGTCGGTGCAACAGTATGGAAAGCGTTGGACTCAGTAGGGGTAAAATGTACTACTCCTACTCCAATCTGTGCAACAGTAGGGAAAGTATGTCACATGAAACCATATTCTACTACACGTATTAATTTAATACAATTATAAAACTATTAACATAAAACTAAATATATACATTAAAAAACAATTAAACAATATGAATAATTATACTTTTTTAAAATAAATAATTTCAAAAATAATATTTTATACATTTTTCATGAAATTCCCACACTATACTTCCACATACCTAGCAGCCAAGATTTAACATATATCTAAATTTTGAAAATAACAAAATTAGCATATTAGGTAATAAAAAAATAATGACTAGTAAATGAATAATAATAATGATTTATTAATTATTACTTAAATACCTTCCTACCTTAACACCCTAAAACTCCAACAACGCACTACTAATATATAATGTAAAAAACAGATTAAGTACAGGTGACATAAGTATCAAGTAAAACATTAATTATTAATAAATTATTATTTAATTAACTGCCCACCCTATACTCCTACAAACCCAACAACCCACACCTAAAACATAATGTAATAAATATTAATTACACTATTTACATAATTAATTATCAATTGATTATTAATAAATCAATACTTAATTACATAAAATAATTAATTAACTTTTGACCATATACTGCTACACACCCAACAACCCACACCTAAAACATAATTTTCAAAAATATTTATACAATTTACATAATTATTTATCAAACAAATAATTAATATTAATTAACAATTAAATAATTATAGTTAATTAACTTCCCACCCTGTACCCATACAAACCTTACAACCCACTTGGACACTATAAATTACTATTTTACAATTAAATAAAAAATATAAATATCTTTAATAAAGTTAACAACAATTATACAAACAATAAAAAACATATACAATAAAAATATTATTTGAAACACATTAAAAAAACTATTTCTATATTTCTTTCCTTGAAAAAAATTATATTTTTGTCAAAATTTCTGCACACGATATTTGTGTATCATGATATTAAAAACTCAATTTGTGCGCCTCGATATTTTTAACTCTTAGACGCCCACCACCCTAACGAAAAAGGGACCGCCCAACAGGATGTCAGTGGTCCCTATATAGGCATTATGATGCAATCACCACCACGCAGTTGTAATGCCAATATTTTGTATTGCGGTGTGTGCTGCTGGCTGCAGCACACGCCGCAAGACAAAAAGGGGACACTGGACATATCCCTGCAGTATGTGGCAGGCACCATGCCAAAACCACAGCTCAGGGCCAGGGTATAAGGGGGGCCCGCTACAGGCCCCTAAAGTCTCTTTCCACCTGCCTGGTCACAGAGTGTTGACCGCCACCGACGGAGAGGCGAAAAGGGATATCATCATCCCTGCGGTGGTGCATGGCAGGCATTGCCACCATTCTAGGGATAGCTGGCAGTCTGACAGGCAATCGGAATCAATCTGACTGTTGGACCTGTGGCGGTCAGTTATTCAGACTGTCACGCATCTCCCTGCCATTGTTATATGGCGGGCGGTAAACTTGCTTACGATGCTGGGAAGACCGCCACTGACAGCCTGTTGGTGGCGGTCTCCCCGCCATCATAATCAGGCTCTACTTACATACTTTATTTCGGCCATCATGGGAGTCAAGGGCTGTTGCACGACTCTCTTTCGGGGGGAGGACCTTCCCAGCTGGTACTCAGAGATGTGGCGGGATCTACGTCTGAAGTCCTTCCACCTCATCCGATAGTGGAGTCTGCGCCACTTATAAACTCCAACGCCTGCACTTTCCAGGCAATGCCTTTCCATAATGCTGGCTTCTGATGGGAATTGACATGTATACAAGTCCAATATTAACCTAGTTAATGTCAGTCTGTAAGTTGAATCATCAATGACACAGAGCACAAATATTTGTTATTTAGAAAATAGATTTTAATTATGAGCTCTCACATCTGTTTGACCAGCTTTTAAGGTACAATACACTGGTGTCGTCCTAAAGCCTCTGAGAAACATGCATGAACACACAGTCTTGGAACACATACTTCAACAAACATGCATGTTCATGGTCATCGTTGCCTGATGTGTGTAACTGAGGCACATATAACCACATCACCAACACATGATGGAGCATGCTTTTTTGCCATGTCTGGACCAACCCTGTGTCCATCTGGAACAACATCAGACAGCTAATGCCACATCCTGCATGACTGTCAACATGATGTTCAACAAACAAAAAAAAGGTTCAACCACAGCTGGAAGTCTTCTTGTGCCACATAGTGACAAAGTTGTGAGCAAAGGACATGTTGCAACAGATCACAGTTTTTTTTATCACATGCGTAACATGATGTAAGGGCTTGGAATAGCAAACACATGAACATATCACATGCCATCTATGTCACATGGAAGAGCCAAAAAATACTCCAACATGGCCATATCATGATTACGTATGAAGCTACATGACAAATGCACAAATGTGTTCAGACACACTTGGCCTGGTCGAAGGTTTTTCAATGTGGTACTACATGTAAAAGTCCATGGTTAGGACCAGACACTTGTATACATACAAAATACCTGATATGAATGCAAAAAATGGAGAAATCACTGTGGTGACGGAGTCTGTTAGAGGTATGTCAATGCGATTAGTGTAACACAAGGTCCATATTGAAGAGTCACATGGCTGAAAGTAAACATCAAGTGATCATGCCAAGGCTTACTTAGAAGATCTGGGTTAACTCTCAGCATCCATTTTCGACAGCACACAGTCTACCATTCACATCACATAGTAAAACATTAAGCAGTATGTACGCAAGCTGTCCACATGGTCAAATGACCCACTAATGGCTGCTATTGCTCAGTGAGTTCCACAGATGAAAGCAGTGACATGTATGTGTATATGTACATGTAGTAATGAACACTGCTCTGAAAGCAACAAAAATACTTAAGGACTTATTCCAAAATGCAAAACTTTCACTACATCCAATGACATCTCCACAACATGCAGGTAGACCTATTTAAGTAAGTGCACAGGTACCTGTTCAGCCAAGATAACACATCACATCTGTCAACAATCATACACATAATGGCCATTGACCCTGCACAACTGTGTAGACCTCAAACATGTTACATGAATAGAAATAGAGAAAATGCTGACACACACTCACTTGAAGTACTTTTCCCACAGTATTCATGCACAACACACAGTGAAAGTCATGCATTTTGGCAAGGGAATATGGTAGAGTTGTTGTACACACCTGCCCCCCTGCTGAGCCATACAGTTGCCCTTACATGGGGAGGACCTCTTCGACCAGCTTCTCAAGTTCTTACGGATAGAAGGCAGGGGGCCTCAACCCTTTGGGTCATGCCATTAGGGCTCGCAGGGAAGCAAAACAGCAGCTAATGATGATGAGGTTGGTCTTGCACCAGTGTCAGTTGGCAAGTGACAAGGTTAGGTCACTGCCACCTACATATACACCACATACCCAAAGTACATCATGCAAGCACCCTGGCATTGGGGTGCGATTTTACTAATCATCCAATCACGTTCAAAGGAAGTTCAATCCACAGTCAACACCACCTACAGTGCGTTCAGCAGACACTTGCAACATTTAAAAGTTGAAAGTAATGATGTAAGAACCAACACATGCGCGCTCTCAAGGGACGTCACCAAAGTGTGTAGCAACACAACCATACAAACTGACTGGCCACAGGTATTGTATAAAAATGAGCACTTATATGAACAAATTTACTTTGGAAAATGTTCAGCCACTGTCTGACCTCCCCTCTTTTGCCTCCTATGTCCACATCAACTCCACATCAATCTGTTTCACCTTGTTTATGGTAGTTATTTCCCTGCTAAGCTAATTATGTGTTGAAGGTGTACCCTTCAATGAATATGCAGCTCACCAACATGGGACACGCTAAGGTGCACTTAGGAGTAGTTCTAATAGGCAAGACATCCGCTGTAATGGTGACATTCTTCACAATTTCATTGTACTTAAGCATCTTGACTCTGCTGGTGTGTTAGTGCACAAAATGGACAGATTGTTTGTGTGGCAATGATGTCACAACATGGTCTTGCAGCCATCACAGGACGTATGAAATGGCTTCCTGGTAAATGCACACATTACTGTCTAAAAAGTAGTAGACCTTCTCAGTTTCATATTCTGATTGAGTCATTATGTATATGTGCATTGAGACATACCATGACACCTATGGTTTAGCAAACTAGTTAGTCATATAAGTCAATGAAGCATATGCACTTTCAATGGCTGTGAGTGAAGATTAAACTGTGTGCACACAATAATGTCTCCTTGCACTAAATGCTCAAGTAGTGTTCTCATTCAGTACACAGACGGGACACATCTGTACTGCATTTTCTGACATGCAAACAAAAATAGTTGTAGACATGCTCACATGTTTTGCCAACATATCATGAAATGTCTATGTAGATATGGATGTTAGGCCTGGCAAAGTTACATCACACATCTATGTACAGCATCACACTTGTTGTCTGTGACCGTCATGCCAGCAAAAAATACAAAAAGTGTAATGTAATGTTGGTTGATGGCATTTCCTATCTCTAACAATGCCATCACAGACATACATCATATTTGCACATCCCGTAGTTGTTTAAACTTCTGGGGGGATATTTACAACAGAGGTGGTGAAGTGAGGCATTAGCCATTATGACTTAATACCTCCCTCCACCACTTCAGATACGCACGGCTGCACCATATTTACAAGAATATGGTTCAGTCTTGTGTTTCCCCCTGCGCTGGCGCTACACTTAGCAGTGTAGCACCAACACAGGCAACCTTGCACTATAGTGCAAGGGTGTCTGCATGCAGGAAAAGATTGTTTATGTACAAGAAGGTCACCCTTCCTGCAGAGAAACAATCTTGAAATGCCATTTTGTCACTTCTATGTGTGCTGCTTAATGCAGCACACATGAAAGTTACAAAATGTTATTTTTTGTTAAGGATTGTTTATGTGCAGGAAGGGTTCCCTTCCCGAACATAAACAATCCAAGGCCTTTTGCTTTTTCCATGTGTGCTGCATAAGGCAGCACACATGGAAATAGCAAAAACAAGGAGAAATAAAGTATTTCTCCTTGTTTCGCAAAGTTATAATCAGGTTTTCCCTGGTCTTAATTTTGGCGCTGCCTCCTATTTACACTGCCTTTGTAGATAGGGGGCCGCGTCAAAATCAATGGGTGTTGCACTGGAATGCCAATCGCAATACCCACTGCCCACCCCTTTCACACTAAGCATAGCGTGAAACGGGGCCTTATTTACAAGGCAGCGTTAAGCCACGTTAAGTGGCTTAGCGCTGCCTTTTAAATAAGGCGAAGCCCCTATCACCATCACAACGTCACTGAAAGTGACGTGGTGGTGATAGGGGATTTTATATGTCTCCTCATGTACCATACCTAGCAATCTTTGCATGTCCCTGTAGATTTTACCCACATCTGTTGATCACAAACCCATCATGTTTTTCTTGGATTAATCTGGAAGGATCAATATGTGATGTCATAACATGTGCACAGGTAAATAGCTAAAAATGTCATCCAATAAAGTAATTAGATATGATGAGGTGGTGGGACTCAAGCCTTCATATACAAATGTGGCTTTAATAAAAAAAATACTAAACAATTATGCACAATGAACAATGCATGAGGTCATATCAATTTTACTTAACACATGTATGTTTGGCAACTGTGCCTACACCATTGCCCATTGTTAACTGCAACATACTACTGCACCTCGGGAGGGGGAAATGTTAACAACCCAGGCACCTCAGGGAACACACATGGAAGGGACATACCACTCTCCAGAAGAGGGGGCTGAAGTGTTGGACGGGGGGGTTGGACTTAGCCTTCTTCCTCCTTTTTTGGGGGTCAACTTTGCTATGGCTGGGTCTAGTCATTGTGTCATAAGGAATGGGGATGGTCAAAGCGGACTTGGGTTGCGGAAGAGATGGGAGGTTTAGTACAGGGCAAAGTCCAAAACCCTTGAGGAACTGGGCTTGGGCAGAGGGTCCAGATGAAACACATTTCTGATCAGGTTGGGAGGTAGAGGGAGTGGAATGAACTGTAGTGTTGTCATGTGTTGTGTGTGTAGGTGTGGTGGGTTGGGTGACTGTGGGTGGGAGTGGCTGTTGTGTGCTCCATCTGCCTGTCTGGATGCATGCATGGATGTGTGTAATGTGAGTATGGACAGACACAGGAAGGGGGATGTGGAATGTGGAATGTGGACGTGGAAGATGAATGATATGGGTATGAAGGCTGGAATGGGGTAAATGCTGCCATTGTTGGGGAAGCCAGAGCCCGAAAAGATCCTTGTAGGGCAGGCATACCACTATGAATGCCACCCAGGTAGGCAGCTACCTGAGCATTTTGGCTACCGAGACCCTGGACGATATTCATAAGTGCAGTCTGCTCCCATCTTAAAGTAGCAGACCTGGGAAACTGGTTTTGGAGCAGCAGGGAGGGCCGGGATGGAATGGGGAGGGGTTGACAAAGGTGTATCCGCATTGGGGTGCATAGGAGCCGCCACCAGAAGGGAGTGGGAACAGGAATCCAACTCAACAGATGTAGTAGTGTCTGTGTCCTCTGTGAAGCTGCTCTCGCCCTCCTGGCCACTTGGTCTATCGATGTCCGAATCCAGATTACACCAACTTGTGGCAGCTGCATCACCAGGTTCCTGGGCCCTGTATCCTTCGCTTGACTGGGTAGTTGCTGACATAACAAGTTAACTAGGTATTAGGAAGACATTACGACACCCATGTGCTTCTAAATTGTAGACACTGCACAAGATAGCAAGTCATGAATCCCTACATGTACATGGTATGTCCACTTCCCAAGAGTATGAGGAGAACATATGTTCATGATATGCAGCATTACATGCCAACATAACAAAGGTAGATTTGCATCTTGTTGTTCCATTTACGAACAGACTTGAGGACATAAGTTTTTAATCAATGTCAATGTCAGCGACATCTAGTAATGTCATAACGTCTTGGTGAGTCATTTGTCGAATATGTATGTAGTTCATGTTTTTAAGGTGAGCTCCATCATTCAAAGTTAAAATTACATATGTCATGTCATTTCACTTTTCCCGCATACCTGTTTGCTATGTTCTGAATGTCAAGTACTATATTCCCAGAATCCTACGCTTACAACATCGATTCTTTAAGCCACAAGACCTACAAATGATGCTACACATGAGGTACATACATCTAGTGCATCATGTTTAATGTTGTAGGTTGATTGCAACATGGATTTTTCCAAAAGGTTGATACATGTGTAGTAATACACGATATTGTGCTGATGGACACCTCATGACATTGATCAACTTACACCCCAGTACAATGCTTGTGTAGTGCTTGACATATGTACACATAATTGATGCTTACATCAACCCAATGTTTATTAGAGGATTTCAGGTGTTGTGTCTACACTGTTCACAAGTATTGTCTTTCTCATTTCTCATACAAGGGAAATTGCATATGCCCAGCATGGTATGTTACATTTGAGAATGTACTGTCATACATCTGTTGATGTGTAAGTCCTGCTCAACATCATCATCATTGGAATTTAATTCTATACAGTGTCGTCTTTTGTGTATGTAAGACTTTACTGTAAAGTAAACCCAGAGATTGGATGTGGCATACCATGTTTTACACATTATTCACCCTTGTGCTTTACGCACTGCCCTCCAGTTCAATTTATCTGAATTGTAAAATGAGCTAAAGATACAAATATGAAAATGATCAGAGACACTTGTGGTTATGCTGACAGACATATATTTAGTTATCTCATTACCCAAGCAGACAAACCCTTGTTAAGCATCAACACTCATGCTGCTTGTGAATAACATCATCTGCAATGTACCTAAGGTGTCATCTTGATTGTTGTCTTTGAAATACATTACTCACCCCTTCCTTGATGCTGTTGAACTCTCAACAGTCCATGTAGCTCTGAATAGGCCACTGCCAGGATACAGTACATCATGGGATACATGGTCCCATGCGTGCCCCTACAACGTGGGGAGGACAGTCCAAGCACAAACTAGGCGATGTTGTAACAACTCCGTCGTATGTCCTCACACCTTGGGAGACAACTGACTCCACCAGAGGGTCAGGGAACAGACCTTCCTAGCCTCCTCTTTGCTGGCTTTCCCCTGCAGGAACTGCATACCCCGCTATTTGTGCTCATCTCTCCGGGGGCACGTATGCTGGACCTTTAAGCGCCCTCAGTCCCTTTCCCTTTGTTGATACATATGTGATGTATCCAAGTGATGTACGTATAAAAATGTGTGAATGGTATGAAGCATATGTTGCTTCAATTAATGTTGTTTTATATATATATATTTTTTAAACAGCATCCATGTGACACATTTTTACAGCATTTCTATACCTCATTTTCACATGTGGCTTTTGTCTCTCACTTAGGTATCCGAGGAGGAGGAGACACTTGCCTCCGGTCTATAGTCCATTTCCTGATCTTTTCACCACGCAAGTTTGACATATGATCCAGAAGTACCGTTTAGATCGTCAAACTATGTTGTGTCTTACTGAGCACCTGAAGCCAGACATTTCAGCAAAACTGACTAATCCTCACAATATCACGCCACTTGTCAAGGTGTGGCCGGCGTTACATTTCTTTGCTACAGGTGCATTGATCCAATTCACGATTGCCACATAAGGTGGGATATCACAACCCAAGTTCTGTATGGTGCTTACAGATGTCCTTCAAGCTCTATTGAAGCATGTTGGGACATACATACAGTTTCCACAATACAATGATTTGGCACATGTGAAGGGCAAATTGTTTGCACTTGTTCATATCCGCAACGTGATCGGAGCCATAGATGACACTCATATTGGCTTGGTTCCACAATGCGACAGTGAGCAGGTGTATAGGAACAGGAAACACTATGATTCCATTAATGTGCAAGTGGTTTGTCTTGCGGATTTGTACATCACCCACGTCGTTGCCAAGTTCCCAGGATCTGCACACAATGCCTTCATACTTCGGAACAGCGGCATTCCACAGCTGATATCACGAATCAGACTGGAGAGGGCCTGGCTTGTGGGTAGGTGTAATGTATGTTTCCTCATAATTGTGACATCTCTTGTACTGTGTTAAATTATCCTGTTGACACATTGTGCACTACTATCACTGTCACCTGTATTCAGCATATCCAAACATGCCATGGCTATTGATGCCACTGAGGAATCCCACAACACCAGGGGACGTCCACTACCAAGAGGCCCATTGCAGGACACGTCAGCCAGTGGAGTGGGATTTTGGGCTCCTGAAAGACAGGTACCTATGCCTGGATAGGAGTGTTGGGTCCCTCCTCTACTCACCCGGGAAGGTGTGTCAGATCACCGTGGTCTGTTGCATCCTACACAACATTGTCCTAAGGCGTGAAGTACCTTTCATTGATGATGATGATGGAGCAGGACACAGGAACCCACCGGGTGAGGCACGTGAAATGCCTATTGAAGATGATGACAGCAAGGGAGAAGTATGAGGAGATGTTAGAGAGCACCTTAAATGAAACTACTATTCACAATAGCAGGTTTGTGTAAGAGTATGGATGTAGACATTGTAGCAGAGGGGTTCAGATAAGCATATCAACGTTAAGTGTCCAATGTTTTCGACAATGTGTGGCCTGGGACAGGTGATATGGGCTGAATAAGATGATTGATTGTGGCACCTGTGTGTGACAGTCCTGCAGTGACCAATGTGCAAGCGGGAAGTTTCTTTTTCTGTTTTGTTCAAAGTCAATATGTAGGTTAAAGCATCTGTATTGTGTTACAGGTGTCTACGCAACGTCTTCTTCACTAGGTCATGTCTGAGTCGTGACTTCAGTGTGTATGTGCTGCAGTTCTACTGTGTGAAGTATACATTGTGGATTCCTGTCGGAAATTCATATTGTGGGTGACCTGTACAGACCCACGAGGAAGGCACTTTGCACACCCAATGGATGTTTTGTTCCTGACTTCTAAGGTACATACTTTTATGATGTGTTGGTTGCACAAGCTAATGTGGATCATATGTGGCATCACCATTGTGGGGAATGTGACCAAAGCAAGGTGTTCTGCTACCCTGATGTGTGCCACAACAGGCTTTGGTGCCTGTATGTTGTAACTGCTGTGTTGAGATGTGAAGTTTAAGCTGAATGTGTGATGTCACATAACTGACTTTGGCACCCTACACCTAATGCTGGACACTGTGGGTTGATTTGAACCTTTGGAGGGAAGTATTTAGGAGATGTGTTGATTTCTAACATAGGTTTCCGAGCAACATCAAGCTCTGTTTCAGCAACACTGCCTGACTGAGTAAAGGTGTTCTTACGACTTCTCACACAATCTCTGAGTCTGAATTCACTGCTGCTCTTAAATTTGTACAAGACCAGTCATCTTTGTGTATGTCATTACTTGACATCGTTTATTTTGCATCATGCAACCCTTCATCCAGATTACCTTGGCATGTTTTGGATGGAATTTTATCTTAATTAGGATATGTACATGTCATACCACACCCACACAAGCTGTTGTGAAATAAGGATTGCCAACATGTTTAGGTGATGGATATTTATTTTGTGGAGGAAACAGTGGAATAGGTTTCCTGAACAGTGTCCCATAGTAAATTGTGGTACATGTGAAGCAACGAAAAAGTGCAGAAGAAAACTTAGAATGAATGTAATGTTTGGAGTGCATTCCATTTTGCATTAGCAAAGTCTTACTTACTCCTCACATCAGAGCCGCGAGTGGGGTACAAGAACAGTCAACATAGTGGAGGTCTTGTAAGCACACAGACAGACATCATGGTCAAGGTGGACTACTGGCGGGCCTTGAGGTTTTGGGAATCATCCCTCCTCTGTATTTATATGGACGCCCCTTGTTCATGACTTGGCTGGGATCCGGAGCTGCAGAATCTTGTGTGTCTGCATGATTGTCCTCCTCAGATGGGACATCACATCATCTAGCTGCTGCTGATGTTGATGACTGTGATGCGCTTGGGCTAGAGGGTGTGGTTGATGAGGGTGTGAAAGTCTGGCTGAGGTTGTCATTGATGTCCCGCAGGACACTGACCAGAGAGTCCACCTCTGTGTGCAACCCAGAAAGATCTTGCCGAATGGCCTCTAGCCTCTAGTCACTGGGTCAATAAAGCTCCATCCTTTCCCTCAGGAAAGACACTACCTGGCCCAACGCACCATGGCAGTCTTGGTAAAAACCCATTTCTTAGGCGAGGGCAGCCTCCACATTCAGATCCTCAGTGGGCTCAGCTGGGTGCACCACATGTCTCCTTCCACCATGTCTGGGACCACTGTCAGTTGCCCTAGCACGCAACTGCCTGCTGCCACTCGGTCCAGCCTCCTCTGTGCCTGTGATGGTGTTTGCCACTTGAGCATGTGGAACAGGTTGGCAAGGTATTGGCCCACCTGTACTAGGGGTTGTGGTTCGTGATGCAACAGCTGTGGTGGTTGAAGGTGTTGGCCCAGTGACATCAACTGCGTCTGTCTGCTCCACAGGCTGGGCGTCAGTCTCCTCAATGTCAATCTTTTACAGCAAAAAAAAGAAAATCACATTAAGGCTTGGCAACAGCTGTAGTGGAGGTAAAAGTACCCATTTTTTGATGAATTGGCCATATGCTTTCCAAATATTTAGCAATGGAAAAGACAATGACTGGTGATGTGGCCACTCTACATTATCTTAACGCTACGCTATATTGGGTTACACCTAAGAAACAGCACAAGGGAACGATCCAACACCTACGCTGCTTATAATACCTTGGACAAAAATGAAGGAGAAGGCTGTCTGTTTTATCAGCACTTCCACAGGCAAGCCATATTTTACTTCCTCCCTTTTTGCCATTTCATTTGGCAGTAAAGGTAGCAAGAGGCAGTGTACCTAACCTGAACCTTATATAAAGAGCTTTTGTTAATGGGGGGCGGTATCATTCATATAATTTTAAAAGTACGAGGTTGGCTTGAATTCTATAAAACAATCAGTCATTTGGCCCAAGCCTGCCTGTTTGGTAAAGTTAGCCTCCTCAAGCTCCCAATAAATGGCCTTCAGTTTCTTTGTTGCAGAAGATGTCATAGTTTCAGGAGATAACCAATATTCATGTATTTCATAGAGTACAATGCCTGCTTTCTATAATCCAACCAGGGTATCAAAACGCCCCACTGTGCTTTGCCAAAAACATCTCTTAGCCCCTCCCTGTAGAGTGCCAAATCAGGGGTGGACTGCATCCAAAGCCAATATAAGATAGGTTTCAGATGTGCTAGGGGGGCAATAGGTCAAAGTCCTACAAATTGACATGGCCGCATAGTTCTGCCCCATATATAACGGAAACTACAGTTTTGGCCCTCCAAACCTCAAGGAGGGGGGAGTTTGAGTGAAACAAGGTCTTTTTTTGCAAAGTTTTGGTTGGCTGACACCCTATGTTTTAATATAAGGGTACTTTTGGTGACTTGAGGACCCCAAGTATTTGCACTAGGAGAGGCGAATGCAAAGATAATCAAAATCTAGTAATTTCTCCAATTCTTCCCCTTCCAGCTTTAGTGATCCTCTGATGCCTCTATGAGAGTGGATGGCCATGAATTTTGTTTTGAGTTGATTGCCAGGCCGTGATCAAGGCAAAATAAATTAAACTTGCTCAAAGTAGTTTCTAGGCCCTTAGGGTTTTTTTATACTAATAAAGTATTAATGGCTAATAGTAACATGGGTATTTTAATTCCCCCAAGAACCGGGAAGTCGTTATCACAGCTCAGAAGGTAATCAATGCAGCCTTTTATACCCAGCAGGAGCAATGAGGGGGGTGAGGACATATCCTTGTCGAACTCCTTTTTCAACCTTAAAGGGATCGGTATTTTCCCCATTTTTACCCATCTAACTTGTGCAAAGGTGTGGTGTTGGAGCCTAGAAAATAATTTGAGGAGGGGTCTGGGAACTCCTGAATCACCTAATGTGTGCCATAACTTATTCCTACCATTAAATACTAATGGGGTTATCTCAGATAAAATCAAGGACCTGGGAATCTATACAGTATAAACAACAATTGGTCCAATGTAGTTTTTCAATTTTTATATGATTTTTTTAAATCTTTATATAAAGATAAGATTCTTTCATATAAACAATGTTGTCTTGTGTATCTCTCTCTGTGACAATAATTGAATTATAAAAAAACACTTTGTATGACCATTTGCATGAATTTTTCAGTCCTGTGCATCCTACGTGTGCTGAAAAGATAACTCATTCCTAGGCACTATATCAAATGCCACATTAAGGTCTACAAAGGCGACATAAAGGCTACCCCTTTTCATGAGGACTTCTTTCCAATTAATTAGTTGGAACCTAAAAACTTGGTCAACTGTGCTAATTTTGGTATGGAATCCAGCCTGGAATTGCATTAAAATTGTATTTTCTTGGATGCAGCTAAGGAGCTAATCTAATAAAAGCTTGAAAAATATTTTTTTGACTAGAACCTATGAGACTATTTGAGCGGTAGTTAGCTGGATCAGACTTTTGACTCTTCTTGTTTATAGGACTTAGTTCCACCCCTTTCTGTGAGGTTGGCATCTCACCTCCAGATAAAATTGCATTAAAACACATGTAAGGTAGGGTGCCCCTATTACCGATTCGGTTCCAAAAAGGTCTAATCCAGGCGCCTTCCCTGCTTTCTGTGATCTGATGGTGACAGACGCTTCAGCCTCTGTAAATGCCCAACCAGCATTACCAGTAACTAAATTGAGAGCGGAAATCATCCCGAGTATAGGGGCCTGCATGAGACCAGAAACATCAGGATACTCAAGGGTTACTTGAGGGCTCCTATATAGAGATTTAAAATGGTTTGCCCAGTCTTGTGGGACAATGTGTTATTCTTGCTTCATCTTAATTGTCTTTACACCATATGCCATTTTATATTATATGCCAGAACGCTACCTGGTCTCCTGAGTGGACTGCAGACGAAATATCGCTCCAGATTGTTGTGTCCCATGTAGATTTTGCCTGTTTTAAGGCTAGTTTATAGTGTGCTCTGGCTGACATTATTTCATGCGGAAACCCTCTTTTAAGGGCACTAAGCAGCTTACTCTTAACTGACTTACAAGCCCTGTTGCACCATGTGGTATCAGCCTTCTGTGGGAGTTTCTTACATGGGGAACATTTAGTAAAGATACTCATTTTCAGTTTCTCAAACCATTTTCTATGCGCATCCACGATCATATCGGGAGCTACCTCTATGTTGGCAATGTGGGACAGAATGGGAACTAGGTCATGGTATAATAAATCATGCTTGGAATCATTGCCCCCAATGCTCTCCCACTTAATTCTCCTCCAATTTTTGCTCACTGAAAGAAAACCTTGAGGCAGTTGATGGGTCTCACTCCTCCTTTACAACTTCCACGAAGGCAGAGGTGAAGAGGAAAGTGATCAATCTCATGTCTAGACAACACTTCCACATCAATATCATTTCCCCAGAGTTGAATATGTAGTATAAAATAATCAATATATTCTCTGGTAATTGTTTTGCTTAAAAGTGGGATGCATCTCTAAGTCAGATGTAGTTCTACCGTTACATGCCCTCAAACAAAAACTCACACAGAGATCCAACATTTGCAGGGCAGCCCGAGGAAGGAAAGTTAGCAATGGTCTCTTAATTTGGAGAATTCCCCAGTATTGATCTTCTTCTCCTGCGACTTCATTGTGAAGTGCAGATGGTTTAAAACATACATTGAAATCCCCACCCACAATCACAACTGCTACTTCCTGTGGTAAGGTGAGATATTATCATTCAAAAGGTGGAGGACAGGGGAGTAAGCTGATTTGGAGACACTCTGTGTCTATGAAAAGAAGGATTTTTGTTATATCAGGAAAAGAGAATTCTGTGCCAAGCATATCTGGACAGTTAATAGAACATTGATTAACTTGGTATCCCAATGAAATCTTGACCCAAATTAGTAGCCCCTCGGGGGGTCTACCTGGTTTGGACTTACATGCTGGGGCCTGAAATGTTTTAAAGCCCTGACTACATGATGAAGAAATCTCCCAAGTTTCTTGAAACATGATTATGCCAGCTGGTTCTATAAAATCCCCTCAGTCTGCTTGAACACACCTAGTTCCCAGTCCTGCACTGTTTCAGGGACATATTGTTAAATTGTTCATGTGTGTGGCATGTGTTTCTGAGGGAGCACATTCTGTTGGACTCAGCCGGCAGCTACCTCTCCAGCATGCTGTAATGATTTCTTGAAGATCTGGAGCAAACATACCTCTGGTCAAGACTTCGATATTTAGTAATAGCCCTTGTGCGCTCAGGAGTTTGGGTCCAGTTATAGTTTTCAATGATTGCCCCTTTGCACACACAAGCTGATGTTTGAGCTGGATGTTGTTTTAGGAGAACAAGCACGTTTTTCACTAGGGCAGAAATATGAAAGTCGAACCCCCATTCTTCAAATTAACCCTTTCGGCCCATATGGCATTAAGTTGATTTGTTCTCTTCCAAGTTGTCTTGGTCACATCCTCAACTGAGTTTAACAGAGTTGAACCAAATTTGACACAATCCAGATCTGATCAGGAACTGGGTCTTTTGTCAGGCCTTCTTCCTTCCAACATTGAGGCCCAAATCGATTAAGCACTGGGGCTCACCCTGTTAGTGGTACAAGGACCATTGGAAAAAGTCGCTGAGTCAGCCTCGACATCGCATGCCACACCACAAATGGTGGAAATGAGATACAGAGAACACAATAGCTGGGGCCTTACTATAAGCTAACTAGAAGCTCCCCTTTCTGGATAATGGATAAGCAGACTTTAGAGTTGGGAAAGAATTGCTTGTTTGAGGTGGCAATACCGTTGGACTCATTGATTCCAGAATCCAGTCCAAAGACCAATGATCCTGTGGAGTGAATGAAGCCCTATTTGGACTTCAAATTACTCTTGTGATAACTACAAGATTACCTGATTTAGGAGAAGGGCTGGAGGTGGCAGTTGGCAGTGCTTCACTCGTTGGCTCCTGTCCAACAGCCTGAGGCTCTTTGGTCTCATGTATGGAGAGAGTGGACTCTGAAAAGTAATCTGTTGTCAAATTTATGATTGTTTCACATGATTTTAAGCTGGGACATAATTGTGATCTATGCATGCTAGTGAGACCAGATTGAACTACGTTTTTAATTAACGTTGTTGTAGCTACCTGCAGCAAACTAGGCTGGCTGTTGACAGAACACCCCAAAGTATTTAAAACAAGTATCTGCAGGTGTCATGTCCGGAATAGCTTTTTGTTCCATTGGGGCTATTACTGTTGCCATATGGAGGTACTGAATGATTGACTCTTTGTGAAAGTAGACTCCTGGAAGGGGGATGAAGCTGGTCCCTTACGCAAGTTCACTTTGGTCACTGTTCTGGAATCAGTAAAATGTGACTAGATCTAGAGGTGAGTGTTGCAACATCTTGTCATCCATTGTTTTGCCCACCAGATCCATTTTACATGATAGCTGCTTCTGTTTCACCATTTCCGTAATGCTTCAATTTTTGCCAAGGCCCAAGGGACATGCAGCTCCTTGAAATGTAACTTAATAAGTCTACTCAGTCTTAGCATTGCTGCCTCACCTTCTAAATTACTGGGCTATTGGAGGGGCATGAGCGCGCGGCTTAAAGATTTAATGAATGAATGAGCAGAAAAATACAAGCTGAAAGGAGCCGTATGTCCTGCTCTTGATTCCAGGAAGGCTCTCATGAAGGCTGCCAAGCCACCAGGCTACCACACCCTGCCTCCCAACTTCCTTGTGCCAGGGAGGGGTGCCCTGGGGGAGCTGGTAACAACATGAGTGTCAGTTTCCTTCACAAGCCTAATAATTATTACGCGACAGCTAAAAAGAAAGTTGCCAACATTGGGCTCTATAACACCAGTCATCAGAGAACAGAGCAAAGGCCAGCAATAAAACACAGTCAAGGCAGCAAAGTCAAATGCACCGGTTGGGGTCTAGAGGTGTAATGCCAGGTAGATGGGCGTGCCTGCCCCACAATGAGCCACAAGCTACTGCAGGCTGCCTAGACACCTACATAGAGGAGGCAGAAAGCCTAACGGCTGCCCACTCGCTGGCTCTTCAGGCTCTTCTGCCCTTTCAAATCCTTTGGCAGTGAGACCCCCAAAATGAGTTTCTTGCTGTTAGATTTTTTTTTTAATTAATTCATTTACCTCTTGGCTTAGCCATTTACATTACTTATGTTACAGCCTTGGAATCCTTTAGAATGTCTTACCTGTGCCAAAATTTGGGGAGGGGGGCAAGGGAGGAGGTTGAGCAGTGGTGGCCGGTCAGCAACATGTCAGGCAGCTGCAGCATCAAGCTGGAACCCAGGAGAGAGCCAAGCAATAAAGACGCTGCATATATGGTGGCAGGGGCTGCAGTTTAAACCCCTGGTTCTCAACTCTGGCAGTTTACTCGAGGACCAGGGAACACTAGGGAACACTCCATTGTGCTGGAACTGAACAGCCGCTGCATGCTGCTCTCCTCCTTGCTGTATCTTTCAGTGCTGTGCCACGCCTATGCCCAGCAGTTTTCCGGCAGCAGGCTTCCGTTTCAGTCAGAGCGACCAATAGATACACTTAAAACACAACTTCTTAACTCAATTTGTTGTTCGAATAACAACATAGACTAACACTGGTTTACCTTATTGCCTTTAAAAAGTGCTAACATCATCATTTCAGATAGAGAAATAATGTTTACACTCTAATGAATTAGAATGTAAAATAATCTTTAATGGTAAAGTAGGATTTTAAGTTACAATTCTAAAAGTGCCACTTAAATATAAAGTTGGTATTTTTCTGCCCAACACAACTGTGCCATTCTGCCAGTGTCCTGGGTCACATGCTTTTGAATGGCTCTGTTGTTTCCAAGCAGTGAGAAAAAGTAAACCTAGAGGCCTGATTATGAGTTTAGCGGTCAGACCATCCCAAAAATGTATCCGCAAGAAACTCACAGTGCTGGCAGTCTTTTGGCCGCCATATTATGAGTTGACCGCTGGGCTTGTGGTGTGGCTGTGGCAGTCTTGCGGTGGTGGTTAATGGTTTTCTGTATCTATCGATGCCTGTGTTTACATTTCAACTGCACATGTGTTGAATTTACACATATGCATGATACATGCGGAAAAATACCACCTACCCAGTGCTGGAGTCCAAACCATATGTGGCCAGTCCTGCAATGGGTATATGGTACAAAAAGGACTCACCTGTAGACCGCTGCAAAAACTGTTGTATTCTTTGGGGTGAAAATGCTGCTGTGAAGGGTGGACCTCGAGAAAGGGATCCACCTCAAACTCTGCCTGGAAGAACAGTAGGGGTGGGCAGAATTTGCAAAGCTGCCTTTCGCAAAATTTTGCGAAACGGCAAAAAATCTCCGCAAGCTTTTGCGTGCTCGCAGAGATTTTGTGCTGATTAATGCATTACTGAATTTGAGCTTCAACTCGGGCACCTGCTTTATTTATATCTGTAGGTGCTTCCTGTTGAGGTTTAATTTTTGTGACAGGAGCATCATGCCAGAATGAATCCTGCCCTGCATATTTACCCAAGAAGATGCCACCGTTTTGTGCAATACCTCTACTCAACTGGAGTACTTTCTACTGGCTAATCAGTAAGTGCTAACTCGTTGGGTAAATGTATAGTGCTTTTCCTACACTATAGCTGCTTAAAGGGCCAGAAGAGTTGTCTACAGCGACCATGTGTGTCTGTAACGTTGCCACCGCGCCGACGGGCGTCGGGGTCCCTCGAGTGAGCTGTCCATCATAGTGGGGGAAAGGGCGGGAAGACGTTGCACACCGCTGGTGTGTAGGCCAGGGCCAAATGGACGGGGCTTCCATGCAGTTCACATGCCTCTTGTTTATAAAGGGCCAGAGACCGATCAGAGCAGCAGATGAGGAGACAGAACCTCCTGGTGTCAGGAACTACACAGGGATTGCGTTCAAGAAACTTATGGATGCACAGATCTCCATCAAGGATTACAGCAAATTGTTGTCGGTAGATATGGGGAGAAAACAAACCTGCCTAGCCTCGACCGTGCTCACGAATGTTTTGTGCTGATTAATGCGTTACTGAATTTGAGCTTCAACTCAGGCACCTGCTTTATTTATATCTGTAAGTGCTTCCTGTTGAGGTTTAATTTTTGTGACAGGAGCATCATGCCAGAATGAATCCTGCCCTGCATATTTCCGTTCCACCGCGGATCGCGGAAGTTTCGACATTTTCGCGTTCCGCGCGGATTGTGAAAATGCCGAACGGGATTTGTTGTCCACCCTTAAAGAACAGGAGAGGGGTGAGCATGCACTTCAAATCATTTGTCCCTGCTGAATTGAAGCTGGCAGTCGGACTGCTGCGGTTGCTTCATTTGAAAGCCAACCTGTAATATGGACAGTGGTAAAGCTCCTCAGTACCGCCCTATGGCAGCTGCCTTTCCCAGACTGTGACCCCAGTGGTCGGCAGTGTGCTGGCAGTGTCGTCGGTTCAGTCACATTCTCTGGGAATGCAATCCTCTCTGCTCGGAATATGGCGGTCGGACCTCTGTACTCGCCTTTGTCAGACCGCCGCAACTGGGACATTGGTTCACTGATGGCCAAACTGGTAATAAGGCCCTAGTGTGAAGGGAGAGGGTCTTAAAAGGCTCTGTCTGCAGCACACACAAAGGAACCTGACTCTAGGTCTGGCCTTGCCTTTGTCAACCTAGACAGTTTGGGGTCAGAACCAGGAGAGGGGTAAAATGACCAAATCAGTTTTGGGAGTAGGTCAGGGAATTCCCACACACAAAGGCTGGTACCAGGTATATAGATGGGACCCTCAGAACCTCTCACCAGAGCACACTTGGACCTTTGAAAGATTCATAAGAAGGACTACCCTAGCTGAAGAAAAGGGGCTGCCCTTCTTACTGAAGAAGGATTGAACCTGCTTGCCTTGAACCCAAACTACCCAGCTAGTCAAGGGTTAATTGACTGGCCTCCTCTGTGCGCTACAGGGACACAAAAAACCTTTAGTCATCAATACAGCTTTCAAGCTGACCAGCGCCAACTGGACCTGCCTGGATCTGCCTGAGCCATGCTGCTGCTCTCTGCTGGAGTTTTTCCTGACCCCAAAGTGTTGCCTGGACCTGGACCTTGAATGCTACCAGTAAGCACTCCTCCTCAAGAAAAGATGAAAATCCTAAAGTTCGGGCTCCTCTTGACTTTGAAGTAACATTTGTGTAAGGACGATTGCAAAGATACAGCGACCTGCCAATCACACCAACAGCAACCGTCTGCGATGACCAGCAACACCATTGTTTAGGTATAATTGGATTTATTAAAATTTGCCATGTTTTTCTAAAATGATTTGGGATTTGTTTTGCATTTTGTGTTTACTTTATTATGGTTTGGGTGCTGCATAAACACTTTACACACTGCCTCTTAGTTACAGGGGCTGATTTTGTGCCAAGCTACCAGGTGATTGATCACAGGTTAATTTAATAACCTTTGTGGTTCACCCTGACAAGGATTGTGTTTAGTATTTTAATGTGGCTTCAACCACTTTCAGTTAGAGGCCCACCTGCTGCCTTTTCTTGTTTTTTTTAAACATTTGAAAGTCTTGGTCTAATGTGTTGCTTGTCATATTTGCAAGTAGGAATACAATCGTCTTTTTGTTGCTCTTAATGCCAGACTCCTACATAATTTCAATTATATCCATTTCTGGAGAGAGCTGCTCCAATGGCAAAAGAAAAGAACAAGGCCAAGTGCACTGTTGCAGCCAAATTGATTTGATTCTAAAGGATTGCAGTGGTTCTAAAATTGAATAGATCAAGTATATTGAATATCATCATACAGAACAGTCGTCTGACTTCCAAATTCTTAACATATACTACGAGTAATTACGCATGCTGTGATGGACTGAAAATATACCTTCTTGCAAGATGTTTAGATTTGTTCATTTTTTCTTCATAAACACGTATCCCCCCTCTGTATTTCTGCTCCAAATATATCTTTTCTTGCAGCATATATCATGGACTAGGGTGAAATTTAACTTACACCAACGTAATCTTACATAACGTCCAGCATTTTACATTAAGATTGTTACGCAAAATGCTTAAGATTACGTAATTATGCCATGTTATGTAATTGAGACTTTGAGTAAAATTCCTATCATATGAGTACTAAAGTTCCCAATCAAGGATAATTAACTGAATGCAACTGGAAGTTGTTCACATCACAAGTTTTTGCACCTTTTTAGCACAAAATGTACCACTGCGCAAAAAAAGGACATGGTGGAACATTGTGCAGTAAAAATAGTGCAAAATGCAGAAGTCTGTGGGGCATATTATTAAGTGCTGGCGATAGAATTATCGCCGCTTTAGCATCCGTTTTCAGGTGAAAAGCGGAGATAATGTTATCCCATTATTAAGAAGGACACGCTAGCGCGTGTTTCCTTGATTTAGCTCCCGTTTTTGTCACGACTCGCATCGCATCGATAATGAGATGCAAAGTAGGCATGGCTTTCAAAACAACACAGGAAAATATCGCTAAGGCAGCTTCGCGATATTAACAATGAGGCGTAGCGATAATCATAATCACGCTAACTCTGCCTTAACGCAGGAATTTATTGTCTGCTAAATTCCTAACTAAGGCATACCTAACATGGGAGATGGATTATGGCGTTAAGGCCACAGGGCCTTATCACTGAGCTTATCGCTGTTTTAAAAGGGACATAGTTTTTCAGCGATGTTTGGCCATATTCCCGCCAACGCTGGAATATTTATCGCCATAGCGCTAAGCGCTGATAATACAGTGCTAGCTTGTCGATATAGATAGAGATAGCCAGCGATAATAAAAAGCGCACTAAGCGTGCTCAGCGATAATTATCCCTGGGGCTTGATAATATGTCCCTGTATATTTTGTGATCACACATACCGTTACAGAATATTTGTAAACAAATGACACACATTTTTCCCAAGCCCAACGTTTGCCCACTAGTAGTTTCAACAAATAAATCTTCATGAATGTTCGAGGTTTCTTGCAGAATCCTTTTCCTTTGTTGGTGTAGAGGATCATCTGAAACAAGTTTTTGTCAGCATTCATTCACATCTTGCCTTGCTGTTTGTGCGCTTCTTTTGACTGCATAACTGCATAGAACATTGTGTCAAGCTGCAGGTAGGATTGCGGGTTGAGAACTCCATTTAGATTTAAAAATGACATTTTGAATTGCATGGGTGATTTGGAGCTTGGATTTTCAAATATTTATCATCCCCCCCTTGTATATACGTCAGTGGATGAGGTGCCCCCCCAAATTCTGCTCTATCGAGTAGGCTACTTTCCCCTTTTGTTCTAAGAATCACCAGTATATGTGTCAAGGATACAATGCCATAGATTTTGGAAAACCTTACAATGGCTTGCGTTGCTTTTTCTCCTCTCTCCTCTGTCTCTGATATGTGGTTGTTTCAGTTTAGACGTGATTGGTGTACTGCTTTTACTGGAAGTTACTCCAAAAGAAGCAATATCCATCAGGGGTCAATAGATAACTAAAATTTGTTTGACATTTTAAGTGATATCACCTCTCTTACCTATTATACAAACAAATCCATGATGATATGAAGTCAACAATCGTGCTTACCCACTCATGTATTTTGTAATGCCATCACATCTTATGAGTTACGGGTGTGTGCATTTTCTGACATTTTGGACCATGATTATGGTAAGGTAGACTACAACGAGCTTCCCAAACATGTATTGAGGTGCTGCAACAATTTAAAATACTGGATCTCGACAGAACCTTCCCCTGAAGAAAGACATATAAACCCACCATAGAATTCCTTAATGAAGTGTCAGCACAGTAGTGAATTAAATCAAAGCATCGATGAGATCTCTTGGAAAAACAAAATTGGTTAATAAAATGTCTGAGGACCCACAACACTCAAACTAGGAAATTCTCATTATCCAAAATAAACAAAGTAAATTCAATTTAAGTAAGTAAAAGGACAGCAAAGAGCCCGTGGGATGATGTCCACTAACCGCAAACCAAAAGCATGGTACTCTTCTGCATAGGGTTCAGAAGAAGCGAGCTAGGTGTCACTGAATTAGCACCCTGGAATGCATCATCTAAGTAATTCTGGCCAGCAGACCTACCTCTTATTCTCACAAGTCTTTAACTGACCTTGAGCTATGAAATACCTTTGCTCTTCCAGTCCTGTCAGCAGCTACACGCGTCTATATACCCACTTGCTCTCGAATTAAATGGGTACACTCCAAAGCACTACCTCAAATATGACAATAGAGAGGCATCCTCCCATCTGGAAGAAATTCTTACTTTCCCCTCCATCCACAGCAGATTAAAAAGCTCCCCATCTACCTTACTCGTGTTTAACAACAGTATGAAAAAACCACAGTGCATAAAAAAACTTCCTGTAAAGGCCTCATGGTGATCTTTTAAGTACTAAAAAAGTGTTTTTTATGTATATGTCTACCAAATATGTCTTTGATTATTATTATTTTTTTGGCAGGAAGTAACATTTACACAGGCCCCTAACGCTAGCAGCAAAGGTAACAGCATCACTCTCTAAGCATTAAAAACAGAGACTACTGTCTATTAGAAAATATGCTGATGTCTCCCTGTACAGGACAGTTCTCAGGGCTTCATTAGGAGTGGCATGTATCTGGACCCACTAAATCACACCAGAGAATTGCCGATTCTGAGGTATCTTTAGGGGGAGCTGGTTAGTGGGTGTTACATGTGGGATAAGGAGAAATATGGATTTAGTGTGAAATTATTATTATTATTTTATACTTTTTATGTAGCACAAACTTGACCAAAAGGTATTGGAGCGCTTCCTGCGAGCACCAGATACATTACAGAATGCGGCCTAATGGCTTGGGCTCAGGCGGACGACCTCAAATCTGGGGAACCAGGTTTGAGTCACGGCAACCACACTCAGCATCCTGTCATTCTGGGCAAATCACTTAATCTCCCTATGCATAACAAAAATGAAGGTGTCCTTATGTAACGCAATTGGTGCTCCCATAAAGCGCTCTGATACCTTTGGGTCAAGTTTATGCTATATAAAACTCCGGAAAAAAAAAAGATATCAGAATCGTTTTTTAGGGAGGGTGGAATTAAGAGATTTGCCCAGAATCACAGGGTGTTTGACAGCCGCCAGATTCCGAACTAATTCCTCAGTTCCAAAGTTGGCAACTCTGGCCATAAGACCACACCATCCTCCCATCATTAATTATTCCACACCCAATCACTTTGTTATGCAAGTTGATCATAAATTCACCATCCCCACCCGGCAGTCTGGAATTTCATCTGGAGACTCTACCTCCTTAAAGCAGGTGGAGTCTGTGAGCGAAAGGCACAAGTCTGTCAAGTTTGTAATTCTGATGCTGTCTGTAAATTACCCAGTGTCTCTTGCCATTGCTGGAACTATGAACTTTATTTACAAGCCCCTTGCACCACCAGTACGTCACCTTTTTTCATGCTCTTTCATAAAAAACATCAATTCTGAAGGTCCTTCGTATGTACATAGCGAGAACGCTATTCCCTAGAAAATGAGAAGGTTTATAACCATACTGCTACTCACAGTTTTAATCGGCTGTGAAATCCAGCCACATCTTCATAATAACAAAACAAGCCATATGTTGAATCTTAGAATTGGTGCATACTGGGTTTTCAAGGTGTTTTCTCGGGATCGTGCTCCAGGCACATCAAATGATTAAATCAAGTTTCACATTTCCCTCTCTGAGAATTCTCATGGTTTGTGTGAGCACGGGAGGGGGACTTACCTGGTGAGTTACTGCCGCATAATGGCTGATTTGCATTGCGCTGATAACAGTTACATGTTTATACGGTTTTAATTACTGTAGTTTGCTTGCCTGCTTCTCTTGCCCATTACCCTTATAGGTGAGATTTATGATTAATTAAAAACAATAAATCACTCCATGCTGCAACATTACAGTTCATGATATTGTTCTCAGTGGGGCTGGAGAAATATGAAATTGAAAACTAAACCATCCAGTAAAAGGCTGTCACCATGGTTGCTTAGCTGCTTAATTGCCTTCCATTTTATGTGTATGCAAACTGCTACAAGAGCATTTTGCCAAACTCATTTAGGGAGCATATGTTGCAAAGAGCAGGTAATTCCAACTGCATCATTTTAATTACTATCTTTCATGACTCCTGTAACAAACAATATAATTGTTCTGGGCTTAGGTATCCTACAGAGAAGCTTGGAGGCAAACCTTGTGTACTCTGAAATGTGCATAACCTTCTCCCTGCCCAGTCTCATTATTATGCAAAAAGGAGCTGAGAATATCACAATTCTGCATTTATTTCAGGAAACATCATGTATCAGAATGTGTCCTTGGAGAGCCAGGCGTAATTGTAGAACCACTAGCAAATAGGAACAAAAGAACACTGTCAGATTCGTTCTAAAAGCTGGATATTGCAGCAAAGAGCTGAGAGCCCAAGTTTACCATAAGATTTATCAAATCAAATTGAAAATGTGTTTTTGCAAAGGCTTTTAATTTTTTAGAATCTGAACATGTTTCGCCGTTTCCTTTTAAATGTTTTCAGTTCTGTGAGACCAGCCAATCAGAATGCTTTATTTTTGAATGCAGATCTGCAGGACTCTCATGAAAGTCCTGGGGCAGCAGATAGCTATACATTTTGAGCCCTAATTTCTGTAAAACGACTGAACTGAATTTCACCAAATCGAAAAGGCCAACTTGCTGGATAAATATCTATCATTGTATAATTTCCTCTATGGAAATTGAATTGGGAATAAGCATGTTGACCCCCTCTTGTTCTTGGTCCCCCTTTAACAGATCACCCAGACATATTCCAGAAAGAAATTGAGGTGGGTGAACTTTTTTTGAGAAACCATTATGAAACTTAGTCAAATGGTGCTTGTTATTAGCAAAACAAGAAATGGTTCTTCCCATGTAAAGTCTGGCTTAAGTATGATGACACAGTTGCAACTGACACTATGCAGAAATGGTATATCTATATATCTATATCTATTCACTGAAAAAAACAAAGGTTAATCTAATGTAATAGTTAGGTATGATAAAAGGATCTGTGCTTTGTTTTTTGAAAACCTTAGAAATGTACTGAAAAATCCAAGGGTGAAGGTAACGTTATAGTTAGGTGAATATGTCAATGATGACATTAACTTTGTGAAGTAGGGGTATGGACATAGGGCCAGGACCTGGGGAAATCATTTCCCAGGGCCTTTTTTATTAATTAAAGGGGAAGGGGTCCCCCTACCCGAGCGGTTATTGGTCAGTGGACCACATTATCTGGGCCCAATCATTTTAACAAAGGGGAGGGAGCATGTGTGGCCCCCTCTGCGGGACAAATTCACCCCAGTAACCCCATCCTCCTGGTCCCAGTGTATATTTTATGGGGAGGGGGGCACTCACTTCCCATCCCAGGCTGATTTTCCCGGCAGCATTTTTTGGGGGAGGGGCAAGCATGACACCCTACCCGTGTCCCAATACACTTTTCAGAGGGAGGGGGGCATGCAGTCCCTCTCTTTAGGCTAGGGACCCAGCATCATTTCAAAGGGGGAGGGTGGCACATGGTCCCGCTCCCTGGGCCCATTTCAGCCCAAGGGACATCAACTCCCAGGGCTTGGCATTAATATGAGGCAGAGAGGAGAACATGTCCCCCCTCCCTGGGCTGATTTTGGCCCCAGGGACCACATCACCGGGGCCCTGCACCAATTTAAAGTGGGAGCAGGCATGTATCCCCCCTCTCCGGTCCAATTTCGGCCTTAGGGCCCCATCCCAGTATAATTCTGAAGGGGAGGAGGCATGTGGCCCCACTCCCCAACCTGATTTTGGCCCCAGGAACCCCATCCTCAGGGCCTGGCATAATTCTGAATGGTAAGCGCACCCACCACACTATCAGTGGCGGCTGCGATTGGAGGCCTGCTGCCCCAGCCAGCTCCATGCATCCAGCAGCATGCCGCATCCAGCAGAAGCCTGCATTGCTCCCTCCCAGATGTAGCAACTAAGAATGCTGCTCAATCTGGGTGTGAGTAATTTTAGGATCTGTATCCCTGAACACATCAGTGCAGAAAGGGAAACATATTATACAGTCGGCAGACTGGAGCATTTTTTAAGTTTCCGCCAGCTGGGAGTGGACTTGGGGTTCGCCAAGCGAAAGCATACATAGGCTGGCGCCGGCAAAGAAACAGCTAAGTCCCTGGGGTGGTCACCCTGGGACAGAGCCAGTGACCTGGCCCTGAGAGTTGGGCTGCAGGGGCCTTTAGAGGCTTGGGGAGGGGGCTGTGTGGCCCTCTCCCCATAAAAATGAATGTCAGCTCTGGGGGTGGGCTCCCTGGGGCCTCTACAGACACGGAGAGGGGGCTGCCCTGCCCCCTCTCAAAAATAATAAGATTTCTTCCAGGGGTAGGCTCCCAGGGGCCTCTAATAGTCGGGGAGGAGGGGCATGCATTCCTCTCCCCATTTCTAAACACAGTCCTTGGGGGTAGAGCCCTGGGGCATAAATAATTAAATTCAGTCTGGTGGCCATCTTTTTCTTATCATGCAAGAGCCTCATTTTTTTCTTTTTTGTCCTAAGTAGGGGGGTTTCTCTGGGTCCTCCCTATGGGGCTTAGGGTGTCAGGGTATCCCTACCCTGCCCCATATATCTTTTTTTTTACAACTTCAGGTTAGGGGACTATGCCCTGAGTCCTTTAATGGCTCCCAGCAACATTTTTCTCATCTTGCTGGCAGCCAATCAGAGTTCTCGCTCTTACAGGAGTCTAAATTGCGGAGAAGTGAGATGGCCCAAGAAAAATAAAGCTCCTTGGGCCAATCAGAACTCTCTATTTTTAAATTGGAGCTCCCGCAAGAGTCTCAGAGACTCGTCTAAAATATAAAATTATTTTGACCCCTTATTTTGAAAAAACTACTGAATGGATTTACACCAAACACAAAAAGGCACAATCTGCGGACCAAGATCTAACCTCCTGGCAAATTTGGGGTGATTCCATTCAGAAGTTTTTACTATAACCTGTCTGAGATATCCCAGATCTTTCTGAATCTTCTACCAATATCATTATCTAACAAAGACATTTCTAACCAACGTATATTCAAACATACATGACAAGACACCCAGGGACTTGGAACTGCACTTGAAACCAGAATTATGCCTCAATAAATCTGGCAAGAGAGATAGAGAAAACATTTTGACCAGCAACATTTTAAGGAATAGCAGATGAATGCCCCAACATAATTAATTTTGGATCCCACCTAACAGCAAGTTGTGAAATGCAGTTAATTTTTTAAATGACACAGTCCCAGTATTTGCACAGTACTGGACAAGTGGCAAAGACACGAACTGCATTAGCTCCCTTCCCCCCACATCGAATGCTATGAACATCCCTCTAAAAGATTCATTACCCATAAACGAAGGCAAGCATTAAAAAAATCATTAAGGTATTTGATGTAGTGGGCCTCAATTTGTGAGGCAATTGGGATGTTCTGTGAGAGAAGATTACAGACCCTCATATCATCAGCTGTTACTACTGAGCCCAGGTACCTACTCCATTCATCTGCCCTTAGCTAAAAAAGATCAGCCCAATTGTCCAATTCAGCAATCAAGACTTATAGAACAACCTGTAAGACAAACTAGTTCCCCTTCTCAGGAGCTCTTAAAAAAGTGCTTTGGGAGCAGCCAATCTAATCTTAGTTAATACCATCTATGAAATGTAGAATTTGAAAGTAACTAACAAAAAACAATGACGGGAAGCTGAAACTGCTTCTGCATAGTCTCATAAGGAAGCAATACACCCCTTTTAAAACATTCGTCACAGAGTAAAAAGTTTAGCCACCTCCCAACAATCCCAGAAGCTATGATGAATACATAGATAATAATAATAATAAAACGATCATAAGGACTAGTTAAAATAGTAAAATAGTATTCTACTCCTTGCACAGATTTCACTAAGGCATGTGCTCTAACTGTCCATTTTAACAATTCCTTTTCTTCTCGCTCCACGTTAACCTTATTAACCCCTTCCATGCCCATGACGGAACGGTTCCATCATGAGCATCGGTTGAGCTGTGCTCATGACGGAACCGTTCCGTCATGGCCCCGCCCGCGCTCGAACCCTTCAGCACCGCGGGGGAATCCGCGCAGCGCTGAAGGGGTTAAAGAAAATATCATTAATTAGTTTTTTATCGCCTTTCTTCACTGATCTAAAATGTGTGAACATATCTGACCTTCCTAGGGAGCAGAGTGTGTCTTTCATATATCTTAGGGATATATAACAAGGGAGGGATTCTGTGAGGTTTTCAGAGGCCGGAATCATCTAGTAACTTTTTTTTAAGGCAAATACCTCTGACACCATCGATCACGCTATTTACTTTTCTCAGCGAGCCTATATCTTGACTGCGAGTAATATTTCATTTATACAAATGTGTGATTCTTTGAAACAGAAAGAACACTTCTTCATTGTGACAAATACATGTCCTTTACATAAAACATTGATAGCACTTTATACAAACATTAAAGAATACTTTACATTTTACACAATGACTTAATAACGAGTCTACAAACATAGACAAAAAATACTTTCAACAAGTGAGAAAATTGTTACACTACAGTACTCAGATATCCCTTTTTATAAGACGCGGGGACTCAAACTTATTATTGCCTCAACGTTAGTTACTTATTTTGGTCCTATGCAGGGTCAAAGAACAATATTCAGAGTTCGTTGTACAGAGCATTATATATTATAATATAGGTCTGCCACAACATAGGTCGAAACGCGTCGGCTAGCAGAGACCGAGACACACTTGAGATAGAAATCAGACATCTTCATCCCCAGGAAAGCGAAAACAATTTATTTAGTTAATGCTCTGTACAACGAACTCTGAATATTGTTCTTTGACCCTGCATAGGACCAAAATAAGTAACTAACGTTGAGGCAATAATAAGTTTGAGTCCCCGCGTCTTATAAAAAGGGATATCTGAGTACTGTAGTGTAACAATTTTCTCACTTGTTGAAAGTATTTTTTGTCTATGTTTGTAGACTCATTATTAAGTCATTGTGTAAAATGTAAAGTATTCTTTAATGTTTGTATAAAGTGCTGTCAATGTTTTACGTAAAGGACATGTATTTGTCACAATGAAGAAGTGTTCTTTCTGTTTCAAAGAATCACACATTTGTATAAACGAAATATTACTCGCAGTCAATAAATAGGCTCGCTGAGAAAAGTAAATAGCGTGATCGATGGTGTTAGAGGTATTTGCCTTAAAAAAAAGTTTCATATAACTTAGCCACTATATTTTTAGGGCGTGCTCAATGAGAGGCAGTCCAAGATTATCTCATGATTACGGGAGGCCTCGGCCAAATATTCAACCAGCAGTGCAGGGGTTTAACTGAAACTATGTCACACACATGCCTCACCCAGAGTTTTTTGTGGACTGAGTAGGCGGGGGTGCCTTGAGGGACCTTTAATAGCTGTCTCAGGTATTTATTGTGCATTGTCTGAAGCTGCCCCACACCCTTATAGCCCCAAATTTCACTCTCGTACACAGCTTTAGAAATGCAAATTGATTGGTATAATGTTAAAATCACCCCAGGTGACCATGTGCCTAATCTATGTGTAAAGATCGCTATAACACCCATTGATTTCTTCGAGTCCATCACCTTCTCTTCTTTCAGGGTATTCCAGTCTATTTTGGCATCGAATGAAAACCCGAGATATTTAAAAGCTGGGCCTTTGGCTATACTATGAGAGCCTGCCTTGTAAAATGTTTTACCCTTCCCTCGACAGCCCACTTCCATCACAAACGACTTTGCATAATTGGGAGACAAGTCCTGCACCTTCATAAAGGAGATGAATCCATCAATTGAAATTTGCAATGCTCTTGGGGTACGTGCTATAACCATAGCGTCATCTGCATAAAGCAGAACTGGTACTGGTCTAGTACCTATTCTCGGGGTATCGGCATGCAGAGCTATCATTGCAGATTCCAAACCATTAGTATACAGCGTGAACAAAAAAGAGGAAAGAATACATCCTTGAACAGTTAAAACTATCAGTCAGATCTCCCTCTTGAGTGAAACTTACTGCAGCTGAGGTATGGGCATTTAAAGACATCATGGAATTTATTATTGAACGCTCCACTCCCAAGTTGTCTAACAGGGCCCATAGATTACTACGGTTCACCCTGTCAAATGCCGCAGTGAGATCCATAAGATAGGGAAGATAGTGGCTGTTGATCACGACTGGGGCATAACTGTTGACACCGCCGCATTCAGAACCCTAGTTTAAACAGGGGCCCACACCTCAATGTTACTTCTAAACAGGTCTGGGGGAATCCCATCTGGGCCTGGCGCCTTGGTTTTGGTCAATCCCTCTATACCTTTTATTACCTCGTGTAGCTGAAATTCGATATAAGAATCACATGAGAGAGGCTTCCAGACATTATTACAATCAGCTTCCTCCTCATAATTATAGACTGACTGGAAGTAACTCTTCCATTGATCTTGTGTAATGTGGTGACATATAGATGGTTTGTCAGGTTCAGAAAAACAGGGTCTATTAATAACACTCCAGAATAAGGAACTATCTTTCAAGTAGCTTGCCTCGACTGGTTCGTCACAAGCCGGTTTTTGTAGGGCAGACCTCTGTTCCTTTAGAGCTTTTTTTTATAAATGGTACCGCAGTTGACTACCTTAGACCTAGTACGGGAGGTCTCTTTCAAAGCCACTTTAAGGGACCTCAATGCTTGGGAGCATTCCCCACCTTGTTCTATCTGAGTGTGAAGTGACTACTGGGGCAGTTAGGAGTGTTCTCACTGACTTTGCTATGGTGTCAAAAGATCTGAGTACATCATCCTCGGAAGGTGAAATATCTAGGCACTTCAAAATCTCTTGTTGCCTCTCTTTAAAAAGAGATACATAAAAAGCATTACTATCAACCTGTGACCATCGCAGGTGCCTTTCCTGATCCGTTGGCTTTAATGTCCCTCCCACCCTACTACTTTTGGCTATTTTTGGCCGCTGTGTCTGCATCCCCAGAGCCAGAGGGTTATGATCACTGAAAGGACTTTCTATAGTCCTAAAAAATGCTATAATATAGGTCAGCGCTACAGCCACAAAAAAAAATCAATGCTGGATGCACAGCCCCTGCCTTTATAGGTGGGTGGATAAAGACTTTTGGGTGGTGTAACTGCCTTTTAGAGCATAAATGTTAGGTCGTAGGTATTTATAAGAGCATTTAATTACCCACACTCCACACAATGCTCCATGTGCCATTCTGCTGCTTTCATACATGTTGGAGTAACCCAGTGTTTTGCCCAATATTTGAACATAAATGACAATTAAAATCCCCTAGCACAATCATTTTGCCCAATGAAAAATCATTCCCCTGCAGCTGATCTGAGAGCCCGGCTAACTCCTTCACACTCGATGAACTTGAATTCCTATTTTTGGCATTGTAGAAATTATTATTGTGATTCTTTTCGTTCTACCTACTACCAGTTTTGAACCTAACGTCACTGTCGAGTTCCAGTTTAGTTGTTTTACTGACCCACACAGATCAAGGGCAATAAAGATTATTAACCCCCCCTCTAGCTTGCCCATGTCTCGTTCCTTCCGCTGGGAGCAAGAATGACTTGTAACCCTCCCAAAAAACATTCATGTTCCACCTCCCAGGTCTCTTGTAGGCAAATGATCTTATACTCGGATATAGTTTGAATCCAACTTTGATTCTCGGGTTTTGCGCCTCGCCCCGTCACATTCCAGTAGATCAGATTAATTTCGCTCCCTCCCTGAGGACTGGGTAACATGGCTGATATAATCTTGTCATCTTGAATCCCTTTTTGATGATTCTGATTAGGGTAACTTATGGGAAAATCTACTCTCTCTTTCTGCCGTACCCACAAGGGCATGGCTGTCTGGATTTGAGGGTCATTCACTGTTGACTGTACTAAGCTGTATTCGATGCATGCCCCCTCTCAACCCAGGTCATTAAGACCCGACAAATGGGTGTAAGTGTTGAAACACCCAATACACCCCTCCTCAATGAGAACGCCTCCCTCTGTCTGACTACCATTGTTGTCTCCTCTAGCAATAAAACCTGGCCTGTAAAAAAAACCTAGGGGGAGAGGTTTAATATCTGAGGCATAAAAAAGGAACTCAGCCGATATCTCAATACATTGCTGGCTAGTTCTGGGAATCTGAAGGTAACGATCACAGCGTCACCCTCAAAGGACTTTCTAAATTTCCCAATCCAGAAGACCCTTCTTGACATCAGAATATTAGGATGATCCCTTATATTGAATCTACTACATTTCCTTAGCCAGTGAGATACTTTGTTGATAACATTATCTGTGGACTCTTCCGTACCCACTCCCAAACATTGCACCCCCACTAAACTATGATATAGGGGAAACAGGCCGGGGGAGGATCAATCACAGGCAACCCTGTTCTATAAGTATTCTTAAAACTTGCCCCCCCTTGTACCTGCACATGTGATAGGGAAAACCGTCTCTCAGACTCCTACCACTTTCCCCCTTACCCTGTATATGGGGATTACGCCTATTAAGCAGTGCTACCACCTGAGCCCTCGGTACACTTCTGGGCCCTGTCCCCTGGGACCTATTCATGATTGGAGAATAGTTTTCTGACTCATATTTCCTTTGCAAACTAGGGCACACTCTCTGTGAGTGGGCCCTACTCTGGGGCGGGGCATTAGAGATAATTTTCAGCATATTCGCAACTTTCCCCAGTGTCTCTCTGGAGTCTGATAGCCCTTTTGCCAACTTGTCCCAGAGTGTTAATAATAGGTCAGTCATCAAGTTCGTGATTGTACCCCTCAACGTGTTCCAAAAGTCCTTCAAGTCAGTACGGCCAAACAGGGATTTGGGGGCCTCCATTTTCCTTGTAAGCTTGCTTTTTTTTTGTTTGCGTGATCTCTTGGGTGCTGGTGACACCTCTTCCTCTGATCCCTTATTATCCATAGTTTGGGAGGTCCCTTGACCCTGGCCAACAGTGGTCAGACATAAGACACTTGTAACCGATTTGCCTATTTTCAGTGCCACTGTCTCTGTAGCCAGTGTGCTATCAGTTCAGGTAACCGGGGGGCTCGTGTTAGTTACTTCTACTGGGCCTGCCGGGACTAATACAGGCACTGCAGAGTCCGTAAGGCACATGGACAGTCTCCTCTCCGCTTTGTCGATCTCCTGTGTAATAGCCCCGCGGGAGCCACAGCTGTGTTTTATGCGCCTCCGGGCGCAGTGGCGGTGACAACGGCACCGGGGAGTCTGAGGAATGGAGTCCTCACTCCTTGGTCCTCTACCGCTCCTGTTGGCTCTGGTGCTATGCTGTGCTCTACCTGTGAGAAGATGACAAAGGTTGGTGGCGCTAATCAAAGGCAGAGGTATCCAGGCTTCCCACACAGTGGGAGCCACAGCTGTGTTTTATGCTCCTCCGGGCGCAGTGACGGTATTGATGGTGCTGGGGAGTCTGGGGAATGGAGTCCTCACTCCTTGGTCCTCTCCCACTCCTGTTGGCTCTGCCGCTATGCTGTGCTCTACCTGTGAGCAGATTGCAAAGGTTGGTGGCGGTAATCAAAGGCAGAGGTATCTGGGCTTCCCCAATACATAGAGGTAAATTATAGTGAAATCCAAAATACATCTATCAATTAAAAAGGGTGACATTTGGCAAAACAAATTTAAGCGAAATCCAGATAAAATGAAACACATTTAAAGTCTTAAACTGAGTCCTTTTCAAATAAACTGTGTCAATCATGTCGATGGCTGGGGCAATCAAGTCCCCTAGAGGTAGGTAATCTTCAAACATGCGACCCTAAATCCATGATCCCCTGCCAATAACCATTAAAAGTCTAGACAAAAATTAAGCGATATAATAAACCCTCAGAGCAGGAAGAGAAACCCCACCTTTTTCCTTGGACAGCTACAGGAACTGTATCTTACAGTGGGGTTTCTTAAAGCTCCAGATGAACTTCTGTAAGCATACCTCAATCTTATTAAAGAAAGCCATGGAAAGAAATAGAAGAATACATCCAAAAAGATATAAGCACCTGGGGGAGAATCTTTTAATCAGATTACTCCAACCAATCAGGCCGGGATGTAAACGATTCCATTTATTAAAGACACTAACTGGCTGTTGGTAGCATTCCTGTAATTATATCCGATAACATCCTCAATACGTAGTCCAACTCCCAAATAAGTGACCAAATGTACCCATCTCTTATTATTTGGCAGGAGGGATCATTTTAGACAGGACCTGTGTTTTGTCAAGATTAAGCTTGTAGCCCGAGACTTCACTGAATGCCAGCACAGCAGCCTCAACTGCCCTGAAAGTTGTAACCGGATTAGGAGTTAGTACTGCCAAGTTATCTGCATAGGCTAAGACTTTCGCCTCAAATCGATCGATGCACAGCGGATGGTTATCCTCAGCCAGATGTCAATGGGGTCTGATAGAGATCCCGAACAGCAGATTCTAGCTTTAAGACCAACATAGAGTTGACGGGCTCTAGATATAAAACAAGGGTTGAGTCCCCCAAACTCCATGACCATCCAGAGTAATGGCCTATATCTGCATCTAGCATGATCACAGCAACAGAACCCCTATCCACAGAGGCAAGCTCCAGAGCTGTGATGACTGAATTGACATTTCAGGTTGTGTCACGTCCAGGATGAAATATGCTGGTGTAAATTCACCAACCCTGAGATTAGTCCAGATGGCCTATTGACCAGGATGCAAGTATAAGTTTTAGAATCGGTGTTTATTAACTAAATTGAATTGTACCAGCCACAGAGCGTAGGATCCATCTCCTTTTCGAGAAAAATAATTATATTAGTCTCTCCCCAGGACTCCAGAACCTTACGCAGCACATTAAAAGAATTGAAAAGGATCCGAAGGACCGGCACCAGAATATGTGAGAAGACTGCATAGAATTTGGTAGGAATTTGATTTGGACAGGAGGCCTTGCCCTTAGCGAAGGAATTGAAAGCTGTTTCTACCTTGGACAATGTTATGGGTTCTTCTAATCTAGTCTGCTGAATGTGATTCAGCTTCTGATGGAGATTTTCCCCTATAAATTGCTGCAGAGCCTTCATGGAAGCAAAGCGGTACTCTCGATCGAGATTCTGATACAAAATCAGGAATACATCCCTAATTCCTGCAGGGTCTACCCACAGCGTCTTCCTTTTTCATTCCTATTCTGCTGAATTGTATTAGTGCTCGTGGGATCCTTGACTCTAAAGGAGAATAGGCAGCCCATGTCTTTGCTGTATTCAAATCATATGAGCTGCCTGGTACAATACCTTTTAATGGCCCAATCCCATAAACACTTTCTGAGAGAAGCCTGCAGAATAGCCAAGTGCTTAGAAAGAAATTCTCTCTGTGGCCCATCCTTAGCAATTATACTATATCTCAGGCTAATTTCCATAGAGCTAAGAATTTAACACATTTGGGTTTCCTTCATAGTAGCTGCCCTCTGCTTATAAGGAGCAAACTTCAGCATAGGTCCCGGCAGAAGGCTTTAAGCGCTTCCCAAATGACAGTGATAGCTGCCAATCCAACATTAACCTCCAGAAACTCTCTTGGGGACATGTTCATTGAGGAAATAAAATTATTTTCCAAGAGTTATCTCCAACCAAAGTCCAGCCTCACAGATGCAGGGACTGGAGAAGCCCACTAGCTTGGATAAACAGAGATAGAAAATTGTGGTCAGATTTAATTCTCAGATTAATCTGAATCTCCAAATACGAAATCTGAGACTAGCTAACTGGGAACATGTCAAAACAAGAAAGAGATTTGTGAGGGACAGAGTAGAAAGTAAAGCCAGGTTTGTTAACTCTTTCATGGCACCATACATGAACAAGTGCATACAAGGACATAAGCTGTTCCAATGCACCCTTAAGTGGTTACTTCCCCCCGTAGGAACAATTCAAATTACCCTGACACAAGGAATGTATTTTTGAACATAACGTGACATTAAATACCTCACGAATGATAAGGGGTGACAGCCAGAGGTGAAGCTCAGCCAATAAGAAGGCAACCATTATCAGGTCATCATCATTCGGGCCTTAAGCTACACAAATAATAAAACACATGCAGTCTTTTCGAATGGTTGTAATAAGCCACTGTCTGCCAGAGCCAACCTTTTGCCTCACAACCTCCCTATTTACTATCCCAAACCAGCAGTACAACACCACTCTGGGCTGAGGTAAAAAGTGAAGTGCATTAAAGTCTTTAGCCTAACTCCTTTAACAGTGATGTTTGTTCGGAGGGGATTTGCCTCCTGCAGACAGACAATTTTTGGCTTGAAAGTATACAATTCTTTCCTGGCTATCTTGCGCTTTTGAGCTTTAACACCATTAATATTACAAGAGGAATGTGCACATGCTGACAAAGACTCCTATAATCACCAGCAATTATCAAGCCAGATAAAATCCCTCACCATTCCCTAAAGCATGCCACACATCTACTGCACCTTACCTCAAAACTGATCCCCAAATACAGTTGTTCTGATTTCCATCACCACCTGCTTTTTATTCAATTCTTACCCCCAGCCCTGACAAACCCATCAACCAAAAATCAAAACTGGAAACCCTAACTCATACAAGATTGTCCCCTCACCCAGCCCCTCATCTCACACCTAAAGAGCCCCCCACAACACATGTGCTGTGGCCTAAAAGAAGGGCCATCGATGACAGAACCCAAACTACACCCTAGACAGTTCAGGTTCATGGATAGCCATGGAGCCAAGCTCTCTCTGAGTGCATCTTGACCTACAACAAAAACAGCGCCCATCTATAATCAAAGTGCCACTTTTAGCCAAAAAGTAATAGCATGGAGCCCCCTGGAAGGAGTCCCTGTACAAAAAGATTTGAAATCAAATTTTGTGCTGGCAAGATGGTGGCTCGTAGCTAGATACGGCTGGTCTCCTGGCCCTCCTGGGACACATCTGAAAGGCATCAGCACACTAAGCCCCCTGCTTTCCACTTACCTGCATCACCTAGGGGGGATTGTGGCCTGTCTGATGTCTTGTTGTCTGTGGTTGCTCTGCATCTGCCTGATCAACTGATTTTGCTCGGGGTGTAATGAGCAGGAAGCACAGTCAGTAATTCTGGGAAATTAGCAGTTCAGGGGCATCAGCCCCTCCAATTCTGGCTGGCAAGGGAAGAGAAACCCAGAAGGTCTTTTTCTCTGTCCTCTGCGATCACTTGCCCGACAACGATGATCAAAATGACCAAGACCAAGCGCCTGGCCAGACCTCACAAGGAGATCTTCCCTGGTTTTGGGCACATCAGCATCTGTTGGTGCCCCGGCCACTCTGTGCAGCTTGAGTGGCGCTAGAGGTCTAACAACTACCCAGTTGGAGGATATAATTACAGCTGCTTTTAAACTGACGAAATAGTGGCATCTAGAAACACCGAATCACTGCACCACCCAGTGTAGTCACAATAGTCTCTCTCTTTTATTTTTTCCAACTGTTAGACCTGGCCCCATTGGCGTGGGTCTCCCTTCCATTTTTTGCTGTTGCCTCATGTGTTTTTGCTGGTTATAGATGCTTTGGGCACTGTGCCACTGCTGTTCAGTGCCACAGTGCAAGTGCACCCACTTGCCAGTCCCTAAACCTTCCCTTTTATACACATTAGTCACCCCTATGGTAGGCCTAAGGGCAGGGTGCATTGTAGGTAAAAGGTAGGATATGACCTGGTGTGTGTGGCATGTCCTAATAGTGAATTACAGCCATTTTTGTTTTTCACTATTGCAAGGCTACCTGTTCTCCATAGGCCAGAATGGGCAGTTTGGTTATTACATTTTATAATCTTAACTGACTCAGGGAACATGGTAGAAATTCGAGTTTAGTAAGTCTGAACTCAGAATGATAAAATACATCTTTTAGTGGAGTTGGTTTTAACATTCTGTGTTTGAAAATACCACTTTTAGATAGTAGGCATTTTCTTGTCTAACCATCCAACCCTGCCTCTGCTAGGTTGTGTATTCCTTGTCTGGAGTTTGAGTGACAGGGCTGGGGGATTCCAGGAGACAGGGTGGGTCAGCCCAGTGGTGAATAGAGAGATCTGCATCTAGATGGGAGGGAGGAGTTGCACCTGGGACCTGAATAGGGCTGGGTCTTCCCTCCACAATGCTGGCTCCACCTACTGTGATGTGTCTGATGTCCCTGCCCTGCAAAAGGAAAGAAGGAGACATGTCAACAAAGTGCTCCAGGACTGACCAGAACTGGTTTGGACTAGGCAAAGGCCTCTTTGCCTACAGAAAACAAAGGGAAAAGGAGTATAAAGATTGGAAGCCAGACCCAAGAACTTTAGATCACTTCTGGGAATCAAGACAAACCTTTGCTGAGGACAAGAACCAGGAAGCTGAAGGAGGAGACTACCCCTGTGCTGTGTGTTTGGGGGTTGGCCTGCAGTGGTTGCTTCATTACCAAAGAGAGGAGAAATGGACTGAGTGTGCTTTCTATCAACATGAAGAAGAATCTCCAAGGGCTTGAACTAGAGCTTGTCTCCTGCCTGAAGTCTCAGGGATACAAGACTTCACCAACCAGCTCCCCCCTAAATTTCCTTGCTGGAAACTGAAGTGCCTGCTGTTGTGCTGGGCCTTCTGAGAGAGTGCGTGTCGCTGGGAGCCGGAAGCGCGATGCAACAACGAGAAGCATGCCGCCGCCGCAGCCGCCGTCATCGCATCGCCGAGGAAGCGAGCCGCCGCTGCCGCTGTCATCATCGCATCGCCGAAGCGTGGTGCATCGTCGGAGAAGCAGGACGCTGCCACAGAGGTCATCGTTGCATCACCAGAGAAGCGCGTTGCAGGGCCTGTTGTGACTTCAAAGATCATCGAGTCGCCGCACGGCCGTTGGGCGTGTCGCATCACACCAACATTGTCACATCGCAACCAAGACGCCATTTTGTCGCATCGCACCGGAGAAAAGTATCGCATCGAGGTGCCAGTGTGTCGCATCGCACTGGAGAGCAGTAAGAAACCGATGCATCAACTCCCTACACAGTAGGGAAGCGAGCATCAACTCCCCTGCACAGCAGTAAGGAACCGACGCATCCACTCCCCTGCGTGTAAGGAACCGACGCATCACCTTCCCTGCAACCCTTTTGTTTTCTTTGCGCTACGCATCTAAGGTACATTGAGAGTAAAGTGTCGCATTTACAACTTGAGAGAAATGAGCTATTCTAGAACATTTAAGAGACAATTTTTGAGTACGGTGTTGTGGATTTTCGTCGTCTGGTCTTGTGTTAAGCCTATATAAAAATACCTATTTTTATAATAAAACCTGTGTGGTGTCCATTTGTAGTGTTGTCACTGTATTACTGTATGTGTTCACAAATGCTTTACACACTGCCTCTGAGATAAGCATGCCTGCTTGTGCCAAGCTACCAAGGGGGTGAGCAGGGGTTATTTTAGGAGTGTAGCCCCTTACCCTGACTAGACACAAAGGTCCCTATTTGTCACAGGTACCTTCCTATGCCAACTAGAGACCCCCAAATCTAACACCAACATTATTACCCACCTCAAATGACCAGCTGCCAAATGGTCATAAAGGATATCTCTTGGAATACTGAGATTGAGAGGCAACACATAACACATGCAACACCGAGTTCAAGAGATAATCCATAACTATGGAAAAATATATTTAAATTGATTTTTTTAATTAGTTCTCTTTTTTGTCTTGTGTTTGTTACAGAAGGATGCAACCAACATGTTTGCCCTAGACACAGGCTTCTTCAGGGCTGCAAACATGAATAAAAGGAAAACACTAGTACACAGATTACAAACGAATACACAAAAAACATGACATGTAATTTAACAGTAATTAAAAACCATGTGTACCTAACCATGATTAAAAAACATACAACATTTCTAAGCCTATCGAGACCTATGTACAATAAATGGCAAGAGAAAAACAAAACCAACATTTTTTTCTCTCTCTCCATCTTGAAAATCATGAATATACATCAGAAATAGACATGGTATTCATCCTCATTGTGAATTCCTTCCCTCACAAGATATATGTAGAAGTAAGGTGGGATAAAGAAAGAATTGATACAATGAGAAACAAAAGGTGTGTTGAATTAAGAGTGTAGAAAAAAGGGGAGTATTGGAAAGGTTTTTAATAAAAAGGAAAATAACATCAGTGCACACTTGAGTGATCACATTTCAGGGTTCTTAATAAAGGACTTGGATTCTGCCCGGTGTCTCATAGCACTTTAACAGATTTACATATAGATCTGTTTAAGTTCACTAGAAATGCCAAACTGAAATGTCATATTGCTGTCAATGAGTATAGTGGTTCGACAGGAGTCCCTAGAGTTACGCCATCAAACAAGAAGAAATAATTAAAAAATGTATTTAAAGATATTTGTCGATAATTAGGGAACTTTTCTTGAACTCGATGTTGCATGTGTTATGTTAATCTATGTGTTACCTCTCAATCTCAGTATTCAAATCTGCTTTTGAACAAGAGGTTCTTGATCCTGCTTCTCCACTAGGTGAGGAGGAGCTGCTTTGGGATCCTGATGGGACTGAGCTAAGGCCCACTAACAATTTCTCATCAGTCACTGTCCCTTCCATTAACTCTTCAGCTGCTAAGATGTATACTCCTAAGGGTTAGCCTCAGGTGGCAAACCGCTGCAGGGAATATCATATTTGGCTGCCATGTACAAAATTGTGTACCTAACCATGATTAAAAAACATACAACATTTCTAAGCCTATCGAGACCTATGTACAATAAATGGCAAGAGAAAAACAAAACCAACATTTTTTTCTCTCTCTCCATCTTGAAAATCATGAATATACATCAGAAATAGACATGGTATTCATCCTCATTGTGAATTCCTTCCCTCACAAGAAGTAAGGTGGGACAAAGAAAGAATTGATACAATGAGAAACAAAAGGTGTGTTGAATTAAGAGTGTAGAAAAAAGGGGAGTATTGGAAAGGTTTTTAATAAAAAGGAAAATAACATCAGTGCACACTTGAGTGATCACATTTCAGGGTTCTTAATAAAGGACTTGGATTCTGCCCGGTGTCTCATTGCACTTTAACAGATTTACATATAGATCTGTTTAAGTTCACTAGAAATGCCAAACTGAAATGTCATATTGCTGTCAATGAGTATAGTGGTTCGACAGGAGTCCCTAGAGTTACGCCATCAAACAAGAAGAAATAATTAAAAAATGTATTTAAAGATATTTGTCGATAATTAGGGAACTTTTCTTGAACTCGATGTTGCATGTGTTATGTTAATCTATGTGTTACCTCTCAATCTCAGTATTCAAATCTGCTTTTGAACAAGAGGTTCTTGATCCTGCTTCTCCACTAGGTGAGGAGGAGCTGCTTTGGGATCCTGATGGGACTGAGCTAAGGCCCACTAACAATTTCTCATCAGTCACTGTCCCTTCCATTAACTCTTCAGCTGCTAAGTTGTATACTCCTAAGGGTTAGCCTCAGTTGGCAAACCGCTGCAGGGAATATCATATTTGGCTGCCATGTACAAAATTCTCCTGCAACGCAGGAAAGAATATAGGAAAGACTCTCTTGCTTTGAAAACAGACCATTTAAAGAAAAATTTGTCAAAGAACATGGACAATATTCAAACCAACCTCAGTGACGTGGAAACTACCTAGTTTGCCCTGGCCACAGCAGATGAAGAGAATAAATCATCTATCCTCCAGCATGATTCTCAGTATATAATTCTCTCATCTGGAGAATAGTTCATGGTGAAATAACTTGAGAGCTTTTGGCATCCCCGAGGGAAGGAGATGACCCTAGGAGTTTTATTGACCCTCTGTTCAGAGAATCTTTTCCCACATTAAGTGATTGGGATATGGAGCATGATGCAGAGGGCACATTACTTTCCATTTAGGCGTCCTGACAAGGGCAAGTCTTACTGCTACCCTGGGCCATTCTTATTTATGTCAGGAATTTCATACTGCGACAGGAGATCTTCAGAGGAGCCTCACCTAAGTCACCTATCAGGGTCTGTGCGATTTTAGTTTTTGTCCGGTCTGACTTCTGCCATCAAACAGTGGTAAGGTGCTGGCAGCTCTGGGAGCATATTCCAGCACTACAGAAGATCAGGGAAGCTGTTTCTATTGTGGAGCTAGCAAAAGTGTGGATTAGACTTGATGTCCAAACTTACTTCTGCTGTGATAGCACAAAATGGCAGCCCAGAAAATGAGCTTTTTTCCTTCTGGTTCTATATCTTTTGTTTCCTTCCTCTATGCAGGATGTGTCCCAGCACTGTTGTTCTTTACAATCTGGCTATCCTTTCAAAAAAATAAAAATACAAAATTATGGGAGAAAATGTCCTAAATAAGTCTATGAAAAATTCATAGCGATTTTATGCTTTGGGTCCCCCCCACCCCCATTTTTCTTGATGAATCACCCTGAAACAATCAATGAAGGAGCTGAGGTGGATGACCTTTTTTTGGGAAACTTTCATGAAGATTCTTTAAATGGGGCCAAAGTTACTAGCACACCAGAAATGCCCCGTCTCTGGAATAGGAGACCTAACTATAATTGCCTAGTGGTGACCGCAGCCCTTAATATCCAACATGCAGTTCTCGCTTCTCATAGAACATACCAAGACACTTGTGAAGAGTGCAAAGATTATTTATTGGCAATAAGGCTCCAACCTGACACATTTCGGCCATATCCTTTTTCACAGATCGAAAAAATGAGCATACATAGCCCCATTGCAAACAGCAAACATAAACAAAGGGCAAACCGATCAACAGGAATTCTTATGTTGCAAAATGGTCGCCATATTTTCGTGAACAATAAACTGTAAAAATACAACTAATATAGCAAAGTAATGGCTGTTAAAACGAATGAAACACAGCATATGAAATATATGATTTATAACTGCATATTTAAGAGAGGGTTGCATTACTTTTGCACCCCGCAAAGTAGTAACTGCATGACACAAACCTCTAATCCAGATTTTGGAAGCCACGCAAAGCTACTTTATGTGCTTTTGAGTGGCTCCAAAAATCGGGAGTAACGCAACGCAGTGCAATTTGCTGCATTGCGTTACTCTGCCCTGGGAAGGTGTTCCAAGAGCATTGCACAGGTGTTCCCACCCAACTCCCATGGTTTTTAATGCATTCCCAGATTTGCAAGATCTTCTGAAACAGAGAATTTTCCAAAAAGGAGGAGGCGTAACGAGGAGAAATATCTTTATTTTTCTTCGCTACTTTCTTTTGCTACTTTCTCTTTCTATGTGTGCTGCATTCTGCAGCACACATAGAAAGAGGAACAGGCCTCTCATGATTGTTTTTGTGCAGGAAGGGATAGCTTGGGAATCCTGCATGCAACACAGGCACCCTTGCAACATGGTGCACCAGCACAGGAGGAAAAGAAAGGAATTTGCAGTATGCCTTAAACACAGTGCATTCCTGAACATTTATCAGTACTGCAGAGCAGCACAGCAAAGGTGATTTGTTGTGCTACGCTGCACTGCACCTCTCACTTTTCATAAAATTGCCCTATAATCCTTACCCTTTCAACATATACTGAAGTGATCATGCCCATGTGGGTGAATAAAAGCAAATTGGAATTTACAGACCACATATCATTGGAAATATAAATTTAGTATCCATTTTGTCGAAAATCAAAATACAAAATAAAAAATCAAAGCCAATGAAACACAACATATGTGAGATAGTATTCAGAATTCCTACCCTGTCTATATATTCTGAAGTGATTAAACCCATCTGGGCAAATATAAAAACCCATGTAGAATATTCTGACCACCTGTTATTGGAAAGATAAACGTTGTGCCCATATGCTCAAAACTCAAAAAAACAAATAATGTCAGGTACTGACATAACAATACCTGTTCAATGTAATACATTTTATAGTGGAGTATGAGAGCCACACTGTCCTTAACTAGTGTGAATTAAAATTACAAATTACATTGAATTGATGGTATCACAGAGTTGATACTGTCCAGTGTGTACTAAGCCAGCTGTGAAATGAAAATACATAATGACACATATGCAAAATGCAAAATTGGATAAATGTAAGATTGCATAAATCACAAGAAATCCCAACTAAGGACACATTAATGTGCCAGTGGGCTGATTGTCTCTCAATACAATCTGCAACAACTGAATATGTTATAATGTAATGGTCATCTATACCTGTGGGACTTACTGGAGGTAGCAGAAGGGATAGTTGGACCTCAAAGATGTCCTTGGGGGTCAACCACCCCTCATGCTAACTCCAGTAAATCCCACACAGTGGGTTTGCTGAGAGATGTATGGTGGTCATTCCCCCTTTCTCCACCACTCTGCAAACACAAATCATGGTGCACTACTAGTTGGGGGATATAGTCCCCTTTGCTCTTGAAGGTCTTTGGTGGCCAACTACCCCTCCTGCCACCTCCAGTAACATCCACACAGCTGGATTGCTGAGATACTCTGCAAAAGCACCTCCTGACACACTACTGGTTGGGGGAAGTAGTCTACTAAAGTAAATTGGAATTACTTCCTCAACCAGAAGCACACCAGGAGGCATGTTTGCAGAGTGGTGGAGAAAGGGTTATGGCCTTCAAATCCTCTCAGCACAGCAATTCCACTCTCTGGGACCTACTGGAGGTAACAAGAGGGGTTGTTGGGACCCAAAGGCCCTCAGCATTCAAGGGGATTTCATTCCCCAACAACCATTGCACCAGGAGGCCCGTTTGTAGAGTGGTGGTGAAGCGGGCATGGACTCTGGTGACTTGCCAGAGTCATCTTTGTTTTTTGTTGTTGTTTTTTTAGGGAAGGGGGGCTGCATAAACCCCCTTCCCTTGGCTAATTTCGGCCCCGGGGACCCCATCCCCCAAAGCCAGTCTTTTTTTTTTTTAAATGGGGAGGTGTGCCTTGTGGCCTCCCTCCCCGGGCCGATTATGGCCCTAGGGACCCCATCAATCATGGCCTGGCCTTTTCCTCTTAATTAAAAAAATAATGAAGTGGGTCTGCATGGCCTTTCTTCCCTGGGTCAATTGCGGCTCCGGTGATCCCATCCCCGAGGCCTGCCCTTAATTATTTTTTTTAATGGGAGGGCGACCAGGCCTTTATTGATGGTCTTTTTAAAAAGGGGCCCATCCCACACGGCCAGGCCTTCTTCTCTTTTTAAAAAAAATGGGGAGGAGGGCCTACGTGGCCCCTCTTCCTGGTCTGATATTGCCCTAGGGACATTATCCCCTTGGGCATGGCCACTTTGTTGGGGACAACAGGAAGAGCATGAAGTCCCCCGCTGTTCCTGCCAGTTCCCTGCCTCTGGCCGACAGAGGGAGCTGCTGACATGTAGCTCCCTCTCTGCAAAAGCAATTCTGCACCGCTTCATGGAAGCAAGAGCATTTTTAATGCTCTCGCTTCCATGAAGTGAAACAGTATTTTCTAATGCTTAAAGACATAGCAAACTGCAATATCCTGGGGGTTGACAACCAGGCACATTGCTGGAGCTGACCCTGGGGGGGTGGTGGTCCCCAGGGCCATCTACGGCTCCACAGGGCCCCCTTCAACATTATTTCGGTGTGGGTGAGGTGGTGGTAACCGGGACTGTGGGGGTCACATAGCCCTCATATGTAATTAAATATAGAGTTGCCCTAGGGAGGTGGCGGTCCCCGGTGCTGTGTGGGGGGCAGAGCCCCCTACGCATCATTTTTTATAAACTTTCAACAAACACACAGTCACTGGATGATGTCATCAGTGATGTCATCAGTGATGTCATTTGAGATGTAATCAATGATGTCATCAGTGATGTCACTGACCATGTCATGAATGATGTAATATGTCACATCATCAGCAGTGCATTGCGTTGGCGTGAGTTATAGTTAGCTGAACTAACTATAACGGGTTGAATTTCTATGTTTTTGTACGAGACAAATGTCCAACTAACTATAATGTGCCTGAAACCTATGGTTTTTTCAGTGAATTTCTAAGGGTTTTTAAAATGCTAATTTCTAACTATAACGTGCCTGAAACCTATGTTTTTTTTCTGTGAATTTCAAAGGTTTTTTAAATGCTAATTTTGAATTATAATGTTCATTAGGCCTATGGTTTTTTCAGTAATTTTGAAAAAAATGTTATTGATATTTTGTAACTTTAATATCCCATAAATAGTTTTTGTAATTTTTTTGTTTGTTATTAAAAGCAAAAGTGGACGCGGGTCCACTTTTGCTTGCACATTGTTGGAATGCATGTGGTTTCTGTTGCGTTGATTGTGTGCAGTGTCGGCAGGGGGCACAAGTAGTACATGTGTGCAGTCAGTTGCCCCCAACACGTGCAGGAAGGCTGCTATGGCGTGGTTTCCTTGTTTGGTCTCCAGCTGCTTCTGCGCAGTGTAGGTAAAGTGAACATGCGGGTGTATCAAGCTGAAACAAACCCTGATGCTTACAGGTGTGATAAATCCTGCATAATGAGACCGTAACAGAAGTTTGTGTAGTTGTAACGTTCCTTTTCTTTCCCAGGAAGGTTACGACCACACAAGCTTCTGTTACAGTCATTTTGTGCAGGATTGATCATATCTGTAAGCATTACGGTTTGTCCAAGTACAATACATTGTACCATATTATGTTTGTGACCATACTAACGCTTGACCATTGTCTTCATTTATCCAACAGGTTTCTGAATACGGAGTTTTGGGATTTCCAGGACGAGCTAAAGTTATTTTGATCCACAAGTTGATGTTCCCCGTTGGCAATGTCACTCGTTGTTTGATGTTTTTTTTTTTTAATAAAGTACTGTTTTTCCACTAGTGTTGACTACTAGACTTTATGACCAGGCGCACCCCCATTTCAGTGACTCCAATCTTGGATCGGGAGCACAGAGGCATCAAACAACGGCTGGGGTTGGGTTTGGTTGTGCAGGAATACTATGAATTGGGATGAGCGGGTGGTGCAGATGCAGGAGCCCTACTTTGCTTTTGTAGACATGCATTCAAGACATGTGAGGAAGTTTAATTAAGCTGGCTGTGAGACTCCTTCGACTCTCGTAGTAGTTAGTTGGAAGATACCAGAGGCCAACAGGTGCAGCACAGCCAGCCGCTTTGTCTGCATAACAATGTTGATTGTCCGATGTGTTGTTACCGTCAGCCGGTGGGCAATGTGGCATTGTGCACCTACTTGATAATGGGGCGATAATTCTTTCGCCACTTTTGCTGCCCTAAACTGCAGATTACTCGGCGATAAGTCCCAACTGTTGGGTTATAGATGACTCTAAAACAAGCCCTTCTGTTTATTAGGACTTTGTTGTAGCTACATGCGAATCACAAGAAAAAAGATGAAAAAACAAGAAAAGAGGGCAGGGTACAAACACCCTGACCCCCCAGGCCTGCTCAGGGGATCCCACAAAAAGCTTCTGGGCCAAAAATTATTACTATTTTTTTTTAAAAAGCGGTTGGGTGCACGAATCCGGATGAAAAAAAAACAAAAAACGATGGGGTGTACTATCAAAAACTTCTCACTGAGTTATCGACACTTTACCACAGCAAAAGAATTATCATCCCATTCTCAACCTGGTGAAAACTGCCGATATCGCCAGTTTTCCAGTGATAGCTTCCGCAAAAAAACATCGCCACCAATGAGAGTGACAACTAATGCTAATGATATGCAGAATAGGTGTTCCCGTGCAAAACAAACACGAAAACACCACTTCCCGATATTTTCAATGACCAGTGAAATCTGTGATGCGATCCAAAAACAGGCGATAAGCTGCGTTAGCAGTAGTCATTTAACATCTGCCTTTTACTGGTATAAAGCAGGACGACTACCTACAGTATGAAAGGGAGCCCAGCCCAGAACCACATCTGAAGACCAACACATGTCATAGAGTTACTGATCATGCAGCTCCAACATGCAAGAAGGCCACAACACCCACCCCCACCACCTCCCCCTCAGACCCCCCCTACTACCACCAAGGCAGCGCAGAACATCAGTCTCAAAAAAGAGAGTTTCCCAGGGACCAGAAAGGACTGGGTGTCAGATATTTATCAAAAAAGATTCCTTTCTGTGTATTACTCTTTTAGGTGGTGACCATGAGGCCTACACATTTAGATCAATAACCTTTGATTTTTGAGTGTGACACTGGACAAATATTATTACTCCAGACTAGAATATACTTTTTGTTACTCTCAAAATTTATTTTTCATAGGAAAACACTTATGTTCAATAAAATCATATTTTAAAATTGCATTCAATATATACTCTGATTGGGTGCTCTGGTACAGTCTTATATATGCTATCTAACAATTCCGTATTACGGTATCTATCTCAGAGTCACACACAGTTCAAATCATGTACTTTCAAAATTGCAAATTAAATACTACACAAATACATTTCATATGCTTTAAAAAGTCCCACTGTCGACGCGTTTCGGTGCATAGGTTACAATAGTTGCACCTTCCTCAGGACGGACGAGAATTTAAAACCAAAGTTTTGTTCTTCTTTCTAAAAAAGAGAATGCATATAATTAATACCATTTCCCTATGGAGAGTTGATTCTAGTTCTGGGCTATGCTGTTAGTGTCACTTATACATGTTGTCTGCCCTTACTTTAAGTGTAGGGGTTGAAGTCCTTCTGTGGGTGTTCAGGACGACTTTATCACCTCTCAACTTTTGTGATTTTAGACCACTTGCATCATAGTCAGTGGAGTCATAGAATTCTACAAAAAGAGCATGGAGTTATTTCACCATACTTTTTGAGCCTATTAGCCTATTCTCATGCTGTTAAGCAAAACACTTACTTTTAAAAAATCACGTTGACACATGTTCAATGGTGTCTTAAAGCAGGTACGTCTTTCGATATGCACCGCCTGTATTCAATTGTTTAGCTGTGCCTGTAAGGTACATAGATAATGCTATATATTTCAAATAATGATGTCATGGCACTGGTGTTTATTCTCAACAAATACATCCATATACCTACCAATAGGTTTTTCGCCTAATGTTTAAGTTCAGGCTCTCCTTCCCTGCACCTTTTCAAGTGGTGTCCTAATACCTGTACCGGAATAACATGACGTTCAATTTAAGTGTACAGTTATCCATAGATCATGGCTTTAGACATCTACCTATCTCCTACTCCTTCTAAATTAGAAAGGCGTTCAGTACATACCAGTTAGAGCCTGCAATATCTTGTGGCAGCCTGAATCTTGACAACGCTGTCTTCTTTTCTTTAAGCGCTGTCAGCCACACTGTAGGTTTTCTTGGGGGTGTTTTTACTTTTACTCCCAACCTGTGTATTAAAAGTCAAATTGGAGGAGGTTTTATTTAGATCCTCGCATAGAAGAATCTTCTTATCGCATTCCCCAGATTTTGCCAAATTTGCTAATTACAAGTATGTCCTCTACTCTCATTGTCACTTATGCTGTTTTAAAGCAGTGCTGAGGTGTAGTTTAATATTTCTTTATCAGAGGTAACTAACAGAAACCGTGCCCTGTTCGCTTTGCAGTGCTACAGCGTTAAAAAGCGATTGTCACAAGCAGCCCCTCCCTAGAGCACTTGCTTAATGACCCTCCCTAGAGCACTTGCTTAATGCAAGCTGATTGACTATGGTCTTCAGAAAAGGAGTACCACAACTTTCCCCCTTTCCTAGGATTTCATTCTTGGAATCCTGCATAGGAGAAAAGATTCTCTCCCTCACTCTACATACATTCAAGTGCCCAATGCTTACTCAAGTCTTCTATCCATCTAGTTTGCACCAAAGCGGTCCTTACCTTTAAAAATCGGCGAGCCTGCTTGTCACAACGTCCTGCTTCCACCGCAACTGGTGAAAGCAGTCGTTTGTGCAGGCTTTAAATACCCCTAGGCATACTTAATTGGATGCCTATTACCTGCCAAATTGGTATTTAACATTCAATTAAGGTAGCCGTCTATCGGCGCCATTTTAGTAGTTTTTTGCATCAATCCTTTAAGGACTACAGGTCCATGGGTTCAATCCCGGGTCCTCCTGTTTGCCGAATTTTAAGCTGGTGACTATTATTATTTCTGATTTATTTATAACACTGTCCCCTTTTCTTTTAATATTGTAAACTTCCTCCTGGGCACACCGGTTTGTTCAGACCGAGTTTCGATCGCAGAACATCAGACCTTCCCAAAACGGCATGGCACCTCAGCTACACAATAGCTGAATGTTGGGAGACGTGGGAACCAAGTATGTGTGAAGGAAGCAAGTCACCCATCAATAACAATGCACACAATACCAAGTGTAGCGGTAATGTCCTCAACAGACCTCACTATTCAGAGCACAGACCTCTCCATGTGTACATACACTGCTGGTGCTTGTACTGTTGTGGACAATGGACGCAACCATGTTACCATCATGTAGCTGTGTCGTCCCCCCTGTAAGCGGAACTAGAAGCGGAGTGGGCTGGTCCAAAGTATGCCACTCCAGCGTAGGAGTGTGAATAAATAGGTCGGGCACTGGGTGTGGTTCACTTCTGTGAAGGCCAACGCGTCTGCCAGCGTGGCGGCTCTTACCCTGCCACGAGGCCGCCGCGTGACTGCGGCCCTCCTCGACACAGGAGCCCTGCGAACCCAGCGGCACAGCACCGCAGAGTTATGTCTGTACAAACTACTGCCTTGGATGTACACTGCGGACCGCAGGGCTCACAATTCAGATCGAGTCGTGATTGCAGATGACGCCGTCCAGTAGGCAAGAGACATTGCTCCCAGTGCGGCCCGCCTGGACCACGCATCAACGCAGACTGCACACACGCTGAGTGCTTCGGCTGCCACTAGCTTAGTGCACCACAAGTCATATCCATGTAACCTTATCATGGCAGAATTCACTAGGCAAAAACCATTGCTACTAGTGTGGCCCGCCCGGACCACACATCATCCCTGGCTACACACACGCTGAATGCTTCTGATGCAACTAACTCAGTGCACCACAAGTCATCGCCACGTAGCCTTATTAAGGCAGAATTCATTAGACAAAAAATATTGCTACCAGTGCGGCCTGCCCGGACCACGCATCATCGCAGGCTGCGCACACACTGAATGCTTCTAGTGCCACTAACTGTGCAGCTGAACTCAACACCACGTGGCTGTGGGCCTTTGCTGACCGCTGCCTCCGGCCTACACTGCGGACAGCAGGGCTTACAAATCACATCCAGTCACGATTACAGATGACGCAGTCCAGTAGGCAACAGCCATTGCTCTCAGCGTGGCCCGCTCGACCACACATCATCGCAGGCTGTGCACACACTGAGTGCTTCAGGTGCCACTAACTCAGTGCACCACAAGTCATTGCCACATAGCCTTATTAAGGCAGAATTCATTAGGCAAAAGACATTGCTACAAGTGCGGCCCGCCCGGACCACGCATCATCGCAGGCTGCGCGCATGCTGAATGCTTCTGGTGCCACTAACTGTGCAGCTGAACTCAACGCCACGAGGCTCTGGGCCCTTGCTGACTGCTGCCTCCAGTCCAGACTGCAGACAGCAGGGCTCAAAATTCACATCGAGTTGCGATTACAGATGACACAGTCCAGTAGGCAACAGACAATGCTCCCAGTGCATCATCGCTGGCTGTGCACACGCTGAGTGCTTCAGGTGCCACTAACTCTGTGCAGCTCAAGTCCAAATCACCTAGCTGTGGGCCCTTGCTGACCGCTGCCTCCGGCCTACACTGCGGTCAGCATGGCTCAAAATTAAAATTGAGCCTTGGTTCATTAATTTCAGAGTCCAGTAGACAACTAACTATAACGTCCCTCAAACCTACACATTTCGACAATGTATTCCATACATATTTCATCTTTTGTTCCATATGACTACACTGCGGTCAGCAGAGCTCACAATTTAAATTGAATCTTGATTTATTAGTTGCAGAGAGAATTGTACTCTATGTCCTTGGATTTTGTCAAGAGGAAGTGACAAAAAGCATTCCTCGATGTCTGCGCTGACTACTGCCTTCCATCTACACTGCGGACAGCAGGGCTCACAATTCAGATCAAGTCGTGATTGCATGACGCAGACCAGTAGTCAACAGACATTGTTCCCAGTACAGCCCGCCCGCACCACACATCATCGCTGGCTGCGCACACGCTGAATGCTTCTGATGCCACTAACTCAGTGCACCACAAGTAACCGCTACGTGGCCTTATTGACGGAGAATTCATTAGGCAAAAGACACTGCTCCCATTGCGGCCCGCCAGAACTACGTATCATCGCTGCTTGTGCACATGCTGAGAGCCACTATTGCCACTAACTCAGTGCACCACAAGTCAACACCACGTGGTTGTAGGACCTTGCTGACCGCTGCCTCTGGCCTACACTGCGGTCAGCAGGTCTCACACATATACAATCCAATCCTGTCCTGCAAGGTCACGCCATCATCGCTGGCTGCACACACGCTGAGCTCTTCAGGTGCCACTAACTCTGTGCATCACAACTCATTGACCCTTTATGATATACTTTCGTGCTGTAGTCAACGAACGCAACAATGTCACCTCAGGCAGCAGGAATATCCCAAAGGGACATTAACAATTTCTTCACATCAGCACGCTCATCTCTGGTGCCCCTACCCCAGTGCACCACAAGTCATGGACTCTTTATGATACAATCTTTTGTGTGTGATTTAAGATCTGGTACCCCTACCTTAGTGCACCACAAGTCATGGACCCTTTATGATTGAATCTCTGTGTGTGATCCGATTATCACTGTTTTAGTTGTTGCCAGCACCAACCATTCCCTGAGGGCTGGCTTAGACTCACCCCACACGCATCCAGCACAGAAGTCACTGGACATGGGACCCTGGTAATAGAAAGGGGCCGAGCGCACAAGGCTGTAGCCAGTTTCACTATCTATCTAACGGTGTCTGTGTGTTCATTATGTATGCATGATGGCCCTGGTCCCTACCACATTACATTGTGCTGTTGACTGCGCACGCAAACATGTTACCTCTGGCAGTGGGGAAGACATCGGACATTATGTAACTTTGTCTGGGTCATTCTATGAGTACATGGGTAGAGAATGGATGATCAGAGTACTGCAAGGAGAGTGTATAGTGAATTAATAAGTGCTTGGGGATTGGTGGAGTCATTGGATAAGTACATATGTTGGCGGAGCCTAACCCCCGAGCACGAGCTTGGCTCTAATTGGCTGCCAACCAGTGGCAACACCAGCGGAGCATCAGGATTGGAAACCAAGCCTCGGGAAAGGCCCAGAATCCTGTCTGCAAGATATTCCCAGCCCGATGCTAGATCATTGACATACGGCGGATAGAATCTACGGAAGTCTCTAAGCGTAAGCGGAGTGGGCAGAGCCAGCGCACGCCAGTCAGGGGCGTAATTAGAGCCAAAATTCGGGAGAGGCTGTTAAACATTTTGGGGGGGCTAATTCTTCCAGTCATAGGCAGAGTGGAGATGCAGGGGCTCTAAGAAGAGGTGAAATCACAACAAAGCCTCATTTACAGGTAAATGGTCTTTTAAAGACCTGTGAATTACTCGGGTGCCGCGCTGAGAGCCGCGCACCCAGCGCGTTCAAACTAGGTGGCCGCGCTGAGAGTGTGAAAGAAAATCAAATGCACATGTATTCTGACTAATTGTTTTATTTTCATGCAAAATCTAAAAACCAAGCCAACATGTTTTGATCACTGCTAGTCATGATCACAGTCACTTTATTGTTTGCATGCAATGTCTTTTTAGTCCATTACATCACGTGACCGTGTTATACTTAAGTCTTAAAGGAGATGTGATTAATTAATAATCCTGGTACAGGGCAAAAGGTGTGCCCTTGTGGTCTTGATTATATAGGGAGCACAACTTGTGAGTTGAAAAAAAGAATCCTGGAATGCACAAGAACTTTAAATAAGAAGAATAGGAACCACCCACTTGCAAGGAATTTTAGGAAAACCATCATGTCCATAGGCATCAGTTAAAATTTGGGCCATACATATGGTTGAAAAGAACACAAGATGGGGCAACAAAGAAACAATCTAAGAAAACCTGAATCATGGTACATGCTAAGTATGTTAAGGATTGAAAAAATTGTGCCTAGAACATTATATGAGGATGAAGAACTATAAATTTGCCTGCCCTAGCTTTTAAATAAAAAAGGAGACATTTCAAAGTTTCATGATCACCTTTAATAACATGGATGAGAGTAATTTGAATATATATATTACTGGGATATTAATTAACATAAAGATAAAACAGCTCAGTATCATGTGAGTAGAGTGGAAACACAGTGAGTACATTGAAGTAGCCAACCTGAGGGTAGGTTGACAAAATAATTATTGAATAAGAGATGATTTAAAAATGTATCGAAACAAATAGCAGTCCATCAGGGGGCAAGATCATATTGAGGAGGTGCATATAATGCCCTCAATACCCAAGGCCAGACTGGCAGTACCGGGCATTGGGAGTTTTCCCAGTAGGCTGGAAGGGTGGGGTTGGTTATGAGATAGTGGGAGACGCTTTTATGCTTTACTAGGGGCCAGGTTTGCAGCAGTGCTGCAATTATTGGCCCTCAGTAACAAAGGCAGCAGTTCTTCACACTTGCAGCCTCCATGAAACCCTCCCTCAATCCCTCCCCAGAGACTGGTCTGACAAATTTGCCAGGGTTGCTTAGTGTTCAAGTCCGGCCATGTCCGTACCGCAACTGTAACTCGCGCCTGCGCCATTTCATCAAAAATAACCGTCTTTGAGACTAGAATTAAGTAGGAAAAATGCATTTATTTCACCTAACATTTCACATAGTACATGTGTGCTGCACATCACAGCAAACATCCAATTTAGAAAATGTTTTAAAACGTGTTTATGGTACATTATGGTGCACAGGTGAGTGCAGAGCACTAGGCAGCCTGTTTGTTCACCAGAGCTCCTCTGCTCTCTACCCTTACAAAATTAATTGCAGCAACTTTAGTTACTGCACTGAAAATTGCTGTGCTGCATTGCACTATTTTTTAATCAATCTAGCCAGTGGTATTTCTTTTAACATTGTACCCTGATAATGCTTCAGCCATTTCCTACATGCTTGTAATTAAAATTCATTTCATGGGTATATTTTGTTGGGCTTTGTGAATTCATTTCCCAGGTGAACATGCTTTCCAAGTGTGAGTTATTTAGGGTTACTTTGAAACAACAGTGAAACAACTCCTGGTATAGCAGACAGTTTATAAGTTCATGGAGTATTCAGCAGTATCTGTGTTTCAAGTAGTGCCAGTTGAGTGTAAATAATGGCACCAAATGTCTGCCTAACTCACCAGCAGTCTTCATGCAGATCATGTGCCCCTTCTTGAATGTCCAAACTGTGTTTTGGATATTATACCCTAGACTGAAAATATTGGATGAAATGGTGGCATGTGAGAATATGACAGTCTCACATTCACCACATTAAATAAGGAGAAGTATCCTGTTATTTACCATCAAGATCCACAGAGACATAGGGCCTGATTTAGAGTTTGCCAGAAGGGTTACTCTGTCACAAACATGACGGATATCCTGTCTGCCTTATTGCAAGTACCATGGGGTATAATGCACTTGAACAGGTGATCAGAACATCCGTCGGGTTTGAGACATAGTAACCCCTCTAAATCAGGGCCTTTGGAATCTTATGGCAAGGTAGGCATGTTGGTTGTGGCTTATTTAATCACGACCATGCTCATGCACTGCTTGGTCTCATGATAATTACCCGAACCAGAGATCTTGGACTTCCTGGTGATTCATGGTGGTTTCCAGGCACCTGGGGGGGGCTCCTTGGTCCATCATCTGAGAGTTCAGACTGCACCTGAAGCTCCTTGACACAAGCAGTCTCGCTGGGTATAAATGAAAGGAAAAGCAGATCTATTATATGTTACAAAAACACACATGTGCTCAGTTTATTGCAAATAGATGTATATAATTCCAAAGTCAACAACAGAGACACCGCTGAATCCTGCAATGAGAAATTACTACTATTAGCGTGAAGTCTGAAAAACTTTAGAGTTAAAAACAAATACAAAAAAATAGTACTTAGACGTTATTTTGGGAATTGAAGTTAAAGCGCAGTTCAGGCTTTGAAATTCCAATATAAAGAAGAAATGCTTGAATGTCAAGTTTGATGCTTTATTTTGTAGACTTCAACCACTTCAAAGGGAATTCTCTCAAAACGCCTCCTAGTTCAAAGGAGGTGCCAGGTAAAAAAATGGGACTCTCAGACCCACTCTTCAGTTTGCTTTCTGGACCTGTGAAAAGACTCCCAGAATATTGCCTGCTGCTGTGGCCTGCTGTGTACCTCAGAAGACTGCATTTCTGAACCTGGAAGGACTGTTTGGCTGCCTGAAGCCTGCCCTGCTGTTTGAGCACTATTCTACTGCTGAACCTGGGACTACCAGAGTGACTCCAAGGGCTTGTTTGCCTGCATCCTCATCATAGCCTTAAGGACAGAAAAATAGCACCCATCTTGAACCTGTATCTGGACCCAGAGTGAGTGAGCTTTACACCCCCTCCCACGTGGTGCCCCTCCAGTCCTGGACCCTTGGTTTTGCTGATAAAGGTGCCCATATATCAAAAATCCCAAACTTGGGCTTAGAAATGTTTTGGCTAAAAACTGTTCTGAGAACCAAGAGGAGACTGGGACCAACCTGCTTGTTTACCTATCCAAGGTGCATCGGAAGGTCGGCCTGACTGCACGGCAGCTCCTGCAACATTCTTCTCCATATCAGCAAAAACTGTTGAACGGTCCTTCACCCAAGGGGTATCCAGCCTCATGGGAACTCTCATCTTCTACATACTACAGTCATATCCTGCTGGAGATTTTCGAGTTTTAAAAAAGTGACTACGTCTGAATGAAGAAATGTTCACTGTGGCTTCGTTCAGCAATTTCCCAATGACAACGCTCTCTCCTCAGACATGACCTAAAGACTTAACACACTGAGCTTTATCTTCTCAGAACATTTTCTTCAAAATGTCTTCATTGTCCGAAGGTAAGCGCTAACTGGGCCCAATACACTTTTTATATCCAAACTATGCTCTATCGTAGTCAAACATATTTTTCGACTTTGACCCGATCTTGCGCCTCTACATGTCTGCAGTTGGCATTATGCTCATTTAGACACTAGTTTTTGCCTTAAATTGTAAAAATTCATAACTCAGGTTCAACTAATAGGATTTTTTTCATTTTTATGGCAAATATTTTATTAACATTGACTCTATCCCTCTAAATGGGTGTGGCTTTTTTTGTGTTGTGTTTTGACTTTGTTACTGTTTGTGTGTTGTATGAATTATTTACAGATTGCCTCTAGGTTAACCATAACTGCTTTTTGTCAAGCTACCAAAGTATTAAGCACAGTTTAATTTCGGGACTTTTGTTGTTCACCTTGACAGGGATTGTGGCTATTGCTTGAGCAGGCTTAACACCCCACTCAACCAACAACCCAATTTCTCACACAGCAACATTATGGGTTCAGTTTTCTCCCACATGATCAAGCACAGCAGGTGAATGATTACTAGGTCTGACACCTAATAACTGAGGGAATTAGGCAATTGCTCAAAATTATCTTGCCACCCAATGCCTTTCCACTGGTGACTATGGCCTGGCAATGTATTGCTGAACTTGCTTGGAACAAGCACTGGGATTGCATTGCCTGAGATGCTCACGATGTCCTCAGTGACTCTCTGTAAAACTACAGTGGCCAGGAAGTGGAGTGCAGACAGTATTTTGACTTGTGTAGCAATGGCCTAGGAACCAGCTGAAGGTAATGTGGAGACCTGCTTCCCATATGTAACCATGTCAAGTGACATATCAGGAATGAAGCAACATCTGACAATGCGGCTTCCCTGGACATAGCAAAGGCAAGCATCCTCTGTCCGTATGTTCTCTCTAACTTCTTAGAATAACTTGAAATGAGAAGCAAAGCAAGAAACATATTTACTGACATTGTGAAAATAATGTTTCGCTTTTGCCTGCTTTCCTGTGGAAGCAGGCTATGTGTGGCGGGTTCATCATGTTTTGAGTTTTCTGTGTACTGCGTGTAATACAGTCATGAATGTTGGATGCCACATCCCTTCCTTTGTAGGCTGTGTTGATTGGAAATGAAACATTAATGCCAAATGTTTTATTCTACGTATTCTACCCGTTTAATATTCTGTCACTCTGCTTGTCTTAAATAAAATAAAATATTTGTAATGTTTTTTTTTTTAAATGTACTGACATATTTTAAGAAATATTGTTATATTTCCAATTTTGCCTATGTACTTTTTATTCCCTGTCTGCATTTGTTTTATGGGAGTCCTTTGCAACATGAATGAGTGTCCACATGTGGTGTGCCAAAATTGTTTTCTAATATGGTTTGAGGTTTTCAGAAATGAAACATTTGAAAATTAAAATCATAACTTTATAGTAATACAGCATTTGACCTCAAAATAGGAGAAGCTTTTAGTACTAGTACCTTTTCAACATCCCACCCAATTTATCGCAGTAAATAGAATTTATAGTTCCCATTTGCCACTGTGTCTTTACCTAGAAAATATAAATATTGCCTACAGTCTATTATACTGTATTGTGTGTGACAGGTGGTGATTCAGTAATGGCACAAGGTTGCTTTGTGGCCTTTTGACATTTCTTGTAGCATTTATAAGAAAATCCTTTAACGATCATAAGGTATTTGAAAAGGTAGTAAAAACCCAAAATATTTGTGAAAAATTAATCAAGCTCAAAACTATGAAACAAGTTCACACAGGAGAATGAGAGAAGTTATATGCCACAACTGGGGATTAAAAGATGCTTAATGATATTTAGTAAGATTCGGTAATGCAGAACACCTTTCTTAAATTAATGCGCAAATTGTTAAGCCCTAACTAAGCCTGGGATTGGCATTTATGTAGGTGGTCCAAAATGAATGTCAAAACCTGCCCGTCTACTTTGACCAAAATCAGACCTAAAAAAAGGGAGGAAGATTTAAAATGAAAAAAGTGGCACCATTATAGTGTGCACCCTACCAAACAATGATGAGGACATAGGAGGTCTTTTGGAGGTTGGCAGATGCAAGTAATCTACCAAAAATGTGATGCATATGTTTCTACGTCAAAGTTGTGTTTACCCTTCTCTATTTAGAAGTTGACAGTTGTAGGGTTTATGATTGGAGAGCCTTTTTATAATAATAATAGTGGGGCTTGTAAAGCGCATTGCTGAATCAAAATGAAGTGTCCCAGGACTGAAGGTCCAAACTCCCACTGCTGCATACTCTTCTTTTCCCATAGAATCAGCTCAGTCTGAACAGCCAAGTTTTAAAAAATATTCCTATGGGCCTGCCTGACTGAAAGAGGCAGAGAGTTGCAGGTGCTAGATAGTTAAAAGAGCTTCCGCCAAACTCTTTTAACTTTCGGGATGTTGGCCAGCATGGCACCAGTTGATCTACGGTTCCTCAGTGGAGCATAAGGTTTGATAATAAAATGCAAGTAACATGGCCATTGTTCAGAAAAGCCTTGTAGCAATAGTGCACAACCGCATTCTGCATTTATTGGAGTCTCTTCATACAGGTATGTGACACACCTAGATACAACACAATACAGTAGTCCAGCATAGGTATGATTAAGGCCTAGACCACTCTTTTTTTTGTTTATTCTGGCAGGAAGCAGATTTGTTTTAAGGGTCGTTAGAATACTAAAACATATCCCTTCGAGAGCCGTGATTTGGCTATCGAAAGGCAGAATCTCAGCAATCAAAATGCCCAGGTTTTTATACCGAGGCCTGGGACTAGTTAAGGGACCAAGAGTGCCAGACCACCAGGCAGTAGGCCAGATGTTATGATGTTTACCCAGGATCCAAACTTTTGATCTTTTCGGCATTCAACTTGAGGCAGGTTAGATCCATACTTTAGGTGACCTGCACATGACAAGAACTTAGGGGCTCATTAGGATGTCTTTACAGTCACCACCGCCCGAGTCGGCGGTGGCGACAGCCACAACATCGTAACTAGTGAAACCCCCCACCATATTACAATGGCGGGGGTTTTGCGGCAGATGCAAAGTGCATCCTCAGCTTTTCCGCCGGTCGGCAATAGTTACGATTGCCGGCCGGGTGGACTGGGGCACTAATATGGTGGCGGTGCCTACCAGGCACCGCCATCCATATTAGCATAGGTTTACACAAAGGCCTTTCCATGGCAGCGATGCTGCCATAGAAAGGCTGGCGGGGATTGCTTTGGGGGCCGGTTGCACTTGGGGGGTACCTATGGTACCCCCTACATTGCCATGCTCAAGGTGGCAGGCACCGCGCGGTGCCTGCCATGTTGTGCATGTCAATGCACAACATGCCTCTTTGGCATTGCAGCGGGTGCTGTTTAAAGCAGCGCCCGCTGCAATGTTAAAGATGTGGACTGCGACTGCCAGGTTGGCAGTCGCATCCTAATTGGCGGTGCTGGGACCACTGCACTCCTGGTGGCTGGTCCCAGCACTGCTAGGGTGGAAGGCAGACTTAAGTCTGCCCACCATCCTAATGGGGCCCTTAGTGAGGAAGCTGTGTGGTGGAGTTTTGAGAGAGGGTAATGATGAGCTGAGTCTCATCAGCGTATGTGATTGTTGTGAATCCATGGCATTTGATGACCTCATGCAGGGGCGCATGTATATTAAATGAAGAACCCCTTGACTGATGGTGAGTCCACTACTGGATGGTGATGGATCACCCTAAATACTGGAACCAAGCCGTACCTGGCTCATGAGTCTATAACAATGGCCAAACCAGTCCTGGGTTGCTTATGTTCTGGTTGAGGGTAAACCTGGCTTGTCAGTTCTGATTGGACTATTCCTAATGGAGGGTCAAGACTGATTTGCATATAGCGGGGTCCAAAGTGAAGTTGCATGGTGTGCAAAACAACGATGGACTGGGATGCAGTCCTGAGTGATTACAAGTGCCTGAGATTAATTTAACCATTCCATCCATCACTCTTTTGTATACTTATTGTGTCACCCTAAGTGAGATGGGTATGCATAAACATGGATCCCATGCAGACTGTGTCACTGGAACCAAGCTGTACCCAACTGATGGGTCCTTAAATAGGGTGAAACCAGTCCTGGTTTGCTTGTGTTCTGGTTCAGGGAAGACCTAGCTTGGCAGTCTGTGCTAGACTGTTCCTATTGGAGCCTGCTCAAGATTGATTTCCATATAGCTGATTTCATACTGTGGGGGCATGGTGTGGAAATAATGCTGGATTGCGATGCAGCACTGAGTGATTACCAGTAGCTGATATTAATGCAAGCATTCCTTCCATAACTGTTTAGTATACTTACTGTGTCACCTTAAGTCAGACGATATGCCCAGGCATGGGTCCTGTGCACATTGTGTCACTGGATCCAAGGGGTACCTAGCGATGAGTCCATAACTAGGGCAAAACTGGTCCTGGGTTGCTTGTGTTCCAGTTCAGAGGGGACCTAGCTTTGCATTTCGGGCTGGACTATTCCTATTGGAGCCTGCTCAGAACTGATTTGCATATAGTTGGGTTCAAACTAGGGGTGGGCGGAATTATCGCGAAAATGTTAAAAATCTCCGCAAACAAGCGGAAATATCGCGAAGATGCGGAAGTTTTTTTCCGGCATGTTCCCGAGATTTTCTGCATGGTTGCGGGTCGCCAACTTACCCATGTGGTTGCTTGCGGGCGCGGCCATCTTGTTTTCAGTTGTCTCGCTGTGCATGATCACGAGAAAAAAGACGTGATCGCGCGACGCATGACATCACTGCGGACGCGAACTGTCGCGAGACAGCGCAAATGGCTAAAACAATACAACATCTCATGGAGAACGCGACCGGATCGGGAAAACTTGTCGGCGAACGCGGGGATTCAGGTAAGGCGATCGCGCGCGCGCGAGAATGTATTATTTTACAGCGCGAGCAAGAACCAAATTATCGCAAAGCTGCGGAATGTGGAAATTTTGACATTTCCGCGCTCTCCGCGGAACGCGGAAATGCCAAATTATCGCAAATTCCGCGAACGGAACGGAAATTTTGCCCAGGCCTAGTTCAAACTGAGGTGGCATAGTTTGCAAAATTATAATGGATTGGGATGCACACAAGTGATTACCAGTGGCTGAGATTAATTCAAGTTTTCCATCCATCACTGTTTTGTATACCTAATCTGCCCGCCATTTGAGAAATTTGAAGCCTATGAATACTTACAATGACCCTCATTCAGGTTGAAAATCCCTGTTCAATAGGTCTATTTTTTTATACTCAAACTTCTGATTTAGGAATTTATTTGAAAAAATAGCAAAAACGATTGCAAGTCAATGCACAAAAATGTCTTCACCTTCAGCCCATTCTTCAGTGCACTTACTGTTACCGTGGATGCTCCAAAATAGTGTTGTTTTCTCCAGATCAGTAGGGATCTCTAAATTTGGTAGATGGTCCTCCATTATTTGGAGCAAGTGATAGGGCCTCTTCTGAAGAGGAGGACTGGTTAAACGTTTGAATTATATTTTAGTACATAACACTCCACTGCAGACAATAGGTTTGCTGAGGGTTTTCATGTTTCTGTGTACAAAAGCAGTCCTAAAAATAGAGAATAACATACAAAATATGTTTACGTAAAAGTGTTTTGGAATCCTCTTTTGGAATATTGTTACTATATTGTATCCATTTTTCATTCATTTTTCCAACCAGTAGGATGGTTAACTCAAGCTCAAAAACCCCTTTGAGTGCAATTAGTGCCCCAACCGAATTTGGTGCAGTTGTACTAAAGCGATCAAGCATGACTGTGCCAATTTTAAGCACTGTGGACCTCATGTACCAGCATTTGCATAGTGCAGTCTTTGAGAAACTCAAGAGAGTCTTTACAATTTCTGTCCTTCTGGCTTTGTGATATTTTACATAAGGTGTTCTATCTTAATATTGTGTTGAACATTTTGTTGTACCTCCATCAGTATCATGAGATATTATAATGCAGGTAAGAATATAGTCTTCTTTTCTTTAAATATCATAATTATTATTGAGCTTTGTATATATTCTATATAATTGTGTTTTACCTATGATGATTATTATTATTATCATTATTATTTTTTATGACATTTTTATTGAGCATAGTCAAAAAAAGAAAAAATCATACAAGAGGGCGATTGAGAAAAAAACAACAAAAAAAGTACTAATACAATTGAAACTATACAATCCTTTTCATTAGAGAGGGAAGGGTAATAATATTGGCTTTTTATGTGAAAAAGAGGTTATATCATATAGACTAAAGTGCGAGTGCTAAAGTGCCATAAATTCAACATGTAGATCCTTTTCCATTTAATCGAGGTTCCAAACATGCTAAACAATCCTATTAAAAAAAAAAAAAAAGTGAAAACATCGCAAATATTATAGAAATTAAAGAGGATCATTTCATAATTAACTAAAGTGCCAGTGCTAAAGTGCAATAAAATTGAATAAGATCAGTGGATATATAGCCCTAAGGAAATTTAATTCATACTTTACAATCACTATATTTTAAAGGAAAAGTATAATCATCACTAAAGAAAGAGCATTACATCTGAGCAAAGGTGCAAATGCAAGAATATGGCATCAATCAGACAGGCATAATATCTCTGGGAATCCTTTTCCATTATATCAACAATATAATTCCTACAAAACTCAGAAGAAGATATAAACATCACACTCATTATATAATTAATAAAAGAGATAATTTCATATAAGCTAAAGTGCAAGTGCTAAAGTGCGCTAGAGCCGACTGATATGTTACCACTAATCCTCCTTTGATCAGAATTCAGTTTATACTAAACAGTTCGTACTAAATAAAACAATTTCATTCCATGTAAACTAACGTGTCAGTGCTTGCAAGCCATAAATATGAGAAAATTATTACCCCTGGAGATCGCTTTCCATTTGATCAAAATATTTCCAGACTGAACTACATTTTCTAATAGCTCCCACCCTTTTCGCATAAGCTTCTTCATACGTTCTTACTTGTTTCATTTTATTATACCACTCGAGGAAGGTCGGGGCTTTGGTTGTTTTCCAATTCTGGAGGATCAATGAATGTTCAACCAAGAAAGAAATTGATAAAAACATTTCCCCCCCTCTTGTTAAAGCCTGATTTAAGTTCTGTTTTAATAAACCAAACAATGCCACTTCCGGCTCAGGTTGTACATTACTCCAGAGGGCGTGACTGAGCTTGCCACTCAATTTCACCCAGAGCTGACTCAGCATTGAGCATGTACAAAAAACATGCGGTCAGCTGCCCTCCCCAACCTCCTGGCAATGAAAACACTTGTTTTCAACCTCGGGATATATTTTATGTAAAGCATATGGGGTATAATAGGCCGTCCATCGGGACAGGAATTACATTCTTTTGAAGTTTGCGGCTCTCAGTGCCTTACTGCCGTATTGGCAAATAATGTGCCACTCTCTGATTGAGAATTTGCCAGACAATTAATGTTTTATTTCTTCCAGAAAATTGGTAACGACAAGGGGCTCCCCTTGATCTCGAATAACTCGATACCAATTCTCTATACCTTGCAGTTTAGTTCTAAACACAGCAGCAAGGAGCGAGGGGGTACCTATATTTCCTAGAGGTATATATTTATTTATCAGTGATCTAACCTGGAGGAAGCTAAAAAAAAAAGCAACCTACTCTGCGTACCACATCTAGCCTGAACCTCCTCCCAGTAGAAACATCTACCTCGTATTATGGAGTGGCTTAACTCTTTAAAACCTTTTCATTTCCAAAATTTAACCTGACTATTACGAATGAGGAGGTCCAAACTTCTGGCCTCAATCAAGCCCAGGTATTCAAATTCCGAAGACTGGGCCTTTTGAGAATAACATTTCTGAAGTCTATTAGAAAGTGCTTGAAGCGTCTTGTATCTTACTTTTTTAGGAAGTTTTGATGTTTTTAGAAAACCGGAAGCTGAGTTCTGGCTACATGGACCATTTTGTTAAGGAAAAAACTATCCAAAGATCCCCTATTATCAATCAGCCGAACTACTATATCCAAAAATGCTGCTTCATAATAAGTAGGAATATGGGGGAGTGCCAATACACCCCAGCTGATGTCAAGTTGAAGAATTGATAGTTTAAGCCTTGATGCTTTTTTATTCCAACTTAACTGGAGAAATATTCTTTCCAATTCCCTAAAGTAAGCTGCATTGACCTTATTCGGAATATTTGAAAAAAGAAAGATTAATAAGAGTAGTACTGACATCTTTATTAGAGCAACACGCCCTATCAAAGTAAGGGGGAGAAGTATCCACTTTCCCAATAGATCTTTAATTTTACTCAGTGTTGCTTCATAATTTAACCTGAATAGATCAGCAGATTGATTTGAGACATAAATTCCCAGATAGCGACTAGGCTCAGGAGAATATGCTTGTTGTTTTAAATTATCTGGAAGACAATTACAGCAGGCATTTAACGCCAATACAGTTTTTTTATGATTGATTTTATATCCTCCAATCGCCTCAAAATCCGAAAACTCCCCTAAAATCCAAGCAATGTTTTGTTTTTCCGGTTTAAGATAAAGTATGACATCGTCTGCGAATAGTTTCATTTTCGACATCACCTCTATTGGCGTTTTTATATCTATATTATCCCGAATCCTAACAACCAGGGGTTCTATAAAGAAGGTGAATAAAACTGGCAACTGAGGGCACCCCTGACGGGTCCTGCGTCTAATATCTATTATGCCTGCCGTTTTGGAATTTATTCTAATCTGAGCCTGAGCTCCTTGATACATATTCTGGAGCATATTAATTATTGGGGCTGGAAACCCAAAACTTTCAAGACCATAAAATAACGCACCCCAATTCACAAGGTCAAATGCCTTCTCGGCATCAACCATCATTATTTTTGCAGAAGTTTGGTGGGTATTAAAATAGTCAATTGCTTGAATTAAATAACCTGTGTTTGACGCCAATGATCGGCCTGCTATAAAACCAGATTGATCTGTATGTATTGCATATTGCACCACTGAGGTGAATCGAATGGCCCAAATTTTCATCAGTAATTTATAATCTACATTTAAGAGGCTAATTGGCCTATAAGAGCCGACCTCCCTAGGATTTTTGCCCTTCTTTACAAAGCTAACTATAGAGGATTCTTTAAAGGACACTGGAACGTCACCTCCTGCTTTGACACGATTGAATAACTCAAGCAAGAATGGTAGCAATTCTTCCGAGAAAGCCTTATTAAATTAAATCGGAAGACCGTCATTTCCACAGGCCTTACCACATGACATTGAGCCGAAAGCGCTGGAGATTTCTTCTGAGGAAATGACGGCTATTAAGGCCTTTTTCTGTCCTTTTGATAGCTGCGGGAGAATTAAATTGTCAAATTAAACCTGAATAGCTTGTTTAGATACCTGATAGTCAGTTGAATAGAGATCCTTATAATGATCTACAACATTTTTAGAGATACTATCTTTATGAGAGACGGTTATCTGCGTCCCCGGTATTACCACTTCATCAATTACTGCCGCTTCTTGCTTGACTCTAGTTGACAATGCCAGCAATTTTCTTACCATTAGGCTTTCCTCGTAGACTCTCTGCTGGTATGCTCTTGAACTACTTATTTCTTCGATAATAAAAAACTCCCTCAATTCCTGTTTGGCCTTGGTTAATTCCACTCTGGCGCGACACCCCCCACCTGAGGAACCTCTCTTTTTTACCAAGTCCATATCAACGGTTTTCTGGAGTTCTTTTATTTGAGTTTTGCGCTCCCTGACTTGTTCCGCCATAAAAGCAATCATTTGTCCTCGCACTGAGGTCTTAAAGGCCCCCCAAACTGAGAAAAGCCTTGCAGTTCCCCTGTTGATCTTAAAAAACTATCTAATCCATTCTTGCATATTTATTACCCACTGTTGAGTGGTTAAGAGAAGTCTATCCATCTGCAACTTGGATTTTTCTCTCCCCCCAACTCTACATTTATTTCAAATCTTACTAGAGAGTGGTCTGAGAAAGAATTGGCCGAAATCTCAGTATTCAAGCAGCTCAGGGAGCGAGATACCAGAAAGAAATCAATCCATGAAGCAGACTTAAATTGACTAGAGTAAAATGTAAACTGTTTAGCTACTCCATGCGCCCTTCGCCAAGGATCAACAAGGTGATGATCCTGTTTCATGACATCTATCAACTTTTGGTCCCGGGTTTCATCTGTTTTTTTGTTTTATTTGATGTGTCTAATTGCAGATCTTGTATAAAATTAAAATTCCCCAAAAATAATTGGTCCAACCGCTATTCTAGCTTTATCATTAATAATTTTAAGAGCCAAAAAATCCTCTACCACTGGTGCATAATAACTCACAAAGTTCAGCGTGTTGCCATTCACCTTCGCAACAATCCAAATCCATCTGCCCTATGGATCCCTTTGAATTTGAGTAATGTCCCAGTTTATCCCTCGTCCGATAAAAATAGCAACACCCCTTATTGCTGCCTGGGCTGAAGCAAAATAGGCCTTAGAAAAGGCTTTGGGGATAAACAGTTTAGGGTGGTTAATTTTATGGTGAGTTTCCTGTAAAAACAAAATTTGGGGTGAGAATGACGCCAACCACCTTATCAATCCAACCATCCTTTCATTTGTTCATGATGCCATTTACATTGATCGATATAATGCAAATAATATTATCCATTATTAACGTTGTTGCTTCGGTCCAAAACGTCAATAGACATACCCTTCCTTCTAGTATGATATTTTAAATAATTCTGCTCATTTTCTTTTTTTGCACCACCACCCACCCTCAGTGCCCTGACCCACCCCCAAACCCACCCCAGAACCCGGTGACCCTTCCCACTACTTGCAGATGGGGAATTGTCCGCCTTACCCCCTGCCTGCTCAAAAATTGTGCCCTTAATGTCGGGTGCCATGATGTTGCACCCTGATGTGATACACCGCCCCTCCCACCTGGATAGATAGGAAAGACAACCGGACCTGGAAAGAGGAAAACAAAATTAAACAACAATAATAACACAAATTTCCTTCATAACAAACATCTGAGTCCCTTTACTTATCCTTCGTGATTTGCTGCCGGAGTTCCTGAGCTTCATCCAAGCATGTAAACATATGGAACTTGCAGTGGACCAGAACTCGAAGTTTAGACTGTTGGGCAATAGCTGCTTGACCTCCCTGCACTTTTAACAAATAAAGGAGCTTAACAAACTCCTTCCGGCGACGTGCTGCTGCTGCACTCATATCCGAAAATATGCAGCAGTTAGAAACCTCTTGTGATGAAAATTGCTTCTTCTGTATTGCCCTAGTCAAGATCTGCTCCTTCAAAAGATAATCTGAAAAATTCACTTAGATAGTTCTGGGCAGTTTAGAATTAGGAAAAGGCTGTGCTGGGACACTATGGGCACGAGTGATCATAAGGTCCCTTGAGAATTCCGGAAGGACTGTCTCCTTTATAAAGGAATCAACCAATTGAACTGGTTGAGACCCTTTACACCCCTCTGGGACCCCAACCAGCCGCAGATTTGTCTGTCGTGAATGATTCTCCAATTCTTCAAGCTTAACTTCCAGCAAGTTCTTTTGTTTTTTATCAGCTAAAACCTGCTGCTGAATTGAGGTCATCTGGTCCTCAAGCTGAGGGATTCTAGATTCCGCCTCCTGCAGCCTGGATGGCAAAGCCCCCACTACCTCTTCAATTTTGGAGAGGCAAGCATGTAGTGCTGCAATTTCCGTTGCTTATGTGGCCTTCATTTCTATGATCTCATCAAGAAAAAGATTAAGCATGCCTTTTATATTGCACTGGAAAGTAGGACCAGCTCCAAAAGCAGGAGCGAGGAGAAGAAGGATGTTGCGACAGCCAGTCGTATGCTAGTGGGACCATTTTTTTACTTCAGCACTAAGGAGAGGAAATTTGAAACGCAGAGCAGTGTGAAGAATTTATTGTTAACCCATCTCCACGACTAGACAAGTTAAAGTGGGACGTTTCAAGGCTCCAGAACGGAGGTAGCTGTATAACAGAAAGTAATCAATATTCCAGTCAAGTGGGACAGTATAAGCACCGACCACTAGTGATTTTAAGACTGGGAAGGTGCTTGAGAGATGTAAAGCTTAACAGGAAAGGGCCTAGGAAGATACAAACACTAACAGTTAAAGTTTGTGGTCCTTTTTGAGATTTATTAAACCCATGGCAATGAACATACCCCTAGATTGAGGAGAACCACAACTATAATATCATGCGATAAGGACTTATATTCAGTTATAAGGCAACTAACCAGTGCCTATAAAGAGAGGCGAATTCTTGTCTTGAAAAAGATGGAACAATAATCTTTAACCATCGAAATGCGTCGACGCCAAAATCAACACAATCAATGGGACTATAACCAATCCCGTAGAAAAGCTAAGAATGTGCTACTAGGACTGGTTGTAAATTTTTTTTTTTAACCCTGATGTGTTATTGAATGACAAATTGTACTGTCTGTTTCATGTCTCTCTGTGTGTATTGTTTGTGCTATACTTAGTGTTTGGACAAAAGCTTGTCCTCCTTCAGTATAAGAATTTTAGGTATACTGTTGCTTGTTATATTGTATAGGGCAACTTTGGGTTCTGTTTCTACATATTGGTAGAATACATGTTTTTAGGACAGGATGAAAAGTGGTCATGAATTTTATGTCTAGAAATCTTTTAATTGCATATACATTACTGAATTTTAAAATAAAAGTATATAACATTTTACATACTGTCTGGTGATACTTAATATTAGGAAAGACTCAATGTATGGGCTAATATTGTACGAGGTTATGTGTTGAAAAATTTTAACTTAATCTAATTTTGTCTGTTTTACTGTTTATTGGCATAATCTGTCCACCAAGGGAAAACTCTCTCTCTACCTCCAATTGCAGACTCCATAGTAGCTTCAGCCATATCCGATGATGATGGAGCTGGAGGCAGAGGATCCGCCAACGGTTGAGAAAGCAAAGGAGGTTCCGGGGCAGACATTTCAGGACAAGATTGAGACTGAGACTGAACAAGTTCTGCACTATTAGCCCTGTGACTGTCCTGCTTAGAAGCCTGCTTACAAGCCTGCTGCAGCAGAGGGAATGGCGACTGAAAAAGAGATTGAGAGATGCCTTAGGTTTCTGAAACATCAGGTATTCCTTAGTTTTACCCAGAGGTACGCTAGAAGGATTTTCTTGGATGTTCTCCTTATTATCCACTGAAGGATTGTTCTTTTGGCTTTCTCCCATCATAACTGGGCCTGATAGTTCATTACCTCCTTCAGTTCCCTCTCGAATTATATTTATTGATCTCTGGCATAGCATACTTGAATTTGCTTAGCTAGTACCCCCTTGGCCCCCTTGGCCATCCTCTCCATGGACCAGAGCTTCATCCTCGAGCATGAGGGGCTAAGTATAGGAGTAGAGCCACGACGGGCTTTCTGGACGCGCTCGCGCTCAGCTTTTGCAGTAGAAGTTAACTTTATCTGAGTAGTGCGAGTATTGGTTTTGAGGGGCATGTTTGTGTCAGGCTGGGATGGTGAATTTGAGTTCTTTGTGTGTTTTCCCATTAGACTGAAATTAATATGTGTTTATATATTTTTTTTCTCCAATTTATTTATTTTTACCTCTGGGATGCAAAAATCACAAAGTCACAGAGTCAGAAGTCAGAAAGGGAGACCACTCCCCTCCTTCTCACCTTATTTATCCCCCAGCCTTGTTCAGCCCGTCACCAACAGAGGAGCACTCCTTCCCCAACAGCCAGAACCATGCAGCAGCCGCTTCACCCCTTTTCAGCCCTATACAGACCTCGTCAAACCTTTGTTTCCCCTTCCGCCGGAGCCTCACTAGATAGACCGCCGGGTCCAAACAGCCATCACAAGCCGTCCTCTGTGAGCAAGCAGGTCAAAGGAAAACAACACCGCCCGGATCGCTCAGCGCTCCCAGCACTCCCCCGCACCAATGGCCGGAGCCACTGCCGAGTTATCGAAAAAAAGCAGGGGCTAAACACAAGCCGGGACCGAAGCTGCTCTCCCGACCCTCAGCAACCCGCAATGTCCAAAACAAAGCACGGGTTTAGGCCATTCGCTGATTTCTCGCCGATTTCTTGCCAAGCCTCATGCCGTCTCTCACGCCGCCATCAATCTCTGACCGAGCTTCCGGGTGCAGGGTGGGGCGATGATCACCTGAGCTACGTGCAGGCGGGTTCTGCCATAGCTCCCCGCTCTGTTATAATTATCATTACCACTACTTGGTGTTTGTGGACCTCCCGTCCGCGTTTGATATGGTTCCTAGGGGGAAATTGTGGGCGGTGTTTTTGGAAATGGGAGTCCCACATGCAATATTGGGGGTATTGATGAGGTTGCATGTACAGAACTTTGCACAGGTCAGATGTGAGAGAAATGGGGTACTGTCTTCCAGGTTTCCAGTTTGCAGGGGGGTTAGGCAGGGGTGTGTTTTGGCACCAACCCTGTTCTGCCTCTATGTGAACGGTGTAATATCACACCTGGACGCAGTCCCCAATAATGACGCACCCAGATTGGCAGGCAGGAGGGTGCCAGCGATAATGTTTGCCGATGACACCCTCCTGCTTTCCAAGTACCCTATGGGGATACAACGCGTACTGAATGGGTTTATAGATTTTTGCCGATGCCGTGGCCTAGAAATCAATGCAGAAAAAACTAAATTTATGATTTTTAATCCCCCGGCATCCACCCGCCCAACACCTGTCCTGGGCTCGGTTAGACTGGAGAGGGTACAGACCTTTCAATACTTAGGGGTCACGATAAATGAAAATCTTTCGTGGGGCCCCCAACAGGTTAAGTCCCAACTCAAACTGTCTCAACTAACGGGGGGCATCCTTAAGATGTCAAATGCATCGACATTCAAGCCAGTGAGTCCCGCGCTTGAGATTTATAAAGTCAAGGCAAGGGCAGTGGCCCTCTATGGGGGCACTCCTGCAGGCTCAAAATCCTAAACGTGGAGAATAAATTTATGAGACAGCTATTGGCCCTCCCCCAAAGTACACCCCTCCTACCATTAAGGTTAGATCTAGGAATAAGTCCTATCCAGGATGAGCTAGCCCTAAAACCTCTCAGGTTCTGGCGGAGGCTCTGGATAACGCCAGAACTTTTAAATTACAGGCTTGCATTGAAGGACGTACTGAGCCATAGTAAAGCAGCAAAAATTCCCTGGCTTGTATTTGTGAAACAGGAACTGGAGAATATGGGACTACCTGCCCTGTGGTATGAACCAGAACAGGCGTGCAGGGAGGTTTCAGGTAAATCCCTTACGAAGTCCTTCAGGGTTTATAAACGCAACATATGGCTGCATGATTCTCGAGTCGGCACCATGACAAAACTATTTTTAAATAACAAGACTGCCTATGTGTTCGAGGATTTCTTGAATGTTATCTATCCAGTAGCAGCAAGGAAGCGCTATATTCAATGGAGGTATGGTACACTACCATTATGGGCCTTTACAAGCAAATGGCCCTCCTCTTTGAATGAATCTTGCCCAGGATGCGGTGCCGATCAAGAGGATGAACCCCACATACTCTTTTTTTGTCCTGCTTATAGTAAAGCCAGGAAGTATTGGTTAGTACCTTTATGCAAGAACTTGGGCTTTGACAAATGCTCGGTTGCTATGAGAATTCTTAAGACTGACACCTCAGGGCATATCGTCTTTGCATTATCGAAGTTTCTGATAGCTATGTGGTCCAAGAGATGGCTCATAATTGCGAATAGTAGCCAGGGGTGACTGTATATTTCTGTTTTTATGGAATTGTATTGTATATTATGAATTGACAATTTTATATTATGTGTTGCAATGTGTGTTTTAACTTGTAAATCTGTTATGGCTGAAATAACGTCGAAATAAAGATCAAATGAATGAATGAATTATCATTAATATTATTTTTATTTTAATATGAATTTTCTTCTTATTCTTCTTATTATTATAATTGTTAAAGTAATTTGTTGAATATGTTTTAAAATATTAATGTGAGTTTTTTTGTTAGTGTTTTAGTATTGCGTAATAGAGTTTGTAGCAGAATTTAGTGCAAAGTGTTTTACATATTGGGGTATTTTTTTTTAAATAATTGATTACTATTGGCCATATTGATGACCCAGTTTGCATCGCTGTTGCACCATGCAATGTGGTAGAAGAGCGACGCAAACCTTAAGTCAGATTTTTGATGCCACGCAAAGCCAATTTGTGTGGGTCTGTATGGCTCATTGGGTAATGGAAAGCTGCACAACTCCATTTGTTGCGTTACTTTGTTCATAGTAGGCATTCCATGGGCATTGAGTGGATGTTTCAACATAACTTCCACAGTTTTTAATGCTTCCCAGATTTACAACACTGTGTAAACCTGGAAATGTACCAAAAAGATATGCCTCCCAGGTAAGGTGTAACAAGGAAAAATATATTTATTTCTCCTTGTTACAACCTCTTTCTCTGATAGCACACACAGAAAGAGGGAAATGCCTCTCAGGATTGTGTTTGTGCAAGGGTGCCTGCATTGGTGATAGGCTGCCAAAAGGGTGCCAGCACAGGGGAAAAAGTCAGGAATGTGCCGTATGCCTTAAATATGGTGCATTCCCGCCCTTTCCCAGTCATGCTGTGGAGCAGGGTGACTTGCTGCGCTGCACTGCACCACTATTCCTGAAATATCCCCCTATGTATGAAAACATGTTTTACATTTTACTTTTCAGGTTCTGTTTTTAATTTAGTATTAGAGATTATAGAAGATTATCATTATTTTTCAAAATGTTTTTAATATTTTACTATATCTATGTATTTAATAAAAGTAATTTTATGTATATGTTTTAATAAATATTAAACACATTATCATAATTATTTACATAGTTTTACATTGTTTAATGCAATTTTTTAACACTAATTATACTTGGATAAACACATTTGAAAAATAAACATCAATTTAAAAAATAATTTAACATAATGTGTTTTATATTTAATTCATTTTTTGTTCAATTATGTTTATGAGAATGTATTAATTCGATTTTCGTGGTTATGTTTTTAAAATGCTTATCTGTAGTTAATTATTTCAAATAAATCTGTGTTTCACATATTTTAGACTTTCACCCATGAAATGTTAAAGTTGGGTTGCACCTGCATCCTGATTGGTGCAGGCTGCCAACCCAAGTGTCTTCAAAATAGTACATTAGTGCTGAGAGTTGTTGTGCTTATTTGATATCATGGGGATTTTATTAACATTTTGCAGTGTTTGGTTACTTCTGTGACAGGGGCATAGGCTAATGTTTTAATATATTTTTTACTTTGAATGCAAATTCTGCATTCATAATTATTATATAGTTAATGTTGAATTATGTTTTGTAGGTGCCACGATATACTTTCATTAAAACAGTAGTAGCACTGTTGTATTGCTATGTGGTTACAGAATTATTGAAATCGTAGTTTGTTCAAAACAATGGTGATTTTTGGGGGGATTGCAATTAGCTGTTTTTTTTTTATTTCTGTTAAGAGTTTGTTATGTTTCACTTTGCTCGTTTAGTATTAGTGCATATATTATGATATGACATTAGCCATGTACAATGTATATTTGTGTATATGGTGTTGGGTACAATTTAAATGTATTATCCATCATCTATGTGATGCATTGTGTTTTGAGTAATAAAGAATTGCTAGTTGCATAGACAAGAATTTTTTTTCATTCTTTTCATTGCCATGTAGTAAAATATATTGTTTATTATGTATTAATATAATATTTTGAGGAATTTATATTTCTTCTAATATTCTGTGTGCTGTTGCTGATGACCTAGAAACCCTTCTTTCTCTAGTTATTAGGTTACAAAAATATCTTGTAATCTTACATACGTAAACATTTGAGTTATGTTTTGTGTGTTTCCAATGCATTCTTTCACTGGATATTTTTCTTTACTATAGGTATATGCCCTATAACTTTTTTTAGTAGCTCTTTACTGCTTATATCAATACGCAATTGTTACAAATATACAACAGAAAATCATATTGTAGCCATCATTTTTGGTATAGCTAGTCACAGCATAAGCAATGAGCATGAAACACGTACATTATTAAATAAGCTACCTTAATCCATAAAGCATACAAAAATACTCTGACCTTGAGGATATATCATGTCCATACATGCCTTCTTCCGTCCAGTCTGGTATCCATTTGTAACTCATTCATTTATAGGCATCCCAGTCTCCACATGCCCCCCCATCTCCTCCAAGACACATTTCCCCATTGCCAAGTGAGCTACCCCTCACACCACCGCAGCACTTTACCGAGTGTAGGAGGGCTGAGTGGATACATGGAAGCAGAGGCTTGGTACGCTTCTGAATAATTATATTTGGCATACTGATGTGTTGGTTGGCTCTCTTCACTGTTAGGTGTCTTCTCTCAGGATGGTGCCACTCGGAGTCTCGAGAAAGAAAACAGTAAGTATATAGGTGGTATTTATTCTATCTTATACCTTTACTGCACCCATTTTAGTGATCCAATCAGGGGGGAAAAGCAATCCTCTTTGGTAACAGGAGCATGCACCTAGGTTGTGATAGGGTGTGACCCTTAATGCAACTCTCCCCGGAAACCAGGGAATTTGTTACCTTCTCTTCCAGAAAGCGCTATTTTAAATTAGGGTTCTTGTAATTTTCCTTTGAAATTTCAGGCCTCTGGGTATTCCCCCCCCCACCCCCCCCCCTCTTCCCCAAGTAGCACCACAGTGGCCCGGAGGTTTGCCACCACTTTAATGTCACCTGGGTTAAGTAAATGACCCAATCTGAAATGGGCCCTTCTCTAGTGCCTTACAACTAAGGCTTCTTAAAGTGTAAACAATGAGGGCACCTAAAGTCCTTTACATTAAGCTTTTACCAACACATTTAAAAACTCCACAAGTGCAGCACAAAGGAAAAACAGCCCTTCACTGTGACTTGTCTCCCCTCCAACAATCCCACGCCCTCCCCCTCATCACTCACTCACTACTCCGCAACTCTCCTGCATTGCGGTGCCTCATCAGCATCCTCAGGCAGCGTCCACCACTCCTTGCTACAGGTCTGAGGACTTCCCATCAAGGCTGATGCGGTCCTCGTTAGATTTTGCTATGCTGGGTGGCTCACTCGCGGGTCGACTGTGGATTCCTTCCACTTCCTGCTTTTGCTTACCTCAGCATTCTTCCATCAAAGTTTGGTAGCATCCTTTCTTCCACCTCTCAGCCAGTTGGATTGGTACTTGCATGCAGGAGTCCCACCTACCTATCCAGAAACACAGCTGTCCTTTATTAGTGTTAGTTGCTGGGGTTACCCTGTTTAACCTGTTCCTCTCTTTTTTCACAGGTGTGCCAGGTTCGGCAGTGGTCATCTACATGGACCTGTAGTCTTTCTCTTGGTAGGGTTGCTCCTGGGCTACCTCCTCAGATCGAGCTAAAAACATATCATTTTATATGTTGCATTGTCTTTATTGTAATCCAGAAGTGCAACATTCAGAGTGACCTCTCATTTGGTTCGTCGTTAGGATAGTATCTCATTATGATGATGATGGTGATGATGATGATGGTGATGATGATGATGATGATGATGATGATGATGATGAAGGCAGATTTGTAAAGCGTGCAGATGCTCCTGGGAGTGTCAAGGCACTAGTCTAGCAGCAAGTAAAAATTACAGAGTAAATTACCCAAGTTTTTAGCCCTTTCCTAAAAGCAAGTTCTGACCTTTCCTGCCTCAGGTGCAGCAGGAGAGAATTCTATGCAGATGGTCCTAAAAATGAAAACGTGCATCTGCCAGTCCTGTCAGAGGGGTACTCTCCACCTGTCATTTCATTTCAATCTTTATAGTCACTATCTCTGCCATGGCCCATTTCTGCACATCTCACAGCTTTCCCATGATTTAGGGTGCTTTAGAGGCTTTCCAATGCATAGCTATATTATGTTTTCCATGACCATTCCTAGAGCTATGAATTTACATACAATTTTGGCCGAAAACAGGTTGCTAAGCTGTTCTCAATATGTTTAACTGCCAAGTCATTCATAAGAGCCACTAGTGACAATTAATCCAGTTTGATATTTGGGCAGTCTCATACCATTTGGAAAATGTCTGCGGCATCCTCGATACCTCTAGGGCATGCTGCTAATGTTCCAGGATACATTTTGACCAGTCTGGATGTGAAGAGATAAGTATGGCGTACATAATGAAATTGTTATGTTATGTTAAGTGTACTAGATATAGCATGGTGCATCAACCACACAGGTGTATCTTGGCTCTGGAACGCATACCAGGAAAAGGGGGAAAAGAGGAGAGAGAAAGTTGAATAGCCAAGTTTTTAGAAGTTTTTTAAAGCAGGCAAAGTCAGAACTGTTGCAAATGTGCTGGGGGAGTTGTTCTAGTGATGAGGGTCAAGCTAGAAGAAATAATGGCTGCTTTATTTGACTGTGCAAATGCGGAGGGGGCAGAGCAGATGCTGGCCTTTAGATCTCAGATTTCTTGTGGGACGATAATGGTGAAGTTTGTTGATGAGACAAGCGGGGCACTTTCATAGAAGAGATTTGTGTACCAAGTATAAACACTTAAAAGAGATGCATGTTCTGATTGGGAGACCAATGAAGAGATTTGAGAGTGGGCTCAGAGGGAGTGCGGGGCGAAGTTTGCCATCAAGGCTTGCTGCAGTGTTCTGATCTACTTGTAGTATAGGTAGTAGAATTTCATTAGCTCCAACCCTTAGGGAATTTCCATAACCCGGTTGGCTGACTACCAAAGCCTGCGTACGGGTGTTTCTTCTATGGAGCTGTACCCATTGAAAGGCTTTCCTAAGCACTTGCATGATTCTGAAACATGAACCACATGAGAACCCAACCTGCTCGCAGGGCAGTCTTAACAGCGTTATAGCCTCCCAGGCAAAGCAGCGCAATGGGCCCGCCTACATAACCACTCACAGGAATAAAAACGTTTAACGGAAAATTTGTGTCAAATTATGGTGTGCCTGGGGGACCTGCGCTCGCAGGCCCCCAGGCGACTGCCCAGCGTGCCCATGCATTAAGACAGCACTGCCTGGTCTTTCATGGTGAGGTTGTGATCTATAATGATGACTAAGTTTATTATGACCTTTTTAGGTTGAGGGGCAGTACCCAGTTCGGACAGCCACCAGTTGTCTAACCGGTAGGTGTGGGATTTGCAGAACAGCAGGTTCTCACTTTTCTGACTGTTGAGCTGCAGGCAGTTTTGAGAAATCCAGGAAGCAATATTACTCAAGCAGTCCCCAAATTTAGGTTTTATAGATTCGCAGTTAGGACATATTGATATGGTCAATCTATGTATGAGTTGGTCTCCAGACTGCAAGATCTTACTACTCTAGCTAAAGGGGCAACATATATATTAAGGAGCAAGGGGCTCAGCGCTGAACCCTGTGGTACTCCATATCTATGTGATTTAAACAGTCCTAAATTTACCTTCCGGGTTCGACAGTTGAGGAAGCTATGTAACCTCCTTAATGCCTTGCAAGTGACACCAATCGCAGAAAGTCTCTGGACCATGATGTAAAGTGAGATGTGTCAAAGACAGAGAACAGACCAAGTAATACCGGCATGGCTGGGAAACCATCATCAAGGGAAAGTTAGATTTCATCTAGTACCACCATTAGTGATTTTTCTATACTATGAGAGGTTCTAGGATGGAGTTGGATTCCAGATAGTGCAATAGTTGTTGATTCACTAAAGTTTCTACATTTTTACTGGGATAAGGAAGAAGTGAAATGGGTCTGTAATTTGCAAGTTTTAGTGGATCTGCATTAGGTTTTTTATCAAAATTGGAATCACCTGTGCAGTTTTCCAGGCCTGATGTAAAGTCCCAGTGTTCAGAGTGAGGTTAAACAGTGCTTTGGAGTCTGGAAGCAGGGTGTTAGCTAGAGTCACCATAATTTGAGGGGGGAGTTCAAAGGGAGATCATGATTTGATTCTGCTCATAGTTTTCAAAGCCAGCTTAAAGGTGATGGGTTCGAAAGGTTCCAGGGCAAAGAAAAGGTGTGAGGTTAAGGGCAGTGATGGAAGGTGGATCAGCAGAAAGGGGGTGAGGAGGAGTTTCTTATGGATGGTTGCTATTTTGTCTTCAAAGTGGTCTACCAGGATGTTTCAGAGATCCTGGGAGGACGGGACTGATGATGTGCAGGCAGTGGGCTTCATAAACTCATGAAAAACTTTATATAGTTCTTGAGATGAGTTACCAGCATTTCCTATTCTATTAATAAAGTGTCATTTCCAGGCAGCTTTGAGTGTTTTGTGATAGAGGTTTAAGGCTAATTTGATTTTTTTTTTATCATGGAGGGAGTTTTCTTGTTACAGTTCTTCTGGGAACCAGGGAGATGAGGCTTCATAGAGTTACAACAATTAGGTTTAAGGGGGAAGCAGAGTGCAGCACATCGACACAGCTTAGGAGGAGGAGCAAGCCTACGAATCACAAGATGGGGAGCCTCAGGAGAAGTCACTACAGTCCTCGGAGATGCAGCCACCGTAAATCGCCCCAAAGGGGGCTTAAGGTGGACCTAAGGTTGCAACGCCTGAGGTGAAGCAAGGCAGTCGAAAAAGCAGCCCGCGCGACTGGAGCAGTACGGCTCCTTGAGCCGCCACGTGATGCTTCCTGTTGCCTCATTTCTGCTGCTGCAAGTTTGGCTACTAGTGGCTACAAGCAGATCCAGGCTGCTCTCGAAACAGCTCTAAAAACTCTAAAAGGCACCAAATAATGCTTACAGATTGTTAGACCTGGCACCTTGGTGTGGGTCTCCCTTCCATTTTTTGCTGTTGCCTCATGTGTTTTTGCTGGTGTTAGATGCTCAGGGCACTGTGCCACTGCTGTCCAGTGCCACAGTGCAAATGCTCCCTATTGTAAATTGATGTATGAATTGTGATTCCATGATTGGTTGGTCTGGTTTACCTGTCAGACCCTAGTAGAGTGCACCAAGAGTGCCCAGGGCTGGTAATCCAAATACTTCTGTGGGCCTGCAGCACTGGTTGTGCCACCCACAGAAGCAGCCTGTAAAAGTGTGACTAAGGTCTGCTATTGCAGAGGCTGCGTGCAGTCTGGTACTGTCATGCTGACTGGGCAAGATTTGGGAGAATAAAATGGACTAATTCAGATTTAAAATGGAACTAATTGCATATGGAAATTTGAAGTAGGATTACACATCCTTTTACGCAGTGCGACTGGGAGTGGAGCATAATCTATGTTCCCCACTTCTACATCTCACATGTTGTGGCCACTAACACCCGAGGCAACACACCTGCGCAATTTAGCTCCCGCTGCACTGCACACCAAACAGAGCAGCTACGGAAATGTGGAAGAACAACCCACAACCAATAACAGCAACTAGGGTGGTAGAACATAAACCTCAAACTGACTACAATAATCAAGGGAGCAGCCTGACTAAGATGATGAAGAACCAACAAGGATCCATTTTCAACCTATCACACCCCAATGCTGATGAAGAAGATGAAGAAGATGAATATCTACCTGCACCAAACTGTAGCACTGATTTCCACCCTAATATCCAATTGGAAAGAAGTCTGGGACACTTTATCCTACTCCTTCTAAGCAACATACCCTCCCTATCATATCCTACATCGGGGCATCTTAAACTAGTAAAGTTTAAAACCTACTCTTGGATTAGTCGCCGAGAATCCAGATTAACAAAGTGGACAGATAATGCTGATGTTAAAAGCATCATAACCGAGAATAAGTGATTCAAGATGTGGGCATTCTCATCAACGAGCCAGTGATGGAAAAATATCCCCACTTGTTAACAAAGAGGCAAAACCATCCACGCATAGAAAATAAAATCACAGTACACCTGACAAGCAATAAGGTAGACAGGCCTTTAAATCGTGCTACAAACACTAATATCAACACCCCCAACAATGAACAATCTAACTGGGGATGGCTCCCGGCTGCCCTTACAACCAAAGGTCAGTTGATTCCTTAGCAGCAAGGGAAATAACGAAAAGGCGACTAGATCAACTATTATCTTCTTTAAATTTGATGGTTCTCCTGGCAGGATTACAAATAGTAAAGGGGTCAGGTCTACTATAAGGGAGTGATGTACCCAAGTATTTACAAGTCTATGAGTGTAGTCAGATTTAGTCAGGTTAACAAGTCAACACACCAAAAGGGGATGTACTGCACTTCTTCAGGATCTAAAAAAGGAGGGTAGTAATCCTACCCCCACACCTTACCTGTGATGTGTAGTTTCAGTATTCCCTTAAAAGAAAAGACCTGGTTCAGTGGTAAAAATTATCATCCAACCCTTTGGATCAATAAAAAATGTCTCATAGGTCAGAACAGAGGTTAGCGCACAGGTGCTAAGTGGCTTCTCTGCATGAAGTGCGAGAGACCTACACTCCTCTGCTTGCCGTGATCAATCAAAGCTACTTTGGTACATCACACCCCTATAGTAGCCCTGACTCCTTCACAATTTTTAATCCTGCCTGGAGAACCATTACATTAAAATAATGTTTTTGTTCTCTCCTAGATAGTTTTATCTAATGTTTCCTTACTCTTGAATACACTATCAGTCTCCCCACATGATTAGGATACCCTCAAAATTACACCCTTCATCGTACAGCAAGAACAATAAAAGATCTCCACCAAAGCGGCCCTTTGTGGGGCCCATAGGGAATTGCAGCGCCGGCCCTATGAGGCGAAATGCCCGATGATGAAGCATGATATACCCATGGATGAGTGAGGGCACCAGAAAATAATTCTTAGGATTCCCTCTGCATGTCTCATCCACCGTTTTGTCTCTTATTTTTTCCGATAGTAACAGTACCTTAACTGTTGGTATAATAAGAGAGCTTCATACAACCTTAATTTCCAACAAATCCCAAATCAAACCTCGCCTGCCTACAGGACATAGGTCCTTTTCATATCCTGCAAATAAAGAGTTCAAACATAGCAAAAGGATATGTCACTTGGCAGAACTAAGATACAAAAGAGATAAGGGCCCAATCACTAAAAGTATGCTATAAGAGGAAAGAAGAAAACACAAAAATACAATTTGGGCTCTAAAACAAAAATACATAGTCAGGTGGAAACGCATATACACTCTGCTGGCCCCGAGCAAGTCGCAGGAATTCTGGGCTTACATTAAAGGCCTGACAAGCAAATCTACTGGTAAAGAGAATGCTATCTCCACAGGAAAATGGGTCGACCCCGTATCAAACGTCTACGTAAATAATACGAAACCAAGGGCCACAATCAAAGCAACTGAAAAGGAGACAGTTAACATCCTGAAGTCAATTCACTAGTATGGAGCCCTGGGGCCAAATAGCCTACCTGGTAGCATCTTCAGGGAAGACACCAAGCTGTGGGCATCTTACATGAATATCAATCAATTAATCAATCAATCAATCAATCTGGGTTTGTAAAGCGCAGCTATTCACTCGTGAGGGACTCAAGCCTCTGGGGGGGGATTACTGATCCATCTTTGCTATGGTGTTCAGTCGAAGAGCCAGGTCTTGCGGTCTTCCTGAATTGGGTCAGCAACGGGGATTGTCTGAGGTGGGTCAGAATGCATCCCGTTTTCTGCCATCCCTTATTCAATCCTTGACCCAGCTCACGAAAAGAAAGCTAACACAACACCTGAAAACAACAGGGCAATTGCGCTTTTAGGTGTTGATGGAAAAGCCTTCATGAAGGTGCTCCTGTGTGCATTGAAGAATTGGATCAAGGTCAACAATGTCATCCCATATTACCAAACGGGATTCCGGCCAAATGTCCCAACAATGGACAACATGATAACTCTTTTCTATTTAGCAGCCAAGGCCATCAATAAATCTACAAGCCCGCTTTACATCTGTTTCATATATTACAGTGCAATGTTTGACAGAATCGACTAAAATATACGATGGGCAAAATTTGTTATTTGGGGAATCCAAAAACAATTTCTGGCGGCCATCATACCCTTGTATGTAGACACCTTGGTCCAGATCAGGATAACCCAAGCTCATGTCTCCTCAAAAACACATTCAAACATAGGCCTGAAACAGGAATGTGTAATTGCCCCTCTCTTGTTTAAACTTTATACAGCAGACTAAGGCTTGGTATTGCTGGAAGGGAATCTCTTCCCACCTAAACTAGGTCCCACAAAATTGCCTGTTATACAATATGCAGAAGACCTGGTGATACTGGACCATACCCACGTTGGCATGTAGAGACCGCTGGGCATACCAATACCACCACCCCACCAACTCTCTGCTCGCAAATGCTACAAAAAGTTTTGATCTTTGGACAAATGGACAAAAAACAACAGCTGGTATGGCACCTTGGCTCATTAACCATAACCACGACTAGCAAATATAATTTTCTTGGGCATCTGGCTGTAGGACACAGGCAAACCCTTCCTTCAGGTAAAGGTTCTTAAAGAAAAAGCAGCCAAAACATTGTGCCCTAACAAAAATCTGCCATAAATTTTAGAGCCCAACAGCTGAGGGTATCGTAATGGTAACGCATGCCAAATTTCTCCCCATCATAAGCTATGGGCAACTCACATTCCCCGGCATGCTCACAGAGACACTAGAGCACTGTCACATAGCGGTATACAGGAAAATATCCGGGCTCCCTAAAACAACAAGACGCACACTGATTCGATTTGAGTTTGGGCTGGTGAACATAGATATTGAGTGCAAAAATAATTTAATTCAATACTAATACCAAGAAGCCAGGGCGGATGCAAACTCCATGAAAGGTATCTCAATAGTGCTATAACTATATTACATTTGGGCACAGCAAACCTTACAAATCCAGCCATATTGTTGCAGCACCTGAACAGCACCTGACAGAAACAGGGCAAACTCCTGTCAAAGGAACAGGATATAAATGAAATTTCATAGTCCCTATGGGGGGACTCCACAAATCCCATTAAGACATTCTCTGACAACCATACCTAGAGCAGCCATGGAAAGACAAACCCTAAGGAATATTTTGGTGACCAGACTCCTAATGAGGCCCATATGGGCATATAGCGCTCACTGGGAAGCAAAACCTCCAGGGCAAAGGCAGTGCATGTTGTGCCCATATACCCTGGAATCAGTAGATCGCATAGTATACTGCTACCCAGTGTTTCTTCCTCAAAGGCAAACTTTCTGCAGGTCATTGTTCTTGCAGCATGGCATAAGAACATGCAAAGAGACAGTGTCTTATATTTTCTCATCGGATGCCCCTATGGAGTTAGCAAACATTGGCAAGATCTTTGTTACAGCTGGAAAGCTACTGAGGGACCATAGTCCACACTTAGATACAGTCCATCAGGCTGCATCAACTACGAATTTGCACAAACTAAAATAACGGCCCCACTGACCTGAGGATTGGTAGACCTTTTGTCGTCAGGGTTTGTACCACACTAAATCTGTTGGTTTTACTGTCCCTTTTTTGTCTGCCTTCTGTTAACCTGCTTCTTAGAATGATCCAAACTGGTTTGGTTGCACGACAGTTTGCTCTTTGGAATACATGTCAAGGCCTGTACCACATTGTTTCTATTATATTTAATGTCCCTTTTATGTCAGCCATATCTTAAATTGCTTCTCTTTTGATTTGTTTACACAGCACGTTGCACTTTGCATCCAGCACTAGGAGATGTCTTCTTGCCAGGGCATGTACTGTACTGATTCAATCACCTTTACTGCTTCTTCTACATGCTGGGCATTGATTACCTTTGCTTCTTATGAGATACCTGCATTGACCCGATTGTATGGCACATACCTGCACTAATCTATTTCTGTGTTCTGCGTTATCGAGATAAAATGTCTCATACTAATGAGGCTGATAACCTGCAATGAATGTTGCACTAACATGAGGAATACACTGATGTTTGGTTGATTCATAGGTAATGAGACATAGCATTCATTATACTGAACAACTGTCACAGGGTAGACAAAATTGCACATCCCAAATTTTAGCGATTGCCTTTGATTTCATTGTAAGGATTTTATAATGCGATTTTAAGTTATGGATTTTAAAGGATTTATTGTCTGCCTCCATGTATCATGATGGAACTGTTAAGATTTGAATTAATCATGCAATAAAACGTACCTACTTAAGTTTAAGGGGAGCAATTTGATCCAAGGTCTGCGAAAAAGATACTTGGAAATTAGTCAGAGCATTAATTATGTCAGGAGATTCGGAAACATTTAGGGTGGGGAAGATGGACAAGAAGGAAGAATCCGAAACTTTCTATCCAAGGCCTAATTTTGTTATGGAAGTGATTCTTCCGGCCAGGCTGTTTAAATTTCACTGGGGAGATGGAAAGTTATCATGGAGCATGGAGTGGTCTGCCAAGTTAGGTGAGATGGGTTTATCTACCTGTACATTTGGAATTTTTATGAATAAAGGGCCTAGAGTGGGCCTGGCAATGTGAGTGGGGCCAATAATTTTCTGGGTGAGCTCAAGTATCTCCAGATTGGAGAAAAGTTGTTCCATTTTGGGGTCACAGCCCAGTTCTGCATGGAAGTTTAAATCTGCTATTAAAAATAATTTTTGGGATGCGAGCACGTAGGGGAAAAGGCATTCCAGTATCTTGTGGCAGAAGTCTGTTTTTGGATGGGAGTTTGATAGACTAGGGCATCTTTCTCCTGGCAGAGTCTCTAAGTTAAAAATACAGATCTTTATCCAGTCCTTGCAGATGGTGTCAATTATTGTAACTTTAACCAGTTGAGGGAAGCAATAACAACTTCACCCCCTGTTTGTTGTCTGCCTCTCAAGTTTAAGCAAATTGAAGTTTTCCGGAATGGCTATGGGGATGCAGGGGGTAAGCTATGGGTGAAACCAGGTGTCAGTAAGAAACATATGTCTGGCTGATGAGAGGTACTGAGATCCCATATTTTGATAGAATGTTTTGGGTAGGGAGCATATATTGCTGTATAAGCCTTTTAATAATTGTTCAGTATCACTTGTATTAATGTGAATGGACAAGAAGTTCCACTAGAGTCCTCCTTAATGGAAGTGCTTTCTGAGTGGTCGGAGGCCGTCTTTGCAAGATCAGTGGTAAGCGTGAAGTTGCAGATTTCAAATTTGGTCAGGGAATTAGGTTCCAATGAAAGGGGTGTGTGACATGGTGAGAGGCATTCCTCTGAAAGATGACCCGGCATTAATCTCTTTGAGTTCAATATTAGAATTGGGTGCAGACAGGTTTGCCTTTGGCACACCTTTGGCATGTCCACACTAGGCTATTGCTACGTAGAGCTTTTGTCAAAAAGCCTAGACTGCAGACCAAAATTTAGTAAATGTTAAATGCGGGTTTCTTTTAACTTTTTTTGTGTACCGTAGAGCATGTGCCCATTCAATAGCAGTAAGTTCCATACCACATTTCTCTTCCCAAATACATTTTAGCATGGCTCTTGGTGAGTAAAGTGTGGCAGCCAGTGTGTTATGAAGTGTCCTCTCAGCACATCTCTGCGCCCCATGCGTAATAAGATATGTAATACTTCAGATGTGGAGGGTTCATTTCATTTTTTACCCCAGGTCAGTTTAATTGCTTTTACCAAGGAGTTATATGTAAGATAAGAATTGTCCAGCAATCCACAATCCTCTCGCAAAGCCTCAAATGTGCACAGCATACCATTTGCAAACAGAGCCCCTACTGTCATAATTGTGCATTTTGGCCACATCTGCTTATTTTGTTCCACTATATGGGAATGTCGTGTGCAATACAAGAAATAAACACCCAGCGTCTTTTGGTTTTCCAGCCAATAAGCTTTTGCAATGAGTAGTGACCGTGTGTACGATTTGTTTAATTGTAACTTCACCATTATGTCCTCCAGAGTATTTACACCTCCTAGACAAGCTGTGAGGTCCCCATATTAAGTCTTACAATAGAGTCCTTAGATCTCTGAAAAAGAGTCCCATCTGAGTCCAAGACAATGCTCTAAGAAGAAAAGTAGCCTAGGCAGTATAATAAATCCCAGTGGCGACATGCTAAGTGCAGTCCAGAATGAAAAAAATATTTGGCAATTTAGTAACATATATTACATTATTTGTCTATATTTTGGGCGTTTCTTCTTTTTTTGAGTTGGTTGGTTTTGTATTTTTTAGAGGGTTGTACTTTTTCTTCTTTTTGGTATTCTTTTTCTAATTTTACTTGTGAGAAGGAGAAATGTTTAGGTTAGTGTAGTTGAATTTGATTTTTTCTGGATTTTGATGCTTACTTTTACAAGTAAAAAAGTTTTCCATTAATATATTTGAGGGATTATACATTATTTTGTTAATATTGTTTTGTCTTTATTGCAATTTGATTTTTCCATAATGTTGTTGCATTGAGTTTTTCTGCATTCTCTGAAGTTATAATTTTTTATTAATTGCTTTAGAGATGTATTTCTTTTTTAATTGTTTGTATATTTTGTGCATATTAAAATATGTATTTTTGTTGCTTTGTTCAACTTATGTCTTAATTCAGTACTTTCTTTGTAATTGTAGTGGCTTTATTTTTTAGACTGTTTCAGCCTTTCTGTCTGCAGCTTCAGTCAGGCAAAGCGACCCTTCCAAGCAAGGCTTCTTCCACAACAATTTGTTGCACATTTTTGTTTCATTTTTATACCACTTTCTATTTGGAAAAGGGTGTTTTTTTGCAAACTGTTTTTAAGTTTAATTTCATTTCTTTCAAGCTTTCATACTTGGGTTTTTAATACTTTCGAGGCTTATATGGAGACAACAAATTATGTTTTTATGCTAGTATATGTATGTGTTAATTATTTTTTGTTTAAAGAAAAATGTATCTATATGTGTGTGAGTGTGTGTGTGTGTGTATATATATATATATGGCCCAACAGAAAAAGGAAGGGGTACCATGGGAAACCGCAGAACCCGCTCAAACAGGAACTACTAATGGATATGACAATGGTAAATTTGACATTTGTGAAACTTTCAAAAAGACCGATGAGTGATATTGAAAAAAGAACTTTATGCCTTGGTTTGTCCTTCTGCCCTTCTTCTTCATTTAAGTATACTGAAACTAGGATAGATTTATTCAAATATGTGAGAAAATTAAAATTAAAAAAATGGCACATATTGAAAAGACAAAGCCCTAACAACAACAATAGAGCTAACACAGTTCACAATAATGATAATTTGGCAATTGGTGACATAGATACTTTGATTACCATGACTGAACTAGCCTATAATGATATTGGTGAGCAAACAGAAATCAATGCTACACATGTGTTAGATGAAATGGAAATCAACACAGGAGTCATAGAAAAAAACCCTTTCAAAACCAAATCTACTTTTGTGCCCACTCTGCCACACGACAACATTGACACCTTTCAAGAGTGTATCATCAAATCACTTATTGAACTGAGATTTAGCAAGAACAAAAAATATCCTACCAATGCTAATAACTTGTCTTGGGCGCAAAGACAAGCACTTAAATCTTTACCTTCAGATACGGAAATAATTATACGCCCTGCAGACAAGGGCGGGAATGTAGTGATCCTGGACAGAGAGGATTACATTAATGAGGGATTACGCCAACTTGAAGACACTAATTTCTACACTTCAGCCAACTGGGACACTTACCATCAAAGCATCACTACTATTTGCAATGAATGAGGTGGAAACAGCAATGTATCAAGCAAAAGAAGATGCAATACAGTTAGGAAACTTGGAAGAGCAACTAAATGTTGAACAGAAACAAACAAATATATCAGCAAGTGAAAGAGCAGATTGACCATGGATTACATCATGAAAAGAGAGTGTGCTCATGTACATCATTTCAACCTATCCGAATGTATGTGAGTGGTCAAGCTGGAACAGAAAAGAGTTTCTTAATTTAAGTAATTACAAGTTATCAGCAAAAAACAACTGAGTCGCATTTGTCTTGTGTTGTCACTGCTCCAACTGGGTTGGCAGCACATAACATTAAAGGAATTACTTTACATCGTTTACTAATGCTGCCAGTAGAGCATGAGAACAAATTGGAATACCACAAGCTATCTGGAGAAGCTTGTTGTGAAGTTTCAAGAGTGCTGAAGAAAATGAAACTTCTCATTATTGATGAGGTGAGCATGGTTTCAAACTTGATGCTTGCCTTTGTGCATTTAAGAATGCAGCAAATTCTTAAAACAGAGTATGTCGTGTTATTTGGAGGAAAACACGTCATAGTTTTTGGAGATCTACTGCAACTGACACCGGTAAAAGGACAACCGGTATTTAAAACACTTGCCCATGAAGATACCAGAAAACCTCTTGGCAGTGTTGGTAATGTGAACATTTGGAGTAATTTTGAATACAAAGAACTGACAACAAATATGCGACAGGCAAATGATGCTGAATATGGAAGTATTCTTCAAGATATAAGAATTGGAATTCTTTCAAAAAAAGGGAAAGAAGCTTTGGAGAGTCGATTACTTTGCAGTGTCTTTCCAAATGAAAATGCAGTGGCTGCAAAAGTGTACATGGAAATTGCTAAAAATAAGTCAGTGATTTGCTTAATGCCGACACTGCGTGAGTGTTCAATATTCAATGAAGAATTATTAAAATTGGAAAATGAAGAAATTGTTAAAATGGAAGCCATCGATAAAATACTACATGAAGGAATCACTATTATTTTGACGGGTAAGTTGAGATCAAAACTAGATTGTTTAGAAAAAAAAATATCTAAAACTGCTGGTTTGGAAAAGACACTGTATGTGTGTGTAAACTGTCGGGTAATTTTAAGGCGTAATTTGGATTTAGAGAAAGGTTTAGTTAATGGTGCAATGGGTAAAGTGGTGGATTTTGTGAATTATCAGAAAAAAAGAAGGAATTGAATTTTTAAAAATTAAATCTGATCAGATTGATGAAGTTAAAGAAATTGGTCGATGTTCAGTTTGTTTTTTGCTTGTTAAAGATTTATATGTCCTTAGGAAACAATTTCAATTTTCTCTGGCATATGCAGTGACTATTCATAAATCTCAAGGATTAAGTGTAGACAGTGCATTGGTGAACATTGGATCTACTGTATTTAAAGAGGGTATGGCATATGTTGCTTTGTCGCGAGTCAGAACATTATCTGGTTTGTTTTTGATTGATTTTGATGAGACAAAGGTTACTGCAGATGCAAACTGTGTAAAAGAGTATAATAGGTTAAGAAGGGTGTATGCTCCAAATTTAGGTCAATATCCTGTATTTGAAAAGCGTGTGGTTGGTCGAAAAAGAAGGTTAGAGAATATCTGTACTGAAGATGTCAAGAAGGGAAAAGAACAAGATAATGTTGCGATTGCAGGTAAAAAGAAATTGGACACTGTTGAAGAGATTGTTAGTTATCAGTTTGAAATTAGTTCTGGTGTCAACTGCTATGCTAATGTAGTGGTCAATGTTGTTTTATTTCTGCAAGGTTTGCAAGCACAAATTATGCTGAATCGGGAAAAAAGATTTTGTTCTCTGTTGCATTCTGTTTATGAAAAATTGACAGCAGATAGAAGTAAAATACAATCTTTTTCAGAAGTTCGTAATCTTTTGGATGTGTGTTCTGGTTCTACACAATTTACACAAAATATCCAACAAGATGCTCAGAAATTTTTAATGTATATGCTTACAATTTTTGAAAATGAAGGTGTAGAAATAGAAAATATTTTTGGCCTTTCTTACAAATGGGAACATTATTGTGAAAATTGCATGTATACATGTAGCACCAATGTAGACACTGAGAGATTTCTGTATTTAACATTACCAGACTGTAAATCAGTGTCTTTCAATAAATTAGTGAAAGGTGCAATTCAAAACATGGAGTGTAGCCAATGTAAATCAGAAATGTTATCCACATTATTCTTAACAAAATATTGAAAATACATAATTTTACTGATGCAACGTTGTACAGCTGACGGAAAAAAATTGGATACTTTAATAAAACAATTTGTAGCAGCTCAACTATCAATATCAGGAAGGGCTTTTGTAGCAATTGCAATAATTTTCCATGATGGTCCTTCCACCACATCTGGACATTACACTGCCTATCTAAAATGTGACAAAGGCTGGACACTTTGTAATGATGCCCAGTTGGTTTTCAAACAACGTTTGCCTAGGGAATTACAAAATTCCTACCTAATATTTTTAAAGCCAAAGTTTTAGGAAGATAATTCACTCTCTGAGGACTTTATTATTATAATTTAATAGGACTACCATTGGACAATTTACATGAAGAAGAAGTGCAAAAATACCATTTGGCCTCAAGGAAAGGTATATTTTTGAATTATGGACTTTTTGGTGGTCATTTATTTGGTGATTATTTTAATGCGGCATCATTTTGTAACGCCCTGAACGTCTCAGGATCGTTTAACAGACACGACAATGAGGACGCAACCACTTGTGAAGGGTTAGTTCTTTTAATGAAGGCAAATAAAATACAAAGAACAAACAAAGGTTATAGTCACTGGAATCCTCCAGGCTAAGTACGTTACCAGCCCACAGCACGGATGGTCCTAACCGTCCTCTGCATATACGCCGATCCCGGCGTATGCCAACAGAGGGCAGAAATGAAATGGCCGACAATGCCAATCGGTAGGCTGTGAGGGGCACGAAGAGTGTTGGGGAGAATCGAGGAGTCAGGGAAACACCCAGCCGGGGTCTCTACTGCACCGGGACGCGGAGTCACCTCCTGGTGATGCGTCACCGATACCCCAATCACAAGCAAGAAGACTGAACCGAGAGCAGCCGCTCGATCGATCCTGTGGACTTCCGAGTCTGTAACGCGGCAAACACCTCCTGGTGTGCGTTACAGCTGGCAGTCCCTGTGTCTCTGGTCGGGCTGGGAGTTACGACTCCAACCAGCAAAAGCGCCACTGCGCTTGGACTCAGCCGAGTCAAAAAGCGAAGCTCAATGGTTGACCGGTAGAGCTTCCGGGTCCTTCACAGGTGACGATGGGGCAAGACACGGCCCAGGGAGTAACGACTCGACCTACCTCCGTTCTTGCCTTACTGGAGCACCACTCCGGAACACTGCTCTTCACGAAGCAGGTACGTCGGTGTAAACACAATATCCGACAGCCTTGTACCTCCCGGTTCCTCCCTTTATAGGGCGTGTTTTCCTTGAGTTATGTAACAGCTCTCCTGTTTACATAAGGGCGTGTTTCCCTTGAGTTATGTAACAGCTCTCCTGTTTACATAAGGGCGTGTTTCCCTTGAGTTATGTAACAGCTCTCCTGTTTACATAAGGGCGTGTTTCCCTTGAGTTATGTAACAGCTCTCCTGTTTACATAAGGGCGTGTTTCCCTTGTATGACAGGAATTCTTGACAGTACATCCTCCCTCTCAGCGGCTCCCCACGGGTCCAGCGCTGGCAGGAAAACGCCGATGGAACAAGGAGACCAAGCGTGGAGCATGAACCCCTTCAGCCGGTTCCCATGAATGCTCCTCCGGGCCATAGCCTTTCCACGCAACCAGGTACCACAGCTTCCCCCTGCGCCATTTGGACGCCCGTATGCCCGACACTTCATACTCCACCTCCGACTCCACGCATACCGGCCTAGGTGTCCCAGACGGCTTGGAGGGTGCTGGTTTGAGCAATGATACATGAAAGACAGGGTGTATCCGCAATGACTGGGGCAAGCACACCTTCACGTTCACGGGACCCATACACTTGGTAATTCGATAGGGGCCCATGTACTTGGGATGGAACACACTGTTCTTTCGAAACCTCATGTTTCTTGTGGATATCCAGATGTAGTCTCCAGTGCGGTACAGTGGCCCGGGCCTTCTCTTCCTATCTGCCGCAGCCTTGTATCTTCTCTTGGCCTCTTGAGCGCATCAACGTGTCTTTTATGTGTGCCACCCTGTCCGCTGTGGCGGGAATCCTGTCCTCTCTGAACGGATGTAGAAATGGCAAGAACCTGGGATGTTGGCCATAGTTGCTATAGAACGGAGATGACTGTGTGGAGCTGTGAGTGGCGTTGTTATAGGCTATCTCTGCAACCCATAGCAAGTCGACCCATTCTTCCCTGCCCTGGTCCACAAAACATCGCAGATACTGTTTGAGCGTTTGGTTCAGGCGCTCGGTTTGGCCGTCCGTTTGAGGGTGGTAGCTGGTGGACAGGGCGGTCTTAACATGCAGCGCAGTGCACCAAGTCTTCCAGAATTGCGCAGTAAACTGCGACCCCCGGTCCGACACGATCACCCCAGGTAATCCATGCAGTCGTACCACATTCTTTAGGAGTAGTGACGCCAATTCCCCGGCCGTAGGGACTCTCTTGCAGGGGATGAAGTGCCCCATTTTCGTCAAGTAATCCACCACCACCAGTATTGCCGTCATCCCCTGGTCTACCGGTAGGCCCACCACGAAGTCCAGTGATATGCTATCCCATGGTCTATCCGGGGTCGGAAGTGGATGTAAGAGCCCTTGGGTTCGGCCATGGTCGGCCTTCATGGTAGCACACGTAGGACACTCCTGTCCCCACCTCCTGACATCCACTCTCATGGTTGGCCACCAGAAATGCCGTCCCATGCTAGCCACCGTTTTTTCAAAGCCCAAATGACCTGCGCATGGAGAGTCATGGCACCAGATGAATGCTTGTTTCCTTAGCCTAGGCGTGGGTATCAATAGGCACCTGCCCTTCAGGGGTATCCCGTCCTTCAGCTGCCATTCTCTGTGACTGAGGAGCCACCTCCGCCATGCGAATGACCTGATCCCTCTCTTTATTCCCCTCAGGAAAGTATCCGGTTGGATAACCCCCAATACCATCCTCGGGGAAATGATGTAACGCTCGGTTGCAGGCAATGGTTCCTTAACTGCAGATTGACAGGACAGGGCGTCCGCCTTCCGGTTTTCCGTCCCCGGCCGATATGTGATGCGGAAGTTGAACCCCGCAAAGAAGATCATCCACCGCAGCTGCCTGGGAGAAAGGTGTCTAGTGGCCGTCATGAACTGTAGGTTCCGATGGTCCGTGTACACCGATACCACATGTCTTGCCCCCATCAACCAATGCCTCCATTCGGTGAAGGCGTCCTTGATTGCGAGAAGCTCCTTCTCCGCAATATGGTAGTTGCGTTCGGCGTCGTTGAGTTTGCGGGACATGTACGCAACGGGATGAAGCACCCCTGTGTCGTGGTTGCGTTGGGACAAGATAGCCCCCAGCGCCACATCCGACGCGTCCGCTTCCACCACGTAGGGGAGATCCGGATCGGGGTGAGCCAACACCGGCGCCTTACCAAAGGCGCTTTTCAGGGCCTCAAAGGCTTTGTTCGCTTCAGGGGACCAGACAAACTCCTTGGACTTCCTCAGTAGCTGTGTGATTGGGGCCACCACTCCTGAAAATCCATCTATAAACCGCCTGTAAAAGTTGGCGAAGCCAATGAAACTTTGGACGTCCTTCACGCTTTGGGGCACCGGCCATTCTTTCACCGCCTTGATCTTTCGTTCTGCCATCTCCTGTCCCTCTGGACTCAGCATCACTCCGAGGAATTCCACGGATGTGACGTGGAAGTCACACTTGCTGAGTTTACAAAACAGCATGTTTTCCCTCAGCTTTTGGAGCACAGCTTTGACGTGGTGTACGTGCTCCTCCACACTGGACGAATAGATGAGGATGTCGTCGATATATACGACCACGTAGATATCCAACTCCTCTCTGAATACCTCATTCAAAAAGTACTGAAAGGCTGCCGGGGCGTTGCACAGACCGAACGGCATGACGAGGTACTCAAAAAGGCCGAACCTGGTCTTAAAGGCGGTCTTCCACTCGTCTCCGTCCCTCATGCGCACCAGATGGTATGCCCCTTTCAAATCCAACTTGGTGTAGATACGAGCTTTCTTGACCTGTTCCAGAAGTACACTGATGAGAGGCAAGGGGTACCGATTTTTTATGGTTATCGCATTCAATGCCCTAAAGTCCACACAGGCTCTCAGCTCCCCATTAGCCTTCGGGATGAAGAAGAGTGGCGAGGCGGCCGGAGACTTGGACGGGCGGATGAATCCTAGCTTGAGGAGTTTATCCAGGTACCCCCGGAGATGCACGTTTTCAGGCTCCGTCAGGGCATACAGCCTGCCGCTGGGAACGCTGGCCCCTGGCACCAGGTCGATCTGGCAGTCAAACTGTCTATGTGGTGGTAGCACTTCCGCCTTCACCTCATCAAATACATCCTCAAAACTGTGATAAGCCTGGGGGAGAGCCACATCTTTTTCTGCCGCTGTAGCCACCGTCTGACTCCCGCTCTCATCTGCGTCAAGGGATTCCGTTCTTATTCCACAATGCAGGATGCAATACGGTGACGTCATTTCGATGCGATGTGTTGGCCAATCCACAAAGGGGTTGTGTTTCTGTAGCCATGGCAATCCCAATATGACGCCATATTGGGGCGCTCGGATGATGTTAAAATCGATTTGTTCCAAATGGTTCCTCCCATATCTCATCGGAAGGACCCCCGTGTGCTGTCCGATGGGCCCCGTCACCAATCGCCTTCCGTCTACCGCATAGACGTCTTCGGGTACTGCTTTGGGAAGAAGCACTAGCCCTAGCCTGCATGCCTCGTTGTGGTCCATAAACATGCCAGTGGCCCCTGAATCCACCATGGCCACAACGGGTATCCACTGGTCATGCACTCCCACGTGCACCGTGATAAACAGGTGTCGTTGTCCCTTAGTGACCGAGTTGGAAAGTGAAGGGATGGATGAGTGACTCCGAGATGCCCCTTCTCTGGTCTTGGAGTCCTCTAGTTTTCCGCCGGTATGTCCACCACGGCTGTTACCGACCGGTTGGCCCGATAACGTGACGTCTTCGGTTTGGCAGGGCATTCACGTACGTAGTGGCCTTTTTTGCCACAATATAGGCACAATCCGTGTTTACGGCGTGACTCTTTCTCCGTGGCTGTGAGGCTCGCTCGTATTGCGCTGATGTCCATGGGTTCTCCCTTGGATGCGGTGGAAGTTTCAGGACTTCCCACCGTCACATAGGATGGAAGGGATTTTCCTTTTCTCCCATGATCCCCCTTTCTTTCACTTAGCCTATGTTCCAGCCGTAATACCAGGTTGATAAGGCCCTCACATGTCTTGGGTTGAGGGTCAATATGAGCCACGGCGTCCTTGAGCTCATCGCACAGCCCTTGATGGAAGAGCGCCGTCTGTTTAGCAACAGGCCACTTGGTTTCCGCAACCAGCCTTCGGAACGCGTTGAGATACTGCACCAGGTCGTTGGATCCCTGTCTCAACTCAAGCATTTCACGGTCCGCCGTGTACGAGTCAGCCCTTCTGTCGAATACCTTCAGGAATTCCTCGCGAAAAGCACCCCAATCACATAAGAGGGGGTCGTCCCTGCTCACCAGAGGTACGGCCCATTGTGCCGCGTTTCCAGCCAAATAGGATATAAGGAAAGCCACACGAGCCTGACTCGTGGGGAACGCCTTTGGTTTGCACGATAAATGTAGCGCCACTTGTGTGAGGAATACCTGCACTGTGTTAGGATCCCCTCTCTGGTGTTGCCAAGGGGATGGCTACCGGCATTTCCACTACTACCGCAGGGGTCTGGTTCGTGAGGGAGGTGCTGGGCGTGAGCAGGTCCAATTGGATAGCATCCAGTCTGGCTTTTACATCGGCTGTTTCTTGCCTAGAGGCAGCCACTTCAACTTGCATGGCCGCTAAAGCAGCCAGCACATCATCAAGTGTTGCCATGTCTGTTATCGACCGGGAGACAGTTAGTGTTATTAAGGTCGGATATTTTGTAACGCCCTGAACGTCTCAGGATCGTTTAACAGACACGACAATGAGGACGCAACCACTTGTGAAGGGTTAGTTCTTTTAATGAAGGCAAATAAAATACAAAGAACAAACAAAGGTTATAGTCACTGGAATCCTCCAGGCTAAGTACGTTACCAGCCCACAGCACGGATGGTCCTAACCGTCCTCTGCATATACGCCGATCCCGGCGTATGCCAACAGAGGGCAGAAATGAAATGGCCGACAATGCCAATCGGTAGGCTGTGAGGGGCACGAAGAGTGTTGGGGAGAATCGAGGAGTCAGGGAAACACCCAGCCGGGGTCTCTACCTGAAGGGAGCAGCCGCTCAACCTCTTCCTCAGACTGCACCGGGACGCGGAGTCACCTCCTGGTGATGCGTCACCGATACCCCAATCACAAGCAAGAAGACTGAACCGAGAGCAGCCGCTCGATCGATCCTGTGGACTTCCGAGTCTGTAACGCGGCAAACACCTCCTGGTGTGCGTTACAGCTGGCAGTCCCTGTGTCTCTGGTCGGGCTGGGAGTTACGACTCCAACCAGCAAAAGCGCCACTGCGCTTGGACTCAGCCGAGTCAAAAAGCGAAGCTCAATGGTTGACCGGTAGAGCTTCCGGGTCCTTCACAGGTGACGATGGGGCAAGACACGGCCCAGGGAGTAACGACTCGACCTACCTCCGTTCTTGCCTTACTGGAGCACCACTCCGGAACACTGCTCTTCACGAAGCAGGTACGTCGGTGTAAACACAATATCCGACAGCCTTGTACCTCCCGGTTCCTCCCTTTATAGGGCGTGTTTTCCTTGAGTTATGTAACAGCTCTCCTGTTTACATAAGGGCGTGTTTCCCTTGAGTTATGTAACAGCTCTCCTGTTTACATAAGGGCGTGTTTCCCTTGAGTTATGTAACAGCTCTCCTGTTTACATAAGGGCGTGTTTCCCTTGTATGACAGGAATTCTTGACACATTTACAGTTTTTATAAGTTAAAGTTATAAAATTTTGTAATCTGTAAGCATTTCATATATGTATGATTTGTATTGTCTGGTATTTTACTGAGAATAGTATGTTGGGCTTTTTTAACAATCTTTCTGATAGTTTTTTTTTTACCCGCTGTTAAGTGATGAGTACCATTGAAATCACTATTTCGAGGGAAATTCAATATATTCTGAGAACAGCAAAAATGGCAAACAAATTACTTTGCGGAAATGATGTTGTGTTGTAAACAATGTATTATTATATGTTATAAAAAAAAAATTCTTTTCTTTCACAGATCCAAATTTTAAAATAAGCAATTTTTAAGAATTTATATTTGAATGAAAAACAGCAAAAAATGAATACCATTTTTTATTCCTATTACTGTGAAGGTAAGTCTCAATATGCAGAATGAAGAGGTCTGCAAGAAGCTACAAAGTTGAAACACGTTTCTAAGAACACTCTGTTTATACCTATGTAGTTTTGAAATCTGACCATAATCAGATATCATGCGACCTACAAAAAAAGAGATTTGAGGGGTTCATAATATTTCACCTTTTTAGCTGTTGAAGGACCGCAGTCATTTCAATCATTCTTCTTTGAACATCTTTGCAGACAAAACTCTGTGCTTACCTTCTATCATTCGCAGGGAAATTTAAAAACGGAAATATTTCACTTTTTGTAACATAGTTATTGTGCAAGATACTCTTTTATATTTACAAAGAGAGGAAAAGGCCCTCTGTGCACTTTTATACTCCATGTAAATACAACCTCATCATTTAGACCACTTTGTGTTGAAAGGGTGTTCCATAAGTGTTGTTGTGCATGATTGCACTTAATACTCATAGAACAAGACACATGTCTAGATTTATCTGAAATCATAAATCTCGATATGTGTGTGAATGGTGCACCATTCTACAATTGGTGTAGGAAAGCACAACAAAGAGAATTGTTTAAATTTCTCCACATTTTTATATCTTCAATGCATGCTGAAATGTTCAGCATCCATTGAAGGAGAAAAATGCATTTTCTCATTCTTTTTGTGCAGGAAGGTGTGTCTTCCTGTAGAAAAACAAACAACACATGACACAGATATCTTTGCGCTATGGTGCAAGGGTGCCTGTGTCACCACATGGCTGCAGTTTAAGCAGCCGTGCAGACAGAAGCATAGATTTGCAACATATTTATGTACATATGTTGCATCCCTGTGCTTCGGAAGTACTACAGCACACTGCAGTTAAAGAGGTTACTGTGTGATGCTGCAGCACTTCCTCATAGTTCTGCACTTATACATTCACCATACGCTACTAATGCATTCATTCACTCAATTACGTACTACACATACATTCATCTAAACTTTCACACACTAACAAAGAAATTTAGCTCTTTTTTTAAACCAGGAAAGTTAGTTCTTACAAGAACTTTTTTTTTTCTTCTTTCTTCTTTTATATATTTTTTTGGTTTTTCTAACAATTTTGTGATTTTTTTGGTTTTTCTGAAGAAAAAAAACAGGAGAAACCAAACAATGAACTTCAGGCAACAATAAAAAATAAAAAAAAAAATAGCAAATTTGACTTTCTTGGCGGCGGCAGATCAGATCGATCGACTGCTCGCCATAGCACAAAGTCTTATTGCACTTAGAGCAGAGCACTTTTAAAAATTGAAATTTAGGACGGATGTCCAAGGTTTGGTCTGATGGATGCACTCTTGATGTGCTCGGCTGCGATGAGGTGGATGGCGCAGGAGCAGGAGTGTTTCTCATCCATCGGCACTCTTCTTTTGCAAGATTGTTTGGATGAAGGGTCCTCATGTGCTTCATCATACTTGCCGTGCTGCAAGAGTATTTCTTGTTAGGATCCCCTCTCGATAGGACTCTTTTGCAAATCTTGCATGTGACCAAGGTGGCATTGGTCTTATTCTGCCGCTCGGGAAAAGTAAAAAATTTCCACACCACTGAAGAGAAACATTCTTTCCATGGTAACTCCGGCAAAAATTCATCCTCAGAAGTATGAGGTGATGCAGGTGATGCCTGCTGCCCTCAAGCCATTTTTTGTTGAAAAAAGTTAGAGCTAAGTGTAAACTTAGTCTAACAAATCTTCTTCTCTCCAAAGAGGTGGTTCTCCAAAGAAGCTCAAAGAAGAATGATTGAAATGGGTGGGGTCTTTCAGTAGTTAGAACAGGAAGTGTAATGAACCAAACAAATCTCTTTTTTTGCAGGTCACATGGGATCCGCGCACCCTGCGCGTACGCAGCACACACCCAGCGCGCATCCGCGAAATTGAATTAAAAAGAAATATAGGATTAGATGTCAAAATATATTACTTTTAAGACTAGTTTAGAGTTTGTCTTCAATTAATATTCACATGAAATACATAAATGTGTTTTTTTAAATGTTAAATACTTTGCGGGATCCGCGCACCCACCGCGTCATAGACGCAGATGACGCATCGCGGAAGCGCGTAACCGTCGCGTTACGTACATCGAACGTGTCGCGTATAGGCTGGGAGTCGCGTACCGGTCACATTGGAATCGCGCACTAACCACATACCTGACGCATACTATGCGCGGATGCTATCGCGTAGGGATCGAGAACGGTGCGCTTAGGGTGCGCGGATCCAAAAACATGGAAAAAATATATATAAAATAAAGTTTTGCACATATAGTTAAAAAAATATTTTGAAAAATATAAAAAAATATGTTTGAAAACCCATTAAGTTCAAATAGTATTTTTAAATGTTTAAAAGAATTAATTGAAAAAATACATTTAAAAATGGTGATAAAAAAATAGTTTAAAAAAATTGTAATTAATGAAATGACACACTGAATTTGAAAAATATAGAAATCCAATCAAAATCATTAAACATGATATCTTCAGAGATAAGTTATAGATAGGAATTAGCATTTAAAAAACCTTTGAAATTCACAGAAAAAACCATAGGTTTCATGCACGTTATAGTTAGGAATTGGCATTTAAAAAACCTTTGAAATTCACTGAAAAAACCATAGGTTTCAGGGACGTTATAGTTACAAATTATCATTTAAAAAACGTTTGAAATTCACTGAAAAAAACATAGGTTTCAGGGACGTTATAGTTACAAATTATCATTTAAAAAACCTTAGAAATTCACTGAAAAAACCATAGGTTTCAGGGGTGTTATAGTTAGCTGGACATTTCCCTCGTACAAAACCCTAGAAATTCCCCCTGTTATAGTTAGTTCAGCTAACTATAACTCGCGCCCCCACAATGCACTGCTGATGACGTCACATATTACATCACTCATGACATGGTAAATGTAAAAATGTAAATTGATACTTGTATAGCGCACTACTCACCCGCAAGGGTCTCAAGGCGCTTGTACGAATACCGCTGTGGAACCCATCCTGGCTTTCCCTGTGAGGTTTCCACTCCTGGGCACCCCCAAGGTGGAGGCCAGGCATCCTTAGCGTTGTGGGGGCCGTTGTGGAGATTAAGCAAGCTATTGCCCAGAGTTGCAGAGTGGGACTCCATGATTGGAATAGGCACCGAGGCGAGAATTGTCAGGTCTGTGGAATTTTAAGCCCAAGACCCGCCGAGGCGGGGAATTGAACCCTGGTCCTGAGCCAGACCTCTGCATCAGGGTCTGCCGCTCTAACCATTGAGCCACACTTCTCCATGGTCAGTGACATCACTGATGACATCACTGATGACATCTCAAATGACTAATTTCTAATTCTAATGTTCATTACACCTATAGTTTTTTCAGCTTTTTTAAATGATCATTCCATTCTCAACCTTGCGAAAACAGTCGATATCGCCAGTTTTCCAGCAATAGCTTCCGCAAAAAAAATCGCCAAAAATGAGAGCAACAACTAACGCTAATAATAATAATAAAACAGTCAATAAGCTGTGTTAGTAGTTGGAATGTAACATCTGCCTATTACTGGTGTAAAGGAGGATGACTACCTACAGTGTGAAAGGGAGCCCAGCCCAGAATCACATCTGAAGACCAACTCATGTCATAGAGCTACTGATCATGCACCTCCCACAACCAAGAAGGCCACAAAACCCACTGCCACCACCCTCAGGACCTCCCCCTGGAGCACCTCCCCCTACTACCACAGAGGCAGCGCACAACAGGACAGCGAACCATTCAAAAACAGCATGGGTCCTCAGCCACACAATAGCTGGATGTTGCGAGATGTGGCAACCAAACATGTGTGAAGGACACAAGTCAACCACCAATATTAATGCACACAATACCAAATGTAGCGGTGATGTGCTAGACAGACCTCACTATGCAGAGCACAAACCTCTCCAAATGTAGAGATACTGCTCGTGCCTGTAGTGTTGTGGACAGTGGACGCAACCATGTTACCTCAGACAGTGGGGAAGATCTCAGTCATGTACCTGTGTTGTCGTTACCTGTAAGCGGAAGCGCAGTGGGCTGGTCCAACGTACGCCACTCCAGCATAGAATTGTGAATAAATAGGCCGGGGCTCTGGGCGTGGTTCACTTGTGTGAAGGCTAACACGTCTGTCAGAGTGGCAGCCCTCACCCTGCCATGTGGCTGCCGCCATGACCACGGGCCTCCTCGACACAAGCCCCCTGCGAACACAGCGGCACAGCACCGCAGAGTTCCGACTTTACACACTACTGCCTTCGATCTACACGGCGGACAGCAGGACTCACAATTCAGATGGAGTCGCGATTGCAGATGACGCAGTCCAGTAGGCAAAACACATTGCTCCCAGTGCGGCCCGCTCGGTCAACGAATCATTGCAGGCTGGATACACGCTGAGCGTCAGAGGTACCACTAACTCAGTGCACCACAAGTCAGCGACACGTGGCCTTACTGAGGCCGAATTCATTAGACAAAAGACATTGCTACCAGTGCGGCCAGCCCAAACCACCGCGGTCAGCAGGGCTCACAATTGAAATTGAGTCTTTATTCATTGACTACAGTGTCCAGGAGGCAACTAACTACAATGTCTTCGAAACCTAAATAATATCCTTTTAGTATCCTTGCTTCAAGAACTTTTATATCAATTATACTTTAGTACAATCACCAAATTCATCTTGCAAGTCCAAAGGAACACTGAATGACAGTCTACACTGCGGCCAGCAGAGCTCACAGTTCAAATTCAGTCTTGATTCTTTAATTTCAGAGTCCAGTAGGCAACTAACTATAACGTCCCCGAATCCTACACTTTTCAACAATGTATTCGATACATATTTCAACTTTTGTTACCTACACTGCGGTCAGCAGAGCTCACAATTTACATTGAGACATGATTTATTAATTGCAGACAGAATTGTACTCTATGTCCTCGGATTTTGTCAAGAGGAAGTGACAAAAAGCATTCCTCGATGTCTGTACTGACTACTGCCTTCCATCTACATTGCGGACTGCAAGGCTCACAATTTACATTGAGTCACAATTGCAGATGACGCAGTCCAGTAGGCAAGAGACATTGCTCCCAGTGTGGCCCGCCCGGACCATGCATCATCGCTGGCTGCGCACATGCTGAATGCTTCTAATGCCCCTATCTCAGTGCAGCACAACTCATGAACCCTTTACGATACAATATTTTGTGTAAAAATTCACATCTGGTGCCCCTACCTCAGTGTACCACAAGTCATGGATCCTTTACAATAGAGTCTTTTGTGTATTATTTCACATCTGGTGCCCCTACGTTAGTGGAGCACAAATCATTGACCGTTTATGATTGAATCTCTGTGTCTGATCCAATAATTACTGTTGTATTTGTTGCCAGCACCAACCATTCCTGGAGGGCTAGCTTACACTCACCACACACACATCCAACACAGACGTCACTGGACATGTGACCCTGGTAATAAAAAGGAGTCAAACGCACGTGCCCTTACCCAGTTCCACTATCTTTCTGTGTCCGTGTGTGCATTATGTATGCAACATGCTGCACCTGGGCCCTACCACATTACATTGTGCTCTGGACAGCGTATGGAACCAACTTACCTTTGACAGTGGGAGAAAACTTTGGTTATGTAACTTTGTCTCGGTCATTGTACAAGTACGTACGTAGAGACTGGATGATTAGAGTACTGCAACGAGAGTGTATAGTGAATTTATAAGTGCGTGGGGATTGGCGGAGTGATTGTATAAGTACATATGTTTGCGTAGCCTAACTCCGACAACATGCTTGTCTCTAATTGGCTGCCCTAAATGTCCCAAAAACTGAAATTTGGACTTTGCATGGCCCTGTATTGCTACAGCTGCAATACTCCACTGAATGTGCAATAAACATTCACACAGATGTGTCATGTCCATCTTTCTTGTGTGAAACTATGGATCAATGTAGGGTCAATGATTCCCCGTACCTTCCATGTTGGCCATGTTGTGGGACTTGGCTCACAGAGCGACACATTGACGCTTGCGAACCGGGTGATGGCAGCACTACAACAAGAACACCCGCATGCCAGTGTTGCCTGATTTTTTCAGCATTCTCTAGCCCAAAGCCAACCAACAAGTAGCCCAAAGTAGCCCAATATTGCTACTTTAAGGAAGGATGGGCAAGGACATCGTAAAGCAGGCGGTGAATGCATTGGAATTGATGTTCCAGCAGGCTGGCAAGTAAATATTTGTTTAATAAAGCGCTAGTTTGCTGGAGCGCTGTATATATATTTATAATCTGGTAACTAGCACAAACCAAAATTTTACCGCACAACCAGGAAAAATATAGCCCAATTGTGCGTGATCTAGCCCATTCTGGCAACAGTACCGCATCAGTTGATTCCTCATACAGCTCATGATGGAGCCACGCCCATAGCTCCGGAGTCATTCTTCACAGCCTCACACAGGACTGGCATTTGCCAGGCCAGCCCACTCTGCTTGCGCTTACAGGAAAGGACAACAATGCTACATGGCCCAGATTTTCATTGTAGTGATCTGCTGGTCACAGGTCTAGTTGTCATTATACAACAGCCACTCCCTCACGTCTAGTAAACACCCACACCCATCCAGCACAGGCGTCACAGGACACATGACCCTACCAATAAATAAGACCGGGCGCACATGCTCTACGCCATTTTAGAGTTGCTCCCACCGCATGCACTGTGATGGCCCATCCCGGTGGTCCGGACACCTCATGTAGGCCTGAGCCATCGAACAGGGGGGGCCTAACGCCACATGCGTGGCCTCTCTGGTCACTGAGTTAGTGGCACTGCAAGGACTGAGCGGGTCTGCAACCTGCGATGATGATAGGTGCACTAGTATGTCCTCTGCCATGGAAAAATCAAGACGCAGCTCCAAATGTAAGACTTGTAGGCTTGCGGAGCGCGTCTGCATGATGTGGAGGGTGCCCTGTCTGTGAAAAGGTGAGCAGTGAGGCCTGGGTGTGCAGCGGTGGGCAAATATGTCTGGGTGGCAGAAGTGGGTGGGGTGCAGCAGCCTGGGTGCGCAGCATCGGCACAGCGATTTAGACATAGGCAGTCATATATACTCTGTCATTACTAATTCTGTACTTTGTTTCAGATGTGGGAGCTTGAGGGCTCCACTAGGTCCCGGCATGTGGTTGGAGACACAGCGGTGGCGTAAAGGTGAGCTGTGAGGATTTTGTTCACAGTATGGGCACTCACTGTCCCTCTTCATTTCTTCCTTTCTCTCCTCCACACTCTTTCTCTCTTTCTTTCTGTCTTCATCTCACTCTTTCTTTCTTTTTCTCTGTCTCTTCCTCTCACTCTCACTGTTTCTCTCTTTCTCTTGGTATTCCTCTCACTCTTTTTTTCTCTCTGTCTTCCTTTCACTCTTTCTTTCTTTCTCTATCTCTCTCCTTTGATGGACGCATGACGCACAATCTTATCTTGCTTTTTGTCTAGCAGGCCTGCGATGACGCGTGGCAATCCTGCAATCAATACTCAAACTGAATTGTGAGCTCCGCTGCGCCGTATATACACAATGGGTGAGGAGGTTTCTTTGGCACGTGGTGGACCCTCTTCGACACATGCTGGTGGCAGAAAGGTGAGCTGTGAGGATTTTCTCCACAGTGTCAACACTCACTCTCCATCTTCATCTCTTCCTTTCTGTCACTCACACTCTTTCTCTCTCTCTCTCTCTGTATCTCTTCCTTTCTCTCTCTCACACTCTTTCTCTGTTTCTTCCTCTCTCTCTCATTCTTTCTTCCTCTTTCTTCCTCTCTCTCACTCTTTCTCTCTCTCTTCCTCTCTCTCACACTGTTTCTCTCTGTCTTCGTCATTACACTGTTTCTCTCTTTCTCTCTTCCTTGTATCTCACTCTGTCTTCCTCTCTCTCACTCTTTCTCTCTCTCTCTTCCTCTCTCTCACTCCTTCTCTCTCTCTCTTCCTCTCTCTCACTGTTTCTCTCTCTCTCTTCGTCACTCACTCTCTCTTTCTTCCTCTCACTTTTTCTTTCTTTTTCTCTCTCTCTTCCTCTCACTCCCACTGTTTCTCTCTTTCTCTCTGTCTTCCTCTCACTCATTCTTTCTTTTTCTCTCTCTTTCTCTCTCCTGTGATGGACGCATGACGCACAATCATATCTTTCTTTTTATCTAACAGGCTGTGATATACGAATTGACGACCCACCAACACCACTACAGCTGAACACGTGTACAACCTGCGATGATGCGTGGCCATCCTGACAATGCCTCAGAAAGTTGCTTCAACACGTGCACCCTCTTACACACACGCCAGTGGCAGAAGGTAAGCAGAGAGGCTTCTTTCTGCAGCAGCGGGCAGTCACCTCTTTGCGGTGGGAGTAGATAGTGTGCAGCAGCCTGGGCGCACAAGAGCGCACAGACACCTCCGAGCAGTGGAAGTGAATGGGCTGCAGCAGCCTGAGTGCGCATTGCCGAAATAGAGAATTAGGCGTATGCAGTTGTATGTACT